>NC_134530.1:270064296-270689296 GCF_050624435.1 Tenrec ecaudatus | reverse complement strand
TAGCTAACCTAGATAGTCCAAGGGCCCGCTAGTTGACCTACATAGTCCTAGTACCAGCTAGGTAACCTAGATAGTACAAGTGCCTGTTAGCTAACCTAGATAGTCCAAGTGGCGGCTAGGTAACCTACATAGTCCAAGTTCCCATTCGGTAAACTAGATAATCCAAGTGCCCGCTAGGTAACCTAGACAGTCCAAGTGCCCGCTAGTTAACCTACATAGTCCAAGTGCCCGATAGGGAACCTACATAATCCAAGTGCCCGCTAGGCAACCTACATAGTCCAAGTGCCCGTTAGTTAACCTAGATAGTCAAAGTGCCTGCTAGGTAACCTAGATAGTCCAAGTGCCCGCAAGGTAACCTACATAGTCCAAGTGTCCGCTAGGTAACCTAAATAGTCCAAATGCCCGCTAGGGAAACTACATAGTCCACGTGCCCGCTAGTTAATCTAGATAGTCCAAGTGCCTGCTAGTAAACCTACATAAATCATGGGCCCGCTAGTTAACCTACTTAATGCAAGGGCCCGCTAGTTGACCTAGATCGTGCAAGTGTCCGCTAGTTAACCTAAATAGTCCAAGTACACGCTAGTTAACCTAGATCTTCCAAGTGCCCGGTAGTTAACCTACATACTTCAAGGGACCGCTAGTTAACCTACATAGTCCAAGTGCCCGCTAGTTAACCTACATAGTCCAAGTGCCTGCTAGTTAACCTACATAGTCCACGGGCCCACTAGTTAACCTAGATAGTCCAAGTGTCCTCTAGTTAACCTACATAGTCCAAGTGCCCGCTAGATAAACTAGATTGTCCAAGTGCCTGCTAGATAACCTACATAGTCCAAGTGCCCGCTAGGCAACCTAGGTAGTCCATGTGCGCGCTAATGAACTACATAGTTCAAGGGCACGCTAGTTAACTTAGATAGTCCAAGTGCCCGCTAGTTAACCTAGATAGTCCAAGTGCCTGCTAGGTAACCTACATATTCCAAGTGCCCGCTAGTTAACATAGATAGTCCAAGTGCCCCTAGGGAACATACATAGTCCAAGTGTCCGCTAGGTAACCTAGATAGTGCAAGTGCCCTCTAGTTAACCTAGATAGTTCAAGTACCTGCTAGGTAACCTAGATCGTCCAAGGGCCCCCTAGTTAGCCTACATAGTCTAAGTGCCCGCTAGGTAACCTAGATAGTCCAAGTGCCCTTTAGGGAACCTAGATAGTCCAAGGGCCCGCTAGTAAACCTACATAGTCCATGCGCCCGCTAGTTAACCTACATAGTGCAACTGTCCGCTAGTTAATCTACATATTCCAAGTGCCCGCTAGTTAACCTACATAGTCCAAGTGCCCGATAGGGAACCTACATAATCCAAGTGCCCGCTAGGCAACCTACATAGTCCAAGTGCCCGTTAGTTAATCTAGATAGTCAAAGTGCCTGCTAGGTAACCTAGATAGTCCAAGTGCCCGCTAGGTAACCTACATAGTCCAAGTGCCCGCTAGGGAAACTTCATAGTCCACGTGCCCACTAGTTAACCTAGATAGTCCAAGTGCCTGCTAGTAAACCTACATAATCCATGGGCCCGCTAGTTAACCTACTTAGTGCAAGGGCCCGCTAGTTAACCTAGATCGTGCAAGTGACCGCTAGTTAACCTACATAGTCCAATTGCCCGCTAGTTAACCTATATACCAAGTGCCTGCTACGTAACCAAGATAGTCCAAGGGCCCGCTAGTTAACCTACATAGTCCAAGTACACGCTAGTTAACCTACATCTTCCAAGTGCCCGGTAGTTAACCTACATAGTTCAAGGGCCCGCTAGTTAACCTACATAGTCCAAGTTCCCGCTAGTTAACCTACATAGTCCAAGTGCCTGCTAGTTAACCTACATAGTGCAAGGGCCCACTAGTTAACCTAGATAGTCCAAGTGTCCTCTAGTAAACCTACATAGTCCAAGTGCCCGCTAGATAACCTAGATTGTCCAAGTGCCCGCTAGGTAACATACATAGCGCAAGTGTCCGCTAGTTAACCTATGTAGTCCAAGGGCCCGCTAGTTAACCTACATAGTCCAAGTGCCCGGTAGTTAACTTACATAGTTCAAGTGTCCGTAGGGAACATACATTGTCCAAGTGCCCGCAAGGGATCATACATAGTCCAAATGCCCGCTAGGGTACCTACGTAGTCCAAGTGCCCGCTAGGGAATGTCCATAGTCCAAGTGCCGCTAGTTAATCTATATAATCCAAGGACACGCTAGTTAACCTACATAGTCCAAGTACCCGCAAGTTAACCTAGATCGTCCTAGTGTCCGCTAGTTAACCTACATAGTCCAAGTGCTCGCTAGGGAACCTGGATATTCCAAGTGCCCGCTCTGGAACCTACATAGTCCAAATGCCTGCTAGGGAACCAACATAGTCCAAGTGCCCGTTCTGGAACATACATAGTCCATGTGCCCGTATGGAATCTACATAGTCCAAGGGCCCGCTAGTTAACGTAGATAGTCCAAGTGCCGCTAGTTGATCTACATAGTCCAAGGGCCCGATAGTTAACCTACATAGTCCAAGTACTCGCTAGTTAACCTAGATCGTACAAGTGCCCGCTAGTTAACCTACATAGTCCAAGGGCCTGCTAGTTAACCTACATAGTCCAAGGGCCCGCTAGTTAACCTAGATCTTCCAAGTGCCCGCTAGTTACCCTAGATTGTCCAAATGCCCGCTAGTTAATCTACATAGTCCAAGTGCCCGCTAGGTAACCTAGACAGTTCAAGTGAACACTAGGTTACCTACAAAATCCAAGTTCCTGTTCGTTAACCTACATAGTCCAAGTGCCCGCTAGGTAACCTATATAGTCCAAATGCCCGCTAGGGACCCTAATAGTCCAAGTGCCCGCTAGTTAACCTAGATAGTCCAAGTGCTCGCTAGTTAACCTACATAATCCAAGTGCCCGCTAGGTAACCTAGTTTACCTACATAGTCCAAGTACCCTATAGGGAACCTACATAGTCCAAGTGCCCGCTAGTTAACATAGATAGTCCAAATACCCGCTAGGAAACTTACGTAGTCTAAGTGCCCGCTAGTTAACGTACATAGTCCAAGTGCCTGCTAGGTAACGTAGATAGTCCAAGTGCCCGCTAGGGAACGTACATAGTTCAAGGGTCTGCTAGGTAACCTAGATAGTCCAAGTGCCCAATAGTTAACCTACATAGTCCAAGTTCCCCCTAGGTAACCTAGATAGTCCAAAGGCCCGCTAGGTAACCTACATTGTCCTAGTGCCCCCTAGTTAACCTACATTCTCCAAGTGCCCAATTGGGAACCTACATAGTCCAAGTGCCCACTAGGGAACAGAGATAGTCCACGTGCCCGCTAAGGAACCTACATAGTCCAAGTGCACGCTAGTTAACATAGATAGTTCAAGTGCCCGCTAGTTAACCTAGATAGTCCAAGTGTCTGCTAGGTAACCTACATATTCCAAGTGCACGCTAGTTAACATAGATAGTCCAAGTGCCCCTAGGGAACATACATAGTCCAAGTGCCCGCTAGGTAACCTAGATAGTGCAAGTGCCTGCTAGGTAACCTAGATCGTCCAAGGGCTCCCTAGTTAGCCTACATAGTCCAAGTGCCCGCTAGGTAACCTAGATAGTCCAAGTGCCCTTTAGGGAATCTAGATAGTCCAAGGGCCCGCTAGTAAACCTACATAGTCCATGCGCCCGCTAGTTTACCTACATAGTGCAACTGTCCGCTAGTTGACCTACATGTTCCAAGTGCCCGCTAGTTAACCTACATAGTCTAAGTGACCGTTAGCTAACCTAGATAGTCCAAGGGCCCGCTAGTTGACCTACATAGTCCTAGTGCTAGCTAGGTAACCTAGATAGTACAAGTGCCCGCTAGGGAACCTAGATAGTCCAAGTGCCTGTTAGCTAACCTAGATAGTCCAAGGGCCCGCTAGTTGACCTACATAGTCCTAATGCCAGCTAGGTAACCTACATAGTCCAAGTGCCCATTCGTTAAACTAGATAATCCAAGTGCCCGCTAGGTAACCTACACAGTACTAGTGCCCGCTAGTTAACCTACATAGTCCAAGTGCCCGATAGGGAACCTACATAATCCTAGTGCCCGCTAGGCAACCTACATAGTCCAAGTGCCCGTTAGTTAACCAAGATAGTCCAAGTGCCTGCTAGGTAACCTAGATAGTCCAAGTGCCCGCTAGGTAACCTACATAGTCCAAGTGCCCGCTAGGTAACCTAAATAATCCAAATGCCCGCTAGGGAAACTACATAGTCCAAGTGCCTGCTACGTAACCTAGATAGTCCAAGGGCACGCTAGTTAACCTACATAGTACAAGTGCCCGCTAAGGAACCTCGGTAGTCCAAGTGCCCGCTCTGGAACCTACATAGTCCAAGTGCCCGCTCTGGAAAATACATAGTCCAAGTGCCCGCTAGGGAATCTACATAGTCCAAGGGCCCGCAGGTTAACTTACATAGTCCAAGTACACGCTAGTTAACCTAGATCTTCCAAGTGCCCGGTAGTTAACCTACATAGTTCAAGGGCCCGCTAGTTAACCTACATAGTCCAAGTGCCCGCTAGTTAACCTACATAGTCCAAGTGCCTGCTAGTTAACCTACATAGTCCAAGGGCCCACTCGTTAACCTAGATAGTCCAAGTGTCCTCTAGTTAACCTACATAGTCCAAATGCCCGCTAGATAACCTAGATTGTCCAAGTGCCTGCTAGATAACCTACATAGTCCAAGTGCCCGCTAGGCAACCCAGATAGTCCTAGTGCCCGCTAATGAAGCTACATAGTCCAAGTGCACGATAGTTAACTTAGATAGTCCAAGTGTCCGCTAGTTACCCTAGATAGTCCAAGTGCCTGCTAGGTAACCTACATATTCCAAGTGCCCGCTAGTTAACATAGATAGTCCAAGTGCCCCTAGGGAACATACATAGTCCAAGTGCCCGCTAGGTAACCTAGATAGTGCAACTGCCCGCTAGTTAACCTAGATAGTTCAAGTACCTGCTAGGTAACCTAGATCGTCCAAGGGCTCCCTAGTTAGCCTACATAGTCCAAGTGCCCGCTAGGTAACCTAGATAGTCCAAGTGCCCGTTCGGTAACCTAGATAGTCCAAGTGCCCTTTAGGGAACCTAGATAGTCCAAGAACCCGCTAGTAAACCTACATAGTCCATGCGCCCGCTAGTTAACCTACATAATGCAACTCTCAGCTAGTTAACCTACATAATCTAAGTGACCGTTAGCTAACCTAGATAGTCCAACGGCCCGCTAGTTGACCTACATAGTCCTAGTACCAGCTAGGTAACCTAGATAGTACAAGTGCCCGCTAGGGAACCTAGATAGTCCAAGTGCCTGTTAGCTAACGTAGATAGTCCAAGTGGCGGCTAGGTAACCTACATAGTCCAAGTGCCCATTCGTTAAACTAGATAATCCAAGTGCCCGCTAGGTAACCTAGACAGTCCAAGTGCCCGCTAGTTAACCTACATAGTTCAAGTGCCCGATAGGGAACCTACAAATTCCAAGTGCCCGCTAGGCAACCTACATAGTCCAAGTGCCCGTTAGTTAACCTAGATAGTCAAAGTGCCTGCTAGGTAACCTAGATAGTCCAAGTGCCCGCTAGGTAACCTACATAGTCCAAGTGTCCGTAGGTAACCTAAATAGTCCAAATGCCCGCTATGGAAACTACATAGTCTAAGTGCCCGCTAGTTAACCTAGATTGTCCAAGTGCCTGCTAGTAAACCTACATAATCCATGGGCCCACTAGTTAACCTACATAGTGCAAGGGCCCGCTAGTTAACCTAGATCGTGCAAGTGTCCGCTAGTTAACTTACATAGTCCAAGTGCCGCTAGTTAACCTATATACCAATGCCTGCTACGTAACCAAGATAGTCCAAGGGCACGCTAGTTAACCTACATACTACAAGTGCCCGCTAAGGAACCTAGATAGTCCAAGTGCCCGCTCTGGAACCTAGATAGTCCAAGTGCCCGCTCTGGAACCTACATAGTCCAAGTGCCCGCTCTGGAACATACATAGTCCAAGTGCCCCCAATGGAATCTACATAATCCAAGGGCCCGCTAGTTCACCTACATAGTCCAAGTACACGCTAGTTAACCTAGATCTTCCAAGTGCCCGGTAGTTAACCTACATATTTCAAGGGCCCGCTAGTTAACCTACATAGTCCAAGTGCCCTCTAGTTAACCTACATATTCTATGTGCCTGCTAGTTAACCTACATAGTCCAAGGACCCACTAGTTAACCTAGATAGTCCAAGTGTCCTCTAGTTAACCTACATAGTCCAAGTGCCCGCTAGATAACCTAGATTGTCCAAGTGCCCGCTAGGTAGCATACATAGTGCAAGTGTCCGCTAGTTATCCTACGTAGTCCAAGGGCCCGCTAGTTAACCTACATAGTCTAAGTGCCCGCTAGGTAACCTAGATAGTCCAAGTGCCCGTTCGGTAACCTAGATAGTCCAAGTGCCCTTTAGGGAACCTAGATAGTCCAAGGGCCCGCTAAGAAACCTACATAGTCCATGCGCCCGCTAGTTAACCTACGTAGTGCAACTGTCCGCTAGTTAAACTACATATTCCAAGTGCCCACTAGTTAACCTACATAATCTAAGTGACCGTTAGCTAACCTAGATAGTCCAAGGGCCCGCTAGTTGACATACATAGTCCTAGTGCCAGCTAGGAAACCTAGATAATACAAGTGCCCGCTAGGGAACCTAGATAGTCCAAGTGCCTGTTAGCTAACGTAGATAGTCCAAGTGGCGGCTAGGTAACCTACATAGTCCAAGTGCCCATTCGGTAAACTAGATAATCCAAGTGCCAGCTAGGTAACCTAGACAGTCCAAGTGCCCGCTAGTTAACCTACATAGTCCAAGTGCCCGCTAGGTAACCTAGTTTACCTACATAGTCCAAGTACCCTATAGGGAACCTACATAGTCCAAGTGCCCGCTAGTTAACATAGATAGTCCAAATACCCGCTAGGAAACTTACGTAGTCTAAGTGCCCGCTAGTTAACGTACATAGTCCAAGTGCCTGCTAGGTAACGTAGATAGTCCAAGTGCCCGCTAGGGAACGTACATAGTTCAAGGGTCTGCTAGGTAACCTAGATAGTCCAAGTGCCCAATAGTTAACCTACATAGTCCAAGTTCCCCCTAGGTAACCTAGATAGTCCAAAGGCCCGCTAGGTAACCTACATTGTCCTAGTGCCCCCTAGTTAACCTACATTCTCCAAGTGCCCAATTGGGAACCTACATAGTCCAAGTGCCCACTAGGGAACAGAGATAGTCCACGTGCCCGCTAAGGAACCTACATAGTCCAAGTGCACGCTAGTTAACATAGATAGTTCAAGTGCCCGCTAGTTAACCTAGATAGTCCAAGTGTCTGCTAGGTAACCTACATATTCCAAGTGCACGCTAGTTAACATAGATAGTCCAAGTGCCCCTAGGGAACATACATAGTCCAAGTGCCCGCTAGGTAACCTAGATAGTGCAAGTGCCTGCTAGGTAACCTAGATCGTCCAAGGGCTCCCTAGTTAGCCTACATAGTCCAAGTGCCCGCTAGGTAACCTAGATAGTCCAAGTGCCCTTTAGGGAATCTAGATAGTCCAAGGGCCCGCTAGTAAACCTACATAGTCCATGCGCCCGCTAGTTTACCTACATAGTGCAACTGTCCGCTAGTTGACCTACATGTTCCAAGTGCCCGCTAGTTAACCTACATAGTCTAAGTGACCGTTAGCTAACCTAGATAGTCCAAGGGCCCGCTAGTTGACCTACATAGTCCTAGTGCTAGCTAGGTAACCTAGATAGTACAAGTGCCCGCTAGGGAACCTAGATAGTCCAAGTGCCTGTTAGCTAACCTAGATAGTCCAAGGGCCCGCTAGTTGACCTACATAGTCCTAATGCCAGCTAGGTAACCTACATAGTCCAAGTGCCCATTCGTTAAACTAGATAATCCAAGTGCCCGCTAGGTAACCTACACAGTACTAGTGCCCGCTAGTTAACCTACATAGTCCAAGTGCCCGATAGGGAACCTACATAATCCTAGTGCCCGCTAGGCAACCTACATAGTCCAAGTGCCCGTTAGTTAACCAAGATAGTCCAAGTGCCTGCTAGGTAACCTAGATAGTCCAAGTGCCCGCTAGGTAACCTACATAGTCCAAGTGCCCGCTAGGTAACCTAAATAATCCAAATGCCCGCTAGGGAAACTACATAGTCCAAGTGCCTGCTACGTAACCTAGATAGTCCAAGGGCACGCTAGTTAACCTACATAGTACAAGTGCCCGCTAAGGAACCTCGGTAGTCCAAGTGCCCGCTCTGGAACCTACATAGTCCAAGTGCCCGCTCTGGAAAATACATAGTCCAAGTGCCCGCTAGGGAATCTACATAGTCCAAGGGCCCGCAGGTTAACTTACATAGTCCAAGTACACGCTAGTTAACCTAGATCTTCCAAGTGCCCGGTAGTTAACCTACATAGTTCAAGGGCCCGCTAGTTAACCTACATAGTCCAAGTGCCCGCTAGTTAACCTACATAGTCCAAGTGCCTGCTAGTTAACCTACATAGTCCAAGGGCCCACTCGTTAACCTAGATAGTCCAAGTGTCCTCTAGTTAACCTACATAGTCCAAATGCCCGCTAGATAACCTAGATTGTCCAAGTGCCTGCTAGATAACCTACATAGTCCAAGTGCCCGCTAGGCAACCCAGATAGTCCTAGTGCCCGCTAATGAAGCTACATAGTCCAAGTGCACGATAGTTAACTTAGATAGTCCAAGTGTCCGCTAGTTACCCTAGATAGTCCAAGTGCCTGCTAGGTAACCTACATATTCCAAGTGCCCGCTAGTTAACATAGATAGTCCAAGTGCCCCTAGGGAACATACATAGTCCAAGTGCCCGCTAGGTAACCTAGATAGTGCAACTGCCCGCTAGTTAACCTAGATAGTTCAAGTACCTGCTAGGTAACCTAGATCGTCCAAGGGCTCCCTAGTTAGCCTACATAGTCCAAGTGCCCGCTAGGTAACCTAGATAGTCCAAGTGCCCGTTCGGTAACCTAGATAGTCCAAGTGCCCTTTAGGGAACCTAGATAGTCCAAGAACCCGCTAGTAAACCTACATAGTCCATGCGCCCGCTAGTTAACCTACATAATGCAACTCTCAGCTAGTTAACCTACATAATCTAAGTGACCGTTAGCTAACCTAGATAGTCCAACGGCCCGCTAGTTGACCTACATAGTCCTAGTACCAGCTAGGTAACCTAGATAGTACAAGTGCCCGCTAGGGAACCTAGATAGTCCAAGTGCCTGTTAGCTAACGTAGATAGTCCAAGTGGCGGCTAGGTAACCTACATAGTCCAAGTGCCCATTCGTTAAACTAGATAATCCAAGTGCCCGCTAGGTAACCTAGACAGTCCAAGTGCCCGCTAGTTAACCTACATAGTTCAAGTGCCCGATAGGGAACCTACAAATTCCAAGTGCCCGCTAGGCAACCTACATAGTCCAAGTGCCCGTTAGTTAACCTAGATAGTCAAAGTGCCTGCTAGGTAACCTAGATAGTCCAAGTGCCCGCTAGGTAACCTACATAGTCCAAGTGTCCGTAGGTAACCTAAATAGTCCAAATGCCCGCTATGGAAACTACATAGTCTAAGTGCCCGCTAGTTAACCTAGATTGTCCAAGTGCCTGCTAGTAAACCTACATAATCCATGGGCCCACTAGTTAACCTACATAGTGCAAGGGCCCGCTAGTTAACCTAGATCGTGCAAGTGTCCGCTAGTTAACTTACATAGTCCAAGTGCCGCTAGTTAACCTATATACCAATGCCTGCTACGTAACCAAGATAGTCCAAGGGCACGCTAGTTAACCTACATACTACAAGTGCCCGCTAAGGAACCTAGATAGTCCAAGTGCCCGCTCTGGAACCTAGATAGTCCAAGTGCCCGCTCTGGAACCTACATAGTCCAAGTGCCCGCTCTGGAACATACATAGTCCAAGTGCCCCCAATGGAATCTACATAATCCAAGGGCCCGCTAGTTCACCTACATAGTCCAAGTACACGCTAGTTAACCTAGATCTTCCAAGTGCCCGGTAGTTAACCTACATATTTCAAGGGCCCGCTAGTTAACCTACATAGTCCAAGTGCCCTCTAGTTAACCTACATATTCTATGTGCCTGCTAGTTAACCTACATAGTCCAAGGACCCACTAGTTAACCTAGATAGTCCAAGTGTCCTCTAGTTAACCTACATAGTCCAAGTGCCCGCTAGATAACCTAGATTGTCCAAGTGCCCGCTAGGTAGCATACATAGTGCAAGTGTCCGCTAGTTATCCTACGTAGTCCAAGGGCCCGCTAGTTAACCTACATAGTCTAAGTGCCCGCTAGGTAACCTAGATAGTCCAAGTGCCCGTTCGGTAACCTAGATAGTCCAAGTGCCCTTTAGGGAACCTAGATAGTCCAAGGGCCCGCTAAGAAACCTACATAGTCCATGCGCCCGCTAGTTAACCTACGTAGTGCAACTGTCCGCTAGTTAAACTACATATTCCAAGTGCCCACTAGTTAACCTACATAATCTAAGTGACCGTTAGCTAACCTAGATAGTCCAAGGGCCCGCTAGTTGACATACATAGTCCTAGTGCCAGCTAGGAAACCTAGATAATACAAGTGCCCGCTAGGGAACCTAGATAGTCCAAGTGCCTGTTAGCTAACGTAGATAGTCCAAGTGGCGGCTAGGTAACCTACATAGTCCAAGTGCCCATTCGGTAAACTAGATAATCCAAGTGCCAGCTAGGTAACCTAGACAGTCCAAGTGCCCGCTAGTTAACCTACATAGTCCAAGTGCCCGCTAGGTAACCTAGTTTACCTACATAGTCCAAGTACCCTATAGGGAACCTACATAGTCCAAGTGCCCGCTAGTTAACATAGATAGTCCAAATACCCGCTAGGAAACTTACGTAGTCTAAGTGCCCGCTAGTTAACGTACATAGTCCAAGTGCCTGCTAGGTAACGTAGATAGTCCAAGTGCCCGCTAGGGAACGTACATAGTTCAAGGGTCTGCTAGGTAACCTAGATAGTCCAAGTGCCCAATAGTTAACCTACATAGTCCAAGTTCCCCCTAGGTAACCTAGATAGTCCAAAGGCCCGCTAGGTAACCTACATTGTCCTAGTGCCCCCTAGTTAACCTACATTCTCCAAGTGCCCAATTGGGAACCTACATAGTCCAAGTGCCCACTAGGGAACAGAGATAGTCCACGTGCCCGCTAAGGAACCTACATAGTCCAAGTGCACGCTAGTTAACATAGATAGTTCAAGTGCCCGCTAGTTAACCTAGATAGTCCAAGTGTCTGCTAGGTAACCTACATATTCCAAGTGCACGCTAGTTAACATAGATAGTCCAAGTGCCCCTAGGGAACATACATAGTCCAAGTGCCCGCTAGGTAACCTAGATAGTGCAAGTGCCTGCTAGGTAACCTAGATCGTCCAAGGGCTCCCTAGTTAGCCTACATAGTCCAAGTGCCCGCTAGGTAACCTAGATAGTCCAAGTGCCCTTTAGGGAATCTAGATAGTCCAAGGGCCCGCTAGTAAACCTACATAGTCCATGCGCCCGCTAGTTTACCTACATAGTGCAACTGTCCGCTAGTTGACCTACATGTTCCAAGTGCCCGCTAGTTAACCTACATAGTCTAAGTGACCGTTAGCTAACCTAGATAGTCCAAGGGCCCGCTAGTTGACCTACATAGTCCTAGTGCTAGCTAGGTAACCTAGATAGTACAAGTGCCCGCTAGGGAACCTAGATAGTCCAAGTGCCTGTTAGCTAACCTAGATAGTCCAAGGGCCCGCTAGTTGACCTACATAGTCCTAATGCCAGCTAGGTAACCTACATAGTCCAAGTGCCCATTCGTTAAACTAGATAATCCAAGTGCCCGCTAGGTAACCTACACAGTACTAGTGCCCGCTAGTTAACCTACATAGTCCAAGTGCCCGATAGGGAACCTACATAATCCTAGTGCCCGCTAGGCAACCTACATAGTCCAAGTGCCCGTTAGTTAACCAAGATAGTCCAAGTGCCTGCTAGGTAACCTAGATAGTCCAAGTGCCCGCTAGGTAACCTACATAGTCCAAGTGCCCGCTAGGTAACCTAAATAATCCAAATGCCCGCTAGGGAAACTACATAGTCCAAGTGCCTGCTACGTAACCTAGATAGTCCAAGGGCACGCTAGTTAACCTACATAGTACAAGTGCCCGCTAAGGAACCTCGGTAGTCCAAGTGCCCGCTCTGGAACCTACATAGTCCAAGTGCCCGCTCTGGAAAATACATAGTCCAAGTGCCCGCTAGGGAATCTACATAGTCCAAGGGCCCGCAGGTTAACTTACATAGTCCAAGTACACGCTAGTTAACCTAGATCTTCCAAGTGCCCGGTAGTTAACCTACATAGTTCAAGGGCCCGCTAGTTAACCTACATAGTCCAAGTGCCCGCTAGTTAACCTACATAGTCCAAGTGCCTGCTAGTTAACCTACATAGTCCAAGGGCCCACTCGTTAACCTAGATAGTCCAAGTGTCCTCTAGTTAACCTACATAGTCCAAATGCCCGCTAGATAACCTAGATTGTCCAAGTGCCTGCTAGATAACCTACATAGTCCAAGTGCCCGCTAGGCAACCCAGATAGTCCTAGTGCCCGCTAATGAAGCTACATAGTCCAAGTGCACGATAGTTAACTTAGATAGTCCAAGTGTCCGCTAGTTACCCTAGATAGTCCAAGTGCCTGCTAGGTAACCTACATATTCCAAGTGCCCGCTAGTTAACATAGATAGTCCAAGTGCCCCTAGGGAACATACATAGTCCAAGTGCCCGCTAGGTAACCTAGATAGTGCAACTGCCCGCTAGTTAACCTAGATAGTTCAAGTACCTGCTAGGTAACCTAGATCGTCCAAGGGCTCCCTAGTTAGCCTACATAGTCCAAGTGCCCGCTAGGTAACCTAGATAGTCCAAGTGCCCGTTCGGTAACCTAGATAGTCCAAGTGCCCTTTAGGGAACCTAGATAGTCCAAGAACCCGCTAGTAAACCTACATAGTCCATGCGCCCGCTAGTTAACCTACATAATGCAACTCTCAGCTAGTTAACCTACATAATCTAAGTGACCGTTAGCTAACCTAGATAGTCCAACGGCCCGCTACTTGACCTACATAGTCCTAGTACCAGCTAGGTAACCTAGATAGTACAAGTGCCCGCTAGGGAACCTAGATAGTCCAAGTGCCTGTTAGCTAACGTAGATAGTCCAAGTGGCGGCTAGGTAACCTACATAGTCCAAGTGCCCATTCGTTAAACTAGATAATCCAAGTGCCCGCTAGGTAACCTAGACAGTCCAAGTGCCCGCTAGTTAACCTACATAGTTCAAGTGCCCGATAGGGAACCTACAAATTCCAAGTGCCCGCTAGGCAACCTACATAGTCCAAGTGCCCGTTAGTTAACCTAGATAGTCAAAGTGCCTGCTAGGTAACCTAGATAGTCCAAGTGCCCGCTAGGTAACCTACATAGTCCAAGTGTCCGTAGGTAACCTAAATAGTCCAAATGCCCGCTATGGAAACTACATAGTCTAAGTGCCCGCTAGTTAACCTAGATTGTCCAAGTGCCTGCTAGTAAACCTACATAATCCATGGGCCCACTAGTTAACCTACATAGTGCAAGGGCCCGCTAGTTAACCTAGATCGTGCAAGTGTCCGCTAGTTAACTTACATAGTCCAAGTGCCGCTAGTTAACCTATATACCAATGCCTGCTACGTAACCAAGATAGTCCAAGGGCACGCTAGTTAACCTACATACTACAAGTGCCCGCTAAGGAACCTAGATAGTCCAAGTGCCCGCTCTGGAACCTAGATAGTCCAAGTGCCCGCTCTGGAACCTACATAGTCCAAGTGCCCGCTCTGGAACATACATAGTCCAAGTGCCCCCAATGGAATCTACATAATCCAAGGGCCCGCTAGTTCACCTACATAGTCCAAGTACACGCTAGTTAACCTAGATCTTCCAAGTGCCCGGTAGTTAACCTACATATTTCAAGGGCCCGCTAGTTAACCTACATAGTCCAAGTGCCCTCTAGTTAACCTACATATTCTATGTGCCTGCTAGTTAACCTACATAGTCCAAGGACCCACTAGTTAACCTAGATAGTCCAAGTGTCCTCTAGTTAACCTACATAGTCCAAGTGCCCGCTAGATAACCTAGATTGTCCAAGTGCCCGCTAGGTAGCATACATAGTGCAAGTGTCCGCTAGTTATCCTACGTAGTCCAAGGGCCCGCTAGTTAACCTACATAGTCTAAGTGCCCGCTAGGTAACCTAGATAGTCCAAGTGCCCGTTCGGTAACCTAGATAGTCCAAGTGCCCTTTAGGGAACCTAGATAGTCCAAGGGCCCGCTAAGAAACCTACATAGTCCATGCGCCCGCTAGTTAACCTACGTAGTGCAACTGTCCGCTAGTTAAACTACATATTCCAAGTGCCCACTAGTTAACCTACATAATCTAAGTGACCGTTAGCTAACCTAGATAGTCCAAGGGCCCGCTAGTTGACATACATAGTCCTAGTGCCAGCTAGGAAACCTAGATAATACAAGTGCCCGCTAGGGAACCTAGATAGTCCAAGTGCCTGTTAGCTAACGTAGATAGTCCAAGTGGCGGCTAGGTAACCTACATAGTCCAAGTGCCCATTCGGTAAACTAGATAATCCAAGTGCCAGCTAGGTAACCTAGACAGTCCAAGTGCCCGCTAGTTAACCTACATAGTCCAAGTGCCCGATAGGGAACCTACATAATCCAAGTGCCCGCTAGACAACCTACATAGTCCAAGTGCCCGTTAGTTAACCTAGATAGTCAAAGTGCCTGCTAGGTAACCTAGATAGTCCAAGTGCCCGCTAGGTAACCTACATAGTCCAAGTGCCCGCTAGGTAACCTAAATAGTCAAAATGCCCGCTAGGGAAACTACATAGTCCACGTGCCCGCTAGTTAACCTAGATAGTCCAAGTGCCTGCTAGTAAACCTACATAATCCATGGGACCACTAGTTAACCTACATAGAGCAAGGGCCCGCAAGTTAACCTAGATCGTGCAAGTGACCGCTAGTTAACCTACATAGTCCAAGTGCCCGCTAGTTAACCTATATACCAAGTGCCTGCTACTTAACCAAGATAATCCAAGGGCACGCTAGTTAACCTACATAGTACAAGTGCCCGCTAAGGAACGTAGATAGTCCAAGTGCCCGCTCTGGAACCTAGATAGTCCAAGTGCCCGCTCTGGAACCTACATAGTCCAAGTGCCCGCTCTGGAACATACATAGTCCAAGTGCCCCCTAGGGAATCTACTTAGTCCAAGGGCCCGCTAGTTAACCTACATAGTCCAAGTACACGCTAGTTAACCTAGATCTTCCAAGTGCCCGGTAGTTAACCTACATAGTTCAAGGGCCCGCTAGTTAACCTAGATAGTCCAAGTGCCTGCTAGTAAACCTACATAATCCATGGACCCGCTAGTTAACCTATAGTGCAAGGGCCCGCTAGTTAACCTAGATCGTGCAAGTGTCCGCTAGTTAACCTATTTAGTCCAAGTCCCCGCTAGTTAACCTATATACCAAGTGCCTGCTACGTAACCTAGATAGTCCAAGGGCACGCTAGATAACCTACATAGAACAAGTGCCTGCTAGTTAACCTACATAGTACAAGTGCCCGCTAAGGAACCTAGATAGTCCAAGTGCCCGCTCTGGAACCTAGATAGTCTAAGTGCCCGCTCTGGAACCTACATAGTCCAAGTGCCCGCTCTGGAACATACATAGTCCAAGGGCCCTCTAGTTAACCTACATAGTCCAAGTACACGCTAGTTAACCTAGATCTTCCAAGTGCCCGGTAGTTAACCTACATAGTTCAAGGGCCCGCTAGTTAACCTACATAGTCCAAGTGCCCGCTAGTTAACCTACATAGTCCAAGTACCTGCTAGTTAGCCTACATAATCCAAGGGCCCACTAGTTAACCTAGATAGTCCAAGTGTCCTATAGTTAACCTACATAGTCCAAGTGCCCGCTAGATAACCTAGAATGTCCAAGTGCCTGCTAGATAACCTACATAGTCCAAGTGCCCGCTAGGCAACCTAGATACTCCAAGTGCCCGGTAGTTAACCTAGATTGTCCAAGGGCTCCCTAGTTAGCCTACATAGTCCAAGTGCCCAGTAGGTAACCTAGATAGTCCCAGTGCCCGTTCGGTAACCTAGATAGTCCAAGTGCCCTTTAGGGAACCTAGATAGTCCAAGGGCCCGCTAAAAAACCTACATAGTCCATGCGCCCGGTAGTTAACCTACGTAGTGCAACTGTCCGCTAGTTAACCTACATATTCCAAGTGCCCGCTAGTTAACCTACATAATATAAGTGACCGTTAGCTAACCTAGATAGTCCAAGGGCCCGCTAGTTGACCTACATAGTCCTAGTACCAGCTAGGTAACCTAGATAGTACAAGTGCCTGTTAGCTAACCTAGATAGTCCAAGTGGCGGCTAGGTAACCTACATAGTCCAAGTTCCCATTCGGTAAACTAGATAATCCAAGTGCCCGCTAGGTAACCTAGACAGTCCAAGTGCCCGCTAGTTAACCTACATAGTCCAAGTGCCCGATAGGGAACCTACATAATCCAAGTGCCCGCTAGGCAACCTACATAGTCCAAGTGCCCGTTAGTTAACCTAGATAGTCAAAGTGCCTGCTAGGTAACCTAGATAGTCCAAGTGCCCGCAAGGTAACCTACATAGTCCAAGTGTCCGCTAGGTAACCTAAATAGTCCAAATGCCCGCTAGGGAAACTACATAGTCCACGTGCCCG
This sequence comes from Tenrec ecaudatus, assembly GCF_050624435.1. NCBI lineage: Eukaryota > Metazoa > Chordata > Mammalia > Afrosoricida > Tenrecidae > Tenrec > Tenrec ecaudatus. The sequence continues at coordinate 270,672,486 of NC_134530.1, read as the reverse complement.
CTAGTTAACCTAGATAGTCCAAGTGCCTGCTAGTAAACCTACATAAATCATGGGCCCGCTAGTTAACCTACTTAATGCAAGGGCCCGCTAGTTGACCTAGATCGTGCAAGTGTCCGCTAGTTAACCTAAATAGTCCAAGTACACGCTAGTTAACCTAGATCTTCCAAGTGCCCGGTAGTTAACCTACATACTTCAAGGGACCGCTAGTTAACCTACATAGTCCAAGTGCCCGCTAGTTAACCTACATAGTCCAAGTGCCTGCTAGTTAACCTACATAGTCCAAGGGCCCACTAGTTAACCTAGATAGTCCAAGTGTCCTCTAGTTAACCTACATAGTCCAAGTGCCCGCTAGATAAACTAGATTGTCCAAGTGCCTGCTAGATAACCTACATAGTCCAAGTGCCCGCTAGGCAACCTAGGTAGTCCATGTGCGCGCTAATGAACTACATAGTTCAAGGGCACGCTAGTTAACTTAGATAGTCCAAGTGCCCGCTAGTTAACCTAGATAGTCCAAGTGCCTGCTAGGTAACCTACATATTCCAAGTGCCCGCTAGTTAACATAGATAGTCCAAGTGCCCCTAGGGAACATACATAGTCCAAGTGTCCGCTAGGTAACCTAGATAGTGCAAGTGCCCTCTAGTTAACCTAGATAGTTCAAGTACCTGCTAGGTAACCTAGATCGTCCAAGGGCCCCCTAGTTAGCCTACATAGTCTAAGTGCCCGCTAGGTAACCTAGATAGTCCAAGTGCCCTTTAGGGAACCTAGATAGTCCAAGGGCCCGCTAGTAAACCTACATAGTCCATGCGCCCGCTAGTTAACCTACATAGTGCAACTGTCCGCTAGTTAACCTACATATTCCAAGTGCCCGCTAGTTAACCTACATAGTCCAAGTGCCCGATAGGGAACCTACATAATCCAAGTGCCCGCTAGGCAACCTACATAGTCCAAGTGCCCGTTAGTTAATCTAGATAGTCAAAGTGCCTGCTAGATAACCTAGATAGTCCAAGTGCCCGCTAGGTAACCTACATAGTCCAAGTGCCCGCTAGGGAAACTTCATAGTCCACGTGCCCACTAGTTAACCTAGATAGTCCAAGTGCCTGCTAGTAAACCTACATAATCCATGGGCCCGCTAGTTAACCTACTTAGTGCAAGGGCCCGCTAGTTAACCTAGATCGTGCAAGTGACCGCTAGTTAACCTACATAGTCCAAGTGCCCGCTAGTTAACCTATATACCAAGTGCCTGCTACGTAACCAAGATAGTCCAAGGGCCCGCTAGTTAACCTACATAGTCCAAGTACACGCTAGTTAACCTACATCTTCCAAGTGCCCGGTAGTTAACCTACATAGTTCAAGGGCCCGCTAGTTAACCTACATAGTCCAAGTTCCCGCTAGTTAACCTACATAGTCCAAGTGCCTGCTAGTTAACCTACATAGTGCAAGGCCCACTAGTTAACCTAGATAGTCCAAGTGTCCTCTAGTAAACCTACATAGTCCAAGTGCCCGCTAGATAACCTAGATTGTCCAAGTGCCCGCTAGGTAACATACATAGCGCAAGTGTCCGCTAGTTAACCTATGTAGTCCAAGGGCCCGCTAGTTAACCTACATAGTCCAAGTGCCCGGTAGTTAACTTACATAGTTCAAGTGTCCGTAGGGAACATACATTGTCCAAGTGCCCGCAAGGGATCATACATAGTCCAAATGCCCGCTAGGGTACCTACGTAGTCCAAGTGCCCGCTAGGGAATGTCCATAGTCCAAGTGCCGCTAGTTAATCTATATAATCCAAGGACACGCTAGTTAACCTACATAGTCCAAGTACCCGCAAGTTAACCTAGATCGTCCTAGTGTCCGCTAGTTAACCTACATAGTCCAAGTGCTCGCTAGGGAACCTGGATATTCCAAGTGCCCGCTCTGGAACCTACATAGTCCAAATGCCTGCTAGGGAACCAACATAGTCCAAGTGCCCGTTCTGGAACATACATAGTCCAAGTGCCCGTATGGAATCTACATAGTCCAAGGGCCCGCTAGTTAACGTAGATAGTCCAAGTGCCGCTAGTTGATCTACATAGTCCAAGGGCCCGATAGTTAACCTACATAGTCCAAGTACTCGCTAGTTAACCTAGATCGTACAAGTGCCCGCTAGTTAACCTACATAGTCCAAGGGCCTGTAAGTTAACCTACATAGTCCAAGGGCCCGCTAGTTAACCTAGATCTTCCAAGTGCCCGCTAGTTACCCTAGATTGTCCAAATGCCCGCTAGTTAATCTACATAGTCCAAGTGCCCGCTAGGTAACCTAGACAGTTCAAGTGAACACTAGGTTACCTACAAAATCCAAGTTCCTGTTCGTTAACCTACATAGTCCAAGTGCCCGCTAGGTAACCTATATAGTCCAAATGCCCGCTAGGGACCCTAATAGTCCAAGTGCCCGCTAGTTAACCTAGATAGTCCAAGTGCTCGCTAGTTAACCTACATAATCCAAGTGCCCGCTAGGTAACCTAGTTTACCTACATAGTCCAAGTGCCCTATAGGGAACCTACATAGTCCAAGTGCCCGCTAGTTAACATAGATAGTCCAAATACCCGCTAGGAAACTTACGTAGTCTAAGTGCCCGCTAGTTAACGTACATAGTCCAAGTGCCTGCTAGGTAACGTAGATAGTCCAAGTGCCCGCTAGGGAACGTACATAGTTCAAGGGTCTGCTAGGTAACCTAGATAGTCCAAGTGCCCAATAGTTAACCTACATAGTCCAAGTTCCCCCTAGGTAACCTAGATAGTCCAAAGGCCCGCTAGGTAACCTACATTGTCCTAGTGCCCCCTAGTTAACCTACATTCTCCAAGTGCCCAATTGGGAACCTACATAGTCCAAGTGCCCACTAGGGAACAGAGATAGTCCACGTGCCCGCTAAGGAACCTACATAGTCCAAGTGCACGCTAGTTAACTTAGATAGTTCAAGTGCCCGCTAGTTAACCTAGATAGTCCAAGTGTCTGCTAGGTAACCTACATATTCCAAGTGCACGCTAGTTAACATAGATAGTCCAAGTGCCCCTAGGGAACATACATAGTCCAAGTGCCCGCTAGGTAACCTAGATAGTGCAAGTGCCTGCTAGGTAACCTAGATCGTCCAAGGGCTCCCTAGTTAGCCTACATAGTCCAAGTGCCCGCTAGGTAACCTAGATAGTCCAAGTGCCCTTTAGGGAATCTAGATAGTCCAAGGGCCCGCTAGTAAACCTACATAGTCCATGCGCCCGCTAGTTTACCTTCATAGTGCACGTGTCCGCTAGTTGACCTACATGTTCCAAGTGCCCGCTAGTTAACCTACATAGTCTAAGTGACCGTTAGCTAACCTAGATAGTCCAAGGGCCCGCTAGTTGACCTACATAGTCCTAGTGCTAGCTAGGTAACCTAGATAGTACAAGTGCCCGCTAGGGAACCTAGATAGTCCAAGTGCCTGTTAGCTAACCTAGATAGTCCAAGGGCCCGCTAGTTGACCTACATAGTCCTAATGCCAGCTAGGTAACCTACATAGTCCAAGTGCCCATTCGTTAAACTAGATAATCCAAGTGCCCGCTAGGTAACCTACACAGTACTAGTGCCCGCTAGTTAACCTACATAGTCCAAGTGCCCGATAGGGAACCTACATAATCCTAGTGCCCGCTAGGCAACCTACATAGTCCAAGTGCCCGTTAGTTAACCAAGATAGTCCAAGTGCCTGCTAGGTAACCTAGATAGTCCAAGTGCCCGCTAGGTAACCTACATAGTCCAAGTGCCCGCTAGGTAACCTAAATAATCCAAATGCCCGCTAGGGAAACTACATAGTCCAAGTGCCTGCTACGTAACCTAGATAGTCCAAGGGCACGCTAGTTAACCTACATAGTACAAGTGCCCGCTAAGGAACCTCGGTAGTCCAAGTGCCCGCTCTGGAACCTACATAGTCCAAGTGCCCGCTCTGGAAAATACATAGTCCAAGTGCCCGCTAGGGAATCTACATAGTCCAAGGGCCCGCAGGTTAACTTACATAGTCCAAGTACACGCTAGTTAACCTAGATCTTCCAAGTGCCCGGTAGTTAACCTACATAGTTCAAGGGCCCGCTAGTTAACCTACATAGTCCAAGTGCCCGCTAGTTAACCTACATAGTCCAAGTGCCTGCTAGTTAACCTACATAGTCCAAGGGCCCACTCGTTAACCTAGATAGTCCAAGTGTCCTCTAGTTAACCTACATAGTCCAAATGCCCGCTAGATAACCTAGATTGTCCAAGTGCCTGCTAGATAACCTACATAGTCCAAGTGCCCGCTAGGCAACCCAGATAGTCCTAGTGCCCGCTAATGAAGCTACATAGTCCAAGTGCACGATAGTTAACTTAGATAGTCCAAGTGTCCGCTAGTTACCCTAGATAGTCCAAGTGCCTGCTAGGTAACCTACATATTCCAAGTGCCCGCTAGTTAACATAGATAGTCCAAGTGCCCCTAGGGAACATACATAGTCCAAGTGCCCGCTAGGTAACCTAGATAGTGCAACTGCCCGCTAGTTAACCTAGATAGTTCAAGTACCTGCTAGGTAACCTAGATCGTCCAAGGGCTCCCTAGTTAGCCTACATAGTCCAAGTGCCCGCTAGGTAACCTAGATAGTCCAAGTGCCCGTTCGGTAACCTAGATAGTCCAAGTGCCCTTTAGGGAACCTAGATAGTCCAAGGGCCCGCTAGTAAACCTACATAGTCCATGCGCCCGCTAGTTAACCTACATAATGCAACTCTCAGCTAGTTAACCTACATAATCTAAGTGACCGTTAGCTAACCTAGATAGTCCAACGGCCCGCTAGTTGACCTACATAGTCCTAGTACCAGCTAGGTAACCTAGATAGTACAAGTGCCCGCTAGGGAACCTAGATAGTCCAAGTGCCTGTTAGCTAACGTAGATAGTCCAAGTGGCGGCTAGGTAACCTACATAGTCCAAGTGCCCATTCGTTAAACTAGATAATCCAAGTGCCCGCTAGGTAACCTAGACAGTCCAAGTGCCCGCTAGTTAACCTACATAGTTCAAGTGCCCGATAGGGAACCTACAAATTCCAAGTGCCCGCTAGGCAACCTACATAGTCCAAGTGCCCGTTAGTTAACCTAGATAGTCAAAGTGCCTGCTAGGTAACCTAGATAGTCCAAGTGCCCGCTAGGTAACCTACATAGTCCAAGTGTCCGTAGGTAACCTAAATAGTCCAAATGCCCGCTATGGAAACTACATAGTCTAAGTGCCCGCTAGTTAACCTAGATTGTCCAAGTGCCTGCTAGTAAACCTACATAATCCATGGGCCCACTAGTTAACCTACATAGTGCAAGGGCCCGCTAGTTAACCTAGATCGTGCAAGTGTCCGCTAGTTAACTTACATAGTCCAAGTGCCGCTAGTTAACCTATATACCAATGCCTGCTACGTAACCAAGATAGTCCAAGGGCACGCTAGTTAACCTACATACTACAAGTGCCCGCTAAGGAACCTAGATAGTCCAAGTGCCCGCTCTGGAACCTAGATAGTCCAAGTGCCCGCTCTGGAACCTACATAGTCCAAGTGCCCGCTCTGGAACATACATAGTCCAAGTGCCCCCAATGGAATCTACATAATCCAAGGGCCCGCTAGTTCACCTACATAGTCCAAGTACACGCTAGTTAACCTAGATCTTCCAAGTGCCCGGTAGTTAACCTACATATTTCAAGGGCCCGCTAGTTAACCTACATAGTCCAAGTGCCCTCTAGTTAACCTACATATTCTATGTGCCTGCTAGTTAACCTACATAGTCCAAGGGCCCACTAGTTACCCTAGATAGTCCAAGTGTCCTCTAGTTAACCTACATAGTCCAAGTGCCCGCTAGATAACCTAGATTGTCCAAGTGCCCGCTAGGTAGCATACATAGTGCAAGTGTCCGCTAGTTATCCTACGTAGTCCAAGGGCCCGCTAGTTAACCTACATAGTCCAAGTGCCCGGTAGTTAACTTACATAGTTCAAGTGTCCGTAGGGAACATACATATTCCAAGTGCCCGCTAGGGATCATACATAGTCCAAATGCCCGCTAGGGTACCTACGTAGTCCAAGTGCCCGCTAGGAAATCTACATAGTCCAAGGGCCCGCTAGTTAACGTAGATAGTACAATTGCCGCTAGTTAATCTACATAGTCCAAGGGCCCGCTAGTTAACCTACATAGTCCAAGTACCCGCTAGTTAACCTAGATCGTCCTAGTGTCCGCTAGTTAACCTACATAGTCCAAGTGCTCGCTAGGGAACCTAGATATTCCAAGTGCCCGCTCTGGAACCTACATAGTCCAAGTGCCTGCTATGGAACCAACATAGTCCAATTGCCCGTTCTGGAACATACATAGTCCAAGTGACAGCTAGGGAATCTACATAGTCCAAGGGCCCGCCAGTTAACGTAGATAGTCCATGTGCCGCTAGTTAATCTACATAGTCCACGGACCCGATAGTTAACCTACATAGACCAAGTACCCGCTAGTTAACCTAGATCGTACAAGTGCCCGCTAGTTAACCTACATAGTCCAAGGGCCTGCTAGTTAACTTATATAGTCCAAGGGCCCGCTAGTTAACCTAGATCGTCCAAGTGCCCGCTAGTTAACCTAAATTGTCCAAATGCCCGCTAGTTAACCTACATAGTCCAAGTGCCCGCTAGGAAACCTAGACATTTCAAGTGACCACTAGGTTACCTACATAGTCCAAGTGCCCAATAGGGAACCTACATAGTCCAAGTGCCCGCTAGTTAACATAGATTGTCCAAGTACCCGCTAGGAAATGTACGTAGTCTAAGTGCCCGCTAGTTAACGTACATAGTCCAAGTGCCTGCTAGGTAACGTAGATAGTCCAAGTGCCCGCTAGGGAACGTACGTAGTTCAAGTGTCCGCTAGGTAACCTATATAGTCCAAGTGCCCACTAGTTAACCTATATAGTCCAAGTTCCACCTAGGTAACCTAGATAGTCCAAAGGCCCGCTAGGTAACCTACATTGTCCTAGTGCCCCCTAGTTAACCTACATTCTCCAAGGGTCCAATTGGGAACCTACATAGTCCAAGTGCCCGCTAGGTAACCTACATAGTCCAAGTGCCCGTTCGTTAACCTAGATAGTACAAGTGCCCTCTAGATAAACTAGACAGTCCAAGTGCCCGCTAGGTTACCTACATAGTCCAAGTGCCCGTTCGTTAACCTAGATAGTCCAAGTGCCCGCTAGGAAACCTACATAGTCCAAGGTCCCGCTAGGTAACCTAGATAGTCCAAGTACCCGCTAGGTAACCTAGATAGTCCAAGTGCCCGCTAGGTAACCTAGAGTCCAAGTGCTCGCTAATTAACCTACAAAGTCCAAGTGCCCGCTATGTAACCTAGATAGTCAAAGTGCCCGCTAGGTAACTTACATTGACGAAGTTCCCGCTAGGTAACCTAGATTGTCCAAGTGCCCGTTAACTAACCTGGATAGTCCAATGCCCGCTAGGCAACCTACATAGTCCAAGAGCCCGTTCATTGACCTAGAAGTCCAAGTGCCCGCTAGGTAACATAGACAGTAGAAGTGCCCGCTAGGTTACCTGCATATTCCATGTGCCCGTTCGTTAACCTAGATAATACAAGTGCCCCCTAGTTAACCTACATAGTCCAAGTTCCCCCTAGGTAACCTAGATAGACCAAAGGCCCGCTAGGTAACCTACATTGTCCTAGTGCCCCCTAGTTAACCTACATTCTCCAAGTGCCCGATAGGGAACCGACATAGTCCAAGTGCCCGCTAGGGAACCTACATAGTCCAAATGCCCGCTAGTAAACCTAAATAGTCCAAGTGCCCGTTAGGTAACCTAGATAGTCCTAATGCCCGCTAGGGAAAACACATAGTCCAATTGCCCGCCAGGGAACTTACATAGTCCAAGTGACTGCTAGGTTACCTACATAGTCCAAGTGCCCGTTCGTTAACCTAGATAGTCCAAGTGCCCGCTAGTTAACCTAAGTAGTCCAAATGTCCGATAGGTATCCTACATAGTCCAAGTGCCCGCTAGGTAACCTACATAGTCCAAGTGCCCGTTCGTTAACCTAGATAGTCCAAGTGCCCTCTAGTTAACCTAAGTAGTCCAAATGTCCGATAGGTATCCTACATAGTCCAAGTGCCCGCTAGGTAACCTACATAGTCCAAGTGCCCGTTCGTTAACCTAGATAGTCCAAGTGCCCTCTAGGTAACCTAGAGTCCAAGTGCTCACTAGTTAACCTACATAGTCTAAGTGCCCGCTATGTACCCTAGATAGTCCAAGTGCCTGCTAGGTAACTTACATTGTCCAAGTTCCCGCTAGGTAACCTAGATAGTCCAAGTTCCCGTTACCTAACCTAGATAGTCCAAGTGCCAGCTAAGTAACCTAGAGTCCAAATGCTCGCTAGTTAACCTACATAGTCCAAGAGCCCGCTATGTAACCTACATAGTCCAAGTGCCTGCTAGGTAACTTACATTGTCCAAGTTCCCGCTAGGTAACCTAGATAGTCCAAATTCCCAACCTAACCTAGATAGTCCAAGTGCCCGCTAGGCAACCTACATAGTCCAATAGCCCGTTCGTTAACCTAGAAGTCCAAGTGCCCGCTAAGTAACCTAGACAGTACAAGTGCCCGCAAGGTTACCTGCATATTCCAAGTGCCCGTTCGTTAACCTAGATAGTCCAAGTGTCCACTACGTAACCTAAATAGTCCAAGTGCCCGCTAGGCAACATACATAGTCCAAGAGCCCGTTCGTTGACCTAGAAGTCCAAATGCCCGCTAGGTAACCTAGACAGTAGAAGTGCCCGCTAGGTTACCTGCATATTCCAAGTGCCCGTTCGTTACCCTAGATAGTTCAAGTGCCCCCTAGGTAACCTACATAGTCCAAGTGCCCACTAGGTAACCTATATAGTCCAAGTGCCCGCTAGGTAACCTACATAGTCCAAGTGCCCGCTAGGGAACTTCCATAGTCCAAGTGCCCACAAGGTAACCTAGATAGTGCAAGTGCCCGCTAGTTAACCTAGATAGTTCAAATACCCGCTAGGTAACCTAGATCGTCCAAGAGGCCTCTAAGTTAGCCTACATAGTCCAAGTGCCCGCTAGGTAACCTAGATAGTCCAAGTGCCCGTTCGGTAACTAGATAGTCCAAGTGCCCTTTAGGGAACCTGGATAGTCCAAGGGCCCGCTAGTAAACCTACATAGTCCATGGGCCCGCTAGTTAACCTACATAGTGCAAGTGTCCGCTATTTAACCTACATATTACAAGTGCCTGCTAGTTAACCTACATAATCTAAGTGCCCGTTTGCTAACCAAGATAGTCCAAGGGCCCGTTAGTTGACCTACATATTCCAAGTGCCAGCTAGGTAACCTAGATAGTACAAGTGCCCGCTAGGGAACCTAGATACTCCAAGTGCTTGTTAGCTAACCTAGATAGTCCAAGTGCCCGCTAGGAATCCTACATATTCCAAGGGCCCCGCTAGGTAACCTAGATAGTCCAAGTGCCCGCTAGGTAACCTAGAGTCCAAGTGCTCGCTAGTTAACCTACATAGTCCAAGTGCCCGCTATGTAACCTAGATAGTCCAAGTGCCTGCTAGGTAACTTACATTGTCCAAGTTCCCGCTAGGTAACTTAGATATTCCAAGTTACCGTTACCTAACCTAGATAGTCCAAGTGCCCGCTAGGCAACCTACATAGTCCAATAGCCCGTTCGTTAACATAGATAGTCCAAGTGTCCACTAGGTAACCTAGAGAGTCCAAGTGCCCGCTAGGTAACATATATAGTCCAAGTGCCCGCTAGGTAACCTAGATAGTCCAAGGACCCTCTGGTTAAACTACATAGTCCAAGGGCTTACATGTTAACATTGATAGTCCAGCTGCCCGCTAGTTAACCTAGATAGTCCAAGTGCCCGCTAGTTAACCTAGATTGTCCAAGTGCCTGCTAGTTAATCTACATAGTCCAAGGGCCCATTAGATAACCTAGATAGTCCAAGTGTCCTCTAGTTAACCTACATAGTCCAAGTGCCCGCTAGTTAACCTAGATTGTCCAAGTGCCTGCTAATTAACCTACATACTCCAAGTGCCCACTAGGCAACCTAGATAGTCCAAGTGCCCGCTAAGGGACCTACATAGTCCAAGTGCATGCTAGTTAACCTAGATAGTCCAAGTGCCCGCTAGTTAACCTAGATAGTCCAAGTGCCTGCTATGTAACCTACATATTCCAAGTGCCCGCTAATTAACATAGATACTCCAAGTGCCCGCTAGGGAACGTACATAGTCCAAGTGCACCGCTAGGTAACCTAGATAGTGCAAGTGCCCGCTAGTTAACCTAGATAGTTCAAGTACCCGCTAGGTAACCTAGATCGTCCAAGGGCTCCCTAGTTAGCCTACATAGTTCAAGTGTCCGCTAGGTAACCTAGATAGTCCAAGTGCCCGTTCCGTAACCTAGATAGTCCAAGTTCCCTTTAGGGAACCTAGATAGTCCAAGGGCCCGCTAGTAAACCTACACAGTCCATGCGCCCGCTAGTTTACCTACATATTGCAACTGTCCGCTAGTTAACCTACATATTCCAAGTGCCCGCTAGTTAACCTACATAATCTAAGTGACCGTTAGCTAACCTAGATAGTCCAAGGGCCCGCTAGTTAACCTACATAGTCCTAGTGCCAGCTAGGTAACCTAGATAGTACAAGGGCCCGCTAGGGAACCTAGATAATCCAACTGCCTGTTAGCTAACCTAGATAGTCCAAGGGCCCGCTAGTTGACCTACATAGTCCTAGTGCCAGCTAGGTAACCTACATAGTCCAAGTGCCCATTCGTTAAACTAGATAATCCAAGTGCCCGCTAGGTAACCTAGACAGTCCAAGTGCCCGCTAGTTAACCTACATAGTCCAAGTGCCCGCTAGGTAACCTAAATAATCCAAATACCCGCTAGGGAAACTACATAGTCCAAGTGCCCGCTAGTTAATCTAGATAGTCCAAGTGCCTGCTAGTAAACCTACATAATCCATGGGCCCGCTCGTTAATCTACATAGTGCAAGGGCCCGCTAGTTAACCTAGATCGTGCAAGTGTCCGCTAGTTAACCTACGTAGTCCAAGTGCCCACTAGGTAACCTACATAGTACAAATGCCCGCTAGTTAACCTACATAGTCCAAGTGCCCGTTAGGTAACCTAGATAGCCCAAATGCGCGCTAGGGAACCCACATAGTCCAAGTGACCTCTAGGGAACTTACATAGTCCAAGGGCCCTCTAGGGAACCTACATAGTCCAAGTGCCCGTTAGTTAACCTAGATCGTCCCAGTGCCCGTTAGGTAACCTAGATAGTCCAACAGCCCGGTAGGTAACCTACAAAGTCTAAATGCCCGCTAGTTAACCTACATAGTGCAACTGTCCGCTAGTTGACCTACATGTTCCAAGTGCCCGCTAGTTAACCTACATAATCTAAGTGACCGTTAGCTAACCTAGATAGTCCAAGGGCCCGCTAGTTGACCTACATAGTCCTAGTGCTAGCTAGGTAACCTAGATAGTACAAGTGCCCGCTAGGGAACCTAGATAGTCCAAGTGCCTGTTAGCTAACCTAGATAGTCCAAGGGCCCGCTAGTTGACCTACATAGTCCTAATGCCAGCTAGGTAACCTACATAGTCCAAGTGCCCATTCGTTAAACTAGATAATCCAAGTGCCCGCTAGGTAACCTACACAGTACAAGTGCCCGCTAGTTAACCTACATAGTCCAAGTGCCCGATAAGGAACCTACATAATCCTAGTGCCCGCTAGGCAACCTACATAGTCCAAGTGCCCGTTAGTTAACCAAGATAGTCCAAGTGCCTGCTAGGTAACCTAGATAGTCCAAGTGCCCGCTAGGTAACCTACATAGTCCAAGTGCCCGCTAGGTAACCTACATAGTCCAAGTGCCCGCTAGGTAACCTAAATAATCCAAATGCCCGCTAGGGAAACTACATAGTCCAAGTGCCTGCTACGTAACCTAGATAGTCCAAGGGCACGCTAGTTAACCTACATAGTACAAGTGCCCGCTAAGGAACCTCGGTAGTCCAAGTGCCCGCTCTGGAACCTACATAGTCCAAGTGCCCGCTCTGGAAAATACATAGTCCAATTGCCCGCTAGGGAATCTACATAGTCCAAGGGCCCGCAGGTTAACTTACATAGTCCAAGTACACGCTAGTTAACCTAGATCTTCCAAGTGCCCGGTAGTTAACCTACATAGTTCAAGGGCCCGCTAGTTAACCTACATAGTCCAAGTGCCCGCTAGTTAACCTACATAGTCCAAGTGCCTGCTAGTTAACCTACATAGTCCAAGGGCCCACTCGTTAACCTAGATAGTCCAAGTGTCCTCTAGTTAACCTACATAGTCCAAATGCCCGCTAGATAACCTAGATTGTCCAAGTGCCTGCTAGATAACCTACATAGTCCAAGTGCCCGCTAGGCAACCCAGATAGTCCTAGTGCCCGCTAATGAAGCTACATAATCCAAGTGCACGATAGTTAACTTAGATAGTCCAAGTGTCCGCTAGTTACCCTAGATAGTCCAAGTGCCTGCTAGGTAACCTACATATTCCAAGTGCCCGCTAGTTAACATAGATAGTCCAAGTGCCCCTAGGGAACATACATAGTCCAAGTGCCCGCTAGGTAACCTAGATAGTGCAACTGCCCGCTAGTTAACCTAGATAGTTCAAGTACCTGCTAGGTAACCTAGATCGTCCAAGGGCTCCCTAGTTAGCCTACATAGTCCAAGTGCCCGCTAGGTAACCTAGATAGTCCAAGTGCCCGTTCGGTAACCTAGATAGTCCAAGTGCCCTTTAGGGAACCTAGATAGTCCAAGGGCCCGCTAGTAAACCTACATAGTCCATGCGCCCGCTAGTTAACCTACATAATGCAACTCTCAGCTAGTTAACCTACATAATCTAAGTGACCGTTAGCTAACCTAGATAGTCCAACGGCCCGCTAGTTGACCTACATAGTCCTAGTACCAGCTAGGTAACCTAGATAGTACAAGTGCCCGCTAGGGAACCTAGATAGTCCAAGTGCCTGTTAGCTAACGTAGATAGTCCAAGTGGCGGCTAGGTAACCTACATAGTCCAAGTGCCCGTTAGTTAACCTAGATAGTCAAAGTGCCTGCTAGGTAACCTAGATAGTCCAAGTGCCCGCTAGGTAACCTACATAGTCCAAGTGTCCGTAGGTAACCTAAATAGTCCAAATGCCCGCTATGGAAACTACATAGTCCAAGTGCCCGCTAGTTAACCTAGATTGTCCAAGTGCCTGCTAGTAAACCTACATAATCCATGGGCCCACTAGTTAACCTACATAGTGCAAGGGCCCGCTAGTTAACCTAGATCGTGCAAGTGTCCGCTAGTTAACTTACATAGTCCAAGTGCCGCTAGTTAACCTATATACCAAGTGCCTGCTACGTAACCAAGATAGTCCAAGGGCACGCTAGTTAACCTACATACTACAAGTGCCCGCTAAGGAACCTAGATAGTCCAAGTGCCCATTCGTTAAACTAGATAATCCAAGTGCCCGCTAGGTAACCTAGACAGTCCAAGTGCCCGCTAGTTAACCTACATAGTTCAAGTGCCCGATAGGGAACCTACAAATTCCAAGTGCCCGCTAGGCAACCTACATAGTCCAAGTGCCCGTTAGTTAACCTAGATAGTCAAAGTGCCTGCTAGGTAACCTAGATAGTCCAAGTGCCCGCTAGGTAACCTACATAGTCCAAGTGTCCGTAGGTAACCTAAATAGTCCAAATGCCCGCTATGGAAACTACATAGTCCAAGTGCCCGCTAGTTAACCTAGATTGTCCAAGTGCCTGCTAGTAAACCTACATAATCCATGGGCCCACTAGTTAACCTACATAGTGCAAGGGCCCGCTAGTTAACCTAGATCGTGCAAGTGTCCGCTAGTTAACTTACATAGTCCAAGTGCCGCTAGTTAACCTATATACCAAGTGCCTGCTACGTAACCAAGATAGTCCAAGGGCACGCTAGTTAACCTACATACTACAAGTGCCCGCTAAGGAACCTAGATAGTCCAAGTGCCCGCTCTGGAACCTAGATAGTCCAAGTGCCCGCTCTGGAACCTACATAGTCCAAGTGCCCGCTCTGGAACATACATAGTCCAAGTGCCCCCAATGGAATCTACATAATCCAAGCGCCCGCTAGTTAACCTACATAGTCCAAGTACACGCTAGTTAACCTAGATCTTCCAAGTGCCCGGTAGTTAACCTACATATTTCAAGGGCCCGCTAGTTAACCTACATAGTCCAAGTGCCCTCTAGTTAACCTACATATTCTATGTGCCTGCTAGTTAACCTACATAGTCCAAGTGCCCGCTAGATTACCTAGATTGTCCAAGTGCCCGCTAGGTAGCATACATAGTGCAAGTGTCCGCTAGTTAACCTACGTAGTCCAAGGGCCCGCTAGTTAACCTACATAGTCCAAGTGCCCGGTAGTTAACTTACATAGTTCAAGTGTCCGTAGGGAACATACATATTCCAAGTGCCCGCTAGGGATCATACATAGTCCAAATGCCCGCTAGGGTACCTACGTAGTCCAAGTGCCCGCTAGGAAATCTACATAGTCCAAGGGCCCGCTAGTTAACGTAGATAGTCCAAGTGCCGCTAGTTAATCTACATAGTCCAAGGGCCCGCTAGTTAGCCTACATAGTCCAAGTACCCGCTAGTTAACCTAGATCGTCCTAGTGTCCGCTAGTTAACCTACATAGTCCAAGTGCTCGCTAGGGAACCTAGATATTCCAAGTGCCCGCTCTGGAACCTACATATTCCAAGTGCCTGCTATGGAACCAACATAGTCCAAGTGCCCGTTCTGGAACATGCATAGTCCAAGTGACACCTAGGGAATCTACATAGTCCAAGGGCCCGCTAGTTAACGTAGATAGTCCATGTGCCGCTGGTTAATCTACATAGTCCACGGGCCCGATAGTTAACCTACATAGACCAAGTACCCGCTAGTTAACCTAGATCGTACAAGTGCCCGCTAGTTAACCTACATAGTCCAAGGGCCTGCTAGTTAACCTATATAGTCCAAGGGCCCGCTAGTTAACCTAGATCGTCCAAGTGCCCGCTAGTTAACCTAAATTGTCCAAATGCCCACTAGTTAACCTACATAGTCCAAGTGCCCGCTAGGTAACCTAGACATTTCAAGTGACCACTAGGTTACCTACATAGTCCAAGTGCCCAATAGGGAACCTACATTGTCCAAGTGCCTGCTAGGTAACGTAGATAGTCCAAGTGCCCGCTAGGGAACGTACATAGTTCAAGTGTCCGCTAGGTAACCTAGATAGTCCAAGTGCCCACTAGTTAACCTACATAGTCCAAGTTCCACCTAGGTAACCTAGATAGTCCAAAGGCCCGCTAGGTAACCTACATTGTCCTAGTGCCCCCTAGTTAACCTACATTCTCCAAGGGCCCAATTGGGAACCTACATAGTCCAAGTGCCCGCTAGGTAACCTACATAGTCCAAGTGCCCGTTCGTTAACCTAGATAGTACAAGTGCCCTCTAGATAACCTAGACAGTCCAAGTGCCCGCTAGGTTACCTACATAGTCCAAGTGCCCGTTCGTTAACCTAGATAGTACAAGTGCCCTCTAGATAACCTAGACAGTCAAAGTGCCCGCTAGGAAACCTACATAGTCCAAGGTCCCGCTAGGTAACCTAGATAGTCCAAGTACCCGCTAGGTAACCTAGATAGTCCAAGTGCCCGCTAGGTAACCTAGAGTCCAAGTGCTCGCTAATTAACCTACAAAGTCCAAGTGCCCGCTATGTAACCTAGATAGTCAAAGTTCCCGCTAGGTAACCTAGATTGTCCAAGTGCCCGTTAACTAACCTGGATAGTCCAATGCCCGCTAGGCAACCTACATAGTCCAAGAGCCCGTTCGTTGACCTAGAAGTCCAAGTGCCCGCTAGGTAACATAGACAGTAGAAGTGCCCGCTGGGTTACCTGCATATTCCATGTGCCCGTTCGTTAACCTAGATAATCCAAGTGCCCCCTAGTTAACCTACATAGTCCAAGTTCCCCCTAGGTAACCTAGATAGTCCAAAGGCCCGCTAGGTAACCTACATTGTCCTAGTGCCCCCTAGTTAACCTACATTCTCCAAGTGCCCGATAGGGAACCGACATAGTCCAAGTGCCCGCTAGGGAACCTACATAGTCCAAATGCCCGCTAGTAAACCTAAATAGTCCAAGTGCCCGTTAGGTAACCTAGATAGTCCTAATGCCCGCTAGGGAACCCACATAGTCCAATTGCCCGCCAGGGAACTTACATAGTCCAAGTGACTGCTAGGTTACCTACATAGTCCAAGTGCCCGTTCGTTAACCTAGATAGTCCAAGTGCCCGCTAGTTAACCTAAGTAGTCCAAATGTCCGATAGGGATCCTACATAGTCCAAGTGCCCGCTAGGTAACCTACATAGTCCAAGTGCCCGTTCGTTAACCTAGATAGTCCAAGTGCCCTCTAGGTAACCTAGAGTCCAAGTGCTCACTAGTTAACCTACATAGTCTAAGTGCCCGCTATGTACCCTAGATAGTCCAAGTGCCTGCTAGGTAACTTACATTGTCCAAGTTCCCGCTAGGTAACCTAGATAGTCCAAGTTCCCGTTACCTAACCTAGATAGTCCAAGTGCCAGCTAGGTAACCTAGAGTCCAAATGCTCGCTAGTTAACCTACATAGTCCAAGAGCCCGCTATGTAACCTACATAGTCCAAGTGCCTGCTAGGTAACTTACATTGTCCAAGTTCCCGCTAGGTAAACTAGATAGTCCAAATTCCCGTTACCTAACCTAGATAGTCCAAGTGCCCGCTAGGCAACCTACATAGTCCAATAGCCCTTTCGTTAACCTAGAAGTCCAAGTGCCCGCTAAGTAACCTAGACAGTACAAGTGCCCGCAAGGTTACCTGCATATTCCAAGAGCCCGTTCGTTAACCTAGATAGTCCAAGTGTCCACTACGTAACCTAAATAGTCCAAGTGCCCGCTAGGCAACATACATAGTCCAAGAGCCCGTTCGTTGACCTAGAAGTCCAAATGCCCGCTAGGTAACCTAGACAGTAGAAGTGCCCGCTAGGTTACCTGCATATTCCAAGTGCCCGTTCGTTACCCTAGATAGTTCAAGTGCCCACTGGTAACCTATATAGTCCAAGTGCCGGCTAGGTAACCTACATAGTCCAAGTGCCCGCTAGGTAACCTATATAGTCCAAGTGCCCGCTAGGTAACCTACATAGTCCAAGTGCCCGCTAGGGAACTTCCATAGTCCAAGTGCCCACAAGGTAACCTAGATAGTGCAAGTGCCCGCTAGTTAACCTAGATAGTTCAAATACCCGCTAGGTAACCTAGATCGTCCAAGAGGCCTATAAGTTAGCCTACATAGTCCAAGTGCCCGCTAGGTAACCTAGATAGTCCAAGTGCCCGTTCGGTAACTAGATAGTCCAAGTGCCCTTTAGGGAACCTGGATAGTCCAAGGGCCCGCTAGTAAATCTACATAGTCCATGGGCCCGCTAGTTAACCTACATAGTGCAAGTGTCCGCTATTTAACCTACATATTACAAGTGCCTGCTAGTTAACCTACATAATCTAAGTGCCCGTTTGCTAACCAAGATAGTCCAAGGGCCCGTTAGTTGACCTACGTATTCCAAGTGCCAGCTAGGTAACCTAGATAGTACAAGTGCCCGCTAGGGAACCGAGATACTCCAAGTGCTTGTTAGCTAACCTAGATAGTCCAAGTGCCCACTAGTTAACCTAGATTGTCCAAGTGCCTGCTAGTTAATCTACATAGTCCAAGGGCCCATTAGATAACCTAGATAGTCCAAGTGTCCTCTAGTTAACCTACATAGTCCAAGTGCCCGCTAGTTAACCTAGATTGTCCAAGTGCCTGCTAATTAACCTACATACTCCAAGTGCCCACTAGGCAACCTAGATAGTCCAAGTGCCCGCTAAGGGACCTACATAGTCCAAGTGCATGCTAGTTAACCTAGATAGTCCAAGTGCCCGCTAGTTAACCTAGATAGTCCAAGTGCCTGCTATGTAACCTACATATTCCAAGTGCCCGCTAATTAACATAGATACTCCAAGTGCCCGCTAGGGAACGTACATAGTCCAAGTGCACCGCTAGGTAACCTAGATAGTGCAAGTGCCCGCTAGTTAACCCAGATAGTTCAAGTACCCGCTAGGTAACCTAGATCGTCCAAGGGCTCCCTAGTTAGCCTACATAGTTCAAGTGCCCGCTAGGTAACCTAGATAGTCCAAGTGCCCGTTCCGTAACCTAGATAGTCCAAGTGCCCTTTAGGGAACCTAGATAGTCCAAGGGCCCGCTAGTAAACCTACACAGTCCATGCGCCCGCTAGTTTACCTACATATTGCAACTGTCCGCTAGTTAACCTACATATTCCAAGTGCCCGCTAGTTAACCTACATAATCTAAGTGACCGTTAGCTAACCTAGATAGTCCAAGGGCCCGCTAGTTAACCTACATAGTCCTAGTGCCAGCTAGGTAACCTAGTTAGTACAAGGGCCCGCTAGGGAACCTAGATAATCCAACTGCCTGTTAGCTAACCTAGATAGTCCAAGGGCCCGCTAGTTGACCTACATAATCCTAGTGCCAGCTAGGTAACCTACATAGTCCAAGTGCCCATTCGTTAAACTAGATAATCCAAGTGCCCGCTAGGTAACCTAGACAGTCCAAGTGCCCGCTAGTTAACCTACATAGTCCAAGTGCCCGCTAGGTAACCTAAATAATCCAAATACCCGCTAGGGAAACTACATAGTCCAATTGCCCGCTAGTTAACCTAGATAGTCCAAGTGCCTGCTAGTAAACCTACATAATCCATGGGTCCGCTAGTTAATCTACATAGTGCAAGGGCCCGCTAGTTAACCTAGATCGTGCAAGTGTCCGCTAGTTAACCTACGTAGTCCAAGTGCCCACTAGGTAACCTACATAGTACAAATGCCCGCTAGTTAACCTACATAGTCCAAGTGCCCGTTAGGTAACCTAGATAGCCCAAATGCGCACTAGGGAACCCACATAGTCCAAGTGACCTCTAGGGAACTTACATAGTCCAAGGGCCCTCTAGGGAACCTACATAGTCCAAGTGCCCGTTAGTTAACCTAGATCGTCCCAGTGCCCGTTAGGTAACCTAGATAGTCCAACAGCCCGGTAGGTAACATACAAAGTCTAAATGCCCGCTAGTTAAGCTACATAGTGCAACTGTCCGCTAGTTAACCTACATATTTCAAGTGCCCGCTAGTTAACCTACATAATCTAAGTGACCATTAGCTAACCTAGATAGTCCAAGGGCCCGCTAGTTGACCTACATAGTCCTAGTGCCAGCTAGGTAACCTAGATAATACAAGTGCCCGCTAGGGAACCTAGATAGTCCAAGTGCCTGTTAGCTAACCTAGATAGTCCAAGTGGCGGCTAGGTAACCTACATAGTCCAAGTGCCCGTTCATTAAACTAGATAATTCAAGTGCCCTTTAGGTAACCTAGACAGTCCAAGTGCACGCTAGTTAACCTACATAGTCCAAGTGCCCGATAGGGAACCTACATAATCCAAGTGCCCGCTAGGCAACCTACATAGTCCAAGTGCCCGTTAGTTAACCTAGATAGTCAAAGTGCCTGCTAGGTAACTTAGATAGTCCAAGTTCCCGCTAGGTAACCTACATAGACCAAGTGCCCGCTAGGTAACCTAAATAGTCCAAATGCCCGCTAGGGAAACTACATAGTCCAAGTGCCCGCTAGTTAACCTAGATAGTCCAAGTGCCTGCTAGTAAACCTACATAATCCATGGGCCCGCTAGTTAACTTACATAGTGCAACGGCCCGCTAGTTAACCTAGATCGTGCAAGTGTCCGCTAGTTAACCTATATAGTCCAAGTGCCCGCTAGTTAACCTATATACCAAGTGCCTGCTACGTAACCTTGATAGTCCCAGGGCACGCTAGTTAACCTACATAGTACAAGTGCCCGCTAAGGAACCTAGATAGTCCAAGTGCCCGCTCTGGAACCTAGATAGTCCAAGTGCCTGCTAGTAAACCTACATAATCCATGGGCCCGCTAGTTAACCTACATAGTGTAAGGGCCCGCTAGTTAACCTAGATCGTGCAAGTGTCCGCTAGTTAACCTACATAGTCCAAGTGCCCGCTAGTTAACCTATATACCAAGTGCCTGCTACGTAACCTAGATAGTCCAAGGGCACGTTAGTTAACCTACATAGTACAAGTGCCCGCTAAGGAACCTAGATAGTCCATTGCCAGCTCTGGAACCTAGATAGTCCAAGTGCCCGCTCTGGAACCTACATAGTCCAAATGCCTGCTCTGGAACATACATAGTCCAAGTGCCCGCTAGGGGATCTACATAGTCCAAGGGCCTGCTAGTTAACCTACATAGTTAAAGTACACGCTAGTTAACCTAGATCTTCCAAGTGCCCGGTAGTTAACCTACATAGTTCAAGGGCCCGCTAGTTAACCTACATAGTCCAAGTGCCCGCTAGTTAACCTACATAGTCCAAGTGCCTGCTAGTTAACTTACATAGTCCAAGGGCCCACTAGTTAACCTAGATAGTCCAAGTGTCCTCTAGTTAAACTACATAGTCCAAGTGCCCGCTAGATAACCTAGATTGTCCAAGTGCCTGCTAGATAACCCACATAGTCCAAGTGCCCGCTAGGCAACCTAGATAGTCCAAGTGCCCGCTAGTTAACCTAGATAGTTCAAGTACCCGCTAGGTAACCTAAATCGTCCAAGGGTTCCCTAGTTAGCCTACATAGTCTAAGAGCCCGCTAGGTAACCTAGATAGTCCAAGTGCCCATTCGGTAACCTAGATAGTCCAAGTGCCCTTTAGGGAACCTAGATAGTCCAAGGGCCCGCTAATAAATCTACATAATCCATGCGCCCGCTAGTTAACCTACGTAGTGCAACTGTCCGCTAGTTAACCTACATATTCCATGTGCCCGCTAGTTAACCTACATAATATAAGTGACCGTTAGCTAACCTAGATAGTCCAAGGGCCCGCTAGTTGACCTACATAGTCCTAGTACCAGCTAGGTAACCTAGATAGTACAAGTGCCCGCTAGGGAACCTAGATAGTCCAAGTACCTATTAGCTAACCTAGATAGTCCAAGTGGTGGCTAGGTAACCTACATAGTCCAAGTGCCCATTCGTTAAACTAGATAATCCAAGTGCCTGCTAGGTAACCTAGACAGTCCAAGTGCCCGATAGGGAACCTACATAATCCAAGTGCCCGCTAGGCAGCCGACATAGTCCAAGTGCCCGTTAGTTAACCTAGATAGTCAAAGTGCCTGCTAGGTAACCTAGATAGTCCAAGTGCCCGCTAGGTAACCTACATAGTCCAAGTGTCCGCTAGGTAATCTAAATAGTCCAAATGCCTGCTAGGGAAACTACATAGTCCAAGTGCCCGCTAGTTAACCTACATAGTCCAAGTGCCTGCTAGTAAACCTACATAATCCATGGGCCCGCTAGTTAACCTACATAATGCAAGGGCCCGCTAGTTAACCTAGATCGTGCAAGTGTCCGCTAGTTAACCTAAATAGTCCAAGTGCCCGCTAGTTAACCTATATACCAAGTGCCTGCTACGTAACCAAGATAGTCCAAGGGCACGCTAGTTAACCTACATAGTACAAGTGCCCGCTAAGGAACCTAGATAGTCCAAGTGCCCGCTCTGGAACCTAGATAGTCCAAGTGCCCGCTCTGGAACCTACATAGTCCAAGTGCCAGCTCTGGAACATACATAGTCCAAGTGCCCGCTAGAGAATCTACATAGTCCAAGTACACGCTAGTTAACCTAGATCTTCCAAGTGCCCGGTAGTTAACCTATAGAGTTCAAGGGCCCGCTAGTTAACCTACATAGTCCAAGTGCCCGCTAGTTAACCTACATAGTCCAAGTGCCTGCTAGTTAACCTACACAGTCCAAGGGCCCACTAGTTAACCTAGATAGTCTAAGTGTCCTCTAGTTAACCTACATAGTCCAAGTGCCCGCTAGATAACCTAGATTGTCCAAGTGCCTGCTAGATAACCTACATAGTCTAACTGCCCGCTAGGCAACCTAGGTAGTCCATGTGCCCGCTAATGAACTACATAGTCCAAGTGCACGCTAGTTAACTTAGATAGTCCAAGTGCCCGCTAGTTAACCTAGATAGTCCAAGTGCATGCTAGGTAACCTACATATTCCAAGTGCCCGCTAGTTAACATAGATAGTCCAAGTGCCCCTAGGGAACATGCATAGTCCAAGTGCCCGCTAGGTAACCTAGATAGTGCAAGTGCCCTCTAGTTAACCTAGATAGTTCAAGTACCCGCTGGGTAACCTAGATCATCCAAGGGCCCCCTAGTTAGCCTACATAGTCTAAGTGTCTGCTAGGTAACCTAGATAGTCCAAGTGCCCGTTAGTTAACCTAGATAGTCAAAGTGCCTGCTAGGTAACCTAGATAGTCCAAGTGCCCGCTAGGTAACCTACATAGTCCAAGTGTCCGCTAGGTAATCTAAATAGTCCAAATGCCTGCTAGGGAAACTACATAGTCCAAGTGCCCGCTAGTTAACCTACATAGTCCAAGTGCCTGCTAGTAAACCTACATAATCCATGGGCCCGCTAGTTAACCTACATAATGCAAGGGCCCGCTAGTTAACCTAGATCGTGCAAGTGTCCGCTAGTTAACCTAAATAGTCCAAGTGCCCGCTAGTTAACCTATATAGCAAGTGCCTGCTACGTAACCAAGAAAGTCCAAGGGCACGCTAGTTAACCTACATAGTACAAGTGCCCGCTAAGGAACCTAGATAGTCCAAGTGCCCGCTCTGGAACCTAGATAGTCCAAGTGCCCGCTCTGGAACCTACATAGTCCAAGTGCCAGCTCTGGAACATACATAGTCCAAGTGCCCGCTAGAGAATCTACATAGTCCAAGTACACGCTAGTTAAGCTAGATCTTCCAAGTGCCCGGTAGTTAACCTATAGAGTTCAAGGGCCCGCTAGTTAACCTACATAGTCCAAGTGCCCGCTAGTTAACCTACATAGTCCAAGTGCCTGCTAGTTAACCTACACAGTCCAAGGGCCCACTAGTTAACCTAGATAGTCTAAGTGTCCTCTAGTTAACCTACATAGTCCAAGTGCCCGCTAGATAACCTAGATTGTCCAAGTGCCTGCTAGATAACCTACATAGTCTAAGTGCCCGCTAGGCAACCTAGGTAGTCCATGTGCCCGCTAATGTACTACATAGTCCAAGTGCACGCTAGTTAACTTAGATAGTCCAAGTGCCCGCTAGTTAACCTAGATAGTCCAAGTGCATGCTAGGTAACCTACATATTCCTAGTGCCCGCTAGTTAACATAGATAGTCCAAGTGCCCCTAGGGAACATGCATAGTCCAAGTGCCCGCTAGGTAACCTAGATAGTGCAAGTGCCCTCTAGTTAACCTAGATAGTTCAAGTACCCGCTGGGTAACCTAGATCATCCAAGGGCCCCCTAGTTAGCCTACATAGTCTAAGTGTCTGCTAGGTAACCTAGATAGTCCAAGTGCCCGTTCGGTAACCTAGATAGTCCAAGTGCCCTTTCGGGAACCTAGATTGTCCAAGGGCCCGATAGTAAACCTATATAGTCCATGCGCCCGCTAGTTAAACTACATAGTGCAACTATCCGCTAGTTAACCTACATATTCCAAGTGCCCGCTAGTTAACCTACATAATCTAAGTGACCGTTAGCTAACCTAGATAGTCCAAGGGCCAGCTAGTTGACCTACATAGTCCTAGTGCCAGCTAGGTAACCTAGATAGTACAAGTGCCCGCTAGGGAACCTAGATAGACCAAGTGCCTGTTAGCTAACCTAGATAGTCCAAGTGGCGGCTAGGTAACCTACATAGTCCAAGTGCCCATTCGTTAAATTAGATAATACAAGTGCCCGCTAGGTAACCTAGACAGTCCAAGTGCCCGCTAGTTAACCTACATAGTCCAAGTGCCCGCTAGGCAGCCGACATAGTCCATGTGCCCGCTAGGCAACCTACATATTCCAAGTGCCCGTTAGTTAACCTAGATAGTCAAAGTGCCTGCTAGGTAACCTGGATAGTCCAAGTGCCCGCTAGGTAACATAAATAGTCCAAATGCCCGCTAGGGAAACTACATAGTCCAAGTGCCCGCTAGTTAACCTAGATAATCCAAGTGCCTGCTAGTAAACCTACATAATCCATGGGCCCGCTAGTTAACCTACATAGTGCAAGGGCCCGCTAGTTAACCTAGATCGTGCAAGTGACCGCTAGTTAACCTACATAGTCCAAGTGCCCGCTAGTTAACCTATATACCAAGTGCCTGCTACGTAACCAAGATAGTCCAAGGGCACGCTAGTTAACCTACATAGTACAAGTGCCCGCTAAGGAACTTAGATAGTCCAAGTGCCCGCTCTGGAACCTAGATAGTCCAAGTGCCCGCTCTGGAACCTACATAGTCCAAGTGCCCGCTCTGGAACATACATAGTCCAAGTGCCCGCTAGGGAATCTACATAGTCCAAGGGCCCGCTAGTTAACCTCCATAGTCCAAGTACACGCTAGTTAACCTAGATCTTCCAAGTGCCCGGTAGTTAACCTACATAGTTCAAGGGTTCGCTAGTTAACCTACATAGTCCAAGTGCCCGCTAGTTAACCTACATAGTCCAAGTGCCTGCTAGTTAACCTACATAGTCCAAGGGCCCACTTGTTAACCTAGATAGTCCAAGTGTCCTCTAGTTAACCTACATAGTCCAAGTGCCCGCTAAATAACCTAGATTGTCCAAGTGCCCGCTAGGTAACATACATAGTGCAAGGGTCCGCTAGTTAACCTACGTAGTCCAAGGGCCCGCTAGTTAACCTACATAGTCCAAGTGCCCGCAAGGGATCATACATAGTCCAAATGCCGCTAGGGTACTTATGTAGTCCAAGTGCCCGCTAGGGAATGTACATAGTCCAAGTGCCGCTAGTTAATCTACATAATCCATGGACCCGCTAGTTAACCTACATAGTCCAAGTAACCGCAAGTTAACCTAGATCGTCCTAGTGTACGCTAGTTAACCTACATAGTCCAAGTGCTCGCTAGGGAACCTGGATATTCCAAGTGCCCGCTCTGGAACATACATAGTCCAAGTGCCTGCTAGGGAACCAACACAGTCCAAGTGCCCGTAGGGAATCTACATAGTCCAAGGGCCCGCTAGTTAACGTAGATAGTCCAAGTACTCGCTAGTTAACCTAGATCGTACAAGTGCCCGCTAGTTAACCTACATAGTCCAAGGGCCTGCTAGTTAACCTACATAGTCCAAGGGCCCGCTAGTTAACCTAGATCTTCCAAGTGCCCGCTAGTTACCCTAGATTGTCCAAATGCCCGCTAGTTAACCTACATAGTCCAAGTGCCCGCTAGGTAACCTATATAGTCCAAATGCCCGCTAGGGAACCTAATAGTCCAAGTGCCCGCTAGTTAACCATGATAGTCCAAGTGCTCGCTAGTTAACCTACATAATCCAAGTGCCCGCTAGGTAACCTAGACAGTTCAAGTGACCACTAGGTTACCTACATAGTCCAAGTGCCCGATAGTGAACCTACATAGTCCAAGTGCCCGCTAGTTAACATAGATAGTCCAAGTGCCCGCTAGATAACCTAGATTGTCCAAGTGCCCGCTAGGTAACATACATAGTGCAAGTGTCCGCTAGTTAACCTACGTAGTCCAAGGGCCCGCTAGTTAACCTACATAGTCCAAGTGCCCGGTAGTTAACTTACATAGTTCAAGTGTCCGTAGGGAACATACATAGTCCAAGTGCCCGCAAGGGATCATACATAGTCCAAATGCCCGCTAGGGTACCTATGTAGTCCAAGTGCCCGCTAGGGAATGTACATAGTCCAAGTGCCGCTAGTTAATCTACATAATCCACGGACCCGTTAGTTAACCTACATAGTCCAAGTACCCGCAAGTTAACCTAGATCGTCCTAGTGTCCGCTAGTTAACCTACATAGTCCAAGTGCTCGCTAGGGAACCTGGATATTCCAAGTGCCCGCTCTGGAACCTACATAGTCCAAGTGCCTGCTAGGGAACCAACATAGTCCAAGTGCCCGTAGGGAATCTACATAGTCCAAGGGCCCGCTATTTAACGTAGATAGCCCAAGTGCCGCTAGTTGATCTACATAGTCCAAGGGCCCGATAGTTAACCTACATAATCCAAGTACTCGCTAGTTAACCTAGATCGTACAAGTGCCCGCTAGTTAACCTACATAGTCCAAGGGCCTGCTAGTTAACCTACATAGTCCAAGGGCCCGCTAGTTAACCTAGATCTTCCAAGTGCCCGCTAGTTACCCTAGATTGTCCAAATGCCCGCTAGTTAACCTACATAGTCCAAGTGCCCGCTAGGTAACCTAGACAGTTCAAGTGAACACTAGGTTACCTACATAGTCCAAGTTCCTGTTCGTTAACCTACATAGTCCAAGTGCCCGCTAGGTAACCTATATAGTCCAAATGCCCGCTAGGGAACCTAATAGTCCAAGTGCCCGCTAGTTACCCTAGATAGTCCAAGTGCTCGCTAGTTAACCTACATAATCCAAGTGCCCGCTAGGTAACCTAGACAGTTCAAGTGACCACTAGGTTACCTACATAGTCCAAGTGCCAGATAGGGAAACTACATAGTCCAAGTGCCCGCTAGTTAACCTAGATAGTCCACGTGCCCGCTAGGTAACCTATATAGTCCAAGTGCCTGCTAGGTAACCTACATAGTGCAAGTGTCCGCTAGTTAACCTACATATTCCAAGTGCCCGCTAGTTAACATAGATAGTCCAAGTGCCGGCTAGGGAACTTACATAGTCCAAGTGCACACTAGGTAACCTAGATAGACCAAGTGCCCGCTAGGTAACCTAGCGTCCAAGTGCTCGCTAGTTAACCTACATAGTCCAAGTGCCCGCTGTGTAACCTAGATAGTCCAAGTGCCTGCTAGGTAACTTACATTGTCCAAGTTCCCGCTAGGTAACCTAGATAGTTCAAGTTCCCGTTACCTAACCTAGATAGTCCAAGTGCCCGCTAGGCAACCTACATAGTCCAAGAGCCCGTTCGTTAACGTAGAAGTCCAAGTGCCCGCCAGGTAACCTAGAGAGTCCAAGTGCCCGCTAGGTTACCTGAATATTCCAAGTGACCGTTCGTTAACCTAGATTGTCCAAGTGTCCACTAGGTAACCTACATAGCCCAAGTGCCTGCTAGGTAACCTATATAGTCCAAGTGTCCTCTAGGTAACCAAGATAGTCCAAGGACTCACTAGTTAAACTACATAGTCCAAGGGCTCACTTGTTAACTTTGATAGTCCAGCTGCCCACTACTTAATCTAGATTGTCCAAGTGCCTGCTAGTTAACCTACATTGTCAAAGGGCCCACTAGTTAACCTAGATACTCCAAGTGTCCTCTAGTTAACCTACATAGTCCAAGTGCCCGCTAGTTAACCTAGATTGTCCAAGTGCCTGCTAGTTAACCTACATATTCCAAGTGCCCGCTAGTTAACATAGATAGTCCAAGTGCCCGCTAAGGAACCTACATAGTCCAAGTGCACGCTAGTTAACTTAGATAGTCCAAGTGCCCGCTAGTTAACCTAGATAGTCCAAGTGCCTGCTAGGTAACCTACATATTCCAAGTGCCCGCTAGTTAACATAGATAGTCCTAGTGCCCCTAGGGAACATACATAGTCCAAGTGCCCGCTAGGTAACATAGATAGTGCAAGTGCCTGCTAGTTAACCTAGATAGTTCAAGTACCCGCTAGTTACCTAGATCGTCTAAGTGCCCGCTAGTTAACCTAGATTGTCCAAGTGCCTGCTAGTTAACCTACATAGTCCAAGGGCCCACTAGTTAACCTAGATAGTCCAAGTGACCTCTAGTTAACCTACATAGTCCATGTGCCCGCTAGTTAATCTATATAGTCCAAGTGCCCACTACGTAACTAGATAGTCCAAGGGCACGCTAGTTAACCTACATATTCCAAGTGTCCGGTAGTTAACATAAATAGTCCAAGTGCCGGCTAGGGAACTTACATAGTCCAAGTGCACACTAGGTAACCTAGATAGTCCAAGTGCCCGCTAGGTAACCTAGAGTCCAAGTGCTCATTAGTTAACCTACATAGTCGAAGGGCCCGCTGTGTAACCTATATAGTCCAAGTGCCCGCTAGTTACCTAGATCGTGCAAGTGCCCGATAGTTAACCTAGATTGTCCAAGTGCCTGCTAGTTAACCTACATAGTCCAAGGGCCCACTAGTTAACCTAGATAGTCCAAGTGTCCTCTAGTTAACCTACATAGTCCAAGTGCCCGCTAGTTAACCTATATAGTCCAAGTGCCCACTACGTAACCTAGATAGTCCAAGGGCACGCTAGTTAACCAACATATTCCAACTGCCCGCTAGTTAACATAGATAGTCCAAGTGCTGGCTAGCGAACTTACATAGTCCAAGTGCCCACTAGGTAACCTAGATAGTCCAAGTGCCCGCTAGGTAACCTAGAGTCCAAGTGCTCGCTAGGTTACCTGAATATTCCAAGTGCCCGTTCGTTAACCTAGATTATCCAAGGGTCCACTAAGTAACCTACATAGTCCAAGTGCCTGCTAGGTAACCTATATAGTCCAAGTGCCCGCTAGGTAACCAAGATAGTCCAAGGACTCACTAGTTAAACTACATAGTCCAAGGGCTCACTTGTTAACTTTGATAGTCCAGCTGCCCGCTAGTTAACCTAGATTGTCCAAGTGCCCGCTAGTTAACCTAGATTGTCCAAGTGCCTGCTAGTTAACCTACATTGTTCAAAGGCCACTAGTTAACCTAGATAGTCCAAGTGTCCTCTAGTTACCCTACATAGTCCAAGTGCCCGCTAGTTAACCTAGATTGTCCAAGTGCCTGCTAGTTCACCTACATAGTCCAAGTGCCCGCTAGTTAACCTAGAATGTCCAAGTGCCTGCTAGTTAACCTACATAGTCCAAGTGCCTGCTAGCTAACCTATATAGTCCAAGTGCCCGCTAGGTAACCAAGATAGTCCAAGGACTCACTAGTTAAACTACATAGTCCAAGTGCTCTCTTGTTAACTTTGATAGTCCAGCTGCCCGCTAGTTAACCTAGATTGTCCAAGTGCCCGCTAGTTAACCTAGATTGTCCAAATGCCTGCTAGTTAACCTACATTGTCCAAGGGCCCACTAGTTAACCTAGATACTCCAAGTGTCCTCAGGTTAACCTACATAGTCCAAGTGCCCGCTGGTTAACCTAGATTGTCCAAGCGCCTGTTGGGTAACTTACATTGTCCAAGTTCCTGCTAGGTAACCTAGATAGTCCAAGTTCCCGTTATCTAACCTAGATAGTCCAAGTGCCCGCTAGGCAACCTGCATAGTCCAAGAGCCCGTTCGTTAACCTAGAAGTCCAAGTGCCCGCCAGGTAACTTAGAGAGTCCAAGTGCCCGCTAGGTTACCTGAATATTCCAAGTGCCCGTTCCTTAACCTAGATAGTCCAAGTGTCCACTAGGTAACCTACATAGTCCAAGTGCCTGCTAGGTAACCTATATAGTCCAAGTGCCCGCTAGGTAACCAAGATATTCCAAGGACTCACTAGTTAAACTACATAGTCCAAGGGCTCACTTGTTAACTTTGATAGTCCACCTGCCTGCTAGTTAACCTAGATTGTCCAAGTGTCCTCTAGTTAACCTAGATTATCCAAGTGCCTGCTAGTTAACCTACATAGACCAAGTGCCCGCTAGGCAACCTAGATAGTCCAAGTGCCCGCTAAGGAATCTACATAGTCCAAGTGCACGCTAGTTAACTTAGATAGTCCAAGTGCCCGCTAGGGAACCTGCATAATCCAAGTGCACGCTAGGCAACTTACATAGTCCAAGTGCCCGTTAGTTAACCTAGATAGTCAAAGTGCCTGCTAGTTAACCTAGATAGTCCAAGTGCCCGCTAGGGATCCTTCATAATCCAAGTTTCTGCTAGGTAACCTAGATAGTCCAAGTGCCCGCTAGTTAACCTAGATAGTCCTCGTGCCCGTTAGTTAACCTAGATAGTCCACGTGCCCAATAGGGGACGTACATAGTCCAAGTGCCCGCTAGGTAACCTAGATAATCCAAGTGCGCGCTAGGGTATGTAAATAGTCCAAGTGCCTGCTAGGAAACCTAGATAGTCCAAGTGCCCGCTAGTTAACCTACATAGTCGAATGTCTGCTAGTTAACCTAGATAGTCAAAGTGCCCGCTGGGTAACCTAGACAGTCCAAGTGCCCGCTAGGTTACCTACATTGTTCTAGTGCCCGTTCGTTAACCTAGATAGTCCAAGTGCCTGCTAGTAATCCTACGTAATCCATGGGCCCGCTAGTTAACCTACATAGTGCAAGGGCCCGCTAATTAACCTAGATCGTGCAAATGTCCGCTAGTTAACCTACATAGTCCAAGTGCCCGCTAATTAACCTATATACCAAGTGCCTGCTACGTAACCTAGATAGTCCAAGGGCACGCTAGTTAACCTACATAGTGCAAGGGCCCGCTAGTTTACCTAGATCGTGCAAATGTCCGCTAGTTAACCTACATAGTCCAAGTGCCCGCTAATTAACCTATATACCAAGTGCCTGCTACGTAACCTAGATAGTCCAAGGGCACGCTAGTTAACCTACATAGTACAAGAGCCCGCTAAGGAACATAGATAGTCCAAGGGCCCGCTCTGGAACCTACATAGTCCAAGTGCCCGCTAGGGAATCTACATAGTCCAAAGGACCGCTAGTTAACCTACATAGTCCAAGTACACACTAGTTAACCTAGATCTTCCATGTGCCCGGTAGTTAACCTACATAGTTCAAGGGCCCCCTAGTTAACCTAATAGTCCAAGGGCCCGCTACTTAACCTACATCGTCCAAGGGCCCGCTAGTTAACATAGATAGTCCAAGTACCCGCTAGGAAACGTACATAGTCCAAGTGCCCGCTAGCTAACGTACATAATCCAAGTTCCCACTAGGTAACGTAGATAGTCCAAGTGCCCGCTAGGGAACGTACATAGTCCAAGTGCCCGCTAGGTAACCTAGATAGTCAAAGTGCCCACTAGTTAACCTACATAGCCCAAGGTCCCCCTAGGTAACCTAGATAGTCCAAAGTCCCCCTAGGTAACATACATTGTCCTCGTGCCCCCTAGTTAACCTACATTCTCCAAGTGCCCGATAGGGAACCTACATAGTCCAAGTGCCCGCTAGGTAACCTACATAGTTCAAATGCCTGCTAGGTAACCTAGATAGTCCAAGTGCCCGCTAGTTAACCTAGATCGTCCAAGTGCCCGCTAGTTAACCTAGATTGTCCAAGTGCCTGCTAGTTAACCTACATAGTCCAAGGGCCCACTAGTTAACCTAGATAGTCCAAGTGTCCTCTAGTTAACCTACATAGTCCAAGTGCCCACTAGGTAACCTAGATAGTCCAAGTGCCCGCTAGGTAACTTAGAATCCAAGTGCTCGCTAGTTAAACTACATAGTCCAAGTGCCCGCTTGTAACCTAGATAGTCCAAGTGCCCGCTGTGTAACCTAGATAGTCCAAGTGCCTGCTAGGTAACTTACATTGTCCAAGTTCCCGCTAGGTAACCTAGAGAGTCCACGTTCCCCTTACCTAACCTAGATAGTCCAAGTGCCCGCTAGGCAACCTACATAGTCCAAGTGCCCGTTCGTTAACCTAGAAGTCCAAGTGCCCGCCAGGTAACCTAGAGAGTCCAAGTGCCAGCTAGGTTACCTGAATATTAGAAGTGCCCGTTCGTTAACTTAGATAGTCCAAGTGTCCACTAGGTAACCTACATATTCCAAGTGCCTGCTAGGTAACCTATATAGTCCAAGTGCCCGCTAGGTAACCAAGATAGTCCAAGGACCCACTAGTTAAACTACATAGTCCAAGGGCTCACTTGTTAACTTTGTTAGTCCAGCTGCTCGCTAGTTAACCTAGATTGTCCAAGTGCCCGCTAGTTAACCTAGATTGTCCAAGTGCCTGCTAGTTAACCTACATTATCCAAGGGCCCACTAGTTAACCTAGATAGTCCAAGTATCCTCTAGTTAACCTACATAGTCCAAGTGCCCGCTAGATAACCTAGATTGTCCAAGTGCCTGCTAGATAACCTACATAGTCCAAGTGCCCGCTAGGCAACCTAGATAATCCAAGTTCCCGCTAAAGAACCTACATAGTCCAAGTGCACGCTAGTTAACTTTGATAGTCCAAGTGCCCGCTAGTTAACCTAGATAGTCCAAATGCCAGATAGGGAACCTACATAATCCAAGTGCCCGCTAGTTAACATAGATAGTCCAAGTGCCCCTAGGGAACATACATAGTCCAAGTGCCCGTTAGTTAACCTAGATAGATCAAGTACCCGATAGGTAACCTAGATAGTTCAAGGGCTCCCTAGTTAGCCTACATAATCCAAGTGCCCGCTAGGTAACCTAGATAGTCCAAGTGCCCGTTCGGTAACCTAGATAGTCCAAGTGCCCTTTAGGGAACCTAGATAGCCCAAGGGCCCGCTAGTTGACCTACATAGTCCTATGCCACCTAGATAACCTACATAGTCCAAGTGCCCATTCATTAAACTAGATAATCCAAGTGCCCGCTAGGTAACCTAGACAGTCCAAGCGCCGGCTAGTTAACCTACATAGTCCAAGTGCCCGATAGGGAACCTACATAATCCAAATGCCCGCTAGGCAACCTACATAGTCCAAGTGCCCGTTAGTTAACCTAGATAGTCCAAGTGCCTGCTAGGTAACCTAGATAGTCCAAGTGCCCGCTAGGTAACCTACATAATCCAAGTGATCGCTAGGTAACCTAAATAATCCAAATGCCCGCTAGGGAAACTACATAGTCCAAGTGCCCGCTAGTTAACCTAGATAGTCCAAGTGCCTGCTAGTAAACCTACATAATCCATGGGCCCGCTAGTTACCCTACATAGTGCAAGGGCCCGCTAGTTAACCTTGATCGTGCAAGTGTCCGCTAGTTAACTTACATAGTCCAAGTGCCCGCTAGTTAACCTATATACCAAGTGCCTGCTACGTAAACTAGATAGTCCAAGGGCACGCTAGTTAACCTACATAGTACAAGAGCCCGCTAAGGAACCTAGAAAGTCCAAGTGCCAGCTCTGGAACCAACATAGTCCTAGTGCCCGCTCTGGAACATACAGAGTCCAAGTGCCCGCTAGGGAATCTACATAGTCCAAGGGCCCGCTAGTTAACCTACATAGTCCAAGTACACGCTAGTTAACCTAGATCTTCCAAGTGCCCGGTAGTTAACCTACATAGTTCAAGGGCCCGCTAGTTAACCTACACAGTCCAAATGCCTGCTAGTTAACCCACATAGTACAAGTGCCTGCTAGTTAACCTACATAGTCCAAGGGCCCACTAGTTAACCTAGATAGTCCAAGTGTCCTCTAGTTAACCTACATAGTCCAAGTGCCCGCTAGATAACCTAGATTGTCCAAGTGCCTGCTAGATAACTTACATAGTCCAAGTGCCGGCTAGGCAACCTAGATAGTCCAAGTGCCCGCTAAGGAACTTACATAGTCCAAGTGCACGCTAGTTAACTTAGATAGGCCAAGTGCCCGCTACTTAACCTAGATAGTCCAAGTGCCTGCTAGGTAACCTACATATTCCAAGTGCCCGCTAGTTAACATAGATAGTAAAAGTGCCCCTATTGAACATACATAGTCCAAGTGCCCGCTAGGTAACCTAGATAGTGCAAGTGCCCGCTAGTTAACCTAGATAGTTCAAATACCCGCTAGGTAACCTAGATCGTCCAAGGGCTCCCTAGTTAGCCTATATAGTCCAAGAGCCCGCTAGATAACCTAGATAGTCCAAGTGCCCGTTCGGTAACCTAGATAGTCCAAGTGCCCTTTAGGGAACCTAGATAGCCCAAGGGCCCGCTAATAAACCTACATAGTCCATGCGCCCGCTAGTTAACCTACATAGTGCAACAGTCCGCTAGTTAAACTACATATTCCATGTGCCCGCTAGTTAACCTACATAATCTAAGTGACCGTTAGCTAACCTAGATAGTCCAAGGGCCCGCTTGTTGACCTACATAGTCCTAGTGCCAGCTAGGTAACCTAGATAGTACAAGTGCCCGCTAGGGAACCTAGATAGTCCAAGTGCCTGTTAGCTAACCTAGATAGTCCAAGTGGCGGCTAGGTAACCTACATAGTCCAAGTGCCCATTCGTTAAACTAGATAATCCAAGTGCCCGCTAGGTAACCTAGACAGTCCAAGTGCCCGCTAGTTAACCTACATACTCCAAGTGCCCGATAGGGAACCTACATAATCCAAGTGCCCGCTAGGCAACCTACATAGTCCAAGTGCCCGTTAGTTAACCTAGATAGTCAAAGTGCCTGCTAGGTAACCTAATAGTCCAAGTGCCCGCTAGGTAACCCACATAGTCCAAGTGCCCGCTAGGTAACCTAAATAGTCCAAGGGCCCGCTAGGGAAACTACATAGTCCAAGTGCCCGCTAGTTAACCTAGATAGTCAAAGTGCCTGCTAGGTAACCTAATAGTCCAAGTGCCCGCTAGGTAACCCACATAGTCCAAGTGCCCGCTAGGTAACCTAAATAGTCCAAGGGCCCGCTAGGGAAACTACATAGTCCAAGTGCCCGCTAGTTAACCTAGATAGTCCAAGTGCCTGCTAGTAAACCTACATAATCCATGGACCCGCTAGTTAACCTACATAGTGCAAGGGCCCGCAAGTTAACCTAGATCGTGCAAGTGTCCGCTAGTTAACCTAAATAGTCCAAGTGCCCGCTATTTAACCTATATACCAAGTGCCTGCTACATAACCAAGATAGTCCAAGGGCACGCTAGTTAACCTACATAGTACAAGTGCCCGCTAAGGAACCTAGATAGTCCAAGTGCCCGCTCTGGAACCTACATAGTCCAAGTGCCTGCTAGGGAACCTACATAGTCCAAGTGCCCAATCTGGAACATACGTAGTCCAAGTGCCCGCTAGGGAATCTACATAGTCCAAGGGCCCGCTAGTTAACCTACATAGTCCAAATACACGCTATTTAACCTAGATCTTCCAAGTGCCCGGTAGTTCACCTACATAGTTCAACGGCCCGCTAATTAACCTACATAGTCCAAGTGCCTGCTAGTTAACCTACATAGTCCAAGGGCCCACTAGTTAACCTAGATAGTCCAAGTGTCCTCTAGTTAACCTACATAGTCCAAGTGCCCACTAGATAACCTAGATTGTCCAAGTGCCTGCTAGATGACCTACATAGTCCAAGTACCAGCTAGGCAACCTAGATAGTCCAAGTGCCTGCTAATGAACCTAGATAGTCCAAGTGCAAGCTAGTTAACTTAGATAGTCCAAGTGCTTGCTAGTTAACCTAGATAGTCCAAGTGCCCGATATGGAACTTCCATAAACCAAGTGCCCGCTAGTTAACATAGATAGTCCATGTGCCCTTAGGGAACATACATAGTCCAAGTGCCTGCTAGTTAACCTACATAGTCCAAGGGCCCACTAGTTAACCTAGATAGTCCAAGTGTCCTCTAGTTAACCTACATAGTCCAAGTGCCCGCTAGGCAACCTAGATAGTCCAAATGCCTGCTACGTAACCTACATATTCCAAGTGCCCGCTAATTAACATAGATAGTCCAAGTGCCCCTAGGGAACATACATAGTCCAAGTGCCCGATAGGTAACCTAGATAGTGCAAGTGCCCGCTAGTTAACCTAGATAGTTCAAGTACCCACTAGGTAACCTAGATCGTCCAAGGGCTCCCTAGTTAGCGTACATAGTCCACGTGCCCGCTAGGTAACCTAGATAGTCCAAGTGCCCGTTCGGTAACCTAGATAGTCCAAGTGCCCTTTAGGGAACCTAGATAGTCCAAGGGCCCGCTAGTAAACCTACATAGTCCATGCGCCCGCTAGTTTACCTACATAGATCAACTGTCCGCTAGTTAACCTACATATTCCAAGTGCCCGCTAGTTAACCTACATAATCTAAGTGACCGTTAGCTACCCTAGATAGTCTTAGGGCCCGCTAGTTGACCTACATAGTCCTAGTGCCAGCTAGGTAACCTAGATAGTACAAGGGCTCGCTAGGGAACCTAGATAGTCCAAGTGCCTGTTAGCTAACCTAGATAGTCCAAGTGGTGGTTAGGTAACCTACATAGTCCAAGTGCCCGCTAGTTAACCTACATAGTCCAAGTGCCCGATAGGGAACCTACATAATCCAAGTGCCCGCTAGGCAACCTACATAGTCCAAGTGCCCGTTAGTTAACCTAGATAGTCAAAGTGCCTGCTAGGTAACCTAGATAGTCCAAGTGCCCGCTAGGTAACCTACATATTCCAAGTGCCCGCTAGGTAACCTAAATTGTCCAAATGCCCGCTAGGGAAACTACATAGTCCAAGTGCCCGCTAGTTAACCTAGATAGTTCAAGTACCCGCTAGGTAACCTAGATCGTCCAAGGGCCCCCTAGTTAGCCTACATAGTCCAAGTGCCAACTAGGCAACCTAGATAGTCCAAGTGTCCGCTAAGGAACCTACATAGTCCATGTGCACACTAGTTAACCTAGATAGTGCAATTGCTCGCTAGTTAACCTAGATAGTCCAAGTGCCCGCTAGTTAACCTAGATAGACCAAGTGCCCGCTAGGGAACCTACCTAGTCCAAGTTCCCGATAGGGAACCTACATAGTCCAAGTGCCCGCTAGTTAACATAGATAGTCCAAGTACCCGCTAGGAAACGTACATAGTCCAAGTGCCCGCTAGTTAACGTACATAGTCCACGTTCCCGCTAGGTAACGTAGATAGTCCAAGTGCCCGCTAGGGAATGTACATAGTCCAAGTGCCCGCTGGGTAAAATACATAGTCCAAGTGCCCGCTAGGTAACCTATATAGTCCAAGTGCCCACTAGGTAACCTAGATAGTCTAAGGGCCTCCTAGTTAACCTACATAGTCCACGGGCTTACTTGTTAACTTTGATAGTCCAAGTGCCCGATAGTTAACCTAGATCGTCCAAGTGCCCGCCTGTTAACCTAGATAGTCCAAGTGTCCTCTAGTTAACCTACATAGTCCAAGTGCCCGCTAGTTAACCTATATACCAAGTTCCCGCTACGTAACCTAGAGAGTCCAAGGGCACTCTAGTTAACGTACACAGTCCAAGTGCCCGCTAGGCAATCTAGATAGTCCAAGTGCCCGCTAAGGAACCTACATAGTCCAAGTGCACGCTAGTTAACCTAGATAGTCCAAGTGCCCGCTAGTTAACCTAGATAGTCCAAGTGACTGCTAGGTAACCGACATAGTGCAACTGTCCGCTAGTAAAGCTACATATTCCAAGTGCCCGCTAGTTAACATAGATAGTCCAAGTGCCTGCAGGGAACGTACATAATCCAAGTGCCAGCTAGGTAACCTAGATAGTGCAAGTGCCTGCTAGTTAACCTAGATAGTTCAAGTACCCGCTAGGTAACCTAGATCTTCCAAGTGCCCCCTAGTTACCCTACATAGTCCAAGTGCCCGCTAGGTAACCTAGATAGTCCAAGTGCCCGTTCGGTAACCTAGATAGTCCAAGTGCCCTTTAGGGAACCTAGATAGTCCAAAGGCCCGCTAGTAAACCTACATAGTCCATGGGCCCGCTAGTTAACCTACATAATCTAAGTGCCCGTTAACTCAACTAGATAGTCCAAGGCTCCGCTATTTGACCTACATAGTCCAAGTGCCAGCTACTTTACCTAGATAGTACAAGTGCCCGCTAGGGAACCTAGATAGTCCAAGTGCCTGTTAGCTAACCTAGATAGTTCAAGTGGCGGCTAGGTAACCTACATAGTCCAAGTGCCCTTTCGTTAACCTAGATAATCCAAGTGCCCGCTAGGTAACGTAGACAGTCCAAGTGCCCGCTAGGCAACCTACATAGTCCAAATGCCCGTTAGTTAACCTTGATAGTCAAAGTGCCTGCTAGGTAATCTAGATAGTCCAAGTGCCCGCTAGGTAACCTACAAAGTAGAAGTGCCCGCTAGGTTATCTTTATTGTCCATATGCCAGCTAGGGAACCTACATAGTCCAAGTGCCCGCTAGGTAACCTAGATAGTCCAAGTGCCCTGTCGTTAAGCTAGATCGTCCAAGTGCCCACTAGTTAACCTACATAGTCCAAGGGCCCGCTAGTTAAACTACATAGTCCAAGGTCCGCTATTGAACCTAGATAGTCCAAGTGTCCGCTAGGTATCCTAAGTAGTACAAATGTCTGATAGGGATCCTACATAGTAAAAGTGCCCGCTAGGTAACCTACATAGTCCAAGTGCCCGTTCGTTAACCTAGATAGTCCAAGTGCCCGCTACGTAACCTAGACTGTCCAAGTGCCCGCTAGGTTACCTACATAGTCCAAGTGCCCGCTAGGTAACCTAGATAGTCCCAGTGCCCGCTAGGTCACCTAGAGTCCATGTGCTCACTAGTTAACCTACATAGTCCAAGTGCCCGCTATATTACCTAGATAGTCAAAGTGCCCGTTAGGTCACCTAGATAGTCCAAGTGCCCGCTAGGTAAATTATATTGTCCAAGTGCCCGCTAGGCAACCTAGATAGTCCAAGTGCCTGCTAAGGAACTTACATAGTCCACGTGCACGCTAGTAAACCTAGATAGACCAAGTGCCCGCTAGTTAACATAGATAGTTCAAATACCCGCTAGGCAACCTAGATCGTCCAAGGGCCCCCTAGTTAGCCTACATAGTCCAAGTGCCCGCTAGATAACCTAGATAGTCCAAGTGCCCGTTCGGTAACCTAGATAGTGCAAGTGCCCTTTAGGGAACCTAGATAGTCCAAGGGCCCGCTAGGGAACGTACATAGTCCATGGGCCCGATAGTTAACCTATATAGTGCAAGTGTCCGCTAGTTAACCTACATATTCCAAGTGCCCGCTAGTTAGCCTACATAATCTAAGTGCCCGTTAGCTAACCTAGGTAGTCCAAGGGCCCGCTAGTTGACCTACATAGTCCAAGGGCCATCTAGGTAACCTAGATATTACAAGTGCCCGCTAGGGAACCTAGATAGTCCAAGTGCCTGTTAGCTAACCTAGATAGTGCAAGTGGTGGCTAGGTAACCTACATAGTCCAAGTGCCCATTCGTTAACCTAAATAATCCAAGTGCCCATTCGTTAACCTAAATAATCCAAGTGCCCGCTAGGTAACCTAGACAGTCCAAGTGCCCGCTTTTTAACTTACATAGTCCAAGTGCCTGATAGGGAACCTACATAATCCAAGTGCCCGCTAGGCAACCTACATAGACCAAGTGCCCGTTAGTTAACGTAGATAGTCAAAGTGCCTGCTAGGTAACCTAGATAGTCCAAGTGCCCGCTAGGTGACCTACATAGTCCAAGTGCCCTCTAGGTAACCTAAATAGTCCAAATGCCCGCTAGGGAAACTACATAGTCCAAGTGCCTGCTAGTTAACCTATATAGTCCAAGTGCCTGCTAGTAAACCTACATAATCCATGGGTCCGCTAGTTAACCTACATATTGCAAGGGCCCGCTATTTAACCCAGATCGTGCAAGTGTCCGCTAGTTAACCTACATAGTGCGAGTGCCCGCTAGTTAACCTACATAATCTAAGTGACCGTTTGCTAACCTAGATAGTCCAAGGGCCCGCTAGTTGACCTACATATTCCAAGTGCCAGCTAGTTAACCTAGATAGTACAAGTGCCCACTAGGGAACCTAGATAGTCCAAGTGCCTGTTAGCTAACCTAGATAGTGCAAGTGGCGGATAGATAACCTACATAGTCCAAGTGCCCATTCGTTAGCCTAGATAATCCAAGGGCCCGCTAGGTAACCTAGATAGTCCAAGTGCCTGTTAGCTAACCTAGATAGTGCAAGTGGTGGCTAGGTAACCTACATAGACCAAGTGCCCGTTAGTTAACGTAGATAGTCAAAGTGCCTGCTAGGTAACCTAGACAGTCCAAGTGCCCGCTAGTTAACCTACATAGTCCATGTGCCCGATAGGGAACCTACATAATCCAAGTGCACGCTAGGCAACCTACATAGTCCAAGTGCCTGTTAGTTAACCTAGATAGTCAAAGTGCCTGCTAGGTAACCTAGATAGTCCAAGTGCCCGCTAGGTAACCTACATAGTCCAAGTGCCCGCTAGGTAACCCAAATAGTCCAAATGCCCCCTAGGGAAACTACATAGTCCAAGTGCCCACTAGTTAATCTAGATAGTCCAAGTGCCTGGTAGTAAACCTACATAATCCATCTGCCCGCTAGTTAACCTACATATAGCAAAGGCCTGCTAGTTAACCTATATACCACGTGCCCGCTACGTAACCTAGATGGTCCAAGGGCACGCTAGTTAACCTACATAGTACAAGTGCCCGCTAGGGAACCTAGATAGTCCAAGTTCCCGCTCTGGAACATACATAGTCCAAGTGCCCGCTAGGGAATCTACATAGTCCAAGGGTTCGCTAGTTAACGTAGATAGTCCAAGTGCCGCTAGATAATCTACATAGTCCATGGGCCCGTTAGTTAACCTACATAGTCCAAGTACACGCTAGTTAACCTAGATCGTCCAAGTGCCAGCTAGTTAACCTACATAGTAGAAGGGCCCGCTAGTTAACCTACATAGTCCAAGTGCCCGCTAGGTAACCTAGACAGTTCAAGTGACCACTACGTTACCTACATAGTCCAAGTGCCTCTTCGTTAACATCATAGTCCAAGTGCCCGCTAGGTAACCTATATAGTCCACGTGTCATCTAGTTAACCTACATAGTCCAGATGCCCGCTAGTTAACCTAGATAGTCAAAGTGCTCACTAGTTAACCTAGATAGTCCAAGTGCCCGCTAGTTAACCTAGATAAACCAAGTGCCCTCTAGGGAACCTACATAGTCCAAGTGCCTGCTAGTTAACATAGATAGTCCAAGTACCCACTAGGAAACTTACATAGTCCAAGTGCCCGCTAGGGAACGTACATAGTCCAAGTGCCTGCTAGGTAACCTAGATAGTCCAAGTGCCCATTAGTTAACCTACATAGTCCAAAGTCCCCCTAGGTAACCTAGATAGTCCAAAGGCTCGCTAGGTAACCTACATTGTCCTAGTGCCCCCTAGTTAACCTACATTCTCGAAGTGCCCGATAGGGAACCTACATAGTCCAAGTGCCCGCTAGGAAACCTACATAGTCCAAATGTCCGCTAGTTAACCTACATAGTCCAAGTGCCGTTAGGTAACCTAGATAGCCCAAATGCCCGCTAGGGAACACACATAGCCCAAGTGCCCGCTAGGGAACTTACATAGTCCAAGGACCCGCTAGGGAACTTACATAGTCCAAG
This sequence comes from Tenrec ecaudatus, assembly GCF_050624435.1. Taxonomy (NCBI): domain Eukaryota; kingdom Metazoa; phylum Chordata; class Mammalia; order Afrosoricida; family Tenrecidae; genus Tenrec; species Tenrec ecaudatus. The sequence continues at coordinate 270,631,252 of NC_134530.1, read as the reverse complement.
GGCCCGCTAGGGAACCTACATAGTCCAAGTGCCCGTTAGTTAACCTAGATAGTCCAAGTGCCCTCTAGGTAACCTAGATTGTCCAACAGCCCGGTAGGTAACTTACATACTCCAAGTACCCACTAGGCAACCTAGATAATCCAAGTGCCCGCTAGGTAACCTACAAAGTCTAAGTGCCCGCTAGGTAATCTACATAGTCCAAATGCCCGCTAGGGAGCCTACATAATCCAAATTCCCGCTAGGTAACCTAGATATTCAAGGGCCCGCTAGGTAACCTACATAGTCCTAGTGCCCCCTAGTTAACCTACATTCTCAAAGTGCCCGATAGGGAACCTACATAGTCCAAGTGCCAGCTAGGTAACCTACATATTCCAAATGCCCTCTAGTTAACCCACATAGTCCAAGTTCCCGCTAGGGAACTTACATAGTCCAAGGGCCCGCTAGGGAACCTACATAGTCCAAGTGCTGGTTAGTTAACCTACATAGTCCAAGTGCCCGCTATGTAACCTAGATAGTCCAACAGCCCGCTAGGTAACCTACATACTCCATGAACCCGCTAGGCAACATAGATAGTTCATGTGCCATCTAGGTAACCCAGATAGTCCAAGTGCCCGCTAGGTAACCTACAAAGTCTAAGTGCCCGCTAGGTTATCTATATAGTCCAAATGCCCCCTAGGGAACCTACATAGTCCAAGTGCCCGCTAGGTAACCTAGATAGTCCAAGTGCCCTCTAGTTAACCTAGATCGTCCAATGCCCGCTAGTTAACCTACATAGTCCAAGAGCCACTAGTTAACCTACATAACCCATGGTCCGCTAGTTAACCTAGATAGTCCAAGTGCTCGCTAGTTAACCTAGATAGTCCAAGTGCCCACTAGGTAACCTAAGTAATCCAAATGTCCGATAGGGATCCTACATAGTCCAAATGTCAGCTAGGTAACCTACATAGTCCAAGTGCCCGTTCGTTAACCTAGATAGTCCAAGTGCCCGCTAGGTAACCTAGACTGTCCAAGTGCCCGCTAGGTTACCTACATAGTCCAAGTGCCCGTTCATTAAAATAGATAGTCCAAGTGCCCACTAGGAAACCTACATAGTCCAAGGGCCCGCTAGGTAATCTAGATAGTCCATGTGCCCGCTAGGTAACCAAGAGTCCAAGTGCTCGCTAGTTAACCTACATAGTCCAAGTGCCCGCTATGTAACCTAGTTGGTCAAAGTGCCCGTTAGGTAACCTAGATATTCCAAGTTCCCGTTACCTAACCTAGATAGTCCAAGTGCCCGCTAGGCAATCTACATAGTCCAAAAGCCCGTTCGTTAACTTAGAAGTCCAAGTGCCCGCTAGGTAACCTAGATAGTCCAAGTGCCCGCTAGGTTACCTGCATTTTCCAAGTGCCCGTTCGTTAACCAAGATAGTCCAAGTGCCCACTAGGTAACCTACATAGTCCAAGTGCCCGCTATGTAACCTATATAGTCCAAGTGCCCGCTAGGTAACCTAGATAGTCCAAGGACCCGCTAGTTAACCTACATAGTCCAAGGGCTCACTTGTTAACTTTGATAGTCCAGCTGCCCGCTAGTTAACCTAGATCGTCCAAGTGCCCGCTAGTTAACCTAGATTGTCCAAGTGCCTGCTAGTTAACCTACATAGTCCAAGGGCCTACTAGTTAACCTAGATAGTCCAAGTGTCCTCTAGTTAACCTACATAGTCCAAGTGCCCGCTAGTTAACCTAGATAGTGCAAGTGCCCGCTAGTTAACCTAGATAGTTCAAGTACCCGCTAGTTAACCTAGATCGTCCAAGTGCCCGCTAGGTTACCTGCATTTTCCAAGTGCCCGTTCTTTAACCAAGATCGTCCAAGTGCCCACTAGGTAACCTACATAGTCCAAGTGCCCGCTATGTAACCTATATAGTCCAAGTGCCCGCTAGGTAACCTAGATAGTCCAAGGACCCGCTAGTTAACCTACATAGTCCAAGGGCTCACTTGTTAACTTTGATAGTCCAGCTGCCCGCTAGTTAACCTAGATCGTCCAAGTACCCGCTAGTTAACCTAGATTGTCCAAGTGCCTGCTAGTTAACCTACATAGTCCAAGGGCCCACTAGTTAACCTAGATAGTCCAAGTGTCCTCTAGTTAACCTACATAGTCCAAGTGCCCGCTAGTTAACCTATATACCAAGTGCCCGCTACTTAACCTAGATAGTCCAAGGGCACGCTAGTTAACCTACATAGTCCAAGTGCCCGCTAGGCAACCTAGATAGTCCAAGTGCCCGCTAAGGAACCTACATAGTCCAAGTGCATGCTAGTTAACCTAGATAGTCCAAGTGCCCGCTAGTTAACCTAGATAGTCCAAGTGCCTGCTAGGTAACCTACATAGTGCAAGTGTCCGCTAGTTAACCTCCATATTCCAAGTGCCTGCTAGTTAACATAGATAGTCCAAGTGCCCGCTAGGGAACGTACATAGTCCATGTGCCCGCTAGTTAACCTAGATCGTCCAAGGGCCCCCTAGTTAGCCTACATAGTCCAAGTGCCCGCTAGGTAACCTACATACTCCAAGTGCCAGTTCGGTAAACTAGAGAGTCCAAGTGCCCGCTAGGTAACCTACATAGTCCAAGTGCCCGTTCGGTAACCTAGATAGTCCAAGTGCCCGCTAAGGACCCTACATAGTCCAAGTGCATGCTAGTTAACCTAGATAATCCAAGTGCCCGCTAGTTAACCTAGATAGTTCAAGTACCCGCTAGTTAACCTAGATCGTCCAAGGGCCCCCTAGTTAGCCTACATAGTCCAAGTGCCCGCTAGGTAACTTACATAGTCCAAGTGCCCGTTCGGTAACCTAGATAGTCCAAGTGCCCTTTAGGGAACCTGGATAGTCCAAGGGCCCGCTAGTAAACCTACATAGTCCATGGGCCCCTAGTTAACCTACATAGTGCAAATGTCCGCTAGTTAACCTACATATTCCAAGTGCCCGCTAGTTAACCTACATAATCTAAGTGCCCGTTAGCTAACCTAGATAGTCCTAGGGCCCGCTAGTTGACCTATATAGTCCAAGTGCCAGCTAGGTAACCTAGATAGTACAAGTGCCCGTTAGGGAACCTAGAAAGTCCAAGTGCCTGTTAGCTAACCTAGATAGTCCAAGTGGCGGCTAGGTAACCTAGATAGTCCAAGTGCCCTCTAGTTAACCTAGATAGTCCCAGGGCCCGCTAGTTAACCTACATAGTCCAAGTGCCCTCTAGTTAACCTAGATCGTCAAAGTGCCCGCTAGTTAACCTACATAGTCCAAGTGCCTGCTAGGTAACCTAGACTGTCCAAGTGCCCGCTTGGTTACCAACATAGTCCAAGTGTCCATTCGTTAATCTAGATAGTCCAAGTGCCCGCTAGGAAACCTACATAATCCAAGGGTCCGCTAGGTATCCTAGATAGTCCAAGTGCCCGCTAGGTAACCTAGAGTCCAAGGACTCGCTAGTTAACCTACATATTCCAAGTGCCCGCTATGTAACCTCGATAGTCAAAGTGCCCGTTAGGTAACCTAGATAGTCCAAGTGCCCGCTAGGTAACTTACATTGTCCAAGTTCCCGCTAGGTAACCTAGATAGTCCAAGTGCCCGTTACCTAAACTAGATAGTCCAAGTGCCCGCTAGGAAATCTACATAGTCCAAGAGCCCGTTAGTTAACCTAGAAGTCCAAATGCCCACTAGGTAATTTACATAGTCCAAGTGCCCGCTAGGTTACCTGCATATTCCAAGTGCCCGCTCGTTAACCTAGATAGACCAAGTACCCACTAGGTAATCTACATAGTCCAAGTGCCCGCTAGGTAACCTATATAGTCCAAGTGCCCCCTAGGTAACCTCCATAGTCCAAGGGCCCGCTAGTTAACCTACATAGTCCAAGGGCTCACTTGTTAACTTTGATAGTCCAAGTGCCCGCTAGTTAAACTAGATCGTACAAGTGCCTGCTAGTTAACCTACTTAGTCCAAGGGCCCACTAGTTAACCTAGATAGTCCAAGTGTCCTCTAGGTAACATATATAGTCCAAGTACCCACTAGGTAACCTAGGTAGTCCAAGGGCCCGCTAGTTAACCTACATAGTCTAAGGGCTCACTTGTTAACTTTGATAGTCCAAGTGCCCGTTAGTTAACCTAGATCATCCAAGTGCCCGCTCCTTAACCTAGATTGTGCAAGTGCCTGCTAGTTAACCTACATAGTCCATATGCCCACTAGTTAACCTATATACCAAGTGCCCGCTACGTAACCTAGATAGTCCAAGGGCACGCCAGTTAACCTACATAGTCCAAGTGACCGCTAGGCAACCTAGATAATCCAAGTGCCCGCTAAGGAACTTACATAGTCCAAGTGCACGCTAGTTAACCTAGATAGTCCACGTGCCCGCTACTTAACCTAGATAGTCCAAGTGCCTGCTAGGTAACCTACATAGTCCAAAGGTCCGCTAGTTAACCTACATAGTCCAAGTGCCGTTAGGTAACCTAGATAGCCCAAATGCCCGCTAGGGAACACACATAGCCCAAGTGCCCGCTAGGGAACTTACATAGTACAAGGGCCCGCTAGGGAACTTACATAGTCCAAGGGCCCGCTAGGGAACCTACATAGTCCAAGTGACCGTTAGTTAACCTAGATAGTCCAAGTGCCCTCTAGGTAACCTAGATTGTCCAACAGCCCGGTAGGTAACCTACATACTCCAAGTACCCACTAGGCAACCTAGATAGTCCAAGTGCCCGCTAGGTAACCTACAAAGTCTAACTGCCCGCTAGGTAATCTATATAGTCCAAATGCTCGCTAGGGAGCCTACATAATCCAAATGCCCGCTAGGTAACCTAGATATTCAAGGGCCCGCGAGGTAACCTACATAGTCCTAGTGCCCCCTAGTTAACCTACATTCTCCAAGTGCCCGATAGGGAACCTACATAGTCCAAGTGCCAGCTAGGTAACCTACATATTCCAAATGCCCTCTAGTTAACCCACATAGTCCAAGTTCCCGCTAGAGAACTTACATCGTCCAAGGGCCCGCTAAGGAACCTACATAGTCCAAGTGCCCGTTAGTTAACCTACATAGTCCAAGTGCCCGCTATGTAACCTAGATAGTCCAGCAGCCCGCTAGGTAACCTACATACTCCATGAACCCGCTAGGCAACATAGATAGTTCATGTGCCATCTAGGTAACCTAGATAGTCCAAGTGCCCGCTAGGTAACCTACAAAGTCTAAGTGCCCGCTAGGTTATCTATATAGTCCAAATGCCCGCTAGGGAACCTACATAGTCCAAGTGCCCGCTAGGTATCCTAGATAGTCCAAGTGCCCTCTAGTTAACCTAGATCGTCCAATGCCCGCTAGTTAACCTACATAGTCCAAAGGCCGCTAGTTAACCTACATAGCCCATGGTCCGCTAGTTAACCTAGATAGTCCAAGTGCTCGCTAGTTAACCTAGATAGTCCAAGTGCCCGCTAGGTAACCTAAGTAGTCCAAATGTCCGATAGGGATCCTACATAGTCCAAGTGCCAGCTAGGTAACCTACATAGTCCAAGTGCCCGTTCGTTAACCTAGATAGTCCAAGTGCCCGCTAGGTAACCTAGACTGTCCAAGTGCCCGCTAGGTTACCTACATAGTCCAAGTGCCCGTTCATTAAACTAGATAGTCCAAGTGCCCACTAGGCAACCTACATAGTCCAAGGGCCCGCTAGGTAATCTAGATAGTCCATGTGCCCGCTAGGTAAGCAAGAGTCCAAGTGCTCGCTAGTTAACCTACATAGTCCAAGTGCCCGCTATGTAACCTAGTTGGTCAAAGTGCCCGTTAGGTAACCTAGATATTCCAAGTGCCCGTTACCTAACTTAGATAGTCCAAGTGCCCGCTAGGCAATCTACATAGTCCAAAAGCCCGTTCGTTAACCTAGAAGTCCAAGTGCCCGCTAGGTAACCTAGATAGTGCAAGTGCCCGCTAGGTTACCTGCATATTCCAAGTGCCCGTTCGTTAACCAAGATAGTCCAAGTGCCCACTAGGTAACCTACATAGTCCAAGTGCCCGCTATGTAACCTATATAGTCCAAGTGCCCGCTAGGTAACCTAGATAGTCCCAGGACCCGCTAGTTAACCTACATAGTCCAAGGGCTCACTTGTTAACTTTGATAGTCCAGCTGCCCGCTAGTTAACCTAGATCGTCCAAGTGCCCGCTAGTTAACCTAGATTGTCCAAGTGCCTGCTAGTTAACCTACATAGTCCAAGGGCCCACTAGTTAACCTAGATAGTCCAAGTGTCCTCTAGTTAACCTACATAGTCCAAGTGCCCGCTAGTTAACCTATATACCAAGTGCCCGCTACTTAACCTAGATAGTCCAAGGGCACGCTAGTTAACCTACATAGTCCAAGTGCCCGCTAGGCAACCTAGATAGTCCAAGTGCCTGCTAGGTAACCTACATAGTGCAAGTGTCCGCTAGTTAACCTCCATATTCCAAGTGCCTGCTAGTAAACATAGACAGTCCAAGTGCCCGCTAGGGAACGTACATAGTCCAAGTGCCCGCTAGGTAACCTAGATAGTTCAAGGACCCGCTAGTTAACCTAGATTGTCCAAGGGCCCCCTAGTTAGCCTACATAGTCCAAGTGCCCGCTAGGTAACCTACATAGTCCAAGTGCCCGTTCGGTAACCTAGATAGTCCAAGTGCCCGCTAGGTAACCTACATAGTCCAAGTGCCCGTTCGGTTACCTAGATAGTCCAAGTGCCCGCTAGTTAACCTAGATAGTCCAAGTGCCTGCTAGTTAACATAGATAGTCCATGTGCCCGCTAGGTAACCTAGATAGTGCAAGTGCCCGCTAGTTATCCTAGATAGTTCAAGCACCCGCTAGTTAACCTAGATCGTCCAAGGGCCCCCTAGTTAGCCTACATAGTCCAAGTGCACGCTAGGTAACCTACATAGTCCAAGTGCCCGTTCGGTAACCTAGATAGTCCAAGTGCCCTTTAGGGAACCTGGATAGTCCAAGGGCCCGCTAGTAAACCTACATAGTCCATGGGCCCGCTAGTTAACCTACATAGTGCAAATGTCCGCTAGTTAACCTACATATTTCAAGTGCCCGCTAGTTAACCTACATAATCTAAGTGCCCGTTAGCTAACCTAGATAGTCCAAGGGCCCGCTAGTTGACCTATATAGTCCAAGTGCCAGCTAGGTAAGCTAGATAGTACAAGTGCCCACTAGGGAACCTAGATAGTCCAAGTGCCTGTTAGCTAACCTAGATAGTCCAAGTGGCGGCTAGGTAACCTAGATAGTCCAAGTGCCCTCTAGTTAACCTAGATAGTCCCAGGGCCCGCTAGTTAACCTACATAGTCCAAGTGCCCTCTAGTTAACCTAGATCGTCAAAGTGCCCGCTAGTTAACCTACATAGTCCAAGTGCCTGCTAGGTAACCTAGACTGTCCAAGTGCCCGCTTGGTTACCAACATAGTCCAAGTGTCCATTCGTTAATCTAGATAGTCCAAGTGCCCGCTAGGAAACCTACATAATCCAAGGGTCCGCTAGGTATCCTAGATAGTCCAAGTGCCCGCTAGGTAACCTAGAGTCAAAGAACTCGCTAGTTAACCTACATATTTCAAGTTCCCGCTATGTAACCTCGATAGTCATAGTGCCCGTTAGGTAACCTAGATAGTCCAAGTGCCCGCTAGGTAACTTACATTGTCCAAGTTCCCGCTAGGTAACCTAGATAGTCCAAGTGCCCGTTACCTAAACTAGATAGTCCAAGTGCCCGCTAGGAAATCTACATAGTCCAAGAGCCCGTTAGTTAACCTAGAAGTCCAAGTGCCCACTAGGTAATTTATAATAGTCCAAGTGCCCGCTAGGTTACCTGCATATTCCAAGTGCCCGTTTGTTAACCTAGATAGTCCAAGTGCCCACTAAGTAATCTACATAGTCCAAGTGCCCGCTAGGTAACCTATATAGTCCAAGTGCCCGCTAGGTAACCTCCATAGTCCAAGGGCCCGCTAGTTAACCTACATAGTCCAAGGGCTCACTTCTTAACTTTGATAGTCCAAGTGCCCGCTAGTTAACCTAGATCGTACAAGTGCCTGCTGGTTAACCTACTTAGTCCAAGGGCCCACTAGTTAACCTAGATAGTCCAAGTGTCCTCTAGTTAACATACATAGTCCAAGTACCCACTAGGTAACCTAGGTAGTCCAAGGGCCCGCTAGTTAACCTACATAGTCTAAGGGCTCACTTGTTAACTTTGATAGTCCAAGTGCCCGCTAGTTAACCTAGATCATCCAAGTGCCCGCTACTTAACCTAGATTGTGCAAGTGCCTGCTCGTTAACCTACATAGTCCATATGCCCACTAGTTAACCTATATACCAAGTGCCCGCTACGTAACCTAGATAGTCCAAGGGCACGCCAGTTAACTTACATAGTCCAAGTGACCGCTAGTCAACCTAGATAGTCCAAGTGCCCGCTAAGGAACTTACATAGTCCAAGTGCACGCTAGTTAACCTAGATAGTCCACGTGCCCGCTACTTAACCTAGATAGTCCAAGTGCCTGCTAGGTAACCTACATAGTGCAAGTGTCCGCTAGTTAACCTACATATTCCAAGTGCCCGCTAGTTAACGTAGATAGTCCAAGTGGCCGCTAGTTAACCTACATAATCCATGGGCCCGCTAGTTAACCTAGATAGTCCAAGTGCCTGCTAGGTAACCTACATAGTCCAAAGGTCCGCTAGTTAACCTACATAGTCCAAGTGCCGTTAGGTAACTTAGATAGCCCAAATGCCCGCTAGGGAACACACATAGCCCAAGTGCCCGCTAGGGAACTTACATAGTCCAAGGACCCGCTAGGGAACTTACATAGTCCAAGGGCCCGCTAGGGAACCTACATAGTCCAAGTGCCCGTTAGTTAACCTAGATAGTCCAAGTGCCCTCTAGGTAACCTAGATTGTCCAACAGCCCGGTAGGTAACCTACATACTCCAAGTACCCACTAGGCAACCTGGATAGTCCAAGTGCCCGCTAGGTAACCTACAATGTCTAAGTGCCCGCTAGATAATCTATATAGTCCAAATGCCCGCTAGGGAGCCTACATAATCCAAATGCCCGCTAGGTAACCTAGATATACAAGGGCCCGCTAGGTAACCTAGATAGTCCAAGTGTCCTCTAGTTAACCTACATAGTCCAAGTGCCCGCTAGTTAACCTATATACCAAGTGCCCGCTACTTAACCTAGATAGTCCAAGGGCACGCTAGTTAACCTACATAGTCCAAGTGCCCGCTAGGCAACCTAGATAGTCCAAGTGCCCGCTAAGGAACCTACATAGTCCAAGTGCATGCTAGTTAAGCTAGATAGTCCAAGTGCCCGCTAGTTAACCTAGATAGTCCAAGTGCCTGCTAGGTAACCTACATAGTGCAAGTGTCCGCTAGTTAACCTCCATATTCCAAGTGCCTGCTAGTTAACATAGATAGTCCAAGTGCCCGCTAGGGAACGTACATAGTCCAAGTGCCCGCTAGGTAACCTAGATAGTTCAAGTACCCGCTAGTTAACCTAGATCGTCCAAGGGCCCCCTAGTTAGCCTACATAGTCCAAGTGCCCGCTAGGTAACCTACATAGTCCAAGTGCCCGTTCGGTAACCTAGATAGTCCAAGTGCCCTTTAGGGAACCTGGATAGTCCAAGGGCCCGCTAGTAAACCTACATAGTCCATGGGCCCGCTAGTTAACCTACATAGTGCAAATGTCCGCTAGTTAACCTACATATTCCAAGTGCCCGCTAGTTAACCTACATAATCTAAGTGCCCGTTAGCTAACCTAGATAGTCCAAGAGCCTGCTAGTTGACCTATATAGTCCAAGTGCCAGCTAGGTAACCTAGATTGTACAAGTGCCCGCTAGGGAACCTAGATAGTCCAAGTGCCTGTTAGCTAACCTAGATAGTCCAAGTGGCGGCTAGGTAACCTAGATAGTCCAAGTGCCCTCTAGTTAACCTAGATAGTCCCAGGGCCCGCTAGTTAACCTACATAGTCCAAGTGCCCTCTAGTTAACCTAGATCGTCAAAGTGCCCGCTAGTTAACCTACATAGTCCAAGTGCCTGCTAGGTAACCTAGACTGTCCAAGTGCCCGCTTGGTTACCAACATAGTCCAAGTGTCCATTCGTTAATCTAGATAGTCCAAGTGCCCGCTAGGAAACCTACATAATCCAAGGGTCCGCTAGGTATCCTAGATAGTCCAAGTGCCCGCTAGGTAACCTAGAGTCCAAGGACTCGCTAGTTAACCTACATATTCCAAGTGCCCGCTATGTAACCTCGATAGTCAAAGTGCCCGTTAGGTAACCTAGATAGTCCAAGTGCCCGCTAGGTAACTTACATTGTCCAAGTTCCCGCTAGGTAACCTAGATAGTCCAAGTGCCCGTTACCTAAACTAGATAGTCCAAGTGCCCGCTAGGAAATCTACATAGTCCAAGAGCCCATTAGTTAACCTAGAAGTCCAAGTGCCCACTAGGTAACTTACATAGTCCAAGTGCCCGCTAGGTTACCTGCATATTCCAAGTGCCCGTTCGTTTACCTAGATAGTCCAAGTGCCCACTAAGTAATCTACATAGTCCAAGTGCCCGCTAGGTAACCTCCATAGTCCAAGGGCCCGCTAGTTAACCTACATAGTCCAAGGGCTCACTTCTTAACTTTGATAGTCCAAGTGCCCGCTAGTTAACCTAGATCGTACAAGTGCCTGCTGGTTAACCTACTTAGTCCAAGGGCCCACTAGTTAACCTAGATAGTCCAAGTGTCCTCTAGTTAACATACATAGTCCAAGTACCCACTAGGTAACCTAGGTAGTCCAAGGGCCCGCTAGTTAACCTACATAGTCTAAGGGCTCACTTGTTAACTTTGATAGTCCAAGTGCCCGCTAGTTAACCTAGATCATCCAAGTGCCCGCTACTTAACCTAGATTGTGCAAGTGCCTGCTCGTTAACCTACATAGTCCATATGCCCACTAGTTAACCTATATACCAAGTGCCCGCTACGTAACCTAGATAGTCCAAGGGCACGCCAGTTAACTTACATAGTCCAAGTGACCGCTAGTCATCCTAGATAGTCCAAGTGCCCGCTAAGGAACTTACATAGTCCAAGTGCACGCTAGTTAACCTAGATAGTCCACGTGCCCGCTACTTAACCTAGATAGTCCAAGTGCCTGCTAGGTAACCTACATAGTGCAAGTGTCCGCTAGTTAACCTACATATTCCAAGTGCCCGCTAGTTAACGTAGATAGTCCAAGTGGCCGCTAGTTAACCTACATAATCCATGGGCCCGCTAGTTAACCTAGATAGTCCAAGTGCCTGCTAGGTAACCTACATAGTCCAAAGGTCCGCTAGTTAACCTACATAGTCCAAGTGCCGTTAGGTAACTTAGATAGCCCAAATGCCCGCTAGGGAACACACATAGCCCAAGTGCCCGCTAGGGAACTTACATAGTCCAAGGACCCGCTAGGGAACTTACATAGTCCAAGGGCCCGCTAGGGAACCTACATAGTCCAAGTGCCCGTTAGTTAACCTAGATAGTCCAAGTGCCCTCTAGGTAACCTAGATTGTCCAACAGCCCGGTAGGTAACCTACATACTCCAAGTACCCACTAGGCAACCTGGATAGTCCAAGTGCCCGCTAGGTAACCTACAATGTCTAAGTGCCCGCTAGGTAATCTATATAGTCCAAATGCCCGCTAGGGAGCCTACATAATCCAAATGCCCGCTAGGTAACCTAGATATACAAGGGCCCGCTAGGTAACCTAGATAGTCCAAGTGTCCTCTAGTTAACCTACATAGTCCAAGTGCCCGCTAGTTAACCTATATACCAAGTGCCCGCTACTTAACCTAGATAGTCCAAGGGCACGCTAGTTAACCTACATAGTCCAAGTGCCCGCTAGGCAACCTAGATAGTCCAAGTGCCCGCTAAGGAACCTACATAGTCCAAGTGCATGCTAGTTAAGCTAGATAGTCCAAGTGCCCGCTAGTTAACCTAGATAGTCCAAGTGCCTGCTAGGTAACCTACATAGTGCAAGTGTCCGCTAGTTAACCTCCATATTCCAAGTGCCTGCTAGTTAACATAGATAGTCCAAGTGCCCGCTAGGGAACGTACATAGTCCAAGTGCCCGCTAGGTAACCTAGATAGTTCAAGTACCCGCTAGTTAACCTAGATCGTCCAAGGGCCCCCTAGTTAGCCTACATAGTCCAAGTGCCCGCTAGGTAACCTACATAGTCCAAGTGCCCGTTCGGTAACCTAGATAGTCCAAGTGCCCTTTAGGGAACCTGGATAGTCCAAGGGCCCGCTAGTAAACCTACATAGTCCATGGGCCCGCTAGTTAACCTACATAGTGCAAATGTCCGCTAGTTAACCTACATATTCCAAGTGCCCGCTAGTTAACCTACATAATCTAAGTGCCCGTTAGCTAACCTAGATAGTCCAAGGGCCCGCTAGTTGACCTATATAGTCCAAGTGCCAGCTAGGTAACCTAGATAGTACAAGTGCCCGCTAGGGAACCTAGATAGTCCAAGTGCCTGTTAGCTAACCTAGATAGTCCAAGTGGCGGCTAGGTAACCTAGATAGTCCAAGTGCCCTCTAGTTAACCTAGATAGTCCCAGGGCCCGCTAGTTAACCTACATAGTCCAAGTGCCCTCTAGTTAACCTAGATCGTCAAAGTGCCCGCTAGTTAACCTACATAGTCCAAGTGCCTGCTAGGTAACCTAGACTGTCCAAGTGCCCGCTTGGTTACCAACATAGTCCAAGTGTCCATTCGTTAATCTAGATAGTCCAAGTGCCCGCTAGGAAACCTACATAATCCAAGGGTCCGCTAGGTATCCTAGATAGTCCAAGTGCCCGCTAGGTAACCTAGAGTCCAAGGACTCGCTAGTTAACCTACATATTCCAAGTGCCCGCTATGTAACCTCGATAGTCAAAGTGCCCGTTAGGTAACCTAGATAGTCCAAGTGCCCGCTAGGTAACTTACATTGTCCAAGTTCCCGCTAGGTAACCTAGATAGTCCAAGTGCCCGTTACCTAAACTAGATAGTCCAAGTGCCCGCTAGGAAATCTACATAGTCCAAGAGCCCGTTAGTTAACCTAGAAGTCCAAGTGCCCACTAGGTAACTTACATAGTCCAAGTGCCCAAGAGGTTACCTGCATATTCCAAGTGCCCGTTCGTTAACCTAGATAGTCCAAGTGCCCACTAAGTAATCTACATAGTCCAAGTGCCCGCTAGGTAACCTATATAGTCCAAGTGCCCGCTAGGTAACCTCCATAGTCCAAGGGCCCGCTAGTTAACCTACATAGTCCAAGGGCTCACGTGTTAACTTTGATAGTCCAAGTGCCCGCTAGTTAACCAAGATCGTACAAGTGCCTGCTAGTTAACCTACTTAGTCCAAGGGCCCACTAGTTAACCTAGATAGTCCAAGTGTCCTCTAATTAACATACATAGTCCAAGTACCCACTAGGTAACCTAGGTAGTCCAAGGGCCCGCTAGTTAACCTACATATTCTAAGGGCTCACTTGTTAACTTTGATAGTCCAAGTGCCCGCTAGTTAACCTAGATCATCCAAGTGCCCGCTACTTAACCTAGATTGTCCAAGTGCCTGCTAGTTAACCTACATAGTCCATATGCCCACTAGTTAACCTATATACCAAGTGCCCGCTACGTAACCTAGATAGTCCAAGGGTACGCCAGTTAACCTACATAGTCCATGTGACCGCTAGGCAACCTAGATAGTCCAAGTGCCCGCTAAGGAACTTACATAGTCCAAGTGCACGCTAGTTAACCTAGATAGTCCACGTGCCCGCTAGTTAACCTAGATAGTCCAAGTGCCTGCTAGGTAACCTACATAGTGCAAGTGTCCGCTAGTTAACCTACATATTCCAAGTGCCCGCTAGTTAACGTAGATAGTCCAAGTGGCCGCTAGTTAACCTACATAATCCATGGGCCCGCTAGTTAACCTTGATAGTCCAAGTGCCTGCTAGGTAACCTACATAGTCCAAAGGTCCGCTAGTTAACCTACATAGTCCAAGTGCCGTTAGGTAACCTAGATAGCCCAAATGCCCGCTAGGGAACACACATAGCCCAAGTACCCGCTAGGGAACTTACATAGTCCAAGGACCCGCTAGGGAACTTACATAGTCCAAGGGCCCGCTAGGGAACCTACATAGTCCAAGTGCCCGTTAGTTAACCTAGATAGTCCAAGTGCCCTCTAGGTAACCTAGATTGTGCAACAGCCCGGTAGGTAACCTACATACTCCAAGTACCCACTAGGCAACATAGATAGTGCAAGTGCCCGCTAGGTAACCTACAATGTCTAAGTGCCCGCTAGGTAATCTATATAGTCCAAATGCCCGCTAGGGAGACTACATAATCCAAATGCCCGCTAGGTAACCTAGATATTCAAGGGCCCGCTAGGTAACCTACATAGTCCTAGTGCCCCCTAGTTAACCTACATTCTTCAAGTGCCCGATAGGGAACCTACATAGTCCAAGTGCCTGCTAGGTAACCTACATATTCCAAATGCCCTCTAGTTAACCCACATCGTCCAAGTTCCCGCTAGAGAACTTACATAGTCCAAGGGCCCGCTAGGGAACCTACATAGTCCAAGTGCCCGCTATGTAACCTAGATAGTCCAACGGCCCGCTAGGTAACCTACATACTCCATGAACCCGCTAGGCAACATAGATGGTTCATGTGCCATCTAGGTAACCTAGATAGTCCAAGTGCCCGCTAGGTAACCTACATAGTGCAAGTGTCCGCTAGTTAACCTACATATTCCAAGTGCCCGCTAGATAACCTAGATAGTCCAAGTGCCCGCTAGTTAACCTAGATAGTCCAAGTGCCCGCTAGTTAACCTACATAGTCCAAGGGCCGCTAGTTAACCTAAGTAGTCCAAATGTCCGATAGGGATCCTACATATTCCAAGTGCCAGCTAGGTAACCTAGACTGTCTAAGTGCCCGCTAAGTTACCTACATAGTCCAAGTGCCCGTTCATTAAACTAGATAGTCCAAGTGCCCACTAGGAAACCTACATAGTCCAAGGGCCCGCTAGGTAAACTAGAGTCCAAGTGCTCGCTAGTTAACCTACATAGTCCAAGTGCCCGCTATGTAACCTAGTTGGTCAAAGTGCCCGTTAGGTAACCTAGATAGTCCAAGTCCCCGTTACCTAACCTAGATAGTCCAAGTGCCCGCTAGTCAAACTACATAGTCCAAGAGCCCGTTCGTTAACCTAGAAGTCCAAGTGCCCGCTAGGTAACCTAGATAGTCCAAGTGCCCGCTAGGTTACCTGCATATTCCAAGTGCCCGTTCGTTAACCTAGATAGTCCAAGTGCCCACTAGGTAACCTACATAGTCCAAGTGCCCGCTATGTACCTATATAGTCCAAGTGCCCGCTAGGTAACCTAGATAGTCCAAGGACCCGCTAGGTAACCTACATAGTCCAAGTGCCCGTTCGGTAACCTAGGTAGTCCAAGTGCCCGCTAAGGAACCTACATTGTCCAAGTGCATGCTAGTTAACCTAGATAGTCCAAGTGCCCGCTAGTTAACCTAGGTAGTCCAAGTGCCTGCTATGTAACCTACATAGTGCAAGTGTCCGCTAGTTAATCTCCATATTCCAAGTGCCTGCTAGTTAACATAGATAGTCCAAATGCCCGCTAGGGAACGTACATAGTCCAAGTGCCCGCTAGGTAACCTAGATAGTTCAAGTACCCGCTAGTTAACCTAGATCATCCAAGGGCCCCCTAGTTAGCCTACATAGTCCAAGTGCCCGCTAGGTAACCTACATAGTCCAAGTGCCCGTTCAGTAACCTAGGTAGTCCAAGTGCCCGCTAAGGAACCTACATTGTCCAAGTGCATGCTAGTTAACCTAGATAGTCCAAGTGCCCGCTAGTTAACCTAGATAGTCCAAGTGCCTGCTAGTTAACATAGATAGTCCATGTGCTCGCTAGGTAACCTAGACAGTGCAAGTGCCCGCTAGTTAACCTAGATAGTTCAAGTACCCTCTAGTTAACCTAGATTGTCCAAGGGCCCCCTAGTTAGCCTACATAGTCCAAGTGCCCGCTAGGTAATCTACATAGTCCAAGTTTCCGTTCGGTAACCTAGATAGTCCCAGTGCCCTTTAGGGAACCTGGATAGTCCAAGGGCCCGCTAGTAAACCTACATAGTCCATGGGCCCGCTAGTTAACCTACATAGTGCAAGTGCCCGCTAGTTAACCTACATAATCTAAGTGCCCGTTAGCTAACCTAGATAGTCCAAGGGCCCGCTAGTTGTCCTATATAGTCCAAGTGCCAGCTAGATAACCTAGATAGTACAAGTGCCCGCTAGGGAACCTAGATACTCCAAGTGCCTGTTAGCTAACCTAGATAGTCCAAGTGGCGGCTAGGTAACCCAGATAGTCCAAGTGCCCTCTAGTTAACCTAGATAGTCCAAGGGCCCGCTAGTTAACCTACATAGTCCAAGTGCCTGCAAGTTAACGTAGATAGTCCAAGTGCCCGCTAGGGAACGTACAGAGTCCAAGTGCCCGCTAGGTAACCTAGATCGTCCAAGTGCCCGCTAGTTAACCTAGATTGTCCAAGTGCCTGCTAGTTAACCTACATAGTACATGGGGCCGCTAGTTAATCTAGATCGTCCAAGTGCCCGCTACTTAACCTAGATTGTGCAAGTGCCTGCTAGTTAACCTACATAGTCCATATGCCCACTAGTTAACCTATATATCAAGTGCCCGCTACGTAACCTAGATATTCCAAGGGTACGCCAGTTAACCTATATAGTCCATGTGACCGCTAGGCAACCTAGATAGTCCAAGTGCCCGCTAAGGAACTTACATAGTCCAAGTGCACGCTAGTTAACCTAGATAGTCCACGTGCCCGCTAGTTAACCTAGATAGTCCAAGTGCCTGCTAGGTAACCTACATAGTGCAAGTGTCCGCTAGTTAACCTACATATTCCAAGTGCCCGCTAGTTAACGTAGATAGTCCAAGTGGCTGCTAGTTAACCTACATAATCCATGGGCCCGATAGATAACCTAGATAGTCCAAGTGCCTGCTAGGTAACCTACATAGTGCAAGTGTCCGCTAGTTAACCTACATATTCCAAGTGCCCACTAGTTAACGTAGATAGTCCAAGTGCCCGCTAGGGAACGTACAGAGTCCAAGTGCCCGCTAGGTAACCAAGATCGTCCAAGTGCCCGCTAGTTAACCTAGATTGTCAAAGTGCCTGCTAGTTAACCTACATAGTCCATGGGCCCGCTAGTTAACCTACATAGTGCAAGTGTCTGCTAGTTAACCTACATATTCCAAGAGCCCGCTAGTTAACCTACATAATCTAAGTGACCGTTAGCTAACCTAGATAGTCCAAGGGCCCGCTAGTTGACCTACATAGTCAAAGTGCCAGCTAGGTAACCTAGATAGTACAAGTGCCCCCTAGGGAACCTAGATATTCCAAGTGCCTTTTAGCTAACCTAGATAGTCCAAGTGGCGGCTAGGTACCTAGATAGTCCAAGTGCCCTCTAGTTAACCTAGATAGTCCCAGGGCCCGCTAGTTAACCTACATAGTCCAAGTGCCCTCTAGTTAACCTACATAGTCCAAGTGCCCGCTAGGTAACCTAGACAGTCCAAGTGCCCGCTAGGTTACCTACATTGTCCAAGTGCCCATTCGTTAATCTAGAGAGTCCAAGTGCCCGCTAGGAAACCTACATAATCCAAGGTTCCGCTAGGTAACCTAGATAGTCCAAGTGCCCGCTAGGTAACCTAGAGTCCAAGGACTCACTAGTTAACCTACATATTCCAAGTGCCCGCTATGTAACCTAGATAGTCAAAGTGCCCGTTAGGTAACCTAGATAGTCCAAGTGCCCGCTAGGTAACTTACATTGTCCAAGTTCCCGCTAGGTAACATAGATAGTCCAAGTGCCCGTTACCTAAACTAGATAGTCCAACTGCCCGCTAGGATATCTACATAGTCAAAGAGCCCGTTAGTTAACCTAGAAGTCCAAGTGCCCACTAGGTAACTTACATAGTCCAAGTGCCCGCTAGGTTACCTGCATATTCCAAGTGCCTGTTCGTTAACCTAGATAGTCCAAGTGCCCACTAGGTAATCTACATAGTCCATGTGCCCGCCAGGTAACCTATATAGTCCAAGTGCCTGCTAGGTAACCTTCATAGTCCAAGGGCCCGCTAGTTAACCTACATAGTCCAAGGGCTCACTTGTTAACTTTGATAGTCCAAGTGCCCGCTAGTTAACCTAGATCGTACAAGTGCCTGCTAGTTAACCTACTTAGTCCAAGGGCCCACTAGTTAACCTAGATAGTCCAAGTGTCCTCTAGGTAACATACATAGTCCAAGCACCCGCTAGGTAACCTAGGTAGTCCAAGGGCCCGCTAGTTAACCTACATAGTCTAAGGGCTCACTTGTTAACTTTGATAGTCCAAGTGCCCGCTAGTTAACCTACATCATCCAAGTGCCCGCTACTTAACCTAGATTGTGCAAGTGCCTGCTAGTTAACCTGCATAGTCCAAGTGCCCACTAGTTAACCTATATACCAAGTGCCCGCTACGTAACCTAGATAGTCCAAGGGCACGCCAGTTAACCTACATAGTAGAAGGGCCCGCTAGTTAACCTACATAGTACAAGTGCCCGCTAGGTAACCTAGACAGTTCAAGTGACCACTACGTTACCTACATAGTCCAAGTGCCTCTTCGTTAACATCATAGTCCAAGTGCCCGCTAGGTAACCTATATAGTCCAAGTGTCCTCTAGTTAACCTACATAGTCCAAGTGCCCGCTAGTTAACCTAGATAGTCCAAGTGCTCACTAGTTAACCTAGATAGTCCAAGTGCCCGCTAGTTAACCTACATAGTCCAAGTGCCTGCTAGTTAACATAGATAGTCCAAGTACCCGCTAGGAAACGTACATAGTCCAAGTGTCCGCTAGGGAACGTACATAGTCCAAGTGCCTGCTAGGTAACCTAGATAGTCCAAGTGCCCATGAGTTAACTTACATAGTCCAAGGTCCCCCTAGGTAACCTAGATAGTCCAAAGGCCCGCTAGGTAACCTACATTGTCCTAGCGCCCCCTAGTTAACCTACATTCTCCAAGTGCCCGATAGGGAACCTACAAAGTCTAATTGCCCGCTAGGTAATCTATATAGTCCAAATGCCCGCTAGGGAGCCTACATAATCCAAATGCCCACTAGGTAACCTAGATATTCAAGGGCCCGCTAGGTAACCTACATAGTCCTAGTGCCCCCTAGTTAACCTACATTCTCAAAGTGCCCGATAGGGAACCTACATAGTCCAAGTGCCAGCTAGGTAACCTACATATTCCAAATGCCCTCTAGTTAACCCACATAGTCCAAGTTCCCGCTAGGGAAGTTATATAGTCCAAGGGCCCGCTAGGGAACCTACATAGTCCAAGTGCCCGTTAGTTAACCTACATAGTCCAAGTGCCCGCTATGTAACCTACATACTCCATGAACCCGCTAGGCAACATAGATAGTTCATGTGCCAGCTAGGTAACCTAGATAGTCCAAGTGCCCGCTAGGTAACCTACAAAGTCTAAGTGCCCGCTAGGTTATCTATATAGTCCAAATGCCCGCTAGGGAACCTACATAGTCCAAGTGCCCGCTAGGTAACCTAGATAGTCCAAGTGCCCTCTAGTTAACCTAGATCGTCCAACTGCCCGCTAGTTAACCTACATAGTCCAAGGGCCGCTAGTTAACCTACATAGCCCATGGTCCGCTAGTTAACCTAGATAGTCCAAGTGCTCGCTAGTTAACCTAGATAGTCCAAGTGCCCGCTAGGTAACCTAAGTAGTCCAAATGTCCGATAGGGATCCTACATAGTCCAAGTGCCAGCTAGGTAACCTACATAGTCCAAGTGCCCGTTCGTTAACCTAGATAGCCCAAGTGCCCGCTAGGTAACCTGAAATGTCCAAGTGCCCGCTAGGTTACCTACATAGTCCAAGTGCCCGTTCGTTAAACTAGATAGTCCAAGTGCCCGCTAGGAAACCTACATAGTCCAAGGGCCCGCTAGGTAACCTAGATAGTCCATGTGCCCGCTAGGTAACCTAGAGTCCAAGTGCTCGCTAGTTTACCTACATAGTCCAAGTGCCCGCTATGTAACCTAGTTGGTCAAAGTGCCCGTTAGGTAACCTAGATATTCCAAGTGCCCGTTACCTAACCTAGATAGTCCAAGTGCCCGCTAGGCAACCTACATAGTCCAAGAGCCCGTTCGTTAACCTAGAAGTCCAAGTGCCCGCTAGGTAACCTAGATAGTCCAAGTGCCCACTAGGTAACCTACATAGTCCAAGTGCCCGCTATGTAACCTATATAGTCCAAGTGCCCGCTAGGTAACATAGATAGTCCAAGGACCCGCTAGTTAACCTACATAGTCCAAGGGCTCACTTGTTAACTTTGATAGTCCAGCCGCCCGCTAGTTAACCTAGATCGTCCAAGTGCCCGCTAGTTAACCTAGATTGTCCAAGTGCCTGCTAGTTAACCGATATAGTCCAAGGGCCCACTAGTTAACCTAGATAGTCCTAGTGTCCTCTAGTTAACCTACATAGTCCAAGGGCCCGCTAGTTAACCTATATACCAAGTGCCCGCTACTTAACCTAGATAGTCCAAGGGCACGCTAGGTAACCTACATAGTCCAAGTGCCCGCTAGGCAACCTAGATAGTCCAAGTGCCCGCTAAGGAACCTACATAGTCCAAGTGCATGCTAGTTAACCTAGATAGTTCAAGTGCCCTCTAGTTAACCTAGATAGTCCAAGTGCCTGCTAGGTAACCTACATAGTGCAAGTGTCCGCTAGTTAACCTCCATATTCCAAGTGCCTGCTAGTTAACATAGATAGTCCAACTGCCCGCTAGGGAACGTACATAGTCCAAGTGCCCGCAAGGTAACCTAGATAGTTCAAATACCCGCTAGTTAACCTAGATCGTCCATGGGCCCCCTAGTTAGCCTACATAGTCCAAGTGCCCGCTAGGTACCCTACATAGTCCAAGTGCCAGTTCGGTAACCTAGATAGTCCAAGTGCCCGCTAGGTAACCTACATAGTCCAAGTGCCCGTTCGGTAACCTAGATAGTCCAAGTGCCCGCTAAGGAACCTACATAGTCCAAGTGCATGCTAGTTAACCTAGATAGTCCAAGTGCCCGCTAGTTAACCTAGATAGTCCAAGTGCCTGCTAGTTAACATAGATAGTCCAAGTGCCCGCTAGGCAACCTAGATTGTTCAAGTACCCGCTAGTTAACCTAGATCGTCCAAGGGTCCCCTAGTTAACCTACATAGTCCAAGTGCCCGCTAGGTAACCTACGTAGTCCAAGTGCCCGTTCGGTAACCTAGATAGTCCAAGTGCCCTTTAGGGAACCTGGATAGTCCAGGGGGCCGCTAGTAAACCTACATAGTCCATGGGCCCGCTAGTTAACCTACATAGTGCAAGTGTCCGCTAGTTAACCTACATATTCCAAGTGCCCGCTAGTTAACCTACAAAATCTAAGTGCCCGTTCGCTAACCTAGATAGTCCAAGGGCCCGCTAGTTGACCTATATAGTCCAAGTGCCAGCTAGGTAACCTGGATAGTACAAGTGCCCGCTAGGGAACCTAGATAGTCCAAGTGCCTGTTAGCTAACCTAGATAGTCCAAGTGGCGGCTAGGTAACCTAGATAGTCCAAGTGCCCTCTAGTTAACCTAGATAGTCCCAGGGCCCGCTAGTTAACCTACATAGTCCAAGTGCCCTCTAGTTAACCTAGATCGTCAAAGTGCCCGCTAGTTAACCTACATAGTCCAAGTGCCCGCTTGGTTACCAACATAGTCCAAGTGCCCATTCGTTAATCTAGATAGTCCAAGTGCTCGCTAGGAAACCTACATAATCCAAGGGTCCGCTAGGTAACCTAGATAGAACAAGTGCCCGCTAGGTAACCTAGAGTCCAAGGACTCGCTAGTTAACCTACATATTCCAAGTGCCCGCTATGTAACCTAGATAGCCAAAGTGCCCGTTAGGTAACCTAGATAGTCCAAGTGCCCGCTAGGTAATTTACATTGTCCAAGTTCCCGCTAGGTAAGCTAGATAGTCCAAGTGCCCGTTACCTAAACTAGATAGTCCAAGTGCCCGCTAAGAAATCTACATAGTCCAAGAGCCCGTTAGTTAACCTAGAAGTCCAAGTGCCCACTAGGTAACTTACATAGTCCAAGTGCCCAAGAGGTTACCTGCATATTCCAAGTGCCCGTTCGTTAACCTAGATAGTCCAAGTGCCCACTTGGTAATCTACATAGTCCAAGTGCCCGCTAGGTAACTTACATAGTCCAAGGGCCCGCTAGTTAACCTACATAGTCCAAGGGCTCACTTGTTAACTTTGATAGTCCAAGTGCCCGCTAGTTAACCTAGATCGTACAAGTGCCTGCTAGTTAACCTAGATTGTGCAAGTGCCTGCTAGTTAACCTACATAGTCCATATGCCCACTAGTTAACCTATATACCAAGTGCCCGCTACGTAACCTAGATAGTCCAAGGGCACGCCAGTTTACCTACATAGTCCAAGTGACCGCTAGGCAACCTAGATTGTCCAAATGCCCACTAAGGAACTTACATACTCCAAGTGCACGCTAGTTAACCTAGATAGTCCACGTGCCCGCTACTTAACCTAGATAGTCCAAGAGCCTGCTAGGTAACCTACATAGTGCAAGTGTCCGCTAGTTAACCTACATATTCCAAGTGCCCGCTAGTTAACGTAGATAGTCCAAGTGCCCGCTAGTTAACCTACATAATCCATGGGCCCGCTAGTTAACCTAGATAGTCCAAGTGCCTGCTAGGTAACCTACATAGTGCAAGTGTCCGCTAGTTAACCTAGATTATCCAAGTGCCTGCTAGTTAACCTACATAGTCCAAGGGCCCACTAGTTAACCTAGATAGTCCAAGTGTCCTCTAGTTAACCTACATAGTCCAAGTGCCTGCTAGGCAACCTAGATAGTCCAAGTGCCCGCTAAGGAACCTACATAGTCGAAGTGCACGCTAGTTAACCTAGATAGTCCAAGTGCCTGCTAGGACACGTACATAGTCCAAGTGCCCGCTAGGTAACCTAGATAGTGCAAGTGCCCGCTAGTTAACCTAGATAGTTCAAGTACCCGCTAGGTAACCTAGATCGTCCAAGGGCCCCCTAGTTAGCCTACATAGTCCACGTGCCTGTTCGGTAACCTAGATAGTCCAAGTGCCCTTTAGGGAACCTAGATAGTCCAAGGACCTGCTAGTAAACCTACATATTCCATTGTCCCGCTAGTTAACCTACATAGTGTAAGTGACCGCTAGTTAACCTACATATTCCAAGTGCCCCCTAGTTAACCTACATAATCTAAGTGCCCGTTAGCTAACCTAGAGAGTGCAAGGGCCCGCTAGTTGACCTATATAGTCCAAGTGCCAGCTAGGTAACCTAGAGAGTACAAGTGCCCGCAAGGGAATCTAGATAGTCCAAATGCCTATTAGCTAACATAGATAGTCCAAGTGGCGGCTAGATAACCTACATAGTCCAAGTGCCCGTTCGTTAACCTAGATAATCCAAGTGCCCGCTAGGTAACCTAGACAGTCCAAGTGCCCGCTAGTTAACCTACATAGTCCATGTGCCCGATAGGGAACCTACATAATCCAAGTGCCCGCTAGGGAACCTACATAGTCCAAGTGCCCGTTAGTTAACCTAGATATTCAAAGTGCCCGCTAGGTTATCTATATAGTCCAAATGCCCGCTAGGGAACCTACATAGTCCAAGTGCCCGCTAGGTAACCTAGATAGTCCAAGTGCCCTCTAGTTAACCTAGATCGTCCAACTGCCCGCTAGTTAACCTACATAGTCCAAGGGCCGCTAGTTAACCTACATAGCCCATGGTCCGCTAGTTAACCTAGATAGTCCAAGTGCTCGCTAGTTAACCTAGATAGTCCAAGTGCCCGCTAGGTAACCTAAGTAGTCCAAATGTCCGATAGGGATCCTACATAGTCCAAGTGCCAGCTAGGTAACCTACATAGTCCAAGTGCCCGTTCGTTAACCTAGATAGCCCAAGTGCCCGCTAGGTAACCTGAAATGTCCAAGTGCCCGCTAGGTTACCTACATAGTCCAAGTGCCCGTTCGTTAAACTAGATAGTCCAAGTGCCCGCTAGGAAACCTACATAGTCCAAGGGCCCGCTAGGTAACCTAGATAGTCCATGTGCCCGCTAGGTAACCTAGAGTCCAAGTGCTCGCTAGTTTACCTACATAGTCCAAGTGCCCGCTATGTAACCTAGTTGGTCAAAGTGCCCGTTAGGTAACCTAGATATTCCAAGTGCCCGTTACCTAACCTAGATAGTCCAAGTGCCCGCTAGGCAACCTACATAGTCCAAGAGCCCGTTCGTTAACCTAGAAGTCCAAGTGCCCGCTAGGTAACCTAGATAGTCCAAGTGCCCGCTAGGTTACCTGCATATTCCAAGTGCCCGTTCGTTTACCTAGATAGTCCAAGTGCCCACTAGGTAACCTACATAGTCCAAGTGCCCGCTATGTAACCTATATAGTCCAAGTGCCCGCTAGGTAACATAGATAGTCCAAGGACCCGCTAGTTAACCTACATAGTCCAAGGGCTCACTTGTTAACTTTGATAGTCCAGCCGCCCGCTAGTTAACCTAGATCGTCCAAGTGCCCGCTAGTTAACCTAGATTGTCCAAGTGCCTGCTAGTTAACCGATATAGTCCAAGGGCCCACTAGTTAACCTAGATAGTCCTAGTGTCCTCTAGTTAACCTACATAGTCCAAGGGCCCGCTAGTTAACCTATATACCAAGTGCCCGCTACTTAACCTAGATAGTCCAAGGGCACGCTAGGTAACCTACATAGTCCAAGTGCCCGCTAGGCAACCTAGATAGTCCAAGTGCCCGCTAAGGAACCTACATAGTCCAAGTGCATGCTAGTTAACCTAGATAGTTCAAGTGCCCTCTAGTTAACCTAGATAGTCCAAGTGCCTGCTAGGTAACCTACATAGTGCAAGTGTCCGCTAGTTAACCTCCATATTCCAAGTGCCTGCTAGTTAACATAGATAGTCCAACTGCCCGCTAGGGAACGTACATAGTCCAAGTGCCCGCAAGGTAACCTAGATAGTTCAAATACCCGCTAGTTAACCTAGATCGTCCATGGGCCCCCTAGTTAGCCTACATAGTCCAAGTGCCCGCTAGGTACCCTACATAGTCCAAGTGCCAGTTCGGTAACCTAAATAGTCCAAGTGCCCGCTAGGTAACCTACATAGTCCAAGTGCCCGTTCGGTAACCTAGATAGTCCAAGTGCCCGCTAAGGAACCTACATAGTCCAAGTGCATGCTAGTTAACGTAGATAGTCCAAGTGCCCGCTAGTTAACCTAGATAGTCCAAGTGCCTGCTAGTTAACATAGATAGTCCAAGTGCCCGCTAGGTAACCTAGATAGTTCAAGTACCCGCTAGTTAACCTAGATCGTCCAAGGGTCCCCTAGTTAACCTACATAGTCCAAGTGCCCGCTAGGTAACCTACGTAGTCCAAGTGCCCGTTCGGTAACCTAGATAGTCCAAGTGCCCTTTAGGGAACCTGGATAGTCCAGGGGGCCGCTAGTAAACCTACATAGTCCATGGGCCCGCTAGTTAACCTACATAGTGCAAGTGTCCGCTAGTTAACCTACATATTCCAAGTGCCCGCTAGTTAACCTACAAAATCTAAGTGCCCGTTCGCTAACCTAGATAGTCCAAGGGCCCGCTAGTTGACCTATATAGTCCAAGTGCCAGCTAGGTAACCTGGATAGTACAAGTGCCCGCTAGGGAACCTAGATAGTCCAAGTGCCTGTTAGCTAAACTAGATAGTCCAAGTGGCGGCTAGGTAACCTAGATAGTCCAAGTGCCCTCTAGTTAACCTAGATAGTCCCAGGGCCCGCTAGTTAACCTACATAGTCCAAGTGCCCTCTAGTTAACCTAGATCGTCAAAGTGCCCGCTAGTTAACCTACATAGTCCAAGTGCCCGCTTGGTTACCAACATAGTCCAAGTGCCCATTCGTTAATCTAGATAGTCCAAGTGCTCGCTAGGAAACCTACATAATCCAAGGGTCCGCTAGGTAACCTAGATAGAACAAGTGCCCGCTAGGTAACCTAGAGTCCAAGGACTCGCTAGTTAACCTACATATTCCAAGTGCCCGCTATGTAACCTAGATAGCCAAAGTGCCCGTTAGGTAACCTAGATAGTCCAAGTGCCCGCTAGGTAATTTACATTGTCCAAGTTCCCGCTAGGTAAGCTAGATAGTCCAAGTGCCCGTTACCTAAACTAGATAGTCCAAGTGCCCGCTAAGAAATCTACATAGTCCAAGAGCCCGTTAGTTAACCTAGAAGTCCAAGTGCCCACTAGGTAACTTACATAGTCCAAGTGCCCAAGAGGTTACCTGCATATTCCAAGTGCCCGTTCGTTAACCTAGATAGTCCAAGTGCCCACTTGGTAATCTACATAGTCCAAGTGCCCGCTAGGTAACTTACATAGTCCAAGGGCCCGCTAGTTAACCTACATAGTCCAAGGGCTCACTTGTTAACTTTGATAGTCCAAGTGCCCGCTAGTTAACCTAGATCGTACAAGTGCCTGCTAGTTAACCTAGATTGTGCAAGTGCCTGCTAGTTAACCTACATAGTCCATATGCCCACTAGTTAACCTATATACCAAGTGCCCGCTACGTAACCTAGATAGTCGAAGGGCACGCCAGTTTACCTACATAGTCCAAGTGACCGCTAGGCAACCTAGATTGTCCAAATGCCCACTAAGGAACTTACATACTCCAAGTGCACGCTAGTTAACCTAGATAGTCCACGTGCCCGCTACTTAACCTAGATAGTCCAAGAGCCTGCTAGGTAACCTACATAGTGCAAGTGTCCGCTAGTTAACCTACATATTCCAAGTGCCCGCTAGTTAACGTAGATAGTCCAAGTGCCCGCTAGTTAACCTACATAATCCATGGGCCCGCTAGTTAACCTAGATAGTCCAAGTGCCTGCTAGGTAACCGACATAGTGCAAGTGTCCGCTAGTTAACCTAGATTATCCAAGTGCCTGCTAGTTAACCTACATAGTCCAAGGGCCCACTAGTTAACCTAGATAGTCCAAGTGTCCTCTAGTTAACCTACATAGTCCAAGTGCCTGCTAGGCAACCTAGATAGTCCAAGTGCCCGCTAAGGAACCTACATAGTCGAAGTGCACGCTAGTTAACCTAGATAGTCCAAGTGCCTGCTAGGACACGTACATAGTCCAAGTGCCCGCTAGGTAACCTAGATAGTGCAAGTGCCCGCTAGTTAACCTAGATAGTTCAAGTACCCGCTAGGTAACCTAGATCGTCCAAGGGCCCCTAGTTAGCCTACATAGTCCACGTGCCTGTTCGGTAACCTAGATAGTCCAAGTGCCCTTTAGGGAACCTAGATAGTCCAAGGACCTGCTAGTAAACCTACATATTCAATTGTCCCGCTAGTTAACCTACATAGTGTAAGTGACCGCTAGTTAACCTACATATTCCAAGTGCCCCCTAGTTAACCTACATAATCTAAGTGCCCGTTAGCTAACCTAGAGAGTGCAAGGGCCCGCTAGTTGACCTATATAGTCCAAGTGCCAGCTAGGTAACCTAGAGAGTACAAGTGCCCGCAAGGGAATCTAGATAGTCCAAATGCCTATTAGCTAACATAGATAGTCCAAGTGGCGGCTAGATAACCTACATAGTCCAAGTGCCCGTTCGTTAACCTAGATAATCCAAGTGCCCGCTAGGTAACCTAGACAGTCCAAGTGCCCGCTAGTTAACCTACATAGTCCATGTGCCCGATAGGGAACCTACATAATCCAAGTGCCCGCTAGGGAACCTACATAGTCCAAGTGCCCGTTAGTTAACCTAGATATTCAAAGTGCCTGCTAGGTAACCTAGATAGTCCAAGTGACCGCTAGGTAACGTAAAAAGTCTAAGTGCCCGCTAGGTTATCTATATAGTCCAAATGCCCGCTAGGGAACCTACATAGTCCAAGTGCCCACTAGGTAACTTAGATAGTCCAAGGGCCCCCAAGTTAGCCTATATAGTTCAAGTGCCCGCTAGGTAAGCTAGATAGTCCAAGTGCCCGTTCGGTAACCTAGATAGTCCAAGTGCACTTTAGGGAACCTAGATAGTCCAAGGGCCCGCTAGTAAACCTACATAGTCCATGGACCCGCTAGTCAACCTACATAATGCAAGTATCCGCTAGTTAACCTACATATTCCAAGTGCCCCCTAGTAAACCTACATAATCTAAGTGCCCGTTAGCTAACCTAGGTAGTCCAAGGGCCCGCTAGTTGACTTACATAGTCCAAGTACCTGCTAAGTAACCTAGATAGTACAAGTGCCTGTTAGCTAACCTAGATAGTCCAAGTGGCAGCTAAGTAACCTACATAGTCCAAGTGCCCGATAGGGAACCTACATAATCCAAGTGCCCGCTAGGTAACCTAGACAGTCCAAGTTCCCGCTAGGCAACCTACATAGTCCAAGTGTCCGTTAGTTAACCTAGATAGTCAAACTGCCTGCTAGTTAACCTAGATAGTCCAAGTGCCCGCTAGGTAACCTAAATAGTCCAAGTTCCCGATTGGTAACCTAAATAGTCCAAATGCCCGCTAGGGAAACTACATAGTCCAAGTGCCCGCTAGTTAACCTAGATAGTCCAAGTGCCTGCTAGTAAACCTACATAATCCATGGGCCCGCTAGTTAACCTACGTAGTGCAAGGGCCTGCTAGTTAACCTAGATCGTGCAAGTGTCCGCTAGTTAACCTACATAGTCCAAGTGCCCGCTAGTGATCCTTCATAATCCAAGTGCCTGCTAGGTAACGTAGATAGTCAAAGTGCCCGCTAGTTAACCTAGATAGTCCTAGTGCCCGTTAGTTAACCTAGATAGTCCAAGTGCCCACTAGGGGACGTACATAGTCCAAGTGCCCGCTAGGTTACCTGCATATTCCAAGTGCCCGTTCGTTAACCTAGATAGTCCAAGTGCCCGCTAGGTAACTTACATAGTCCAAGTGCCCTCTAGGTAACCTAGATAGTCAAAGTGCCCGCTAGTTAACCTAGATAGTCCTAGTGCCCGTTAGTTAACCTAGATAGTCCAAGTGCCCACTAGGGGACGTACATAGTCCAAGTGCCCGCTAGGTTACCTGCATATTCCAAGTGCCCGTTCGTTAACCTAGATAGTCCAAGTGCCCACTAGGTAACCTACATAGTCCAAGTGCCCGCTATGTAACCTATATAGTCCAAGTGCCCGCTAGGTAACATAGATAGTCCAAGGACCCGCTAGTTAACCTACATAGTCCAAGGGCTCACTTGTTAACTTTGATAGTCCAGCTGCCCGCTAGTTAACCTAGATCCTTCAAGTGCCCGCTAGTTAACCTAGATTGTCCAAGTGCCTGCTAGTTAACCTACATAGTCCAAGGGCCCACTAGTTAACCTAGATAGTCCAAGTGTCCTCTAGTTAACCTACATAGTCCAAGTGCCCACTAGTTAACCTATATACCAAGTGCCCGCTACATAACCTAGATAGTCCAAGGGCCCGCTAGTGAACCTACATAGTCCAAGTGCCCGCTAGGCAACCTAGATAGTCCAGGTGCCCGCTACGGAACCTACATAGTCCAAGTGCATGCTAGTTAACCTAGATAGTCCAAGTGCCCTCTAGTTAACCTAGATAGTCCAAGTGCCTGCTAGGTAACCTACATAGTGCAAGTGTCCGCTAGTTAACCTCCATATTCCAAGTGCCTGCTAGTTAACATAGATAGTCCAAGTGCCCGCTAGGGAACCTACATAGTCCAAGTACCCGCTAGGTAACCTAGATAGTTCAAGTACCCGCTAGTTAACCTAGATCGTCCAAGGGCCCCCTAGTTAGCCTACATAGTCCAAGTGCCCGCTAGGTAACCTCCATAGTCCAAGTGCCAGTTCGGTAACCTAGATAGTCCAAGTGCCCGCTAGGTAACCTACATAGTCCAAGTGCCCGTTCGGTAACCTAGATAGTCCAAGTGCCCGCTAGGTTACCTAGACAGTCCAAGTGCCCCCTAGTTAATCTACACAGTCCAAGTGCCCGATAGGGAACCTACATAATCCAAGTGCCTGATAGGGAACCTACATAAACCAAGTGCCCGCTAGGCAACCTACATAGTCCAAGTGCCCGCTAGGCAACGTACATAGTCCAAGTGCCCGTTAGTTAACCTAGATAGTCAAAGTGCCTGCTAGGTAACCTAGATAATCCAAGTGCCCGCTAGGTAACCTACATAGTCCAAGTTCCCGCTGGTAACCTAAATAGTCCAAATGCCCGCTAGGGAAACTACATAGTCCAAGTGCCCGCTAGTTAACCTAGATAGTCCAAGTGCCTGCTAGTTAACCTACATATGCCAAGTGCCCGCTAGTTAACCTACATAGTCCAAGTGCCTGCTAGGTAAACTACATAGCCCAAGTGCCCGTTCTTTAACATACATAGTCCAAGTGCCCGTTAGGTAACGTAGATAGCCCAAGTGCCCGCTAGGGAACGTACATAGTCCAAGTGCCCGGTAGTTAACCTAGACAGTCCAAGTACCCGATAGGGAACCTACATAGTCCAAGTGCCCGCTAGGCAACCTACATAGTCCAAGAGCTCGTTCGTTAACCTAGAAGTCCATGTGCCCGCTAGGTAACCTAGATAGTCCAAGTGCCTGCTAGGTAACCTACATAGTGCAAGTGTCCGCTAGTTAACCTCCATATTCCAAGTGCCTGCTAGTTAACATAGATAGTCCAAGTGCCCGCTAGGGAACGTACATAGTCCAAGTACCCGCTAGGTAACCTAGATAGTTCAAGTACCCGCTAGTTAACCTAGATAGTGCAAGTGCCCGCTAGTTAACCTAGATAGTTCAAGTACCCGCTAGGTAACCTAGATCGTCCAAGGGCCCCCTAGTTAGCCTACATAGTCCACGTGCCTGTTCGGTAACCTAGATAGTCCAAGTGCCCTTTAGGGAACCTAGATAGTCCAAGGACCTGCTAGTAAACCTACATATTCAATTGTCCCGCTAGTTAACCTACATAGTGTAAGTGACCGCTAGTTAACCTACATATTCCAAGTGCCCCCTAGTTAACCTACATAATCTAAGTGCCCGTTAGCTAACCTAGAGAGTGCAAGGGCCCGCTAGTTGACCTATATAGTCCAAGTGCCAGCTAGGTAACCTAGAGAGTACAAGTGCCCGCAAGGGAATCTAGATAGTCCAAATGCCTATTAGCTAACATAGATAGTCCAAGTGGCGGCTAGATAACCTACATAGTCCAAGTGCCCGTTCGTTAACCTAGATAATCCAAGTGCCCGCTAGGTAACCTAGACAGTCCAAGTGCCCGCTAGTTAACCTACATAGTCCATGTGCCCGATAGGGAACCTACATAATCCAAGTGCCCGCTAGGGAACCTACATAGTCCAAGTGCCCGTTAGTTAACCTAGATATTCAAAGTGCCTGCTAGGTAACCTAGATAGTCCAAGTGACCGCTAGGTAACGTAAAAAGTCTAAGTGCCCGCTAGGTTATCTATATAGTCCAAATGCCCGCTAGGGAACCTACATAGTCCAAGTGCCCACTAGGTAACTTAGATAGTCCAAGGGCCCCCAAGTTAGCCTATATAGTTCAAGTGCCCGCTAGGTAAGCTAGATAGTCCAAGTGCCCGTTCGGTAACCTAGATAGTCCAAGTGCACTTTAGGGAACCTAGATAGTCCAAGGGCCCGCTAGTAAACCTACATAGTCCATGGACCCGCTAGTCAACCTACATAATGCAAGTATCCGCTAGTTAACCTACATATTCCAAGTGCCCCCTAGTAAACCTACATAATCTAAGTGCCCGTTAGCTAACCTAGGTAGTCCAAGGGCCCGCTAGTTGACTTACATAGTCCAAGTACCTGCTAAGTAACCTAGATAGTACAAGTGCCTGTTAGCTAACCTAGATAGTCCAAGTGGCAGCTAAGTAACCTACATAGTCCAAGTGCCCGATAGGGAACCTACATAATCCAAGTGCCCGCTAGGTAACCTAGACAGTCCAAGTTCCCGCTAGGCAACCTACATAGTCCAAGTGTCCGTTAGTTAACCTAGATAGTCAAACTGCCTGCTAGTTAACCTAGATAGTCCAAGTGCCCGCTAGGTAACCTAAATAGTCCAAGTTCCCGATTGGTAACCTAAATAGTCCAAATGCCCGCTAGGGAAACTACATAGTCCAAGTGCCCGCTAGTTAACCTAGATAGTCCAAGTGCCTGCTAGTAAACCTACATAATCCATGGGCCCGCTAGTTAACCTACGTAGTGCAAGGGCCTGCTAGTTAACCTAGATCGTGCAAGTGTCCGCTAGTTAACCTACATAGTCCAAGTGCCCGCTAGTGATCCTTCATAATCCAAGTGCCTGCTAGGTAACGTAGATAGTCAAAGTGCCCGCTAGTTAACCTAGATAGTCCTAGTGCCCGTTAGTTAACCTAGATAGTCCAAGTGCCCACTAGGGGACGTACATAGTCCAAGTGCCCGCTAGGTTACCTGCATATTCCAAGTGCCCGTTCGTTAACCTAGATAGTCCAAGTGCCCGCTAGGTAACTTACATAGTCCAAGTGCCCTCTAGGTAACCTAGATAGTCAAAGTGCCCGCTAGTTAACCTAGATAGTCCTAGTGCCCGTTAGTTAACCTAGATAGTCCAAGTGCCCACTAGGGGACGTACATAGTCCAAGTGCCCGCTAGGTTACCTGCATATTCCAAGTGCCCGTTCGTTAACCTAGATAGTCCAAGTGCCCACTAGGTAACCTACATAGTCCAAGTGCCCGCTATGTAACCTATATAGTCCAAGTGCCCGCTAGGTAACATAGATAGTCCAAGGACCCGCTAGTTAACCTACATAGTCCAAGGGCTCACTTGTTAACTTTGATAGTCCAGCTGCCCGCTAGTTAACCTAGATCCTTCAAGTGCCCGCTAGTTAACCTAGATTGTCCAAGTGCCTGCTAGTTAACCTACATAGTCCAAGGGCCCACTAGTTAACCTAGATAGTCCAAGTGTCCTCTAGTTAACCTACATAGTCCAAGTGCCCACTAGTTAACCTATATACCAAGTGCCCGCTACATAACCTAGATAGTCCAAGGGCCCGCTAGTGAACCTACATAGTCCAAGTGCCCGCTAGGCAACCTAGATAGTCCAGGTGCCCGCTACGGAACCTACATAGTCCAAGTGCATGCTAGTTAACCTAGATAGTCCAAGTGCCCTCTAGTTAACCTAGATAGTCCAAGTGCCTGCTAGGTAACCTACATAGTGCAAGTGTCCGCTAGTTAACCTCCATATTCCAAGTGCCTGCTAGTTAACATAGATAGTCCAAGTGCCCGCTAGGGAACCTACATAGTCCAAGTACCCGCTAGGTAACCTAGATAGTTCAAGTACCCGCTAGTTAACCTAGATCGTCCAAGGGCCCCCTAGTTAGCCTACATAGTCCAAGTGCCCGCTAGGTAACCTCCATAGTCCAAGTGCCAGTTCGGTAACCTAGATAGTCCAAGTGCCCGCTAGGTAACCTACATAGTCCAAGTGCCCGTTCGGTAACCTAGATAGTCCAAGTGCCCGCTAGGTTACCTAGACAGTCCAAGTGCCCCCTAGTTAATCTACACAGTCCAAGTGCCCGATAGGGAACCTACATAATCCAAGTGCCTGATAGGGAACCTACATAAACCAAGTGCCCGCTAGGCAACCTACATAGTCCAAGTGCCCGCTAGGCAACGTACATAGTCCAAGTGCCCGTTAGTTAACCTAGATAGTCAAAGTGCCTGCTAGGTAACCTAGATAATCCAAGTGCCCGCTAGGTAACCTACATAGTCCAAGTTCCCGCTGGTAACCTAAATAGTCCAAATGCCCGCTAGGGAAACTACATAGTCCAAGTGCCCGCTAGTTAACCTAGATAGTCCAAGTGCCTGCTAGTTAACCTACATATGCCAAGTGCCCGCTAGTTAACCTACATAGTCCAAGTGCCTGCTAGGTAAACTACATAGCCCAAGTGCCCGTTCTTTAACATACATAGTCCAAGTGCCCGTTAGGTAACGTAGATAGCCCAAGTGCCCGCTAGGGAACGTACATAGTCCAAGTGCCCGGTAGTTAACCTAGACAGTCCAAGTACCCGATAGGGAACCTACATAGTCCAAGTGCCCGCTAGGCAACCTACATAGTCCAAGAGCTCGTTCGTTAACCTAGAAGTCCATGTGCCCGCTAGGTAACCTAGATAGTCCAAGTGCCTGCTAGGTAACCTACATAGTGCAAGTGTCCGCTAGTTAACCTCCATATTCCAAGTGCCTGCTAGTTAACATAGATAGTCCAAGTGCCCGCTAGGGAACGTACATAGTCCAAGTACCCGCTAGGTAACCTAGATAGTTCAAGTACCCGCTAGTTAACCTAGATAGTGCAAGTGCCCGCTAGTTAACCTAGATAGTTCAAGTACCCGCTAGGTAACCTAGATCGTCCAAGGGCCCCCTAGTTAGCCTACATAGTCCACGTGCCTGTTCGGTAACCTAGATAGTCCAAGTGCCCTTTAGGGAACCTAGATAGTCCAAGGACCTGCTAGTAAACCTACATATTCAATTGTCCCGCTAGTTAACCTACATAGTGTAAGTGACCGCTAGTTAACCTACATATTCCAAGTGCCCCCTAGTTAACCTACATAATCTAAGTGCCCGTTAGCTAACCTAGAGAGTGCAAGGGCCCGCTAGTTGACCTATATAGTCCAAGTGCCAGCTAGGTAACCTAGAGAGTACAAGTGCCCGCAAGGGAATCTAGATAGTCCAAATGCCTATTAGCTAACATAGATAGTCCAAGTGGCGGCTAGATAACCTACATAGTCCAAGTGCCCGTTCGTTAACCTAGATAATCCAAGTGCCCGCTAGGTAACCTAGACAGTCCAAGTGCCCGCTAGTTAACCTACATAGTCCATGTGCCCGATAGGGAACCTACATAATCCAAGTGCCCGCTAGGGAACCTACATAGTCCAAGTGCCCGTTAGTTAACCTAGATATTCAAAGTGCCTGCTAGGTAACCTAGATAGTCCAAGTGACCGCTAGGTAACGTAAAAAGTCTAAGTGCCCGCTAGGTTATCTATATAGTCCAAATGCCCGCTAGGGAACCTACATAGTCCAAGTGCCCACTAGGTAACTTAGATAGTCCAAGGGCCCCCAAGTTAGCCTATATAGTTCAAGTGCCCGCTAGGTAAGCTAGATAGTCCAAGTGCCCGTTCGGTAACCTAGATAGTCCAAGTGCACTTTAGGGAACCTAGATAGTCCAAGGGCCCGCTAGTAAACCTACATAGTCCATGGACCCGCTAGTCAACCTACATAATGCAAGTATCCGCTAGTTAACCTACATATTCCAAGTGCCCCCTAGTAAACCTACATAATCTAAGTGCCCGTTAGCTAACCTAGGTAGTCCAAGGGCCCGCTAGTTGACTTACATAGTCCAAGTACCTGCTAAGTAACCTAGATAGTACAAGTGCCTGTTAGCTAACCTAGATAGTCCAAGTGGCAGCTAAGTAACCTACATAGTCCAAGTGCCCGATAGGGAACCTACATAATCCAAGTGCCCGCTAGGTAACCTAGACAGTCCAAGTTCCCGCTAGGCAACCTACATAGTCCAAGTGTCCGTTAGTTAACCTAGATAGTCAAACTGCCTGCTAGTTAACCTAGATAGTCCAAGTGCCCGCTAGGTAACCTAAATAGTCCAAGTTCCCGATTGGTAACCTAAATAGTCCAAATGCCCGCTAGGGAAACTACATAGTCCAAGTGCCCGCTAGTTAACCTAGATAGTCCAAGTGCCTGCTAGTAAACCTACATAATCCATGGGCCCGCTAGTTAACCTACGTAGTGCAAGGGCCTGCTAGTTAACCTAGATCGTGCAAGTGTCCGCTAGTTAACCTACATAGTCCAAGTGCCCGCTAGTGATCCTTCATAATCCAAGTGCCTGCTAGGTAACGTAGATAGTCAAAGTGCCCGCTAGTTAACCTAGATAGTCCTAGTGCCCGTTAGTTAACCTAGATAGTCCAAGTGCCCACTAGGGGACGTACATAGTCCAAGTGCCCGCTAGGTTACCTGCATATTCCAAGTGCCCGTTCGTTAACCTAGATAGTCCAAGTGCCCGCTAGGTAACTTACATAGTCCAAGTGCCCTCTAGGTAACCTAGATAGTCAAAGTGCCCGCTAGTTAACCTAGATAGTCCTAGTGCCCGTTAGTTAACCTAGATAGTCCAAGTGCCCACTAGGGGACGTACATAGTCCAAGTGCCCGCTAGGTTACCTGCATATTCCAAGTGCCCGTTCGTTAACCTAGATAGTCCAAGTGCCCACTAGGTAACCTACATAGTCCAAGTGCCCGCTATGTAACCTATATAGTCCAAGTGCCCGCTAGGTAACATAGATAGTCCAAGGACCCGCTAGTTAACCTACATAGTCCAAGGGCTCACTTGTTAACTTTGATAGTCCAGCTGCCCGCTAGTTAACCTAGATCCTTCAAGTGCCCGCTAGTTAACCTAGATTGTCCAAGTGCCTGCTAGTTAACCTACATAGTCCAAGGGCCCACTAGTTAA
This sequence comes from Tenrec ecaudatus, assembly GCF_050624435.1. Classification (NCBI taxonomy): domain Eukaryota; kingdom Metazoa; phylum Chordata; class Mammalia; order Afrosoricida; family Tenrecidae; genus Tenrec; species Tenrec ecaudatus. The sequence goes on along the minus strand of NC_134530.1, from coordinate 270,594,737 downwards.
CCTAGATAGTCCAAGTGTCCTCTAGTTAACCTACATAGTCCAAGTGCCCACTAGTTAACCTATATACCAAGTGCCCGCTACATAACCTAGATAGTCCAAGGGCCCGCTAGTGAACCTACATAGTCCAAGTGCCCGCTAGGCAACCTAGATAGTCCAGGTGCCCGCTACGGAACCTACATAGTCCAAGTGCATGCTAGTTAACCTAGATAGTCCAAGTGCCCTCTAGTTAACCTAGATAGTCCAAGTGCCTGCTAGGTAACCTACATAGTGCAAGTGTCCGCTAGTTAACCTCCATATTCCAAGTGCCTGCTAGTTAACATAGATAGTCCAAGTGCCCGCTAGGGAACCTACATAGTCCAAGTACCCGCTAGGTAACCTAGATAGTTCAAGTACCCGCTAGTTAACCTAGATCGTCCAAGGGCCCCCTAGTTAGCCTACATAGTCCAAGTGCCCGCTAGGTAACCTCCATAGTCCAAGTGCCAGTTCGGTAACCTAGATAGTCCAAGTGCCCGCTAGGTAACCTACATAGTCCAAGTGCCCGTTCGGTAACCTAGATAGTCCAAGTGCCCGCTAGGTTACCTAGACAGTCCAAGTGCCCCCTAGTTAATCTACACAGTCCAAGTGCCCGATAGGGAACCTACATAATCCAAGTGCCTGATAGGGAACCTACATAAACCAAGTGCCCGCTAGGCAACCTACATAGTCCAAGTGCCCGCTAGGCAACGTACATAGTCCAAGTGCCCGTTAGTTAACCTAGATAGTCAAAGTGCCTGCTAGGTAACCTAGATAATCCAAGTGCCCGCTAGGTAACCTACATAGTCCAAGTTCCCGCTGGTAACCTAAATAGTCCAAATGCCCGCTAGGGAAACTACATAGTCCAAGTGCCCGCTAGTTAACCTAGATAGTCCAAGTGCCTGCTAGTTAACCTACATATGCCAAGTGCCCGCTAGTTAACCTACATAGTCCAAGTGCCTGCTAGGTAAACTACATAGCCCAAGTGCCCGTTCTTTAACATACATAGTCCAAGTGCCCGTTAGGTAACGTAGATAGCCCAAGTGCCCGCTAGGGAACGTACATAGTCCAAGTGCCCGGTAGTTAACCTAGACAGTCCAAGTACCCGATAGGGAACCTACATAGTCCAAGTGCCCGCTAGGCAACCTACATAGTCCAAGAGCTCGTTCGTTAACCTAGAAGTCCATGTGCCCGCTAGGTAACCTAGATAGTCCAAGTGCCTGCTAGGTAACCTACATAGTGCAAGTGTCCGCTAGTTAACCTCCATATTCCAAGTGCCTGCTAGTTAACATAGATAGTCCAAGTGCCCGCTAGGGAACGTACATAGTCCAAGTACCCGCTAGGTAACCTAGATAGTTCAAGTACCCGCTAGTTAACCTAGATCGTCCAAGGGCCCCCTAGTTAGCCTACATAGTCCAAGTGCCCGCTAGGTAACCTCCATAGTCCAAGTGCCAGTTCGGTAACCTAGATAGTCCAAGTGCCCGCTAGGTAACCTACATAGTCCAAGTGCCCGTTCGGTAACCTAGATAGTCCAAGTGCCCGCTAAGGAACCTACATAGTCCAAGTGCATGCTAGTTAACCTAGATAGTCCAAGTGCCCGCTAGTTAACCTACATAGTCCAAGTTCCTGCTAGTTAACATAGATAGTTCAAGTGCCCACTAGGTAACCTAGATAGTTCAAGTGCCCTTTAGGGAACCTGGATAGTCCAAGGGCCCACTAGTAAACCTACATAGTCCATGGGACCGCTCGTTAACCTACATAGTGAAATGTGTCCGCTAGTTAACCTACATATTCCAAGTGTCCGCTAGTTAACCTACAAAATGTAAGTGCCCGTTAGCTAACCTAGATAGTCCAAGGGCCAATTGGTGGCCTATATAGTCCAAGTGCCAGCTAGGTAACCTAGATAGTACAAGTGCCCGCTAGGGAACCTAGATAGTCCAAGTGCCTGTTAGCTAACCTAGATAGTCCAAGTGGCGGCTAGGTAACCTAGATAGTCCAAGTGCCCTCTAGTTAACCTAGATAGTCCCAGGGCCCGCTAGTTAACCTACATAGTCCAAGTGCCCTCTAGTTAACCTAGATCGTTAAAGTGCCCGCTAGTTAACCTACATAGTCCAAGTGCCCGCTTGGTTACCAACATAGTCCAAGGGCCCATTCGTTAATCTACATAGTCCAAGTGCCCGCTAGGAAACCTACATAATCCAAGGGTCCGCTAGGTAACCTAGATAGTCCAAGTGCCCATTAGGTACCTAGAGTCCAAGGACTCGCTAGTTAACCTACATATTCCAAGTACCCGCTATGTAACCTAGATAGTCAAAGTGCCCGTTAGGTAACCTAGATAGTCCAAGTGCCCGCTAGGTAACTTACATTGTCCAAGTTCCCGCTAGGTAACCTAGATAGTCCAAGTGCCCGTTACCTAAACTAGATAGTCCAAGTGCCCGGTAAGAAATCTACATAGTCCAAGAGCCCGTTAGTTAACCTAGAAGTCCAAGTGCCCACTAGGTAACTTACATAGTCCAAGTGCCCGCTAGGTTACCTGCATATTCCAAGTGCCCGTTCGTTAACCTAGATAGTCCAAGTGCCCACTAGGTAATCTACATAGTCCATGTGCCCGCTAGGTAACCTATATAGTCCAAGTGCCCGCTAGGTAACCTACATAGTCCAAGGGCCCGCTAGTTAACCTACATAGTCCAAGGGTTCACTTGTTAACTTTGATAGTCCAAGTGCCCGCTAGTTACCCTAGATCGTACAAGTGCCTTCTAGTTAACCTACTTAGTCCAAAGGGCCCACTAGTTAACCTAGATAGTCCAAGTGTCCTCTAGTTAACATACATAGTCCAAGTACCCGCTAGGTAACCTAGGTAATCCAAGGGCCCGCTAGTTAACCTACATAGTCTAAGGGCTCACTTGTTAACTTTGATAGTCCAAGTGCCCGCTAGTTAACCTAGATCATCCAAGTGCCCGCTACTTAACCTAGATTGTGCAATGCCTGCTAGTTAACCTACATAGTCCATATGCCCACTAGTTAACCTATACTATATACCAAGTGCCCGCTACGTAACCTAGATAGTCCAAGGGCAAGCCAGTTAACCTACATAGTCCAAGTGACCGCTAGGCAACCTAGATAGTCCAAGTGCCCGCTAAGGAACTTACATAGTCCAAGTGCACGCTAGTTAACCTAGATAGTCCACGTGCCCGCTAGTTAGCCTAGATAGTCCTAGTGCCTGCTAGGTAACCTACATAGTGCAAGTGTCCGCTAGTTAACCTACATATTCCAAGTGCCCGCTAGTTAACGTAGATAGTCCATGTGCCCGCTAGGGAACGTACAGAGTCCAAGTGCCCGCTAGGTAACCTAGATCGTCCAAGTGCCCGCTAGTTAACCTAGATTGTCCAAGTGCCTGCTAGTTAACCTACATAGTCCATGGGCCCGCTAGTTAACGTACATAGTGCAAGTGTCCGCTAGTTAACCTACATATTCCAAGTGCCCGCTAGTTAACCTACATAATCTAAGAGCCCGTTAGCTAACCTAGAGTGTCCAAGGGCCCGCTAGTTGACCTACATATTCCAAGGTTCAGCTAGGTAACCTAGATAGTACAAGTGCCCGCTAGGGAACCTAGATAGTCCAAGTGCCTGTTAGCTAACCTAGATAGTCCAAGAGGCGGCTAGGTACCTAGATAGTCCAAGTGCCCTCTAGTTAACCTAGATAGTCCCAGGGCCCGCTAGTTAACCTACATAGTCCAAGTGCCCTCTAGTTAACCTAGATCGTCAAAGTGCCCGCTAGTTAACCTACATAGTCCAAGTGCCCGCTAGGTAACCTAGACTGTCCAAGTGCCCGCTAGGTTACCAACATAGTCCAAGTGCCCATTCGTTAATCTAGATAGTCCAAGTGCCCGCTTGGAAACCTACATAATCCAAGGGTCCGCTAGGTAACCTAGATAGTCCAAGTGCCCGCTAGGTAACCTAGAGTCCAAGGACTCGCTAGTTAACCTACATATTCCAAGTGCCCGCTATGTAACCTAGATAGTCAAAGTGCCCGTTAGGTAACCTAGATAGTCCAAGTGCCCGCTAGGTAACTTACATTGTCCAAGTTCCCGCTAGGTAACCTAGATAGTCCAAGTGCCCGTTACCTAAACTAGATAGTCCAAGTGCCCGCTAGGAAATCTACATAGTCCAAGAGCCCGTTAGTTAACCTAGAAGTCCAAGTGCCCACTAGGTAACTGACATAGTCCAAGTGCCCGCTAGGTTACTTGCATATTCCAAGTGCCCGTTCGTTAACCTAGATAGTCCAAGTGCCCACTAGGTAATCTACATAGTCCAAGTGCCCGCTAGGTAACCTATATAGTCCAAGTACCCGCTAGGTAACCTACATAGGCCAAGGGCCCGCTAGTTAACCTACATAGTCCAAGGGCTCACGTGTTAACTTTGATAGTCCAAGTGCCCGCTAGTTAACCTAGATCGTACAAGTGCCTTCTAGTTAACCTACTTAGTCCAAGGGCCCACTAGTTAACCTAGATAGTCCAAGTGTCCTCTAGTTAACATACATAGTCCAAGTACCCGCTAGGTAACCTAGGTAATCCAAGGGCCCGCTAGTTAACCGACATAGTCTAAGGCCTCACTTGTTAACTTTGATAGTCCAAGTGCCCGCTAGTTAACCTACATCATCCAAGTGCCCGCTACCTAACCTAGATTGTGCAAGTGCCTGCTAGTTAACCTACATAGTCCAAGTGCCCACTAGTTAACCTATATACCAAGTGCCCGCTACGTAACCTAGATAGTCCAAGGGCACGCCAGTTAACGTACATAGTCCAAGTGACCGCTAGGCAACCTAGATTGTCCAAGTGCCCGCTAAGGAACTTACATAGTCCAAGTGCACGCTAGTTAACCTAGATAGTCCACGTGCCCGCTACTTAACCTAGATAGTCCAAGTGCCTACTAGGTAACCTACATAGTGCAAGTGTCCGCTAGTTAACCTACATATTCCAAGTGCCCGCTAGTTGACGTAGATAGTCCAAGTGCCCGCTAGTTAACCTACATAATCCATGGGCCCGCTAGTTAACCTAGATAGTCCTAGTGCCTGCTAGGTAACCTACATAGTGCAAGTGTCCGCTAGTTAACCTACATATTCCAAGTGCCCGCTAGTTAACGTAGATAGTCCAAGTGCCTGCTAGGGAACGTACAGAGTCCAAGTGCCCGCTAGGTAACCTAGATCGTCCAAGTGCCCGCTAGTTAACCTAGATTGTCCAAGTGCCTGCTAGTTAACCTACATAGTCCAAGGGCCCACTAGTTAACCTAGATAGTCCAAGTGTCCTCTAATTAACCTACATAGTCCATGTGCCCGCTACTTAACCTATATACCAAGTGCCCGCTACGTAACCTAGATAGTCCAAGGGCACGCTAGTTAACCTACATAGTCCAAGTGCCCGCTAGGCAACCTAGATAGTCCAAGTGCCCAATAAGGAACCTACATAGGCCAACTGCACGCTAGTTAACCTAGATAGTCCAAGTGCCTGCTAGGACACGTACATAGTCCAAGTGCCCGCTAGGTAACTTAGATAGTGCAAGTGCCCGCTGGTTAACCCAGATAGTTCAAGTACCCGCTAGGTAACCTAGATCGTCCAAGGGCCCCCTAGTTAGCCTACATAGTCCACGTGCCTGTTCGGTAACCTAGATAGTCCAAGTGCCCTTTAGGGGACCTAGATAGTCCAAGGACCCGCTAGTAAACCTACATAGTCCATGGGACCGCTAGTTAACCTACATAGTGCAAGTGTCCGCTAGTTAACCTACATATTCCAAGTGCCCGCTAGTTAACCTACATAATCTAAGTGCCCGTTAGCTAACCTAGAGAGTCCAAGGGCCCGCTAGTTGACCTACATAGTCCAAGTGCCAGCTAGGTAACCTAGATAGTACAAGTGCCCGCAAGGGAATCTAGATAGTCCAAATGCCTATTAGCTAACCTAGATAGTCCAAGTGGCGGCTAGGTAACCTACATAGTCCAAGTGCCCGTTCGTTAACCTAGATAATCCAAGTGCCCGCTAGGTAACCTAGACAGTCCAAGTGCCCGCTAGTTAACCTACATAGTCAATGTGCCCGATAGGGAACCTACATAATCCAAGTGCCCGCTAGGGAACCTACATAGTCCAAGTGCCCGTTAGTTAACCTAGATATACAAAGTGCCTGCTAGGTAACCTAGATAGTCCAAGTGACCGCTAGGTAACCTACAAAGTCTAAGTGCCCGCTAGGTTATCTATATAGTCCAAATGCCCGCTAGGGACCCTACATAGTCCAAGTGCCCACTAGGTAACTTAGATCGTCCAAGGGCCCCCTAGTTAGCCTATATAGTTCAAGTGCCCGCTAGGTAAGCTAGATAGTCCAAGTGCCCGTTCGGTAACCTAGATAGTCCAAGTGCACTTTAGGGAACCTAGATAGTCCAAGGGCCCGCTAGTAAACCTACATAGTCCATGGACCCGCTAGTCAACCTACATAGTGCAAGTGTCCGCTAGTTAACCTACATATTCCAAGTGCCCCCTAGTAAACCTACATAATCTAAGTGCCCGTTAGCTAACCTAGGTAGTCCAAGGGCCCGCTAGTTGACCTACATAGTCCAAGTGCCAGCTAGGTAACCTAGATAGTACAAGTGCCCGCTAGGGAACCTAGATAGTCCAAGTGCCTGTTAGCTAACCTAGATAGTCCAAGTGGCAGCTAAGTAACCTACATAGTCCAAGTGCCCGATAGGGAACCTACATAATCCAAGTGCCCGCTAGGTAACCTAGACAGTCCATGTTCCCGCTAGGCAACCTACATAGTCCAAGTGCCCGATAGTTAACCTAGATAGTCAAACTGCCTGCTAGGTAACCTAGATAGTCCAAGTGCCCGCTAGGTAACCTAAATAGTCCAAGTTCCCGATTGGTAACCTAAATAGTCCAAATGCCCGCTAGGGAAACTACTTAGTCCAAGTGCCCGCTAGTTACCCTAGATAGTCCAAGTGCCTGCTAGTAAACCTACATAATCCATGGGACCGCTAGTTAACTACATAGTGCAAGGGCCTGCTAGTTAACCTAGATCGTGCAAGTGTAGGCTAGTTAACCTAGATAGTCCAAGTGCCCGCTAGTGATCCTTCATAATCCAAGTGCCTGCTAGGTAACCTAGATAGTCCAAGTGCCCGCTAGTTAACCTAGGTAGTCCTAGTGCCCGTTAGTTAACCTAGATAGTCCAAGTGCCCACTAGGGGATGTACATAGTCCAAGTGCCCGCTAGGTTACCTACATATTCCAAGTGCCTGCTAGTTAACGTAGATAGTCCAAGTACCCTCTAGGGAACGTACAGAGTCCAAGTGCCCTCTAGGTAACCTAGATAGTCCTAGTGCCCATTAGTTAACCTAGATGGTCCAAGTGCCCACTAGGGGACGTACATAGTCCAATTGCCCGCTGGTTAACCTAGATAGTCAAAGTGCCCGCTAGGTAACCTAGATAGTCCAAGTGCCCTCTAGGCAACATACATAGTCCAAGTGCCTGTTCGTTAACCTAGAAGTCCAAGTGCCCGCTATGTAACCTAGACAGTCCAAGTGCCCGCTAGGTTACCTGCATAGTCCAAGTGCCCGTTGGTTAACCTAGATTTTCCAAGTGCCCGCTAGGGAACCTATATAGTCCAAGTGCTATCTAGGTAACCTAGATAGTCCAGGGCCCGCTCGTTAACCTAGATAGTCCAAGGGCTCGCTTGTTAACTTTGATAGTCCAAGTGCCCGTTAGTTAACCTAGATCGTCCAAGTGCCCGCTAGTTATCCTAGATCGTCCAATTGTCCTCTAGTTAACCTACATAGTCCAAGTGCCCGCTAGGTAACCTAGATAATCCATGTGCCCTCTACTTAACCTACATAATACAAGTGCCCGCTAGGTAACCTAAATAGTCCAAGTGCCCGTTCGGTAACCTTGATAGTCCAAGTGCCCTTTAGGGAACCTAGATAGTCCAAGGGCCCGCTAGTAAACCTACATAGTGCAAGCGTCCGCTAGTTAACCTACATATTCCAAGTGCCCGCTAGTTAACCTACATAATCTAAGTGCCCGTTAGCTAACCTAGATAGTCCAAGGGCCTGCTAGTTGACCTACATAGTCCAAGTGCCAGCTAGGTAACCTAGATAGTACAAGTGCCCGCTAGGGAACCTAGATAGTCCAAGTGCCTGTTAGCTAACCTAGATAGTACAAGTGGCGTCTAGGTAACCTACATATTCCAAGTGCCCGTTCGTTAATCTAGATAATCCAAGTTCCCGCTAGGTAACCTAGACAACCCAGTGCCCGCTAGTGAACCTACATAGTCCAAGTGCCCGATAGGGAACCTAGATAGTCCAAGTGCCCACTAGGTAACCTACATAGTCCAAGTTCCCGCTAGGTAACCTAAATAGTCCAAATGCCCGCTAGGGAAACTACATAGTCTAAGTGCCCGCTAGTTAACCTAGATATTCCAAGTGCCTGCTAGGTAACCTAGATAGTCCAAGTGCCCCTTTGGTAACCTAGATAGTCCACGTGCCCTTTAGGGAACCTAGATAGTCCAAGGGCCCGCTAGGAAATCTACATAGTCCTCGGGCCTGCTAGTTAACCTACATAGTGCAAGTGTCCGCTAGTTAACCTACATATTCCAAGTGCCCCCTAGTTAACCTACATAATCTAAGTTCCCGTTAACTAACCTATGTAGTCCAAGGGCCCGCTAGTTGACCTACACTGTCCAAGTGCCCCTCTAGTTAACCTAGATAGTCCAAGTGCCTGCTAGGTAACCTACATAGTGCAAGTGTCTGCTAGTTAACCTACATAGTCCAAGTGCCCGTTCGTTAACCTAGATAATCCAAGTGCCCGCTAGATAACCTAGACAGTCCAAGTGCCCGCTAGTTAACCTACATAGTCCAAGTGCCCGCTAGGAAACCTATAGTCCAAGTGCCCGCTAGGCAACCTACATAGTCCAAGTGCCCGTTAGTTAACCTAGATAGTCAAAGTGCCTGCTAGGTAACCTAGATAGTCCAAGTGCCCACTAGGTAACCTACATAGTCCAAGTTCCCGCTTGGTAACCTAAATAGTCCAAATGCCCATTAGGGAAACTACATAATCCAAGTGGCCGCTAGTTAACCTAGATAGTCCAAGTGCCTGCTAGTAAACCTACATAATCCATGGCCCCGCTAGTTAACCTACATAGTGCAAGGGCCCGCTAGTTAATCTAGATCGTGCAAGTGTCCGCTAGTTAACCTACATAGTCCAATGGCCCGCTAGTTAACCTAGATAGTCCAAGTGCCCGCTAGGTTACCTAAGTAGTCCAAATGTCCGATAGGGATCCTACATAGTCCAAGTGCCCGCTAGGTAACCTACATAGTCCAAGTGCCCGTTCGTTAACCTAGATAGCCCAAGTGCCCGCTAGGTAACCTAGACTGTCCAAGTGCCCGCTAGGTTACCTATATAGTCCAAGTGCCCGTTCGTTAAACTAGATAGTCCAAGTGCCCGCTAGGAAACCTACATAGTCCAAGGGCCCGTTCGTTAACCTAGATAACCCAAGTGCCCGCTAGGTAACCTAGACTGTCCAAGTGCCCGCTAGGTTACCTATATAGTCCAAGTGCCCGTTCGTTAAACTAGATAGTCCAAGTGCCCGCTAGGAAACCTACATAGTCCAAGGGCCTGCTAGGTAACCTAGATAGTCCATGTGCCCGCTAGGTAACCTAGAGTCCAAGTGCTCGCTAGTTTACCTACATAGTCCAAGTGCCCGCTATGTAACCTAGTTGGTCAAAGTGCCCATTAGGTAACCTAGATATTCCAAGTGCCCGTTACCTAACCTAGATAGTCCAAGTGCCCGCTAGGCAACCTACATAGTCCAAGAGCCCGTTCGTTAACCTAGAAGTCCAAGTGCCCACTAGGTAACCTACATAGTCCAAGTGCCCGCTATGTAACCTATATAGTCCAAGTGCCCGCTAGGTAACATAGATAGTCCAAGGACCCGCTAGTTAACCTACATAGTCCAAGGGCTCACTTGTTAACTTTGATAGTCCAGCTGCCCGCTAGTTAACCTAGATCATCCAAGTGCCCGCTAGTTAACCTAGATTGTCCAAGTGCCTGCTAGTTAACCTACATAGTCCAAGGGCCCACTAGTTAACCTAGATAGTCCAAGTGTCCTCTAGTTAACCTACATAGTCCAAGTGCCCGCTAGTTAACCTATATACAAAGTGCCCGCTACTTAACCTAGATAGTCCAAGGGCACGCTAGTTAACCTACATAGTCCAAGTGCCCGCTAGGCAACCTAGATAGTCCAAGTGCCCACTAAGGAACCTACATAGTCCAAGTGAATGCTAGTTAACCTAGATAGTCAAAGTGCCCTCTAGTTAACCTAGATAGTCCAAGTGCCTGCTAGGTAACCTACATAGTGCAAGTGTCCGCTAGTTAACCTCCATATTCCAAGTGCCTGCTAGTTAACATAGATAGTCCAAGTGCCCGCTAGGGAACGTACATAGTCCAAGTACCCGCTAGGTAATCTAGATAGTTTAAGTACCCGCTAGTTTACCTAAATCGTCCAAGGGCCCCCTAGTTAGCCTACAAAATCCAAGTGCCCGCTAGGAAACCTACATAGTCCAAGTGCCCGCTAGGCAACCTACATAGTCCAAGTGGCCGTTAGTTAACCTAGATTGTCAAAGTGCCTGCTAGGTAACCTAGATAGTCCAAGTGCCCACTAGGTAACCTACATAGTCCAAGTTCCCGCTTGGTAACCTAAATAGTCCAAATGCCCATTAGGGAAACTACATAATCCAAGTGGCCCTAGTTAACCTAGATAGTCCAAGTGCCTGCTAGTAAACCTACATAATCCATGGCCCCGCTAGTTAACCTACATAGTGCAAGGGCCCGCTAGTTAATCTAGATCGTGCAAGTGTCCGCTAGTTAACCTACATAGTCCAATTGCCCGCTAGTTAACCTAGATAGTCCAAGTGCCCGCTAGGGATCCTTCATAATCCAAGTGCCTGCTAGGTAAACTAGATAGTCCAAGTGCTCGCTAGTTAACCTAGATAGTCCAAGTGCCCGCTAGGTTACCTAAGTAGTCCAAATGTCCGATAGGGATCCAACATAGTCCAAGTGCCCGCTAGGTAACCTACATAGTCCAAGTGCCGGTTCGTTAACCTAGATAACCCAAGTGCCCGCTAGGTAACCTAGACTGTCCAAGTGCCCGCTAGGTTACCTACATAGTCCAAGTGCCCGTTCGTTAAAATAGATAGTCCAAGTGCCCGCTAGGAAACCTACATAGTCCAAGGGCCCGCTAGGTAACCTAGATAGTCCATATGCCCACTAGGTAACCTAGAGTCCAAGTGCTCGCTAGTTTACCAACATAGTCCAAGTGTCTGCTATGTAACCTAGTTGGTCAAAGTGCCCGTTAGGTAACATAGATATTCCAAGTGCCCGTTACCTAACCTAGATAGTCCAAGTGCCCGCTAGGCAACCTACATAGTCCAAGAGCCCGTTCGTTAACCTAGAAGTCCAAGTGCCCGCTAGGTAACCTAGATAGTCCAAGTGCCCGCTAGGTTACCTGCATATTCCAAGTGCCCGTTCGTTAACCTAGATAGTCCAAGTGCCCACTAGGTAACCTACATAGTCCAAGTGCCCGCTATGTAACCTATATAGTCCAAGTGCCCGCTAGGTAACATAGATAGTCCAAGGACCCGCTAGTTAACCTACATAGTCCAAGGGCTCACTTGTTAACTTTGATAGTCCAGCTGCCCGCTAGTTAACCTAGATCGTCCAAGTGCCCGCTAGTTAACCTAGATTGTCCAAGTGCCTGCTAGTTAACCTACATAGTCCAAGGGTCCACTAGTTAACTTAGATAGTCCAAGTGTCCTCTAGTTAACCTCCATCGTCCACGTGCCCGCTAGTTAACCTATATACCAAGTGCCCGCTACTTAACCTAGATAGTCCAAGGGCACGCTAGTTAACCTACATAGTCCAAGTGCCCGCTAGGCAACTTAGATAGTCCAAGTGCCCGCTACGGAACCTACATAGTCCAAGTGCATGCTAGTTAACCTAGATAGTCCAAGTGCCCTCTAGTTAACCTAGATAGTCCAAGTGCCTGCTAGGTAACCTACATAGTGCAAGTGTCCGCTAATTAACCACCATATTCCAAGTGCCTGCTAGTTAACATAGATAATCCAAGTGCCCGCTAGGGAACGTACATAGTCCAAGTACCCGCTAGGTAACCTAGATAGTTCAAGTACCCTCTAGTTAACCTAGATTGTCCAAAGGCCCCCTAGTTAGCCTACATAGTCCAAGTGCCCGCTAGGTAACCTCCATAGTCCAAGTGCCAGTTCGGTAACCTAGATAGTCCAAGTGCCCGCTAGGTAACCTACATAGTCCAAGTGCCCGTTCTGTAACCTAGATAGTCCAAGTGCCCGCTAAGGAACCTACATAGTCCAAGTGCATGCTAGTTAACCTAGATAGTCCAAGTGCCCGCTAGTTAACCTACATAGTCCAAGTGCCTGCTAGTTAACATAGATAGTTCAAGTGCCCACTAGGTAACCTAGATAGTTCAAGTGCCCTTTAGGGAACCTGGATAGTCCAAGGGCCCGCTAGTAAACCTACATAGTCCATGGGACCGCTCGTTAACCTACATAGTGCAATGTGTCCGCTAGTTAACCTACATATTCCAAGTGCCCGCTAGTTAACCTACAAAATCTAAGTGCCCGTTAGCTAACCTAGATAGTCCAAGGGCCCACTAGTTGACCTATATAGTCCAAGTGCCAGCTAGGTAACCTAGATAGTACAAGTGCCCGCTAGGGAACCTAGATAGTCCAAGTGCCTGTTAGCTAACCTAGATAGTCCAAGTGGCGGCTAGGTAACCTAGATAGTCCAAGTGCCCTCTAGTTAACCTAGATAGTCCCAGGGCCCGCTAGTTAACCTACATAGTCCAAGTGCCCTCTAGTTAACCTAGATCGTCAAAGTGCCCGCTAGTTAACCTACATAGTCCAAGTGCCCGCTTGGTTACCAACATAGTCCAAGGGCCCATTCGTTAATCTACATAGTCCAAGTGCCCGCTAGGAAACCTACATAATCCAAGGGTCCGCTAGGTAACCTAGATAGTCCAAGTGCCCATTAGGTAACCTAGAGTCCAAGGACTCGCTAGTTAACCTACATATTCCAAGTGCCCGCTATGTAACCTAGATAGTCAAAGTGCCCGTTAGGTAACCTAGATAGTCCAAGTGCCCGCTAGGTAACTTACATTGTCCAAGTTCCCGCTAGGTAACCTAGATAGTCCAAGTGCCCGTTACCTAAACTAGATAGTCCAAGGGCCCGCTAAGAAATCTACATAGTCCAAGAGCCCGTTAGTTAACCTAGAAGTCCAAGTGCCCACTAGGTAACTTACATAGTCCAAGTGCCCGCTAGGTTACCTGCATATTTCAAGTGCCCGTTCGTTAACCTAGATAGTCCAAGTGCCCACTAGGTAATCTACATAGTCCATGTGCCCGCTAGGTAACCTATATAGTCCAAGTGCCCGCTAGGTAACCTACATAGGCCAAGGGCCCGCTAGTTAACCTACATAGTCCAAGGGCTCACTTGTTAACTTTGATAGTCCAAGTGCCCGCTAGTTACCCTAGATCGTACAAGTGCCTGCTAGTTAATCTACTTAGTCCAAAGGGCTCACTAGTTAACCTAGATAGTCCAAGTGTCCTCTAGTTAACATACATAGTCCAAGTACCCGCTAGGTAACCTAGGTAATCCAAGGGCCCGCTAGTTAACCTACATAGTCTAAGGGCTCACTTGTTAACTTTGATAGTCCAAGTGCCCGCTAGTTAACCTAGATCATCCAAGTGCCCGCTACTTAACCTAGATTGTGCAATGCCTGCTAGTTAACCTACATAGTCCATATGCCCACTAGTTAACCTATACTATATACCAAGTGCCCGCTACGTAACCTAGATAGTCCAAGGGCAAGCCAGTTAACCTACATAGTCCAAGTGACCGCTAGGCAACCTAGATAGTCCAAGTGCCCGCTAAGGAACTTACATAGTCCAAGTGCACGCTAGTTAACCTAGATAGTCCACGTGCCCGCTAGTTAACCTAGATAGTCCAACTGGCTGCTAGGTAACCTACATAGTGCAAGTGTCCGCTAGTTAACCTACATATTCCAAGTGCCCGCTAGTTAACGTAGATAGTCCAAGTGCCCGCTAGGGAACGTACAGAGTCCAAGTGCCCGCTAGGTAACCTAGATCGTCCAAGTGCCCGCTAGTTAACCTAGATTGTCCAAGTGCTTGCTAGTTAACCTACATAGTCCATGGGCCCGCTAGTTAACGTACATAGTGCAAGTGTCCGCTAGTTAACCTACATATTCCAAGTGCCCGCTAGTTAACCTACATAATCTAAGTGCCCGTTAGCTAACCCAGAGTGTCCAAGGGCCCGCTAGTTGACCTACATATTCCAAGGTTCAGCTAGGTAACCTAGATAGTACAAGTGCCCGCTAGGGAACCTAGATAGTCCAAGTGCCTGTTAGCTAACCTAGATAATCCAAGTGGCGGCTAGGTACCTAGATAGTCCAAGTGCCCTCTAGTTAACCTAGATAGTCCCAGGGCCCGCTAGTTAACCTACATAGTCCAAGTGCCCTCTAGTTAACCTAGATCGTCAAAGTGCCCGCTAGTTAACCTACATAGTCCAAGTGCCCGCTAGGTAACCTAGACTGTCCAAGTGCCCGCTAGGTTACCAACATAGTCCAAATGCCCATTCGTTAATCTAGATAGTCCAAGTGCCCGCTAGGAAACCTACATAATCCAAGGGTCCGCTAGGTAACCTAGATAGTCCAAGTGCCCGCTAGGTAACCTAGAGTCCAAGGACTCGCTAGTTAACCTACATATTCCAAGTGCCCGCTATGTAACCTAGATAGTCAAAGTGCCCGTTAGGTAACCTAGATAGTCCAAGTGCCCGCTAGGTAACTTACATTGTCCAAGTTCCCGCTAGGTAACCTAGATAGTCCAAGTGCCCGTTACCTAAACTAGATAGTCCAAGTGCCCGCTAGGAAATCTACATAGTCCAAGAGCCCGTTAGTTAACCTAGAAGTCCAAGTGCCCACTAGGTAACTGACATAGTCCAAGTGCCCGCTAGGTTACTTGCATATTCCAAGTGCCCGTTCGTTAACCTAGATAGTCCAAGTGCCCACTAGGTAATCTACATAGTCCAAGTGCCCGCTAGGTAACCTATATAGTCCAAGTGCCCGCTAGGTAACCTACATAGGCCAAGGGCCCGCTAGTTAACCTACATAGTCCAGGGGCTCACTTGTTAACTTTGATAGTCCAAGTGCCCGCTAGTTACCCTAGATCGTACAAGTGCCTGCTAGTTAACCTACTTAATCCAAGGGCCCACTAGTTAACTTAGATAGTCCAAGTGTCCTTTAGTTAACATACATAGTCCAAGTACCCGCTAGGTAACCTAGGTAATCCAAGGGCCCGCTAGTTAACCTACATCATCCAAGTGCCCGCTACCTAACCTAGATTGTGCAAGTGCCTGCTAGTTAACCTACATAGTCCAAGTGCCCACTAGTTAACCTATATACCAAGTGCCCGCTACGTAACCTAGATAGTCCAAGGGCACGCCAGTTAACCTACATAGTCCAAGTGACCGCTAGGCAACCTAGATTGTCCAAGTGCCCGCTAAGGAACTTACATAGTCCAAATGCACGCTAGTTAACCTAGATAGTCCACGTGCCCGCTACTTAACCTAGATAGTCCAAGTGCCTGCTAGGTAACCTACATAGTGCAAGTGTCCGCTAGTTAACCTACATATTCCAAGTGCCCGCTAGTTGACGTAGATTGTCCAAGTGCCCGCTAGTTAACCTACATAATCCATGGGCCCGCTAGTTAACCTAGATAGTCCTAGTGCCTGCTAGGTAACCTACATAGTGCAAGTGTCCGCTAGTTAACCTACATATTCCAAGTGCCCGCTAGTTAACGTAGATAGTCCAAGTGCCTGCTAGGGAACGCACAGAGTCCAAGTGCCCGCTAGGTAACCTAGATCGTCCAAGTGCCCGCTAGTTAACCTAGATTGTCCAAGTGCCTGCTAGTTAACCTACATAGTCCAAGGGCCCACTAGTTAACCTAGATAGTCCAAGTGTCCCCTAGTTAACCTACATAGTCCATGTGCCCGCTACTTAACCTATATACCAAGTGCCCGCTACGTAACCTAGATAGTCGAAGGGCACGCTAGTTAACCTACATAGTCCAAGTGCCCGCTAGGCAACCTAGATAGTCCAAGTGCCCGCTAAGGAACCTACATAGGCCAAGTGCACGCTAGTTAACCTAGATAGTCCAAGTGCCTGCTAGGACACGTACATAGTCCAAGTGCCCGCTAGGTAACTTAGATAGTGCAAGTGCCCGCTGGTTAACCTAGATAGTTCAAGTACCCGCTAGGTAACCTAGATCGTCCAAGGGCCCCCTAGTTAGCCTACATAGTCCACGTGCCTGTTCGGTAACCTAGAT
Source organism: Tenrec ecaudatus (assembly GCF_050624435.1). NCBI lineage: Eukaryota > Metazoa > Chordata > Mammalia > Afrosoricida > Tenrecidae > Tenrec > Tenrec ecaudatus. The sequence goes on along the minus strand of NC_134530.1, from coordinate 270,578,265 downwards.
AGTCCAAGTGCCCTTTAGGGGACCTAGATAGTCCAAGGACCCGCTAGTAAACCTACATAGTCCATGGGACCGCTAGTTAACCTACATAGTGCAAGTGTCCGCTAGTTAACCTACATATTCCAAGTGCCCGCTAGTTAACCTACATAATCTAAGTGCCCGTTAGCTAACCTAGAGAGTCCAAGGGCCCGCTAGTTGACCTACATAGTCCAAGTGCCAGCTAGGTAACCTAGATAGTACAAGTGCCCGCAAGGGAATCTAGATAGTCCAAATGCCTATTAGCTAACCTAGATAGTCCAAGTGGCGGCTAGGTAACCTACATAGTCCAAGTGCCCGTTTGTTAACCTAGATAATCCAAGTGCCCGCTAGGTAACCTAGACAGTCCAAGTGCCCGCTAGTTAACCTACATAGTCAATGTGCCCGATAGGGAACCTACATAATGCAAGTGCCCGCTAGGGAACCTACATAGTCCAAGTGCCCGTTAGTTAACCTAGATATACAAAGTGCCTGCTAGGTAACCTAGATAGTCCAAGTGACCGCTAGGTAACCTACAAAGTCTAAGTGCCCGCTAGGTTATCTATATAGTCCAAATGCCCGCTAGGGACCCTACATAGTCCAAGTGCCCACTAGGTAACTTAGATCGTCCAAGGGCCCCCTAGTTAGCCTATATAGTTCAAGTGCCCGCTAGGTAAGCTAGATAGTCCAAGTGCCCGTTCGGTAACCTAGATAGTCCAAGTGCACTTTAGGGAACCTAGATAGTCCAAGGGCCCGCTAGTAAACCTACATAGTCCATGGACCCGCTAGTCAACCTACATAGTGCAAGTGTCCGCTAGTTAACCTACATATTCCAAGTGCCCCCTAGTAAACCTACATAATCTAAGTGCCCGTTAGCTAACCTAGGTAGTCCAAGGGCCCGCTAGTTGACCTACATAGTCCAAGTGCCAGCTAGGTAACCTAGATAGTACAAGTGCCCGCTAGGGAACCTAGATAGTCCAAGTGCCTGTTAGCTAACCTAGATAGTCCAAGTGGCAGCTAAGTAACCTACATAGTCCAAGTGCCCGATAGGGAACCTACATAATCCAAGTGCCCGCTAGGTAACCTAGACAGTCCATGTTCCCGCTAGGCAACCTACATAGTCCAAGTGCCCGATAGTTAACCTAGATAGTCAAACTGCCTGCTAGGTAACCTAGATAGTCCAAGTGCCCGCTAGGTAACCTAAATAGTCCAAGTTCCCGATTGGTAACCTTAATAGTCCAAATGCCCGCTAGGGAAACTACTTAGTCCAAGTGCCCGCTAGTTAACCTAGATAGTCCAAGTGCCTGCTAGTAAACCTACATAATCCATGGGACCGCTAGTTAACCTACATAGTGCAAGGGCCTGCTAGTTAACCTAGATCGTGCAAGTGTCCGCTAGTTAACCTACATAGTCCAAGTGCCCGCTAGTGATCCTTCATAATCCAAGTGCCTGCTAGGTAACCTAGATAGTCCAAGTGCCCGCTAGTTAACCTAGATAGTCCTAGTGCCCGTTAGTTAACCAAGATAGTCCAAGTGCCCACTAGGGGACGTACATAGTCCAAGTGCCCGCTAGGTTACCTACATATTCCAAGTGCCTGCTAGTTAACGTAGATAGTCCAAGTACCCGCTAGGGAACGTACAGAGTCCAAGTGCCCTCTAGGTAACCTAGATAGTCCTAGTGCCCGTTAGTTAACCTAGATAGTCCAAGTGCCCACTAGGGGACGTACATAGTCCAAGTGCCCGCTGGTTAACCTAGATAGTCAAAGTGCCCGTTAGGTAACCTAGATAGTCCAAGGGCCTGCTAGGTAACCTATATTGTCCAAGTTCCCGCTAGGTAACCTAGATAGTCCAAGTGCCCTCTAGGCAACATACATAGTCCAAGTGCCCGTTCGTTAACCTAGAAGTCCAAGTGCCCGCTATGTAACCTAGACAGTCCAAGTGCCCGCTAGGTTACCTGCATAGTCCAAGTGCCCGTTCGTTAACCTAGATTTTCCAAGTGCCCACTAGGGAACCTATATAGTCCAAGTGCTATCTAGGTAACCTAGATAGTCCAAGGGCCCGCTAGTTAACCTAGATAGTCCAAGGGCTCGCTTGTTAACTTTGATAGTCCAAGTGCCCGTTAGTTAACCTAGATCGTCCAAGTGCCCGCTAGTTATCCTAGATCGTCCAATTGTCCTCTAGTTAACCTACATAGTCCAAGTGCCCGCTAGGTAACCTAGATAATCCATGTGCCCGCTACTTAACCTACATAATACAAGTGCCCGCTAGGTAACCTAGATAGTCCAAGTGCCCGTTCGGTAACCTAGATAGTCCAAGTGCCCTTTAGGGAACCTAGATAGTCCAAGGGCCCGCTAGTAAACCTACATAGTGCAAGTGTCCGCTAGTTAACCTACATATTCCAAGTGCCTGCTAGTTAACCTACATAATCTAAGTGCCCGTTAGCTAACCTAGATAGTCCAAGGGCCTGCTAGTTGACCTACATAGTCCAAGTGCCAGATAGGTAACCTAGATAGTACAAGTGCCCGCTAGGGAACCTAGATAGTCCAAGTGCCTGTTAGCTAACCTAGATAGTACAAGTGGCGTCTAGGTAACCTACACATTCCAAGTGCCCGTTCGTTAATCTAGATAATCCAAGTTCCCGCTAGGTAACCTAGACAACCCAGTGCCCGCTAGTGAACCTACATAGTCCAAGAGCCCGATAGGGAACCTAGATAGTCCAAGTGCCCACTAGGTAACCTACATAGTCCAAGTTCCCGCTAGGTAACCTAAATAGTCCAAATGCCCGCTAGGGAAACTACATAGTCTAAGTGCCCGCTAGTTAACCTAGATAGTCCAAGTGCCTGCTAGGTAACCTAGATAGTCCAATTGCCCGTTTGGTAACCTAGATAGTCCACGTGCCCTTTAGGGAACCTAGATAGTCCAAGGGCCCGCTAGGAAATCTACATAGTCCTCTGGCCTGCTAGATAACCTACATAGTGCAAGTGTCCGCTAGTTAACCTACATATTCCAAGTGCCCCCTAGTTAACCTACATAATCTAAGTTCCCGTTAACTAACCTATGTAGTCCAAAGGCCCGCTAGTTGACCTACACTGTCCAAGTGCCCCTCTAGTTAACCTAGATAGTCCAAGTGCCTGCTAGGTAACCTACATAGTGCAAGTGTCTGCTAGTTAACCTACATAGTCCAAGTGCCCGTTCGTTAACCTAGATAATCCAAGTGCCCGCTAGATAACCTAGACAGTCCAAGTGCCCGCTAGTTAATCTACATAGTCCAAGTGCCCGCTAGGAAACCTACATAGTCCAAGTGCCCGCTAGGCAACCTACATAGTCCAAGTGCCCGTTAGTTAACCTAGATAGTCAAAGTGCCTGCTAGGTAACCTAGATAGTCCAAGTGCCCACTAGGTAACCTACATAGTCCAAGTTCCCGCTTGGTAACCTAAATAGTCCAAATGCCCATTAGGGAAACTACATAATCCAAGTGGCCGCTAGTTAACCTAGATAGTCCAAGTGCCTGCTAGTAAACCTACATAATCCATGGCCCCGCTAGTTAACCTACATAGTGCAAGGGCCCGCTAGATAATCTAGATCGTGCAAGTGTCCGCTAGTTAACCTACATAGTCCAATAGTCCGCTAGTTAACCTAGATAGTCCAAGTGCCCGCTAGGGATCCTTCATAATCCAAGTGCCTGCTAGGTAACCTAGATAGTCGAAGTGCCCGCTAGCTAACCTAGATAGTCCTAGTGCCCGTTAGTTAACCGAGATAGTCCAAGTGCCCACTAGGGGATGTACATAGTCCAAGTGCCCGCTAGGTAACCTAGATAGTCCAAGTGCGCGCTAGGGTATGTACATAGTCCATGTGCCTGCAAGGAAACCTAGATAGTCCAAGTGCCCGCTAGGTTACCTAGACAGTCCAAGTGCCCCCTAGTTAATCTACACAGTCCAAGTGCCCGATAGGGAACCTACATAATCCAAGTGCCTGATAGGGAACCTACATAGTCCAAGTGCCCGTTAGTTAACCTAGATCGTCAAAGTGCCTGCTAGGTAACCTAGATAATCCAAGTGCCCGCTAGGTAACCTACATAGTCCAAGTTCCCGATGGTAACCTAAATAGTCCAAATGCCCGCTAGGGAAACTACATAGTCCAAGTGCCCGCTAGGTTACCTAGATAGTCCAATTGCCCGTTAGCTAACCTAGACAGTCCAATTGCCCACTAGGTTACCTACATAGTCCAAGTGCACGTTCCTTAACCTAGATAGTCCAAGTGCCCGCTGGTAACCTACATAGTCCAAGGGCCCGCTAGGTAACCTTGATAGTCCAAGTGCCTTCTAGTTAACCTACGTAGTCCAAGTGCCCGCTAGGTAACCTACATAGTCCAAGTGCCCACTAGGTAACCTAAATAATCCAAATGCCCGCTAGGGAAACTAAATAGTCCAAGTGCCAGCTAGTTAACCTAGATAGTCCAAGTTCCTGCTAGTTAACCTAGATAGTCCAAGTGCCCGCTAGTGAACCTAGATCATCCAAGTGCCAGTTAGGTAACCTAGATAGTCCAAGTACCCGCTAGGTAACCTACATAGTCCAATTGCCCGCTAGGTAACCTAGATAGTCCAATTGCCCGTTAGCTAACCTAGATAGTCCAAATGCCCGCTAGGCAACCTACATAGTCCAAGAGCCTGTTCTTTAACCTAGAAGTCCAAGTGCCTGCTAGGTAACCTAGACAGTCCAAGTGCCGGCTAGTTTACCTGCATAATCCAAATGCCCGCTAGGTAACCTAGATATTCCAAGTGCCCGTTAGCTAACCTAGATAGTCCAAATGCCCGCTAGGTAACCTACATAGTCAAAGTGTCCGCTAGGTAACCTAGATAGTCCAAGTTCCTGTTAGCTAACCTAGATAGTCCAAGTACCCGCTAGGTAACGTAGATAGTTCAAGTGCACGCTAGGTAACATAGATTGTCCAAGTGCCCGCTAGGGCACCTACATAGTCCAAGAACCCGCTAATTAACCTACATAGTCCAAGTGCCCGTTAGCTAACATAGATAGTCTAAGGGCCCACTAGTTAACCTATAAGGTTCAAGTGCCCGCTAGCTAACCTAGATAATCCAAGTGCCCGTTAGTTAACCTATATTGTCCAAGTGCCTGCTAGTTAACCTAGATCGTCCAAATGCGTGCTAGTTAACCTACACAGTCCAAGGGCCCGCTAGTTAATCTATATAGTGCATGGGCCCGCTAGTTAACCTAGATCGTCCAAGTGTCCGCTAGTTAACCTACATAGTCCAAGTGCCCGCTAGTTAACCTACATAATTCAAGTGCCCGTAAGCTAACCTAGATAGTCCAAGGGCCCGCAAGTTGACCTACATAGTCCAAGAACCCGCTAGTTAACCTAGATCGTCCAAGTGTCCGCTAGTTAACCTATGTAGTCCAAGTGCCCATTAGGTAGCCTAGATAGTCCAAGTGACCGCTAGGTAACCTACATAGTCCTAGTACCCGCTAGGTAACCTAGATAGTCCAAGTTCCTGTTAGCTAACCTAGATAGTCCAAGTGCCCGCTAGGTAACCTAGATAGTCAAAGTGCCCGTTAGGTAACCTAGAAGTCCAAGTGCCCGCTAGGTAACCAAGTCAGTCCAAGTGCCCGCTAGGTTACCTGCATAGTCCAAGGGCCCGTTAGGTAACCTAGATAGTCCAAGTGCCCGCTAGGTAACCTACATAGTCCAAGTTCCCGCTAGGTAACCTAAATAGTCCAAGTGCCCGTTACCTAATATAGATCGTCCAAGTGCCCGCTAGGCAACCTACATACTCCAAGTGCCCGTTCGTTAACCTAGAAGTCCAAGTGCCCGCTAGGTAACCAAGTCAGTCCAAGTGCCCGCTAGGTTACCTGCATAGTCCAAGGGCCCGTTAGGTAACCTAGATAGTCCAAGTGCCCGTTAGTTACCTAGATAGTCAAAGTGCCTGCTAGGTAACCTACATAGTCCAAGTGCCCACTAGGTAACCTACATAGTCCAAGTTCCCGCTAGGTAACCTAAATAGTCCAAATGCCCGCTGGGGAAACTACATAGTCTAAGTGCCCGCTAGTTAACCTAGATAGTCCAAGTGCCTGCTAGGTAACCTAGATAGTCCAAGTGCCCGTTTGGTAACCTAGATAGTCCACGTGCCCTTTAGGGAACCTAGATAGTCCAAGGGCCCGCTAGGAAATCTACATAGTCCTCGGGCCTGCTAGTTAACCTACATAGTGCAAGTGTCCGCTAGTTAACCTACATATTCCAAGTGCCCCCTAGTTAACCTACATAATCTAAGTTCCCGTTAACTAACCTATGTAGTCCAAGGGCCCGCTAGTTGACCTACACAGTCCAAGTGCCCCTCTAGTTAACCTAGATAGTCCAAGTGCCTGCTAGGTAACCTACATAGTGCAAGTGTCTGCTAGATAACCTACATAGTCCAAGTGCCCGTTCGTTAACCTAGATAATCCAAGTGCCCGCTAGATAACCTAGACAGTCCAAGTGCCCGCTAGTTAACCTACATAGTCCAAGTGCCCGCTAGGAAACCTACATAGTCCAAGTGCCCGCTAGGCAACCTACATAGTCCAAGTGCCCGTTAGTTAACCTATATAGTCAAAGTGCCTGCTAGGTAACCTAGATAGTCCAAGTGCCCACTAGGTAACCTACATAGTCCAAGTTCGCGCTTGGTAACCTAAATAGTCCAAATGCCCATTAGGGAAACTACATAATCCAAGTGGCCGCTAGTTAACCTAGATAGTCCAAGTGCCTGCTAGTAAACCTACATAATCCATGGCCCCGCTAGTTAACCTAAATAGTGCAAGGGCCCGCTAGTTAATCTAGATCGTGCAAGTGTCCGCTAGTTAACCTACATAGTCCAATTGCCCGCTAGTTAACCTAGATAGTCCAAGTGCCCGCTAGGGATCCATCATAATCCAAGTGCCTGCTAGGTAACCTAGATAGTCCAAGTGCTCGCTAGTTAACCTAGATAGTCCAAGTGCCCGCTAGGGTACCTAAGTAGTCCAAATGTCCGATAGGGATCCTACATAGTCCAAGTGCCCGCTAGGTAACCTACATAGTCCAAGTGCCCGTTCGTTAACCTAGATAGCCCAAGTGCCCGCTAGGTAACCTAGACTGTCCAAGTGCCCGCTAGGTTACCTACATAGTCCAAGTGCCCGTTCGTTAAACTAGATAGTCCAAGTGCCCGCTAGGAAACCTACATAGTCCAAGGGCCCGCTAGGTAACCTAGATAGTCCATGTGCCCGCTAGGTAACCTAGCGTCCAAGTGCTCGCTAGTTTACCTACATAGTCCAAGTGCCCGCTATGTAACCTAGTTGGTCTATGTGCCCGTTAGGTAACCTAGATATTCCAAGTGCCCGTTACCTAACCTAGATAGTCCAAGTGCCCGCTAGGCAACCTACATAGTCAAAGAGCCCGTTCGTTAACCTAGAAGTCCAAGTGCCCGCTAGGTAACCTAGATAGTCCAAGTGCCCGCTAGGTTACCTGCATATTCCAAGTGCCCGTTCGTTAACCTAGATAGTCCAAGTGCCCACTAGGTAACCTACATAGTCCAAGTGCCCGCTATGTAACCTATATAGTCCAAGTGCCCGCTAGGTAACATAGATAGTCCAAGGACCCGCTAGTTAACCTACATAGTCCAAGGGCTCACTTGTTAACTTTGATAGTCCAGCTGCCCGCTAGTTAACCTAGATCCTCCAAGTGCCCGCTAGTTAACCTAGATTGTCCAAGTGCCTGCTAGTTAACCTACATAGTCCAAGGGCCCACTAGTTAACCTAGATAGTCCAAGTGTCCTCTAGTTAACCTACATAGTCCAAGTGCCCACTAGTTAACCTATATACCAAGTGCCCGCTACTTAACCTAGATAGTCCAAGGGCCCGCTAGTGAACCTACATAGTCCAAGTGCCCGCTAGGCAACCTAGATAGTCCAGGTGCCCGCTACGGAACCTACATAGTCCAAGTGCATGCTAGTTAACCTAGATAGTCCAAGTGCCTTCTAGTTAACCTAGATAGTCCAAGTGCCTGCTAGGTAACCTACATAGTGCAAGTGTCCGCTAGTTAACCTCCATATTCCAAGTGCCTGCTAGTTAACATAGATAGTCCAAGTGCCCGCTAGGGAACGTACATAGTCCAAGTACCCGCTAGGTAACCTAGATAGTTCAAGTACCCGCTAGTTAACCTAGATCGTCCAAGGGCCCCCTAGTTAGCCTACATAGTCCAAGTGCCCGCTAGGTAACCTCCATAGTCCAAGTGCCAGTTCGGTAACCTAGATAGTCCAAGTGCCCGCTAGGTAACCTACATAGTCCAAGTGCCCTTTCGGTAACCTAGATAGTCCAAGTGCCCGCTAGGTTACCTAGACAGTCCAAGTGCCCCCTAGTTAATCTACACAGTCCAAGTGCCCGATAGGGAACCTACATAATCCAAGTGCCTGATAGGGAACCTACATAATCCAAGTGCCCGCTAGGCAACCTACATAGTCCAAGTGCCCGCTAGGCAACGTACATAGTCCAAGTGCCCGTTAGTTAACCTAGATAGTCAAAGTGCCTGCTAGGTAACCTAGATAATCCAAGAGACCGCTAGGTAACCTACATAGTCCAAGTTCCCGATGGTAACCTAAATATTCCAAATGCCCGCTAGGGAAACTACATAGTCCAAGTGCCCGCTAGTTAACCTAGATAGTCCAAGTGCCTGCTAGTTAACCTACATATGCCAAGTGCCCGCTAGTTAACCTACATAGTCCAAGTGCCTGCTAGGTAAACTACATAGCCCAAGTGCCCGTTCTTTAACATACATAGTCCAAGTGCCCGTTAGGTAACGTAGATAGCCCAAGTGCCCGCTAGGGAACGTACATAGTCCAAGTGCCCGGTAGTTAACCTAGACAGTCCAAGTACCCGATAGGGAACCTACATAGTCCAAGTGCTCGCTAGGTAACCTAGATAGTCAAAGGCCTGCTAGGTAACCTAAATAGTCCAAGTGCCCGCTAGGGAACTTACATAGTCCAAGTGCCCGCTAGGTTACCTAGATAGTCCAATTTCCCGTTAGCTAACCTAGACAGTCCAATTGCCCACTAGGTTACCTACATAGTCCAAGTGCACGTTCCTTAACCTAGATAGTCCAAGTGCCCGCTGGTAACCTACATAGTCCAAGGGCCCGCTAGGTAACCTTGATAGTCCAAGTGCCTTCTAGTTAACCTACGTAGTCCAAGTGCCCGTTCGTTAACCTAGATAATCCAAGTGCCCGCTAGATAACCTAGACAGTCCAAGTGCCCGCTAGTTAACCTACATAGTCCAAGTGCCCGCTAGGAAACCTACATAGTCCAAGTGCCCGCTAGGCAACCTACATAGTCCAAGTGCCCGTTCGTTAACCTAGATAATCCAAGTGCCCGCTAGATAACCTAGACAGTCCAAGTGCCCGCTAGTTAACCTACATAGTCCAAGTGCCCGCTAGGAAACCTACATAGTCCAAGTGCCCGCTAGGCAACCTACATAGTCCAAGTGCCCGTTAGTTAACCTAGATAGTCAAAGTGCCTGCTAGGTAACCTAGATAGTCCAAGTGCCCACTAGGTAACCTACATAGTCCAAGTTCCCGATGGTAACCTAAATAGTCCAAATGCCCGCTAGGGAAACTACATAGTCCAAGTGCCCGCTAGTTAACCTAGATAGTCCAAGTGCCTGCTAGTTAACCTACATATGCCAAGTGCCCGCTAGTTAACCTACATAGTCCAAGTGCCTGCTAGGTAAACTACATAGCCCAAGTGCCCGTTCTTTAACATACATAGTCCAAGTGCCCGTTAGGTAACGTAGATAGCCCAAGTGCCCGCTAGGGAACGTACATAGTCCAAGTGCCCGGTAGTTAACCTAGACAGTCCAAGTACCCGATAGGGAACCTACATAGTCCAAGTGCTCGCTAGGTAACCTAGATAGTCAAAGGCCTGCTAGGTAACCTAAATAGTCCAAGTGCCCGCTAGGGAACTTACATAGTCCAAGTGCCCGCTAGGTTACCTAGATAGTCCAATTTCCCGTTAGCTAACCTAGACAGTCCAATTGCCCACTAGGTTACCTACATAGTCCAAGTGCACGTTCCTTAACCTAGATAGTCCAAGTGCCCGCTGGTAACCTACATAGTCCAAGGGCCCGCTAGGTAACCTTGATAGTCCAAGTGCCTTCTAGTTAACCTACGTAGTCCAAGTGCCCGTTCGTTAACCTAGATAATCCAAGTGCCCGCTAGATAACCTAGACAGTCCAAGTGCCCGCTAGTTAACCTACATAGTCCAAGTGCCCGCTAGGAAACCTACATAGTCCAAGTGCCCGCTAGGCAACCTACATAGTCCAAGTGCCCGTTCGTTAACCTAGATAATCCAAGTGCCCGCTAGATAACCTAGACAGTCCAAGTGCCCGCTAGTTAACCTACATAGTCCAAGTGCCCGCTAGGAAACCTACATAGTCCAAGTGCCCGCTAGGCAACCTACATAGTCCAAGTGCCCGTTAGTTAACCTAGATAGTCAAAGTGCCTGCTAGGTAACCTAGATAGTCCAAGTGCCCACTAGGTAACCTACATAGTCCAAGTTCGCGCTTGGTAACCTAAATAGTCCAAATGCCCATTAGGGAAACTACATAATCCAAGTGGCCGCTAGTTAACCTAGATAGTCCAAGTGCCTGCTAGTAAACCTACATAATCCATGGCCCCGCTAGTTAACCTACATAGTGCAAGGGCCCGCTAGTTAATCTAGATCGTGCAAGTGTCCGCTAGTTAACCTACATAGTCCAATTGCCCGCTAGTTAACCTAGATAGTCCAAGTGCCCGCTAGGGATCCTTCATAATCCAAGTGCCTGCTAGGTAACCTAGATAGTCCAAGTGCCCGCTAGGGTACCTAAGTAGTCCAAATGTCCGATAGGGATCCTACATAGTCCAAGTGCCCGCTAGGTAACCTACATAGTCCAAGTGCCCGTTCGTTAACCTAGATAGCCCAAGTGCCCGCTAGGTAACCTAGACTGTCCAAGTGCCCGCTAGGTTACCTACATAGTCCAAGTGCCCGTTCGTTAAACTAGATAGTCCAAGTGCCCGCTAGGAAACCTACATAGTCCAAGGGCCCGCTAGGTAACCTAGATAGTCCATGTGCCCGCTAGGTAACCTAGCGTCCAAGTGCTCGCTAGTTTACCTACATAGTCCAAGTGCCCGCTATGTAACCTAGTTGGTCAATGTGCCCGTTAGGTAACCTAGATATTCCAAGTGCCCGTTACCTAACCTAGATAGTCCAAGTGCCCGCTAGGCAACCTACATAGTCAAAGAGCCCGTTCGTTAACCTAGAAGTCCAAGTGCCCGCTAGGTAACCTAGATAGTCCAAGTGCCCGCTAGGTTACCTGCATATTCCAAGTGCCCGTTCGTTAACCTAGATAGTCCAAGTGCCCACTAGGTAACCTTCATAGTCCAAGTGCCCGCTATGTAACCTATATAGTCCAAGTGCCCGCTAGGTAACATAGATAGTCCAAGGACCCGCTAGTTAACCTACATAGTCCAAGGGCTCACTTGTTAACTTTGATAGTCCAGCTGCCCGCTAGTTAACCTAGATCCTCCAAGTGCCCGCTAGTTAACCTAGATTGTCCAAGTGCCTGCTAGTTAACCTACATAGTCCAAGGGCCCACTAGTTAACCTAGATAGTCCAAGTGTCCTCTAGTTAACCTACATAGTCCAAGTGCCCACTAGTTAACCTATATACCAAGTGCCCGCTACTTAACCTAGATAGTCCAAGGGCCCGCTAGTGAACCTACATAGTCCAAGTGCCCGCTAGGCAACCTAGATAGTCCAAGTGCCCGCTACGGAACCTACATAGTCCAAGTGCATGCTAGTTAACCTAGATAGTCCAAGTGCCCTCTAGTTAACCTAGATAGTCCAAGTGCCTGCTAGGTAACCTACATAGTGCAAGTGTCCGCTAGTTAACCTCCATATTCCAAGTGCCTGCTAGTTAACATAGATAGTCCAATTGCCCGCTAGGGAACGTACATAGTCCAAGTACCCGCTAGGTAACCTAGATAGTTCAAGTACCCGCTAGTTAACCTAGATCGTCCAAGGGCCCCCTAGTTAGCCTACATAGTCCAAGTGCCCGCTAGGTAACCTCCATAGTCCAAGTGCCAGTTCGGTAACCTAGATAGTCCAAGTGCCCGCTAGGTAACCTACATAGTCCAAGTGCCCGTTCGGTAACCTAGATAGTCCAAGTGCCCGCTAGGTTACCTAGACAGTCCAAGTGCCCCCTAGTTAATCTACACAGTCCAAGTGCCCGATAGGGAACCTACATAATCCAAGTGCCTGATAGGGAACCTACATAATCCAAGTGCCCGCTAGGCAACCTACATAGTCCAAGTGCCCGCTAGGCAACGTACATAGTCCAAGTGCCCGTTAGTTAACCTAGATAGTCAAAGTGCCTGCTAGGTAACCTAGATAATCCAAGTGCCCGCTAGGCAACCTACATAGTCAAAGAGCCCGTTCGTTAACCTAGAAGTCCAAGTGCCCGCTAGGTAACCTAGATAGTCCAAGTGCCCGCTAGGTTACCTGCATATTCCAAGTGCCCGTTCGTTAACCTAGATAGTCCAAGTGCCCACTAGGTAACCTACATAGTCCAAGTGCCCGCTATGTAACCTATATAGTCCAAGTGCCCGCTAGGTAACATAGATAGTCCAAGGACCCGCTAGTTAACCTACATAGTCCAAGGGCTCACTTGTTAACTTTGATAGTCCAGCTGCCCGCTAGTTAACCTAGATCCTCCAAGTGCCCGCTAGTTAACCTAGATTGTCCAAGTGCCTGCTAGTTAACCTACATAGTCCAAGGGCCCACTAGTTAACCTAGATAGTCCAAGTGTCCTCTAGTTAACCTACATAGTCCAAGTGCCCACTAGTTAACCTATATACCAAGTGCCCGCTACTTAACCTAGATAGTCCAAGGGCCCGCTAGTGAACCTACATAGTCCAAGTGCCCGCTAGGCAACCTAGATAGTCCAAGTGCCCGCTACGGAACCTACATAGTCCAAGTGCATGCTAGTTAACCTAGATAGTCCAAGTGCCCTCTAGTTAACCTAGATAGTCCAAGTGCCTGCTAGGTAACCTACATAGTGCAAGTGTCCGCTAGTTAACCTCCATATTCCAAGTGCCTGCTAGTTAACATAGATAGTCCAAGTGCCCGCTAGGGAACGTACATAGTCCAAGTACCCGCTAGGTAACCTAGATAGTTCAAGTACCCGCTAGTTAACCTAGATCGTCCAAGGGCCCCCTAGTTAGCCTACATAGTCCAAGTGCCCGCTAGGTAACCTCCATAGTCCAAGTGCCAGTTCGGTAACCTAGATAGTCCAAGTGCCCGCTAGGTAACCTACATAGTCCAAGTGCCCGTTCGGTAACCTAGATAGTCCAAGTGCCCGCTAGGTTACCTAGACAGTCCAAGTGCCCCCTAGTTAATCTACACAGTCCAAGTGCCCGATAGGGAACCTACATAATCCAAGTGCCTGATAGGGAACCTACATAATCCAAGTGCCCGCTAGGCAACCTACATAGTCCAAGTGCCCGCTAGGCAACGTACATAGTCCAAGTGCCCGTTAGTTAACCTAGATAGTCAAAGTGCCTGCTAGGTAACCTAGATAATCCAAGTGCCCGCTAGGTAACCTACATAGTCCAAGTTCCCGATGGTAACCTAAATAGTCCAAATGCCCGCTAGGTAACCTACATAGTCCAAGTTCCCGATGGTAACCTAAATAGTCCAAATGCCCGCTAGGGAAACTACATAGTCCAAGTGCCCGCTAGTTAACCTACATAGTCCAAGTGCCTGCTAGGTAAACTACATAGCCCAAGTGCCCGTTCTTTAACATACATAGTCCAAGTGCCCGTTAGGTAACGTAGATAGCCCAAGTGCCCGCTAGGGAACGTACATAGTCCAAGTGCCCGGTAGTTAACCTAGACAGTCCAAGTACCCGATAGGGAACCTACATAGTCCAAGTGCTCGCTAGGTAACCTAGATAGTCAAAGGCCTGCTAGGTAACCTAAATAGTCCAAGTGCCCGCTAAGGAACTTACATAGTCCAAGTGCCCGCTAGGTTACCTAGATAGTCCAATTTCCCGTTAGCTAACCTAGACAGTCCAATTGCCCACTAGGTTACCTACATAGTCCAAGTGCACGTTCCTTAACCTAGATAGTCCAAGTGCCCGCTGGTAACCTACATAGTCCAAGGGCCCGCTAGGTAACCTTGATAGTCCAAGTGCCTTCTAGTTAACCTACGTAGTCCAAGTGCCCGCTAGGTAACCTACATAGTCCAAGTGCCCACTAGGTAACCTAAATAATCCAAATGCCCGCTAGGGAAACTAAATAGTCCAAGTGCCAGCTAGTTAACCTAGATAGTCCAAGTTCCTGCTAGTTAACCTAGATAGTCCAAGTGCCCGCTAGTGAACCTAGATCATCCAAGTGCCAGTTAGGTAACCTAGATAGTCCAAGTACCCGCTAGGTAACCTACATAGTCCAATTGCAAGCTAGGTAACCTAGATAGTCCAAGTGCCTGCTAGTAAACCTACATAATCCATGGGCCCGCTAGTTAACCTAGATAGTCCAAGTGCCTGCTAGTTAACCTACATATGCCAAGTGCCCGCTAGTTAACCTACATAGTCCCAGTGCCTGCTAGGTAAACTACATAGCCCAAGTGCCCGTTCTTTAACATACATAGTCCAAGTGCCCGTTAGGTAACGTAGATAGCCCAAGTGCCCGCTAGGCAACCTACATACTCCAAGTGCCCGTTCGTTAACCTAGAAGTCCAAGTGCCCGCTAGGTAACCAAGTCAGTCCAAGTGCCCGCTAGGTTACCTGCATAGTCCAAGGGCCCGTTAGGTAACCTAGATAGTCCAAGTGCCCGTTAGTTACCTAGATAGTCAAAGTGCCTGCTAGGTAACCTACATAGTCCAAGTGCCCACTAGGTAACCTACATAGTCCAAGTTCCCGCTAGGTAACCTAAATAGTCCAAATGCCCGCTGGGGAAACTACATAGTCTAAGTGCCCGCTAGTTAACCTAGATAGTCCAAGTGCCTGCTAGGTAACCTAGATAGTCCAAGTGCCCGTTTGGTAACCTAGATAGTCCACGTGCCCTTTAGGGAACCTAGATAGTCCAAGGGCCCGCTAGGAAATCTACATAGTCCTCGGGCCTGCTAGTTAACCTACATAGTGCAAGTGTCCGCTAGTTAACCTACATATTCCAAGTGCCCCCTAGTTAACCTACATAATCTAAGTTCCCGTTAACTAACCTATGTAGTCCAAGGGCCCGCTAGTTGACCTACACAGTCCAAGTGCCCCTCTAGTTAACCTAGATAGTCCAAGTGCCTGCTAGGTAACCTACATAGTGCAAGTGTCTGCTAGATAACCTACATAGTCCAAGTGCCCGTTCGTTAACCTAGATAATCCAAGTGCCCGCTAGATAA
The DNA here is from genome assembly GCF_050624435.1 of Tenrec ecaudatus. NCBI lineage: Eukaryota > Metazoa > Chordata > Mammalia > Afrosoricida > Tenrecidae > Tenrec > Tenrec ecaudatus. The sequence goes on along the minus strand of NC_134530.1, from coordinate 270,562,816 downwards.
CCTAGACAGTCCAAGTGCCCGCTAGTTAACCTACATAGTCCAAGTGCCCGCTAGGTAACCTACATAGTCCAAGTGCCCGTTCGTTAACCTAGATAGCCCAAGTGCCCGCTAGGTAACCTAGACTGTCCAAGTGCCCGCTAGGTTACCTACATAGTCCAAGTGCCCGTTCGTTAAACTAGATAGTCCAAGTGCCCGCTAGGAAACCTACATAGTCCAAGGGCCCGCTAGGTAACCTAGATAGTCCATGTGCCCGCTAGGTAACCTAGCGTCCAAGTGCTCGCTAATTTACCTACATAGTCCAAGTGCCCGCTATGTAACCTAGTTGGTCAATGTGCCCGTTAGGTAACCTAGATATTCCAAGTGCCCGTTACCTAACCTAGATAGTCCAAGTGCCCGCTAGGCAACCTACATAGTCAAAGAGCCCGTTCGTTAACCTAGAAGTCCAAGTGCCCGCTAGGTAACCTAGATAGTCCAAGTGCCCGCTAGGTTACCTGCATATTCCAAGTGCCCGTTCGTTAACCTAGGTAGTCCAAGTGCCCACTAGGTAACCTACATAGTCCAAGTGCCCGCTATGTAACCTATATAGTCCAAGTGCCCGCTAGGTAACATAGATAGTCCAAGGACCCGCTAGTTAACCTACATAGTCCAAGGGCTCACTTGTTAACTTTGATAGTCCAGCTGCCCGCTAGTTAACCTAGATCCTCCAAGTGCCCGCTAGTTAACCTAGATTGTCCAAGTGCCTGCTAGTTAACCTACATAGTCCAAGGGCCCACTAGTTAACCTAGATAGTCCAAGTGTCCTCTAGTTAACCTACATAGTCCAAGTGCCCACTAGTTAACCTATATACCAAGTGCCCGCTACTTAACCTAGATAGTCCAAGGGCCCGCTAGTGAACCTACATAGTCCAAGTGCCCGCTAGGCAACCTAGATAGTCCAAGTGCCCGCTACGGAACCTACATAGTCCAAGTGCATGCTAGTTAACCTAGATAGTCCAAGTGCCCTCTAGTTAACCTAGATAGTCCAAGTGCCTGCTAGGTAACCTACATAGTGCAAGTGTCCGCTAGTTAACCTCCATATTCCAAGTGCCTGCTAGTTAACATAGATAGTCCAAGTGCCCGCTAGGGAACGTACATAGTCCAAGTACCCGCTAGGTAACCTAGATAGTTCAAGTACCCGCTAGTTAACCTAGATCGTCCAAGGGCCCCCTAGTTAGCCTACATAGTCCAAGTGCCTGCTAGGTAACCTCCATAGTCCAAGTGCCAGTTCGGTAACCTAGATAGTCCAAGTGCCCGCTAGGTAACCTACATACTCCAAGTGCCCGTTCGGTAACCTAGATAGTCCAAGTGCCCGCTAGGTTACCTAGACAGTCCAAGTGCCCCCTAGTTAATCTACACAGTCCAAGTGCCCGATAGGGAACCTACATAATCCAAGTGTCTGATAGGGAACCTACATAATCCAAGTGCCCGCTAGGCAACCTACATAGTCCAAGTGCCCGCTAGGCAACGTACATAGTCCAAGTGCCCGTTAGTTAACCTAGATAGTCAAAGTGCCTGCTAGGTAACCTAGATAATCCAAGTGCCCGCTAGGTAACCTACATAGTCCAAGTTCCCGATGGTAACCTAAATAGTCCAAATGCCCGCTAGGGAAACTACATAGTCCAAGTGCCCGCAAGTTAACCTAGATAGTCCAAGTGCCTGCTAGTTAACCTACATATGCCAAGTGCCCGCTAGTTAACCTACATAGTCCAAGTGCCTGCTAGGTAAACTACATAGCCCAAGTGCCCGTTCTTTAACATACATAGTCCAAGTGCCCGTTAGGTAACGTAGATAGCCCAAGTGCCCGCTAGGGAACGTACATAGTCCAAGTGCCCGGTAGTTAACCTAGACAGTCCAAGTACCCGATAGGGAACCTACATAGTCCAAGTGCTCGCTAGGTAACCTAGATAGTCAAAGGCCTGCTAGGTAACCTAAATAGTCCAAGTGCCCGCTAGGGAACTTACATAGTCCAAGTGCCCGCTAGGTTACCTAGATAGTCCAATTTCCCGTTAGCTAACCTAGACAGTCCAATTGCCCACTAGGTTACCTACATAGTCCAAGTGCACGTTCCTTAACCTAGATAGTCCAAGTGCCCGCTGGTAACCTACATAGTCCAAGGGCCCGCTAGGTAACCTTGATAGTCCAAGTGCCTTCTAGTTAACCTACGTAGTCCAAGTGCCCGTTCGTTAACCTAGATAATCCAAGTGCCCGCTAGATAACCTAGACAGTCCAAGTGCCCGCTAGTTAACCTACATAGTCCAAGTGCCCGCTAGGAAACCTACATAGTCCAAGTGCCCGCTAGGCAACCTACATAGTCCAAGTGCCCGTTCGTTAACCTAGATAATCCAAGTGCCCGCTAGATAACCTAGACAGTCCAAGTGCCCGCTAGTTAACCTACATAGTCCAAGTGCCCGCTAGGAAACCTACATAGTCCAAGTGCCCGCTAGGCAACCTACATAGTCCAAGTGCCCGTTAGTTAACCTAGATAGTCAAAGTGCCTGCTAGGTAACCTAGATAGTCCAAGTGCCCACTAGGTAACCTACATAGTCCAAGTTCGCGCTTGGTAACCTAAATAGTCCAAATGCCCATTAGGGAAACTACATAATCCAAGTGGCCGCTAGTTAACCTAGATAGTCCAAGTGCCTGCTAGTAAACCTACATAATCCATGGCCCCGCTAGTTAACCTACATAGTGCAAGGGCCCGCTAGTTAATCTAGATCGTGCAAGTGTCCGCTAGTTAACCTACATAGTCCAATTGCCCGCTAGTTAACCTAGATAGTCCAAGTGCCCGCTAGGGATCCTTCATAATCCAAGTGCCTGCTAGGTAACCTAGATAGTCCAAGTGCTCGCTAGTTAACCTAGATAGTCCAAGTGCCCGCTAGGGTACCTAAGTAGTCCAAATGTCCGATAGGGATCCTACATAGTCCAAGTGCCCGCTAGGTAACCTACATAGTCCAAGTGCCCGTTCGTTAACCTAGATAGCCCAAGTGCCCGCTAGGTAACCTAGACTGTCCAAGTGCCCGCTAGGTTACCTACATAGTCCAAGTGCCCGTTCGTTAAACTAGATAGTCCAAGTGCCCGCTAGGAAACCTACATAGTCCAAGGGCCCGCTAGGTAACCTAGATAGTCCATGTGCCCGCTAGGTAACCTAGCGTCCAAGTGCTCGCTAGTTTACCTACATAGTCCAAGTGCCCGCTATGTAACCTAGTTGGTCAATGTGCCCGTTAGGTAACCTAGATATTCCAAGTGCCCGTTACCTAACCTAGATAGTCCAAGTGCCCGCTAGGCAACCTACATAGTCAAAGAGCCCGTTCGTTAACCTAGAAGTCCAAGTGCCCGCTAGGTAACCTAGATAGTCCAAGTGCCCGCTAGGTTACCTGCATATTCCAAGTGCCCGTTCGTTAACCTAGGTAGTCCAAGTGCCCACTAGGTAACCTACATAGTCCAAGTGCCCGCTATGTAACCTATATAGTCCAAGTGCCCGCTAGGTAACATAGATAGTCCAAGGACCCGCTAGTTAACCTACATAGTCCAAGGGCTCACTTGTTAACTTTGATAGTCCAGCTGCCCGCTAGTTAACCTAGATCCTCCAAGTGCCCGCTAGTTAACCTAGATTGTCCAAGTGCCTGCTAGTTAACCTACATAGTCCAAGGGCCCACTAGTTAACCTAGATAGTCCAAGTGTCCTCTAGTTAACCTACATAGTCCAAGTGCCCACTAGTTAACCTATATACCAAGTGCCTGCTACTTAACCTAGATAGTCCAAGGGCCCGCTAGTGAACCTACATAGTCCAAGTGCCCGCTAGGCAACCTAGATAGTCCAAGTGCCCGCTACGGAACCTACATAGTCCAAGTGCATGCTAGTTAACCTAGATAGTCCAAGTGCCTTCTAGTTAACCTAGATAGTCCAAGTGCCTGCTAGGTAACCTACATAGTGCAAGTGTCCGCTAGTTAACCTCCATATTCCAAGTGCCTGCTAGTTAACATAGATAGTCCAAGTGCCCGCTAGGGAACGTACATAGTCCAAGTACCCGCTAGGTAACCTAGATAGTTCAAGTACCCGCTAGTTAACCTAGATCGTCCAAGGGCCCCCTAGTTAGCCTACATAGTCCAAGTGCCCGCTAGGTAACCTCCATAGTCCAAGTGCCAGTTCGGTAACCTAGATAGTCCAAGTGCCCGCTAGGTAACCTACATAGTCCAAGTGCCCGTTCGGTAACCTAGATAGTCCAAGTGCCCGCTAGGTTACCTAGACAGTCCAAGTGCCCCCTAGTTAATCTACACAGTCCAAGTGCCCGATAGGGAACCTACATAGTCCAAGTGCCCGCTAGGCAACGTACATAGTCCAAGTGCCCGTTAGTTAACCTAGATAGTCAAAGTGCCTGCTAGGTAACCTAGATAATCCAAGTGCCCGCTAGGTAACCTACATAGTCCAAGTTCCCGATGGTAACCTAAATAGTCCAAATGCCCGCTAGGGAAACTACATAGTCCAAGTGCCCGCTAGTTAACCTACATAGTCCAAGTGCCTGCTAGGTAAACTACATAGCCCAAGTGCCCGTTCTTTAACATACATAGTCCAAGTGCCCGTTAGGTAACGTAGATAGCCCAAGTGCCCGCTAGGGAACGTACATAGTCCAAGTGCCCGGTAGTTAACCTAGACAGTCCAAGTACCCGATAGGGAACCTACATAGTCCAAGTGCTCGCTAGGTAACCTAGATAGTCAAAGGCCTGCTAGGTAACCTAAATAGTCCAAGTGCCCGCTAGGGAACTTACATAGTCCAAGTGCCCGCTAGGTTACCTAGATAGTCCAATTTCCCGTTAGCTAACCTAGACAGTCCAATTGCCCACTAGGTTACCTACATAGTCCAAGTGCACGTTCCTTAACCTAGATAGTCCAAGTGCCCGCTGGTAACCTACATAGTCCAAGGGCCCGCTAGGTAACCTTGATAGTCCAAGTACCTTCTAGTTAACCTACGTAGTCCAAGTGCCCGCTAGGTAACCTACATAGTCTAAGTGCCCACTAGGTAACCTAAATAATCCAAATGCCCGCTAGGGAAACTAAATAGTCCAAGTGCCAGCTAGTTAACCTAGATAGTCCAAGTTCCTGCTAGTTAACCTAGATAGTCCAAGTGCCCGCTAGTGAACCTAGATCATCCAAGTGCCAGTTAGGTAACCTAGATAGTCCAAGTACCCGCTAGGTAACCTACATAGTCCAATTGCAAGCTAGGTAACCTAGATAGTCCAAGTGCCTGCTAGTAAACCTACATAATCCATGGGCCCGCTAGTTAACCTAGATAGTCCAAGTGCCTGCTAGTTAACCTACATATGCCAAGTGCCCGCTAGTTAACCTACATAGTCCCAGTGCCTGCTAGGTAAACTACATAGCCCAAGTGCCCGTTCTTTAACATACATAGTCCAAGTGCCCGTTAGGTAACGTAGATAGCCCAAGTGCCCGCTAGGGAACGTACATAGTCCAAGTGCCCGGTAGTTAACCTAGACAGTCCAAGTACCTGATAGGGAACCTACATAATCCAAGTGCCCGCTAGGTAACCTAGATAGTCAAAGTGCCTGCTAGGTAACCTAAATAGTCCAAGTGCCCGCTAGGGAACTTACATAGTCCAAGTGCCCGCTAGGTTACCTAGATAGTCCATTTGCCCGTTAGCTAACCTAGACAGTCCAATTGCCCACTAGGTTACCTACATAGTCCAAGTGCACGTTCCTTAACCTAGATAGTCCAAGTGCCCGCTGGTAACCTACATAGTCCAAGGGCCCGCTAGGTAACCTTGATAGTCCAAGTGCCTTCTAGTTAACCTACGTAGTCCAAGTGCCCGCTAGGTAACCTACATAGTCCAAGTGCCCACTAGGTAACCTAAATAATCCAAATGCCCGCTAGGGAAACTAAATAGTCCAAGTGCCAGCTAGTTAACCTAGATAGTCCAAGTTCCTGCTAGTTAACCTAGATAGTCCAAGTGCCCGCTAGTGAACCTAGATCATCCAAGTGCCATTTAGGTAACCTAGATAGTCCAAGTACCCGCTAGGTAACCAACATAGTCCAATTGCCCGCTAGGTAACCTAGATAGTCCAATTGCCCGTTAGCTAACCTAGATAGTCCAAATGCCCGCTAGGCAACCTACATAGTCCAAGAGCCTGTTCTTTAACCTAGAAGTCCAAGTGCCTGCTAGGTAACCTAGACAGTCCAAGTGCCGGCTAGTTTACCTGCATAATCCAAATGCCCGCTAGGTAACCTAGATATTCCAAGTGCCCGTTAGCTAACCTAGATAGTCCAAATGCCCGCTAGGTAACCTACATAGTCAAAGTGTCCGCTAGGTAACCTAGATAGTCCAAGTTCCTGTTAGCTAACCTAGATAGTCCAAGTACCCGCTAGGTAACGTAGATAGTTCAAGTGCACGCTAGGTAACATAGATTGTCCAAGTGCCCGCTAGGGCACCTACATAGTCCAAGAACCCGCTAATTAACCTACATAGTCCAAGTGCCCGTTAGCTAACATAGATAGTCAAAGGGCCCACTAGTTAACCTATAAGGTTCAAGTGCCCGCTAGCTAACCTAGATAATCCAAGTGCCCGTTAGTTAACCTATATTGTCCAAGTGCCTGCTAGTTAACCTAGATCGTCCAAATGCGTGCTAGTTAACCTACACAGTCCAAGGGCCCGCTAGTTAATCTATATAGTGCATGGGCCCGCTAGTTAACCTAGATCGTCCAAGTGTCCGCTAGTTAACCTACATAGTCCAAGTGCCCGCTAGTTAACCTACATAATTCAAGTGCCCGTAAGCTAACCTAGATAGTCCAAGGGCCCGCAAGTTGACCTACATAGTCCAAGAACCCGCTAGTTAACCTAGATCGTCCAAGTGTCCGCTAGTTAACCTATGTAGTTCAAGTGCCCATTAGGTAGCCTAGATAGTCCAAGTGACCGCTAGGTAACCTACATAGTCCTAGTACCCGCTAGGTAACCTAGATAGTCCAAGTTCCTGTTAGCTAACCTAGATAGTCCAAGTGCCCTCTAGGTAACCTAGATAGTCAAAGTGCCCGTTAGGTAACCTAGAAGTCCAAGTGCCCGCTAGGTAACCAAGTCAGTCCAAGTGCCCGCTAGGTTACCTGCATAGTCCAAGGGCCCGTTAGGTAACCTAGATAGTCCAAGTGCCCGCTAGGTAACCTACATAGTCCAAGTTCCCGCTAGGTAACCTAAATAGTCCAAGTGCCCGTTACCTAATATAGATCGTCCAAGTGCCCGCTAGGCAACCTACATACTCCAAGTGCCCTTTCGTTAACCTAGAAGTCCAAGTGCCCGCTAGGTAACCAAGTCAGTCCAAGTGCCCGCTAGGTTACCTGCATAGTCCAAGGGCCCGTTAGGTAACCTAGATAGTCCAAGTGCCCGTTAGTTACCTAGATAGTCAAAGTGCCTGCTAGGTAACCTACATAGTCCAAGTGCCCACTAGGTAACCTACATAGTCCAAGTTCCCGCTAGGTAACCTAAATAGTCCAAATGCCCGCTAGGGTAACTACATAGTCTAAGTGCCCGCTAGTTAACCTAGATAGTCCAAGTGCCTGCTAGGTAACCTAGATAGTCCAAGTGACCGTTTGGTTACCTAGATAGTCCAAGTGCCCTTTAGGGAACCTAGATAGTCCAAGGGCCCGCTAGGAAATCTACATAGTCCTCGGGCCTGCTAGTTAACCTACATAGTGCAAGTGTCCGCTAGTTAACCTACATATTCCAAGTGCCCCCTAGTTAACCTACATAATCTAAGTTCCCGTTAACTAACCTATGTAGTCCAAGGGCCCGCTAGTTGACCTACACAGTCCAAGTGCCCCTCTAGTTAACCTAGATAGTCCAAGTGCCTGCTAGGTAACCTACATAGTGCAAGTGTCTGCTAGATAACCTACATAGTCCAAGTGCCCGTTCGTTAACCTAGATAATCCAAGTGCCCGCTAGATAACCTAGACAGTCCAAGTGCCCGCTAGTTAACCTACATAGTCCAAGTGCCCGCTAGGAAACCTACATAGTCCAAGTGCCCGCTAGGCAACCTACATAGTCCAAGTGCCCGTTAGTTAACCTAGATAGTCAAAGTGCCTGCTAGGTAACCTAGATAGTCCAAGTGCCCACTAGGTAACCTACATAGTCCAAGTTCGCGCTTGGTAACCTAAATAGTCCAAATGCCCATTAGGGAAATTACATAATCCAAGTGGCCGCTAGTTAACCTAGATAGTCCAAGTGCCTGCTAGTAAACCTACATAATCCATGGCCCCGCTAGTTAACCTACATAGTGCAAGGGCCCGCTAGTTAATCTAGATCGTGCAAGTGTCCGCTAGTTAACCTACATAGTCCAATTGCCCGCTAGTTAACCTAGATAGTCCAAGTGCCCGCTAGGGATCCTTCATAATCCAAGTGCCTGCTAGGTAACCTAGATAGTCCAAGTGCCCGCTAGCTAACCTAGATAGTCCTAGTGCCCGTTAGTTAACCGAGATAGTCTAAGTGCCCACTAGGGGACGTACATAGTCCAAGTGCCTGCTAGGTAACCTAGATAGTCCAAGTGCGCGCTAGGGTATGTACATAGTCCAAGTGCCTGCAAGGAAACCTAGATAGTCCAAGTGCCCGCTAGTTAACCTACATAGTCCAAGGGCCCACTAGTTAACCTACATAGTCCAAGGTTTGCTAGTTAACCTAGATAGTCAAAGTGCCCGCTAGGTAACCTAGACAGTCAAAGTGCCCGCTAGGTTACCTATATAGTCCAAGGGCCCGCTAGGTAACCTAGATAGTCCAAGTGCCCGCTAGTTAACCTACATAGTCCAAGGGCCCACTAGTTAACCTACATAGTCCAAGGTTTGCTAGTTAACCTAGATAGTCCAAGTGCCCGTTAGTTAACCTAGATAATCCAAGTGCCCGCTAGGTAACCTATATAGTCCAAGGGCCCGCTAGGTAACCTAGATAGTCCAAGTGCCCGCTAGGTATCCTAGATAGTCCAAGTGCCCGCTAGTTAACCTACATAGTCCACGTGCCCGCTAGGTAACGTAGATAGTCAAAGTGCCCGTTAGGTAACCTAGATAGTCCAAGTGCCTGCTAGGTAACCTACATTGTCCAAGTTCCCGCTAGGTAACCTAGATAGTCCAAGTGTCCATTACCTAACCTAGATAGTCCCAGTACCCGCTAGGCAACATACATAGTCCAAGTGCCCGTTCGTTAACCTAGAAGTCCAAGTGCCCGCTATTTAACCTAGACAGTCCAAGTGCCCGCTAGGTTACCTGCATAGTCCAGGTGCCCGTTCGTTAACCGAGAAAGTCCAAGTGCCCGGTAGGGAACCTACATAGTCCAATTGCCCGCTCTGGAACATACATATTCCAAGTGCCCGTTAGTTAATCAGAATCATCAAAGTGACCTATAGTTAACTTACAATGTCCAAAGGCCTGCTAGTTAACCTACATAGACCAAGGGCCCGCTAGTTAACCTAGATAGTCCAAGTGCCCGCTAGTTAACCTACATAGTCCAAGAGCGTGCTAGGTAAACTACATAGTCCAAGTGCCAGTTCGTTAACCTACATAGTCCAAGTGCCCGCTAGGTAACGTAGATAGCCCAAGTGCCCGCTAGGGAACGTACATAGTCCAAGTGCCCACTAAGTAACCTAGACAGTCCAATTGCCCGCTAGTTAACCTAGACAGTCCAAGTACCCGATAGGGAACCTACATAGTCCAAGTGCCCCCTAGGGAACCTACATAGTCCAAGTGCCTGCTAGGTAAACTACATAGTCCAAGTGCCCGTTCGTTAATCTAGATAGTCCAATTGCCCGCTAGGGAACCTATATAGTCCAAGTGCTATCTAGGTAACCTAGATAGTCCAACGGCCCGCTAGTTAACCTAGATAGTCCAAGGGCTCGCTTGTTAACCTTGATAGTCCAAGTGCCCGTTAGTTAACCTAAATAGTCAAAGTGCCTGCTAGGTAACCTAAATAGTCCAAGTGCCCGCTAGGGAACGTACATAGTCCAAGTGCCCGCTAGGTAACCTAGATCGTCCAAGTGTCCGCTAGTTACCCTAAATAGTCCAAGTATCCTCTAGGTAACTTATATAGTCCTAGTGTCCGTTAGGTAACTTATAGTCCAAGGGCCCGCTAGGTAACCTACATAGTCCAAGGCCCGCTAGTTAACCTAGATAGTCCAAGTGCCCGCTAGGTTACCTACATAGTCCAAGTACCCGCTTGGAAACCTACATAGTCCAAGTTCCTGCTATGTAACCTACATTGTCTAAGTGCCCGATAGGGAACCTACATAGTCCATGTGCCCGCTAGTTAACATAGATATTCCAAGTGCCCGCTAGGAAACGTACAATGTCCAAGTGCCCGCTAGGTGACCTAGAGAGTCCAAGCGCCTGCTAGTTAACCTACATAGTCCAAGTGCCCGCTAGGTAACCTACATAGTCCAAGGGCCCGCTCGTTAACTTAGTTCGTCCAAGTGTCCGCTAGTTAACCTAGATAGTCCAAGTGCCCGCTAGTTAACCTAGATAGTCCAAGTGCCCGCTAGTATACCTAATAGTCCAAGTGCCCGCTGGGTAACCTACGTAGTCCTAGCGCCCACTAGTTAACCTACATTGTCCAAGTGCCCGATAGGAACCCTACATAGTCCAAATGCCCGCTAGTAACCTACATAGTCCAAGTGCAAGAAGGAAACCTACATAATCCAAGTGCCCACTAGGGAACCTACATAGTCAAAGTGCCCGCTAGGGAACCTGCGTCGTCCAAGTGCCTGCTAGTTAACCTAGATAGTCCAAGTTCCTGTTAGCTATCCTACATAGTCCAAGTGCCCGTTCGTTAACCTAGATAGTCCAAGTGCCCGCTAGGTAACCTACATAGTCCAAGGGCCGCTAGGTAACCTACATAGTCCAAATGCCCGCTAGGTAACTTAGATAGTCCAAGTGCCCGTTAGCTAACATAGATAGTCCAAGTGAGCGCTAGGTAACTTACATAGTCCAAGTGCCCGTTCGTTAACCTAGATAGTCCAAGTGCCCGCTTGGTAACCTAGACAGTCCAAGTGCCTGCTAGGTAACCTACATAGTCCAAGCGCCCGTTTGCTAACCTAGATCGTCAAAGTGCCCGCTAGTTAACCTACATAGTCCAAGGGCCCGCTAGTTAACCTAGATAGTCCAAGGGCCCGCTAGTTGACCTACATAGTCCAAGGGCCTGCTTGGTAACCTAGATAGTCCAAATGCCCGCTAGTAACGTACATAGTCCAAGTCCCTGTTAGGTAACCTAGATAGTCCAAATGCCCGCTAGTGAACCCACATAGTCCAAGTGCCCGTTAGAGAACTTACATAGTCAAAGGCCTGCTAGGGAACCTACTTAGTCCAAGTGCCTGCTAGGGAACCTATATAGTCCAAGTGCCCGCTAGGGAACCTAGATAGTCCAAGTGCCCTCTAGGTAACCTAGATAGTCCAAGTGCCCACTAGGTAACCTACAAAGTCCAAATGCGCGCTTGGTAATCTATATAGTCCAAATACCCGCTAGGGCACCTACATAGTCCTAGCGCCTGCTAGTTAACCTACATTGTCCAAGTGCCCGATAGGGAACCTACATAGTCCAAGTGCCCGCTAGGTAACCTACATAGTCCAAATGCCCGCTAGTAACCTACATAATCCAAGTGCAAGAAGGGAACCTACATAATCCAAGTGCCCGCTAGGGAACCTACATAGCCCAAATGCCCGTTAGGTAACCTAGATAGTCCAAATACACGCTAGGGTACCCACATAGTCCAAGTGCCCGCTAGGGAACCTACATAGTCAAAGTGCCCACTAGGGAACCTATATAGTCCAAGTGCCCGCTAGGGAATCTTCATAGTCTGAGTGCCTGCTAGGGAACCTATATTGTCCAAGTGCCCTTTAGCGAACCTATGTAGTCCAAGTGCCCGCTAGGGAACCTGGATATTCCAAGTGCCCGCTAGGTAACCTAGATAGTCCAAGTGCCCATTAAGTAATCTATATAGTCCAAATACCCGCTAGGGCACCTACATAGTCCAAGTGCACGCTAATTAACCTACATAGTCCAAGTGCCCGTTAGCTAACCTAGATAATCCAAGGGCCAACTAGTTAACCTACATGGTTCAAGTGCCCACTAGGTAACCTAGCTAATCCAAGTGTACGCTAGTTAACCTATATCGTCCAAGTGCCCGCTAGTTAACCTAGATGGTCCAAGTGCCCGCTAGTTAACCTACATAGTCCAAGTGCCCGCTTGGTAACCTTGATAGTCCACGTGCCCGCTACTTAACCTAGAGAGTCCTATTGCCCATTAGTTAACCTAGATAGTCCAAGTGCCCGATAGAGAACCAACATAGTCCAAGTGCCCGCTAAGGGACTTACATAGTCCAATTTCCCGCTAGGGAACCTACATAGTCTTTTGCCCGTTAGTGAACCTAGATAGTCCAAGTGCCCACTAGGGGACGTATATAGTCCAAGTGCCCGCTAGGTAACCTAGATAGTCCACGTGCCTGCTAGGGTATGTACATAGTCCAAGTGCCCGCTAGGAAACCTAGATAGTCTAAGTGCCCGCTAGTTAATCTACATAGTCCAAGGGCCCGCTAGTTAACCTACATAGTCCAAGTGCCCGATAGGGAACCAACATAGTCCAAGTGTCCGCTAAGGGACGTACATAGTCTAAGTGCCCGCTACGGAACCTACATAGTCCAAGTGCCCGTTAGTGAACCTAGATTGTCCAAGTGCCCGCTAGGGAACATGCATTGTCCAAGTGCCCGCTAGTTTACCTAGATAATCCAAGTGCCCGCTAGTTACCCTACATAGTCCAAATGCCCGCTAGTTAACCTAGATCGTCCAAGTGCCCGTTAGGTAACCTAGATAGTCCACGTGCCCGCTAGGTTACCTACATAGTCCAAGATCCCGCTAGGTAACCTAGATAGTCCTAGTGCCCGTTACCTAACCTAGATAGTCCAAGTGCCCGCTAGGTAACCTACATAGTCCTAGTGCCCGCTAGTTAACCAACATTGTCCAAGTGCCCGATACGGAACCCTCATAGACCAAGTGCCCGTTAGGTAACCTACAGAGTCCAAATGCCCGCTACTAACCTACATAGTCCAGGTGCCTGATAGGGTACCTACATAATCCAAGTGCCCGCTAGTTAAACTAGATAATCCAAGTTCCTGTTAGCTAACCTACGTAGTCCAAGTGCCCGTTCGTTAACCTAGATAGTCCAAGTGCCCGCTAGTTAACCTAGATCGTCCAAGTACCCGCTAGGTAATGTAGATAGTTCAAGTGAACGCTAGGAAACCTAGATAGTCCAAGTGCCCGCTAGGTAACCTACAAAGTCCAAGTGCCCGCTAGGTAACCTATATATAGTCCAAATGCCCGCTAGGGCACCTACATAGTCCAAATACCCGCTAATTAACCTACATAGTCCTAGTGCCCGTTAGCTAACCTAGATAGTCTAAGGGCCCACTAGTTAACCTACATAGTTCAAGTGCCCGCTAGCTAACCTAGATAATCCAAGTGCCCGCTAGTTAACCTATATCATCCAAGTGCTCGCTAGTTAACCTAGATCGTCCAAGTGACCGCTAGTTAACCTACATAGTCTAAGTGCCCGCTAGGTAACCTAGATAGTCCAAATGCCCGCTAGTTAACCTACATAGTCCAAGTGCCCGCTAGGTAACCTATATAGTCCAAGTGCAAGACGGGAACCTACATAATCCAAGTGCACGATAGGGAACCTACATAGTCCAAATGCCCGTTAGGTAACCTAGATAGTCCAAATGCCCGCTAGAGTACCCACATAGTCCAAGTGCCCACTAGGGAACCTACATAGTCAAAGTGCCCGCTAGGGAACCTGCATCGTCCATGTGCCCGCTAGTTAACCTAGATAGTCCAAGTTTCTGTTAGCTAACCTACATAGTCCAAGTGCCCGTTCGTTAACCTAGATTGTCCAAGTGCCCGCTAGGTAACCTAGACAATCCAAGTGCCTGCTAGGTAACCTACATATTCCAAGTGCCCATTTGCTAACCTAGATTGTCAAAGTGCCCGCTAGTTAACCTACATAGTCCAAGGGCCCGCTAGTTAACCTAGATAGTCCAAGTGCCCGCTAGTTAACCTACATAGTACAAGGAACCACTAGTTAACCTACATAGTCTTAGTGCCCGTTAGTTAACCTACATTGTCCCAGTCCCTGATAGGGAATCTACATAGTCCAAGTATCCGCTAGGTAACCTACATAGTCCAAATGCCCCCTAGTAACGTACATAGTCCAAGTGACCGATAGGGAACTTACAAAATCCAAGTGTCCGCTAGGGAACCCACATAGTCCAAGTGCCCGTTAGAGAACTTACATAGTTAAAGGGCCTGCTATGGAATCTACATAGTCCTAGTGCCCGCTAGGGAACCTTCATAGTCCGAGTGCCTGCTAGGGAACCTACATAGTCCAAGTGCCCTTTAGTGAACCCATGTAATCCAAATGCCCACTAGGGAACCTAGATAGTCCAAGTGCCCGCTAGGTAACCTAGATAGTCCAAGTGCCCGCTAGGTAACCTACAAAGTTCAAGTGCCCGCTAGGTAATCTATATAGTCCAAATGCCCGCTAGGGCACCTACATAGTCCAAGTGCACGCTAATTAACCTACATAGTCCAAGTGCCCGTTAGCTAACCTAGATAGTCCAAGGGCCAACTAGTTAACCTACATGGTTCAAGTGCCCGCTAGGTAACCTAGCTAATCCAAGTGACCGCTAATTAACCTATATCGTCCAAGTGCCCGCTAGTTAACCTAGATGGTCCAAGTGCCCACTGGTTGACCTACATAGTCCAAGGGCCCGCTACTTAACCTACATAGTGCAAGGGCCCGCTAGTTAACCTAGATCGTCCAAGTGTCCGCTAGTTAACCTACATAGTTCCAGTGCCCTCTAGTTAACCTACATAGTCCAAGTGCCCGCTAAGTAACTTAGATAGTCCAAGTGCCCACTAGGGGACGTACATAGTCCAAGTGCCTGCTAGGTTACTTACATAGTCCAAGTGCCCGCTAGGGTATGTACATAATCCAAGTGCCCGCTAGTTAACCTACATAGTCCAAGGGCCTGCTAGTTAACCACCATAGTCCAAGTGCCAGATAGGAAACCAACATAGTCCAAGTGCCCGCTAAGGGACTTACAAGTCCAAGAGCCCGCTAGGGAACCTACATAGTCCAAGTGCCCGTTAGGGAACCTAGATAGTAAAAGTGCCCGCTAGAGAACCTGCATCGCCCAAGTGCCCACTAGTTAACCTAGAAAGTCCAAGTGCCCGTTAATTAACCTAGATTGTCCAAGTGCCCGCTAGGTTACTTACATAGTCCTAGTTCCCGCTGGGTAACCTAGATAGTCCTAGTGCCCGTTACCTAACCTAGATCGTCCCAGTGCCCGCTATGCAACCTACATAGTCCAAGTGCCCGTTCGTTAACCTAGAAATCCATGTGCCCGCTAGGTAACCTAGACTGTCCAAGTGCCCGCTAGGTTACCTGCATAGTCCAAGTGCCCGTTAGGTAACCTAGATAGTCCAAGTGCCCGCTAGGTAACCTAGATAGTCAAAGTGCCCGTTAGCAAACCAGTGCCGGCTAGGGTATGTACATAGTCCAGGTGTCCGCTAGGTAACCTAGAGAGTCTAAGTGCCCGCTACTTAATCTACATAGTCCAAGGTCCCGTTCGTTAACCTACATAGTCCAAGTGCCTGATAGGGAACCTACGTAGTCCAAGTGCCCGCTAGGGAACCTGCATCGTCCAAGTGCCCGCTAGTTAACCTAGATCGTACAAGTGGCCGCTAGTTAACCTACACAGTCCAAGGGCCCGCAAGTTGACCTACATAGTCCAAGGGCCCTCTAGTTAACCTAGATCGTCCAAGTGCCCACTAGGGGACGTACATAGTCCAACTGCCCACTAGGTAACCTAGATAGTCCAAGTGTCCTCTAGGTAACCTAGATAGTCTAAGTACCCGCTAGTTACCGTACATAGTCCAAGTGCCCGCTAGTTAACCTACATAGTCCACGTGCGCGATAGGGAACCTACATAGTCCAAGTGCCCACTAAGGGACATACATAGTCCAAGTGCCCGCTAGGGAACCTACATAGTCCAAGTGCCTGTTAGGGAACCAGGATAGCCCAAGTGCCCGCTAGTTAACCTAGATAGTACAAGTGCCCGCTAGTTAACCTAGATCGTCCAAGTGCCCGCTGGTTAACCTACATAGTCCAAGTGCCCGCTTGTTAACCTACATAGTTCAAGGTCCGCTACTTAACCTAGATAGTCCAGTGCCCGCTAGTTAACCTACATAGTCCAAAGGGCCCTCTTGTTAACCTAGATAGTCCAAGTGCCCGCTCGGGGACGTACATAGTCCAAGTGCCCGCTAGGTAACCTAGATAGTCCAAGTGCCCATTAGCTAACCTAGATAGTCCAAGTGCCCGCTAGGAAACCTACATAGTCCAAGTGCCCGTTTGTTAACCTAGATAGTTCAAGTGCCCGCTAGGTAACCTAGGCAGTCCAAGTTCCCGCTAGGTTACCTACATAGTCAAAGTGAGCGCTAGTTAACCTGATAGTTCAAGTGACTGCTAGTTAACCTACATAGTCCAAGTGCCCGCTAGTTAACCTACATAGCTCAGGGCCCGCTAGTTAACCTAGATAGTCCTATTGCCCGTTAGTTAACCTAGGGAGTCCAAGTGCCCACTAGGGGACGTACATAGTCCAAGTGGCCTCTAGGTAACCTAGATAGTCCAGTGCCCGCCAAGGTATGTACATAGTCCAAGTGCCAGCTAGGTAACCTAGGTAGTCTAAGTGCCCGTTGGTTAACCTACATAGTCCAAGTGCCCGCTAGTTAACCTAGATAGTCCATGTGCCCCCTAGTTAACCTAGATACTCCAAGTGCCCGCTAGTTAACCTAGATCGTCGAAGTGCCCGCTAGTTAACCTACATAGACCAAGGGCCCGCTTATTAACCTACATAGTCCAAGTTCCGCTAGTTAACCTAGATAGTCCAAGTGCCCGCTAGTTAAACTACATAGTCCAAGGGCCCTCTAGTTAACCTAGATAGTCCACGTGCCCGCTAGGGTATGTACATAGTTCAATTGCCCGCTAGGTAACCTAGATAGTCCAAGTGTCTTCTAGTTAACCTAAATAGTCCAAGTGCCTGCTAGGTAACCAAGATTGTCCAAGGACACACTAGTTAACCTACATAGTCCAAGTGCCCGATAGGGAACTTACATAGACCAAGTGCCCGCTGAGGAATCTACATAGTCCAAGTCCCCATAGGGAACCTACATATTCCAAGTGCCCGTTAGGGAACCTAGATAGTCGAAGTGCCCGTAGTGAACCTATATAATACAAGTGCCCGCAAGAGAACCTGCATTGTCCAAGTGCCCACTAGTAAAACCTAGATAGTCCATGTGCCCGCTAGTTAACCTAGATAGTCCAAGTGCCCGCTAATTAACCTTGATCGTCCAAGTGCCCGCTAGTTAACGTACATAGTCCAAGTGCCCGATAGGGAACCTACATAATCCAAGTGCCCGATGAGGAACCTACATAGTCCAAGTGCCAGATAGGGAAATTATATATTCCAAGTGCCTGTTAGGGAACCTAGATAGTCCAAGTGCCCGTAGGGAACATATATAGTCCAACTGCCCGCTAGGGAACCTACATAGTCAACGTGCCCGCTAGGGAACCTGCATTGTACAAGTACCCGCTAGTTAACCTAGATCGTCCAAGTGCCCGCTAGTTAACCTAGATAGTCCAAGTTCCCGCTAGTTAACCTTGATCGTCCAAGTGCCCGCTAGTTAACGTACATAGTACAAGTGCCCGATAGGGAACCTACATAGTCCAAGTGCCCGATGAGGAACCTACATAGTCCAAGTGCCCGCAGAGGAACCTACATAGTCCAAGTGCCAGATAGGGAAATTATATATTCCAAGTGCCTGTTAGGGAACCTAGATAGTCCAAGTGCCCGTAGGGAACATATATAGTCCAAGTGCCCACTAGGGAACCTACATAGTCAAAGTGCCCGATAGGGAACCTGCATTGTCCAAGTGCCCGCTAGTTAACCTACATAGTCCAGAACCCGCTAGTTTACCTAGATAGTCCAAGTGCCCGCTAGATAACCTACATAGTCCAAGGGGCCGCTAGTTAACCTAGATATTCCAAGTGCCCGCTAGTTAACCTAGATCGTCCAAGAGTCCGCTAGTTAACCTACATAGTCCAAGTTCCCGTTAGGTAACCTAGATAGTCCACGTGCCCGCAAGGTAACCTACATAATCCAAGTGCCCGCTAGGTAACCTAGATATTCCAAGTTCCTGTTAGCTAACCTAGATAGTCCAAGTGCCTGCTAGGTAACCTACAGAGTCCATGTGCCCATTCCTTAACCTAGATAGTCCAAGTGCCCACTAGGTAACCTAGACAGTCCAAGTTCCCGCTAGGTTACCTACATAGTCCAAGTGACCGCTAGTTAACCTGATAGTTCAAGTGCCTGCTAGTTAACCTACATAGTCCAAGTGCCCGCTAGTTAACCTACATAGCCCAGGGCCTGCTAGTTAACCTAGATAGTCCAAGTGCCGGCTAGTTAACCTACATAGTCCAAGTGCCCGCTGAGGAACCTACATAGTCCAAGTGCCCGATAGGGAACCTACATATTCCAAGTGCCCATTAGGGAACCTAGATAGTCCAAGTGCCCGTAGGGAACCTATATAATCCAAGTGCCCGCTAGGGAACCTACATAGTCAAAGTGCCCGCTAGGGAACCTGCATTGTACAAGTGCCCGCTAGCTAACCTAGATAGTCCAAGTTCTCGCTAGTTAACCTTGATCGTCCAAGTGCCCGCTAGTTAACCTACAAAGTCCAAGTGCCCGATAGGGAACCTACATAGTCCAAGTGCTCGCTGAGGAACCTACATATTCCAAGTGCCTGTTAGGGAACCTAGATAGTCCAAGTGCCCGTAGGGAACATATATAGTCCAAGAGCCCGCTAGGGAACCTACATAGTCAAAGTGCCCGTTAGGGAACCTAGATAATACAAGTGCCCGCTAGGGAACCTGCATCATCCAAGTGCCCGGTAGTTAATCTAGATAGTCCAAGTGCCCGCTAGTTAACCTAGATAGTCCAAGTGCCCGGTAGTTAACCTAGATCGTCCAAGTGCCCGCTAGTTAACCTACATAGTCCAAGGACCCGATTGTTAACCTACATACTCCAAGGTCCGCTACTTAACCTAGATAGTCCAAGTGCCCGCTTGTTAACCTACATAATGCAAGGGCCCTCTAGTTAACGTACATAGTCCAAGTGTCCGCTAGGGGACGCACATAGTCCAAGTGCCCGCTAGGTAACCTAGATAGTCCAAGTGCCCGTTAGCTAACCTAGATAGTCCAAGTGCCCGCTAGGTAACCTAGACAGTCCAAGTGTCTGCTAGTTATCCTACATATTCCAAGTACCCGCTAGGTAACCTAGATAGTCCAAGGACCCACTAGTTAACCTACATAGTCCAAGTGCCCGATAGGGAACCTACATAGTCCAAGTGCCCGCTGAGAAACTTACATAGTCCAAGTGCACGATAGGGAACCTACATATTCCAAGTGCCTGTTAGGGAACCTAGATAGTCCATGTGCCCATAGTGAACATATATAGTTCAAGAGCCCTCTAGGGGACCTACATAGTCAAAGTGCCCGTTAGGGAACCTAGATAGTCCAAGTACCCGCTAGGGAACCTGCATCATCCAAGTGCCCGGTAGTTATTCTAGATAGTCCAAGTGCCCGCTAGTTAACCTAGATAGTCCAAGTGCCCGGTAGTTAACCTAGATCGTCCAAGTGCCCGCTAGTTAACCTACATAGTCCAACGGCCCGCTTGTTAACTTACATAGTCCAAGGACCGCTACTTAACCTAGATAGTCCAAGTGCCCGCTAGTTAACCTACATAGTCCAAGGGCCCTCTAGTTAACGTAGATAGTCCAAGTGCCCGCTAGGGGACGTACATAGTCCAAGTGCCCGCTAGGTAACCTAGATAGTCCAAGTGCCCGTTAGCTAACCTAGATAGTCCAAGTGCCCGCTAGGTAACCTAGATAGTCCAAGGACCCACTAGTTAACCTACATAGTTCAAGTGCCCGATAGGGAACCTACATATTCCAAGTACCCGTTAGGGAACCTAGATAGTCCAAGTGCCCGTAGGGAACCTATATATTCCAAGTGCCCGCTAGGGAACCTGCATTGTCCAAGTGCCTGCTAGTTAACCTAGATAGTCCAAGTGCCCGCTAGTTAACCTAGGTATTCCAAGTGCACGCTAGTTAACCTAGATCGTCTAAGGGCCCGCTAGTTAACATACATAGTCAGAGGGCCCGCTTGTTAACCTACATAGTCCAAGGTCCGCTACTTAACCTAGATAGTCCAAGTGCCCGATAGTTAACCTACATAGTCCAAGTGCCCTCTAGTTAACCTAGATAGTCCAAGTGCCCGCTAGGGGACGTACATAGTAAGTGCCCTCTAGTTAACCTAGATAGTCCAAGTGCCTGCTAGGGGACGTACCTAGTCCAAGTGCCCATTTGTTATCCTAGATAGTCCAAGTGCCCACTAGGTAACCTAGACAGTCCAAGTTCCCGCTAGGTTACCTACATAGTCCAAGTGACCGCTAGTTAACCTGGTAGTTCAAGTGCCTGCTAGTTAACCTACATAGTCCATGTGCCCGCTAGTGAACCTACATAGCCCAGGGCCTGCTAGTTAACCTAGATAGTCCAGTGCCCGCTAGTTAACCTACATAGTCCAAGTGCCCGCTGAGGAACCTACATAGTCCAAGTGCCCGATAGGGAACCTACATATTCCAAGTACCCGTTAGGGAACCTAGATAGTCCAAGTGCCCGTAGGGAACCTATATAGTCCAAGTGCCCGCTAGGGAACCTACATAGTCAAAGTGCCCGCTAGGGAACCTGCATTGTACAAGTGCCCGCTAGTTAACCTAGATCGTCCAAGTGCCCGCTAGTTAACCTAGATAGTCCAAGTTCGGCTAGTTAACCTTGATCGTCCAAGTGCCCGCTAGTTAATGTACATAGTCCAAGTGCCCGATAGGGAACCTACATAGTCCAAGTGCCCGCTGAGGAACCTACATAGTCCAAGTGCCCGCTGAGGAACCTACATAGTCCAAGTGCCCGATAGGGAAACTACATATTCCAAGTGCCTGTTAGGGAACCTAGATAGTCCAAGTGCCCGTAGGGAACATATATAGTCCAAGTGCCCACTAAGGGACATACATAGTCCAAGTGCCCGCTAGGGAACCTACATAGTCCAAGTGCCTGTTAGGGAACCAGGATAGCCCAAGTGCCCGCTAGTTAACCTAGATAGTACAAGTGCCCGCTAGTTAACCTAGATCGTCCAAGTGCCCGCTGGTTAACCTACATAGTCCAAGTGCCCGCTTGTTAACCTACATAGTTCAAGGTCCGCTACTTAACCTAGATAGTCCATTGCCCGCTAGTTAACCTACATAGTCCAAAGGGCCCTCTTGTTAACCTAGATAGTCCAAGTGCCCGCTCGGGGACGTACATAGTCCAAGTGCCCGCTAGGTAACCTAGATAGTCCAAGTGCCCATTAGCTAACCTATATAGTCCAAGTGCCCGCTAGGAAACCTACATAGTCCAAGTGCCCGTTTGTTAACCTAGATAGTTCAAGTGCCCGCTAGGTAACCTAGGCAGTCCAAGTTCCCGCTAGGTTACCTACATAGTCAAAGTGAGCGCTAGTTAACCTGATAGTTCAAGTGACTGCTAGTTAACCTACATAGTCCAAGTGCCCGCTAGTTAACCTACATAGCTCAGGGCCCGCTAGTTAACCTAGATAGTCCTATTGCCCGTTAGTTAACTAAGGGAGTCCAAGTGCCCACTAGGGGACGTACATAGTCCAAGTTGCCTCTAGGTAACCTAGATAGTCCAGTGCCCGCCAAGGTATGTACATAGTCCAAGTGCCAGCTAGGTAACCTAGGTAGTCTAAGTGCCCGTTGGTTAACCTACATAGTCCAAGTGCCCGCTAGTTAACCTAGATAGTCCATGTGCCCCCTAGTTAACCTAGATACTCCAAGTGCCCGCTAGTTAACCTAGATCGTCGAAGTGCCCGCTAGTTAACCTACATAGACCAAGGGCCCGCTTGTTAACCTACATAGTCCAAGGTCCGCTAGTTAACCTAGATAGTCCAAGTGCCCGCTAGTTAAACTACATAGTCCAAGGGCCCTCTAGTTAACCTAGATAGTCCACGTGCCCGCTAGGGTATGTACATAGTTCAATTGCCCGCTAGGTAACCTAGATAGTCCAAGTGTCTTCTAGTTAACCTAAATAGTCCAAGTGCCTGCTAGGTAACCAAGATTGTCCAAGGACACACTAGTTAACCTACATAGTCCAAGTGCCCAATAGGGAACTTACATAGACCAAGTGCCCGCTGAGGAATCTACATAGTCCAAGTCCCCATAGGGAACCTACATATTCCAAGTGCCCGTTAGGGAACCTAGATAGTCGAAGTGCCCGTAGTGAACCTATATAATACAAGTGCCC
Organism: Tenrec ecaudatus; assembly: GCF_050624435.1. Taxonomy (NCBI): domain Eukaryota; kingdom Metazoa; phylum Chordata; class Mammalia; order Afrosoricida; family Tenrecidae; genus Tenrec; species Tenrec ecaudatus. The sequence continues at coordinate 270,540,287 of NC_134530.1, read as the reverse complement.
GCAAGAGAACCTGCATTGTCCAAGTGCCCACTAGTAAAACCTAGATAGTCCATGTGCCCGCTAGTTAACCTAGATAGTCCAAGTGCCCGCTAATTAACCTTGATCGTCCAAGTGCCCGCTAGTTAACGTACATAGTCCAAGTGCCCGATAGGGAACCTACATAATCCAAGTGCCCGATGAGGAACCTACATAGTCCAAGTGCCCGCTCAAAAACCTAGATAGTCCAAGTGCCCGGTAGGTAACCTACAAAGTCCAAGTGCCTGCTAGTAATCTATATAGTCCAAATGCCCACTAGGGCACACACATAGTCCAAGTGCCCGCTAATTTACCTATATAGTCCAAGTGCCCGTTAGCTAACCTAGATAGTCCAAGGGTCAACTAGTTAACCTACATAGTTCAAGGGCCCAATAGGTAACCTAGCTAATCCAAGTGCCCGCTAGTTAACCTATATCGTCCAAGTGCCCGCTAGTTAACCTAGATTGTCCAAGTGCCTGATAGTAAACCTACATAGTGCAAGGGCCCGCTAGTTAACCTAGATCATCCAAGTGTCCGCTATTAAACCTACATAGTCCAAGGGCCCGCTAGTTGACCTAGATAGACAATGTGCCCGCTAGTTAACCTAGATAGTCCGAGTGCCCGTTAATTATCCTAGATAGTCCAAGTGCCCACTAGGGAACGTACATAGTCCAAGTGCCCGCTAGGTAACCTAGATATTCCTAGTGCCCGTTAGTTATCCTAGATAGTCCTAGTGCCCACTAAGGGACATACATAGTCCAAGTGCCCGCTAGGTAACCTAGATAGTCCAAGTGCCCGCTAGGGTATGTACATAGTCCAAGTGCCCGCTAGGTAACCTAGATAGTCTAAGTGCCGGCTAGTTAACCTACATAGTCCAAGGGCACGCTAGTTAGCCTACATAGTCCAAGTGCCCGCTAAGGGACGTACATAGTTCAAGTTCCCGTTAAGGAACCTACATAGTCCAAGTGCCCATTAGGGAACCTAGATAGTCCAAGGGCCGCTAGGGAACGTGCATCATCCACGTACCCGGTAGTTAATCTAGATAGTCCAACTGCCCGCTAGTTAACCTAGATAGTCCAAGTGCCCGGTAGTTAACCTGGATCGTCCAATTGCCCGCTAGTTAACCTACATAGTCCAAGGGCCCGCTTGTTAACCTACATAGTCCAAGTTCTGCTACTTAACCCAGATAGTCCAAATGCCCACTAAGGAACCTACATAGTCCAAGTGCCCGTTAGGAAACCAGGGTAGTCCAAGTGCCCGCTAGTTAATCTAGATAGTCCAAGTGCCCGCTAGTTAACCTAGATAGTACAAGTGCCCCCTAGTTAACTTAGATCGTCCAAGTGCCCGCTAGTTAACCTACATAGACCAAAGGCCCGCTTGTTAACCTACATAGTCCAAGGTCCGCTACTTAACCTAGTTAGTCCAAGTTCCCGCTAGTTAACCTACATAGTCCAAGGGCCCTCTAGTTAACCTACATAGTCCATGTGCCCGCTAGGGGACGTACATAGTCCAAATGCCCGCTAGGTAACCTAGATAGTTCAAGTGCCCGCTAGGTAACCTACATAGTCCAAGTGCCCGTTCGTTAACCTAGATAGTTCAAGTGCCCGCTAGGTAACCTAGGCAGTCCAAGTTCCCGCTAGGTTACCTACATAGTCCAAGTGCCCGCTAGTTAACCTACATAGCCCAGGGCCCGCTAGTTAACCTAGATAGTCCTATTGCCCGTTAGTTAACCTAGATAGTCCAAGTGCCCACTAGGGGACGTACATAGTCCATGTGGCCGCTAGGTAACCTAGATAGTCCAGTGCCCGCTAAGGTATGTACATAGTCAAAGTGCCCGCTAGGTAACCTAGATAGTCTAAGTACCCGCTAGTTAACCTATATAGTTCAAGGGCCCGCAAGTTAACCTACATAGTCCAAGTGTGCGACAGGGAACCTACATAGTCCAAGTGCCCTCTAAGGGACGTACATAGTCCAAGTGCCTGCTAGGGAACCTAGATAGTCCAATTGCCCGCTAGGGAACCTGCATCGTCCAAGTGCCCGCTAGTTAACCTAGATCGTCCAAGTGCCCGCTAGTTAACCTACATAGTCCAAGGGCCCGCAAGTTGAACTACATAGTCCAAGGGCCCTCTAGTTAACCTAGATCGTCCAAGTGCCCACTAGGGGACGTACATAGTCCTACTGCCCACTAGGTAACCTAGATAGTCCAAGTGTCCGCTAGTTAACCTACATAGTCCAAGTGCCCGCTAGGTAACCTAGATAGTCCAAGGGCCCGCTAGTTAACCAATATAGTCCAAGTGCCCAATAGGGAACCTACAAAGTCCAAGTGCCCGCTGAGGAACCTACATATTCCAAGTGCCCGATAGGGAACCTATATATTCCAAGTGCCCGTTAGGGAACCTAGATAGTCCAAGTGCCCGCTAGGTAACCTACTAAGTCCAAATGCCTGCTAGGTAATCTATATAGTCCAAATGCCCGCTAGTTTACCTCTATAGTCCAAGTGCCCGTTAACTAACCTAGATAGTCCATGGGTCAACTAGTTAACCTACATAGTTCAAGAGCCCAATAGGTAACCTAGCTAATCCAAGTGCCCGCTAGTTAACCTATATGGTCCAAGTGCCTACTAGTTAACCTAGATTGTCCAAGTGCCCGATTGTTAACCTACATAGTGCAAGGGCCCGCTAGGTAACCTAGATCGTCCAAGTGTCCGCTATTAAACCTACATAGTCCAAGGGGCCGCTAGTTGACCTAGATAGACCAAGTGCCCGCTAGGTAACCTAGATAGTCCAGTTCCCGCTAAGGTATGTACATAGTCCAAGTGCCCGCTAGGTAACCTAGATAGTCTAAGTGCCCGCTAGTTAACCTACATAGTCCAAGGGCCCGCAAGTTAACCTACATAGTCCAAGTGTGCGACAGGGAACCTACATAATCCAAGTACCCGCTAAGGGACGTACATAGTCCAAGTGCCCGCTAGAGAACCTAGAGAGTCCATGTGCCCTCTAGGGAAGCTGCATCGTCCAAGTGCCCGGTAGTTAACCTAGATCGTCCAAGTGCCCGCTAGTTAACCTACATAGTCCAAGGGCCCACAAGTTGACCTACATAGTCCAAGGGCCCTCTAGTTAACCTAGATCGTCCAAGTGCCCACTCGGGGACGTACATAGTCCTACTGCCCACTAGGTAACCTAGATAATACAAGTGTCCGCTAGTTAACCTACATAGTCCAAGTGCCCGCTAGGTAACCTAGATAGTCCAAGGGCCCGCTAGTTAACCAATATAGTTCAAGTGCCCAATAGGGAACCTACAAAGAACAAGTGCCCGCTGAGGAACCTACATATTCCAAGTGCCCGATTGGGAACTTATATATTCCAAGTGCCCGTTAGGAACCTAGATAGTCCAAGTGCCCATAGGGAACCTATATATTCCAAGTGCCCGCTAGGAACCTACGTAGTCAATGTGCCCGCTAGGGAACCTGCATTGTCCAAGTGCCCGCTAGTTAAACTAGATAGTCCTAGTGACCGTTAGTTATCCTAGATAGTCAAAGTGCCCACTAGGGGACGTACATTGTCCAAGTGCCCGCTAGGTAACCTAGATAGTCCAAGTGCCCGCTAGGGTATGTACATAGTCCAAGTGCCCGCTAGGTAACCTAGATAGTCTAAGTGCCCGCTAGTTACCCTACATAGTCCAAGTGCCCGCTAGTTAACCTACATAGTTCACGTGCACAATAGGGAACCAACATAGTCCAAGTGCCCGCTAAGGGACGTACATAGTCCAAGTGCGCGCTAGGGAACCTACATAGTCCAAGTGCCCGTTAGGGAACCAGGATAGTCCAAGTGCCCGCTAGTTAATCTAGATAGTCCAGGTGCCCGCTAGTTAACCTAGATAGTACAAGTGCCCGCTAGTTAACCTAGATCGTCCAAGTGCCCGCTAGTTAACCTACATAGTCCAAGGGCCCGCTTGTTAACCTACATAGTCCAAGGTCGGCTACTTAACCTAGATAGTCCAAGGGCCCGCTAGTTAACCTACATAGTCCAAGGGTATTCTAGTTAACCAAGATAGTCCAAGTGCCCGCTAGGGGACGTACATAATCCAACTTCCCGCTAGGTAACCTAGATAGTCCAAGTGCCCGTTAGCTAACCTAGATAGTCCAAGTGCCCGCTAGGTAACCTACATAGTCCAAGTGCCCGTTCGTTAACCTAGATAGTTCAAGTGCCCGCTAGGTAACCTAGACAGTCCAAGTTCCCGCTAGGTTACCTACATAGTCCAAGTCCCCGCTAGTTAACCTACATAGCCCAGGGCCCGCTAGTTCACCTAGATAGTCCAAGTGCCCGCTAGGGGACGTACATAATCCAAATGCCCGCTAGGTAACCTAGATAGTCCAAGTGCCCGTTAGCTAACCTAGATAGTCCAAGTGCCCACTAGGTAACCTACATAGTCCAAGTGCCCGTTCGTTAACCTAGATAGTTCAAGTGCCCGCTAGGTAACCTAGACAGTCCAAGTTCCCGCTTGGTTACCTATATAGTCCAAGTGCCCGTTAGTTAACCCACATAGCCCAGGGCCCGCTAGTTAACCTAGATAGTCCTATTGCCCGTTAGTTAACCTAGATAATCCAAGTGCACACTAGGGGACGTACATAGTCCAAGTGGCCGCTAGGTAACCTAGATAGTCCAGTGCCCGCTAAGGTATGTACATAGTCCAAGTGCCCGCTAGGTAACCTAGATAGTCCAAGTGCCCGCTAGTTAACCTACATAGTCCAAGTGCCCGCTAGTTAACCTACATAGTCCAAGTGCCCTCTAGTTAATGTAGATAGTCCACGTGCCCTCTAGGGTATGTACATATTTCAATTGCCCGCTAGGTAACCTAGATAATCCAAGTGTCTGCTAGTTAACCTACATAGTCCAAGTGCCCGTTAGGTAACCTAGATAGTCCAAGTGCCCGTAGTGAACCTATATATTCCAAGTGCCCGCTAGGGAACCTGCATTGTCCAAATGGCGGCTAGTTAACCTAGATGGTCCAAGTGTCTGCTAGTTAACCTAGATAGTCCAAGTGTCCGCTAGTTAACCTTGATCGTCCAAGTGCCCGCTAGTTAACCTACATACTCCAAGGGCCCACTAGTTAACCTACATAGTCCAAGAACCCGCTAGTTAACCTAGATAGTCCAAGGGCCCACTAGTTAACCTACATAGTCCAAGAACCTGCTAGTTAACCTAGATAGTCCAAGTGCCCGCTAGTTAACCTACATAGTCCAAGGGCCCGCTTGTTAACCTACATAGTCCAAGAACCCGCTAATTAACCTAGATAGTAAAAGTGCCCGCTAGTTAACCTAGATCGTCCAAGTGCCCGCTAGTTAACCTACATAGTCCAAGGGCCCTCTAATTAACTTAGATAGTCCACGTGCCCGCTATGGTATGTACATAGTTCAATTGCCCGCTAGGTAACCTAGATAGTCCAAGTGTCTGCTAGTTAACCTACATAGTCCAAGTGCCCGTTAGGGAACCTAGATAGTCCAAGTGCCCGTAGTGAACCTATATATTCCAAGTGCCCGCTAGGGAAGCTGCATTGTCCAAGTGCCCGCTAGTTAACCTAGATAGTCCAAGTGTCCGCTAGTTAACCTTGATCGTCCAAGTGCCCGCTAGTTAACCGACATAGTCCAAGGGCCCACTAGTTAACCTACATAGTCCAAGAACCCGCTAGTTAACCTAGATAGTCCAAGTGCCCGCTAGTTAACCTACATAGTCCAAGGGCCCGCTAGGTAACCTAGATATTCCAATTTCCTGTTAGCTAACCTAGATAGTCCAAGTGCCCGCTAGGTAACCTACATAGTACAAGTGCCCATTCATTAACCTAGATAGTCCAAGTGCCTGCTAGGAAACCTAGATTGTCCAGTGCCCGCTAGGTTACCTACATAGTCCAAGTGCCCGCTAGGTAACCTAGATAGTCCAAGTGCCCGCTAGTCAACCTAGATAGTCCTAGTGCACGTTAGTTATCCTAGATAGTCCAAGTGCCCACTAGGGGACTTACACAGTCCAAGTGCCCGCTAGGTGACATACATAGTCCAAGTGCCCGCTAGGGAACCTACATGGTAAAGTGCCCGCTAGTTAACCTAGATCGTCCATGTGCCCACTAGTTAACCTACATAGTCCAAGGGCCCGCTTGTTAACCTACAAAGTCCAAAGTCCGCTATTTAACCTAGATAGTCCAAGTGCCCGCTAGTTAACCTACATAGTCCAATGGCCCTCTAGTTAACCTACATAGTCCAAGTGCCCGATAGGGGACGTATATAGTCCAAGTGCCCGCTATATAACCTAGATAGTCCAGTGCCGGCTAGGGTATGTACATAGTCAAGGTGTCCGCTAGGTAACCTAGATAGTCTAAGTGCCCGCTACTTAACGTACATAGTCCAAGGTCCCGCTCGTTAACCTACATAGTCCAAGTGCCTGATAGGGAACCTACATAGTCCAAGTGCCCGTTAGGGAACCTAGATAGTCCAAGTGCCCGCTAGGGAACCTGCATCATCCAAGTGCCCGCTAGTTAACCTAGATCGTCCAAGTGCCCGCTAGTTAACCTACATAGTCCAAGGGCCCGCAAGTTGACCTACATAGTCCAAGGGCCCTCTAGTTAACTTAGATCGTCCAACTGCCCACTAGGGGCGTACATAGTCCAACTGCCCACTAGGTAACCTAGATAGTCCAAGTGTCCGCTAGTTAACCTAGATATTCTAAGTGCCCGCTAGTTAACCTAGATAGTCCAAGGGCCCGCTAGTTAACCAACATAGTCCAAGTACCCAATAGGGAACCTACAAAGTCCAAGTGCCCGCTGAGGAACCTACATATTCCAAGTGCCCGATAGGGAACTTATATATTCCAAGTGACCGTTAGGGAACCTAGATAGTCCAAGTGCCCATAGGGAACCTATATATTCCAAGTGTCCTCTAGGAACCTACATAGTAAATGTGCCCGCAGGGAACCTGCACTGTCCAAGTGCCTGCTAGTTACCTAGATAGTCCAAGTGCCCGCTAGTTAACCTAGATGTTCCAAGTGCCAGCTAGTTAACCTTGATGGACCAAGTGCCCTCTAGTTAACCTACCTAGTCCAAGGGCCCGCAAGTTAACCTAGATATTCCAAGTGCCCGCTAGTTAACCAAGATCGTCCAAGTGTCCGCTAGTTAACCTACATAGTCCAAGTTCCAGTTAGGTATCCTAGATAGTCCAAATGCCCGCTAGGTAACCTACATAGTCCAAGTGCCCGCTAGGTTACCTAGATATTCCAAGTTCCTGTTAGCTAACCTAGATAGTCCAAGTGCCCCCGAGGTAACCTACATAGTCCAAGTGCCGATTCATTAACCTAGATTGTCCAAGTGCCCCCTAGGTAACCTAAAGTGTCCAAGTGCCCGCTTGGTTACCGACATAGTCCAAGTGCCCGTTCGTTAACCTAGATAGTCCATGTGCCCGCTAGTTAACCTACATAGTCCAAGTTCCCGTTAGGTAACCTAGATAGTCCAAGTAACCACTAGGTAACCTAGATATTCCAAGTTCCTTTTAGCTAACCTAGATAGTCCAAGTGCCCGCTAGGTAACCTACATAGTCCAAGTGCCCTATCGTTAACCTAGATAGTCCAAGTGCCCGCTAGATTACCTACATAGTCCAAGTACCCGTTCGTTAACCTAGATAATCCAATTGCCCGCTAGGTAACCTACATAGTCCCAGCGCCCGCTAGGTAACCTAGATAGTCCAGGTGCCCGTTAGGTATCCTAGATAGTCTAAGTGGCCGCTAGGTAACCTACATACTCCAAGTGCCCGCTAGAAAACCTAGATAGTCCAAGTGCACGCTAGGTAACCTAGATAGTCCAAGTTCCCGCTAGGTAACCTACTAAGTCCAAGTGCCTGCTAGGTAATCTATTTAGTCCAAATGCCCGCTAGGGCACACATATAGTCCAATTGCCCGCTAATTTACCTATATAGTCCAAGTGCCCGTTAGCTAACCTAGATAGTCCAAGGGTCATCTAGTTAACCTACATAGTTCAAGGGCCCGCTAGGTAACCTAGATAGTCTAAGTGCCCGAAGTTACCCTAAATAGTCCAAGTGCCCGCTAGTTAACCTACATAGTTCACGTGCGCGATAGGGAACCTACATAGTCCAAATGCCCGCTAAGGGACGTACATAGTCCAAGTGCCCGCTAGGGAACCTACATAGTCCAAGTGCCCGTTAGGTAACCAAGATAGTCCAAATGCCCGCTAGTTAATCTAGATAGTCCAAGTGCCCGCTAGTTAACCTAGATAGTAAAAGTGCCCGCTAGTTAACCTAGATCGTCCAAGTGTCCGCTAGTTACATACATAGTCCAAGGGCCCGCTTGTTAACCTACATAGTCCAAGGTCCGCTACTTAACCTAGATAGTCCAAGGGCCCGCTAGTTAACCTACATAGTCCAAGTGCCCGCTAGGGGACGTACATAATCCAACTTCCCGCTAGGTAACCTAGATAGTCCAAGTGCCCGTTAGCTAACCTAGATAGTCCAAGTGCCCGCTAGGTAACCTACATAGTCCAAGTGCCCGTTCGTTAACCTAGATAGTTCAAGTGCCCGCTAGGTAACCTAGACAGTCCAAGTTCCCGCTAGGTTACCTACATAGTCCAAGTCCCCGCTAGTTAACCTACATAGCCCAGGGCCCGCTAGTTCACCTAGATAGTCAAAGTGCCCGCTAGGGGACGTACATAATCCAAATGCCCGCTAGGTAACCTAGATAGTCCAAGTGCCCGTTAGCTAACCTAGATAGTCCAAGTGCCCACTAGGTAACCTACATAGTCCAAGTGCCCGTTCGTTAACCTAGATAGTTCAAGTGCCCGCTAGGTAACCTAGACAGTCCAAGTTCCCGCTTGGTTACCTATATAGTCCAAGTGCCCGTTAGTTAACCCACATAGCCCAGGGCCCGCTAGTTAACCTAGATAGTCCTATTGCCCGTTAGTTAACCTAGATAATCCAAGTGCACACTAGGGGACGTACATAGTCCAAGTGGCCGCTAGGTAACCTAGATAGTCCAGTGCCCGCTAAGGTATGTACATAGTCCAAGTGCCCGCTAGGTAACCTAGATAGTCCAAGTGCCCGCTAGTTAACCTACATAGTCCAAGTGCCCGCTAGTTAACCTACATAGTCCAAGTGCCCTCTAGTTAATGTAGATAGTCCACGTGCCCTCTAGGGTATGTACATATTTCAATTGCCCGCTAGGTAACCTAGATAATCCAAGTGTCTGCTAGTTAACCTACATAGTCCAAGTGCCCGTTAGGTAACCTAGATAGTCCAAGTGCCCGTAGTGAACCTATATATTCCAAGTGCCCGCTAGGTAACCTAGACAGTCCAAGTTCCCGCTAGGTTACCTACATAGTCCAAGTCCCCGCTAGTTAACCTACATAGCCCAGGGCCCGCTAGTTCACCTAGATAGTCAAAGTGCCCGCTAGGGGACGTACATAATCCAAATGCCCGCTAGGTAACCTAGATAGTCCAAGTGCCCGTTAGCTAACCTAGATAGTCCAAGTGCCCACTAGGTAACCTACATAGTCCAAGTGCCCGTTCGTTAACCTAGATAGTTCAAGTGCCCGCTAGGTAACCTAGACAGTCCAAGTTCCCGCTTGGTTACCTATATAGTCCAAGTGCCCGTTAGTTAACCCACATAGCCCAGGGCCCGCTAGTTAACCTAGATAGTCCTATTGCCCGTTAGTTAACCTAGATAATCCAAGTGCACACTAGGGGACGTACATAGTCCAAGTGGCCGCTAGGTAACCTAGATAGTCCAGTGCCCGCTAAGGTATGTACATAGTCCAAGTGCCCGCTAGGTAACCTAGATAGTCCAAGTGCCCGCTAGTTAACCTACATAGTCCAAGTGCCCGCTAGTTAACCTACATAGTCCAAGTGCCCTCTAGTTAATGTAGATAGTCCACGTGCCCTCTAGGGTATGTACATATTTCAATTGCCCGCTAGGTAACCTAGATAATCCAAGTGTCTGCTAGTTAACCTACATAGTCCAAGTGCCCGTTAGGTAACCTAGATAGTCCAAGTGCCCGTAGTGAACCTATATATTCCAAGTGCCCGCTAGGGAACCTGCATTGTCCAAATGGCGGCTAGTTAACCTAGATGGTCCAAGTGTCTGCTAGTTAACCTAGATAGTCCAAGTGTCCGCTAGTTAACCTTGATCGTCCAAGTGCCCGCTAGTTAACCTACATACTCCAAGGGCCCACTAGTTAACCTACATAGTCCAAGAACCCGCTAGTTAACCTAGATAGTCCAAGGGCCCACTAGTTAACCTACATAGTCCAAGAACCTGCTAGTTAACCTAGATAGTCCAAGTGCCCGCTAGTTAACCTACATAGTCCAAGGGCCCGCTTGTTAACCTACATAGTCCAAGAACCCGCTAATTAACCTAGATAGTAAAAGTGCCCGCTAGTTAACCTAGATCGTCCAAGTGCCCGCTAGTTAACCTACATAGTCCAAGGGCCCTCTAATTAACTTAGATAGTCCACGTGCCCGCTATGGTATGTACATAGTTCAATTGCCCGCTAGGTAACCTAGATAGTCCAAGTGTCTGCTAGTTAACCTACATAGTCCAAGTGCCCGTTAGGGAACCTAGATAGTCCAAGTGCCCGTAGTGAACCTATATATTCCAAGTGCCCGCTAGGGAAGCTGCATTGTCCAAGTGCCCGCTAGTTAACCTAGATAGTCCAAGTGTCCGCTAGTTAACCTTGATCGTCCAAGTGCCCGCTAGTTAACCGACATAGTCCAAGGGCCCACTAGTTAACCTACATAGTCCAAGAACCCGCTAGTTAACCTAGATAGTCCAAGTGCCCGCTAGTTAACCTACATAGTCCAAGGGCCCGCTAGGTAACCTAGATATTCCAATTTCCTGTTAGCTAACCTAGATAGTCCAAGTGCCCGCTAGGTAACCTACATAGTACAAGTGCCCATTCATTAACCTAGATAGTCCAAGTGCCTGCTAGGAAACCTAGATTGTCCAGTGCCCGCTAGGTTACCTACATAGTCCAAGTGCCCGCTAGGTAACCTAGATAGTCCAAGTGCCCGCTAGTCAACCTAGATAGTCCTAGTGCACGTTAGTTATCCTAGATAGTCCAAGTGCCCACTAGGGGACTTACACAGTCCAAGTGCCCGCTAGGTGACATACATAGTCCAAGTGCCCGCTAGGGAACCTACATGGTAAAGTGCCCGCTAGTTAACCTAGATCGTCCATGTGCCCACTAGTTAACCTACATAGTCCAAGGGCCCGCTTGTTAACCTACAAAGTCCAAAGTCCGCTATTTAACCTAGATAGTCCAAGTGCCCGCTAGTTAACCTACATAGTCCAATGGCCCTCTAGTTAACCTACATAGTCCAAGTGCCCGATAGGGGACGTATATAGTCCAAGTGCCCGCTATATAACCTAGATAGTCCAGTGCCGGCTAGGGTATGTACATAGTCAAGGTGTCCGCTAGGTAACCTAGATAGTCTAAGTGCCCGCTACTTAACGTACATAGTCCAAGGTCCCGCTCGTTAACCTACATAGTCCAAGTGCCTGATAGGGAACCTACATAGTCCAAGTGCCCGTTAGGGAACCTAGATAGTCCAAGTGCCCGCTAGGGAACCTGCATCATCCAAGTGCCCGCTAGTTAACCTAGATCGTCCAAGTGCCCGCTAGTTAACCTACATAGTCCAAGGGCCCGCAAGTTGACCTACATAGTCCAAGGGCCCTCTAGTTAACTTAGATCGTCCAACTGCCCACTAGGGGCGTACATAGTCCAACTGCCCACTAGGTAACCTAGATAGTCCAAGTGTCCGCTAGTTAACCTAGATATTCTAAGTGCCCGCTAGTTAACCTAGATAGTCCAAGGGCCCGCTAGTTAACCAACATAGTCCAAGTACCCAATAGGGAACCTACAAAGTCCAAGTGCCCGCTGAGGAACCTACATATTCCAAGTGCCCGATAGGGAACTTATATATTCCAAGTGACCGTTAGGGAACCTAGATAGTCCAAGTGCCCATAGGGAACCTATATATTCCAAGTGTCCTCTAGGAACCTACATAGTAAATGTGCCCGCAGGGAACCTGCACTGTCCAAGTGCCTGCTAGTTACCTAGATAGTCCAAGTGCCCGCTAGTTAACCTAGATGTTCCAAGTGCCAGCTAGTTAACCTTGATGGACCAAGTGCCCTCTAGTTAACCTACCTAGTCCAAGGGCCCGCAAGTTAACCTAGATATTCCAAGTGCCCGCTAGTTAACCAAGATCGTCCAAGTGTCCGCTAGTTAACCTACATAGTCCAAGTTCCAGTTAGGTATCCTAGATAGTCCAAATGCCCGCTAGGTAACCTACATAGTCCAAGTGCCCGCTAGGTTACCTAGATATTCCAAGTTCCTGTTAGCTAACCTAGATAGTCCAAGTGCCCCCGAGGTAACCTACATAGTCCAAGTGCCGATTCATTAACCTAGATTGTCCAAGTGCCCCCTAGGTAACCTAAAGTGTCCAAGTGCCCGCTTGGTTACCGACATAGTCCAAGTGCCCGTTCGTTAACCTAGATAGTCCATGTGCCCGCTAGTTAACCTACATAGTCCAAGTTCCCGTTAGGTAACCTAGATAGTCCAAGTAACCACTAGGTAACCTAGATATTCCAAGTTCCTTTTAGCTAACCTAGATAGTCCAAGTGCCCGCTAGGTAACCTACATAGTCCAAGTGCCCTATCGTTAACCTAGATAGTCCAAGTGCCCGCTAGTTAACCTAGACTGTCCAAGTGCCCGCTAGATTACCTACATAGTCCAAGTACCCGTTCGTTAACCTAGATAATCCAATTGCCCGCTAGGTAACCTACATAGTCCCAGCGCACGCTAGGTAACCTAGATAGTCCAGGTGCCCGTTAGGTAACCTAGATAGTCTAAGTGGCCGCTAGGTAACCTACATACTCCAAGTGCCCGCTAGAAAACCTAGATAGTCCAAGTGCACGCTAGGTAACCTAGATAGTCCAAGTTCCCGCTAGGTAACCTACTAAGTCCAAGTGCCTGCTAGGTAATCTATTTAGTCCAAATGCCCGCTAGGGCACACATATAGTCCAATTGCCCGCTAATTTACCTATATAGTCCAAGTGCCCGTTAGCTAACCTAGATAGTCCAAGGGTCATCTAGTTAACCTACATAGTTCAAGGGCCCGCTAGGTAACCTAGATAGTCTAAGTGCCCGAAGTTACCCTAAATAGTCCAAGTGCCCGCTAGTTAACCTACATAGTTCACGTGCGCGATAGGGAACCTACATAGTCCAAATGCCCGCTAAGGGACGTACATAGTCCAAGTGCCCGCTAGGGAACCTACATAGTCCAAGTGCCCGTTAGGTAACCAAGATAGTCCAAATGCCCGCTAGTTAATCTAGATAGTCCAAGTGCCCGCTAGTTAACCTAGATAGTAAAAGTGCCCGCTAGTTAACCTAGATCGTCCAAGTGTCCGCTAGTTACATACATAGTCCAAGGGCCCGCTTGTTAACCTACATAGTCCAAGGTCCGCTACTTAACCTAGATAGTCCAAGGGCCCGCTAGTTAACCTACATAGTCCAAGTGCCCGCTAGGGGACGTACATAATCCAAATGCCCGCTAGGTAACCTAGATAGTCCAAGTCCTCGTTAGCTAACCTAGATAGTCCAAGTGCCCGCTAGGTAACCTACATAGTCCAAGTGCCCGTTCGTTAACCTAGATAGTTCAAGTGCCCGCTAGGTAACCTATACAGTCCAAGTTCCCGCTTGGTTACCTACATAGTCCAAGTGCCCGCTAGTTATCCTACATAGCCCAGGGCCCGCTAGTTAACCTAGATAGTCCTATTGCCGATAGTTAACCTAGATAGTCCAAGTGCACACTAGGGGACGTACATAGTCCAAGTGCCCGCTAGGTAACCTAGATAGTCCAGTGCCCGCTAAGGTATGTACATAGTCCAAGTGCCCGCTAGGTAACCTAGATAGTCTAAGTGCCCGCTAGTTAACCTACATAGTCCAAGTGCCCGCTAGTAAACCTACATAGTCCAAGTGCCCTCTAGTTAACCTAGATAGTCCACGTGCGCGCTAGGATATGTACATAGTTCAATTGCCCGCTAGGTAACCTAGATAATCCAAGTGTCTGCTAGTTAACCTACATAGTCCAAGTGCCCGTTAGGTAACCTAGATAGTCCAAGTGCCCGTAGTCAACCTATATATTCCAAGTGCCCGCTAGGGAACCTGCATTGTCCAAGTGCCGGCTAGTTAACCTAGATGGTCCAAGTGTCTGCTAGTTAACCTAGATAGTCCAAGTGTCCGCTAGTTAACCTTGATCGTCCAAGTGCCCGCTAGTTAACCTACATACTCCAAGGGCCCACTAGTTAACCTACATAGTCCAAGAACCCGCTAGTTAACCTAGATAGTCCAAGTGCCCGCTAGTTAACCTACATAGTCCAAGGGCCCGCAAGGTAACCTAGATATTCCAATTTCCTGTTAGCTAACCTAGATAGTCCAAGTGCCCGCTAGATAACCTACATAGTACAAGTGCCCATTCATTAACCTAGATAGTCCAAGTGCCCGCTAGGTAACCTAGACTGTCCAAGTGCCCGCTTGGTTACCTACATAGTCCAAGTGCCCGCTAGTTAACCTACATAGCCCAGGGCCCGTTAGTTAACCTAGATAGTCCTATTGCCCGTTAATTAACCTAGATAGTCCAAGTGCACACTAGGGGACGTACATAGTCCAAGTGTCCGCTAGTTAACCTTGATCGTCCAAGTGCCCGCTAGTTAAACTACATAGTCCAAGGGCCCACTAGTTAACCTACATAGTCCAAGAACCCGCTAGTTAACCTAGATAGTCCAAGTGCCCGCTATTTAACCTACATAGTCCAAGGGCCCGCTAGGTAACCTAGATATTCCAATTTCCTGTTAGCTAACCTAGATAGTCCAAGTGCCCGCTAGGTAACCTACATAGTACAAGTGCCCATTCATTAACCTAGATAGTCCAAGTGCCCGCTAGTTAACCTAGACTCTCCAGTGCCCGCTAGGTTACCTACATAATCCAAGTGCCCGCTAGGTAACCTAGATAGTCCAAGTGCCCGCTAGTTAACCTAGATAGTCCTAGTGCACGTTAGTTATCCTAGATAGTCCAAGTGCCCACTAGGGGACGTACACAGTCCAAGTGCCCGCTAGGTAACATACATAGTCCAAGTGCCCGCTAGGGAACCTACATAGTAAAGTGCCCGCTAGTTAACCTAGATCGTCCAAGTGCCCGCTAGTTAACCTACATAGTCCATGTGCCCGATAGGAGACGTATATAGTCCAGTGCCGGCTAGGGTATGTACATAGTCCAGGTGTCCGCTAGGTAACCTAGATAGTCTAAGTGCCCGCTACTTAACCTACATAGTCCAAGGTTCCGCTCGTTAAACGACATAGTCCAAGTGCCTCATAGGGAACCTACATAGTCCAAGTGCCCGTTAGGGAACCTAGACAGTCCAAGTGCCTGCTAGGGAACCTGCATCATCCAAATGCCCGCTAGTTAACCTAGATCGTCCATGTGCCCGCTAGTTAACCTACATAGTCCAAGGGCCCGCAAGTTGACCTACATAATCCAAGGGCCCTCTAGTTAACCTAGATCGTCCAAGTGCCCACTAGGGGACGTACATAGTCCAACTGCCCACTAGGTAACCTAGATAGTCTAAGGGCCTGCTAGTTAACCAACATAGTCCAAGTGCCCAATAGGGAACCTACAAAGTCCAAGTGCCCGCTAAGGAACCTACATATTCCAAGTGCCCGATAGGGAACCTATATTTTCCAAGTGCCCGTTAGGAAACCTAGATAGTCCAAGTGCCCGTAGGGAACCTATATATTCCAAGTGCCCGCTAGGAACCTACATAGTCAATGTGCCCGCTAGGGAACCTTGATTGTCCAAATGCCCGCTGGTTAACCTTGATTGTCCAAGTAGCAGCTAGTTAACCTTGATGGTCCAAGTGCCCTCTAGTTAACCTACGTAGTCCAAGTGCCCGTTCGTTAACCTAGACAGTCCAAGTGCCCGCTAGTTAACCTACATAGTCCAAGTTCCCGTTAGGTAACCTAGATAGTCCAAGTGCCCGCTAGGTAACCTACATAGTCCAAGTAACCACTAGGTAACCTAGATATTCCAAGTTCCTTTTAGCTAACCTAGATAGTCCAAGTGCCCGCTAGGTAACCTACATAGTCCAAGTGCCCTTTCGTTAACCTAGATAGTCCAAGTGCCCGCTAGTTAACCTAGATGGTCCAAGTGCCCGCTAGGTTACCTACATAGTCCAAGTACCCGTTCGTTAACCTAGATAATCCAATTGCCCGCTAGGTAACCTACATAGTCCAAGTGCCCTTTCGTTAACCTAGATAGTCCAATTGCCCGTTAGGTAACCTAGATAGTCCAAGTTCCCGCTAGGTAACCTACATAGTCCAAGTGCCCGATAGGGAACCTACATATTCCAAGTACCCGTTAGGGAACCTAGATAGTCCAAGTGCCCGTAGGGAACCTATATAGTCCAAGTGCCCGCTAGGGAACCTACATAGTCAAAGTGCCCGCTAGGGAACCTGCATTGTACAAGTGCCCGCTAGTTAACCTAGATCGTCCAATTGCCCGCTAGTTAACCTAGATAGTCCAAGTTCGGCTAGTTAACCTTGATCGTCCAAGTGCCCGCTAGTTAACGTACATAGTCCAAGTGCCCGATAGGGAACCTACATAGTCCAAGTGCCCGCTGAGGAACCTACATAGTCCAAGTGCCCGCTGAGGAACCTACATAGTCCAAGTGCCCGATAGGGAAACTACATATTCCAAGTGCCTGTTAGGGAACCTAGATAGTCCAAGTGCCCGTAGGGAACATATATAGTCCAAGTGCCCACTAGGGAAACTACATAATCAAAGTGCCCGCTAGGGAACCTGCATTGTCCAAGTGCCCGCTAGATAACCTACATAGTCCAAGGGGCCGCTAGTTAACCTAGATATTCCAAGTGCCCGCTAGTTAACCTAGATCGTCCAAGAGTCCGCTAGTTAACCTACATAGTCCAAGTTCCCGTTAGGTAACCTAGATAGTCCACGTGCCCGCAAGGTAACCTACATAATCCAAGTGCCCGCTAGGTAACCTAGATATTCCAAGTTCCTGTTAGCTAACCTAGATAGTCCAAGTGCCTGCTAGGTAACCTACAGAGTCCATGTGCCCATTCCTTAACCTAGATAGTCCAAGTGCCCACTAGGTAACCTAGACAGTCCAAGTTCCCGCTAGGTTACCTACATAGTCCAAGTGACCGCTAGTTAACCTGATAGTTCAAGTGCCTGCTAGTTAACCTACATAGTCCAAGTGCCCGCTAGTTAACCTACATAGCCCAGGGCCTGCTAGTTAACCTAGATAGTCCAAGTGCCGGCTAGTTAACCTACATAGTCCAAGTGCCCGCTGAGGAACCTACATAGTCCAAGTGCCCGATAGGGAACCTACATATTCCAAGTGCCCATTAGGGAACCTAGATAGTCCAAGTGCCCGTAGGGAACCTATATAATCCAAGTGCCCGCTAGGGAACCTACATAGTCAAAGTGCCCGCTAGGGAACCTGCATTGTACAAGTGCCCGCTAGTTAACCTAGATAGTCCAAGTTCTCGCTAGTTAACCTTGATCGTCCAAGTGCCCGCTAGTTAACCTACAAAGTCCAAGTGCCCGATAGGGAACCTACATAGTCCAAGTGCTCGCTGAGGAACCTACATATTCCAAGTGCCTGTTAGGGAACCTAGATAGTCCAAGTGCCCGTAGGGAACATATATAGTCCAAGAGCCCGCTAGGGAACCTACATAGTCAAAGTGCCCGTTAGGGAACCTAGATAATACAAGTGCCCGCTAGGGAACCTGCATCATCCAAGTGCCCGGTAGTTAATCTAGATAGTCCATGTGCCCGCTAGTTAACCTAGATAGTCCAAGTGCCCGGTAGTTAACCTAGATCGTCCAAGTGCCCGCTAGTTAACCTACATAGTCCAAGGACCCGATTGTTAACCTACATACTCCAAGGTCCGCTACTTAACCTAGATAGTCCAAGTGCCCGCTTGTTAACCTACATAATGCAAGGGCCCTCTAGTTAACGTACATTGTCCAAGTATCCGCTAGGGGATGCACATAGTCCAAGTGCCCGCTAGGTAACCTAGATAGTCCAAGTGCCCGTTAGCTAACCTAGATAGTCCAAGTGCCCGCTAGGTAACCTAGACAGTCCAAGTGTCTGCTAGTTATCCTACATAGTCCAAGTACCCGCTAGGTAACCTAGATAGTCCAAGGACCCACTAGTTAACCTACATAGTCCAAGTGCCCGATAGGGAACCTACATAGTCCAAGTGTCCACTGAGAAACTTACATAGTCCAAGTGCACGATAGGGAACCTACATATTCCAAGTGCCTGTTAGGGAACCTAGATAGTCCATGTGCCCATAGGGAACATATATAGTTCAAGAGCCCTCTAGGGGACCTACATAGTCAAAGTGCCCGTTAGGGAACCTAGATAGTCCAAGTTCCTGCTAGGGAACCTGCATCATCCAAGTGCCCGGTAGTTATTCTAGATAGTCCAAGTGCCCGCTAGTTAACCTAGATAGTCCAAGTTCCCGGTAGTTAACCTAAATCGTCCAAGTGCCCGCTAGTTAACCTACATAGTCCAACGGCCCGCTTTTTAACTTACATAGTCCAAGGACCGCTACTTAACCTAGATAGTCCAAGTGCCCGCTTGTTAACCTACATAGTCCAAGGGCCCTCTAGTTAACGTAGATAGTCCAAGTGCCCGCTAGGGGACGTACATAGTCCAAGTGCCCGCTAGGTAACCTAGATAGTCCAAGTGCCCGTTAGCTAACCTAGATAGTCCAAGTGCCCGCTAGGTAACCTAGATAGTCCAAGGACCCACTAGTTAACCTACATAGTTCAAGTGCCCGATAGGGAACCTACATATTCTAAGTACCCGTTAGGGAACCTAGATAGTCCAAGTGCCCGTAGGGAACCTATATATTCCAAGTGCCCGCTAGGGAACCTGCATTGTCCAAGTGCCTGCTAGTTAACCTAGATAGTCCAAGTGCCCGCTAGTTAACCTAGGTATTCCAAGTGCACGCTAGTTAACCTAGATCGTCTAAGGGCCCGCTAGTTAACATACATAGTCAGAGGGCCCGCTTGTTAACCTACATAGTCCAAGGTCCGCTACTTAACCTAGATAGTCCAAGTGCCCGATAGTTAACCTAAATAGTCCAAGTGCCCTCTAGTTAACCTAGTTAGTCCAAGTGCCCGCTAGGGGACGTACATAGTCCAAGTGCCCTCTAGTTAACCTAGATAGTCCAAGTGCCTGCTAGGGGACATACCTAGTCCAAGTGCCCATTTGTTATCCTAGATAGTCCAAGTGCCCACTAGGTAACCTAGACAGTCCAAGTTCCCGCTAGGTTACCTACATAGTCCAAGTGACCGCTAGTTAACCTGGTAGTTCAAGTGCCTGCTAGTTAACCTACATAGTCCATGTGCCCGCTAGTTAACCTACATAGCCCAGGGCCTGCTAGTTAACCTAGATAGTCCAGTGCCCGCTAGTTAACCTACATAGTCCAAGTGCCCGCTGAGGAACCTACATAGTCCAAGTGCCCGATAGGGAACCTACATATTCCAAGTACCCGTTAGGGAACCTAGATAGTCCAAGTGCCCGTAGGGAACCTATATAATCCAAGTGCCCGCTAGGGAACCTACATAGTCAAAGTGCCCGCTAGGGAACCTGCATTGTACAAGTGCCCGCTAGTTAACCTAGATCGTCCAAGTGCCCGCTAGTTAACCTAGATAGTCCAAGTTCGGCTAGTTAACCTTGATCGTCCAAGTGCCCGCTAGTTAACGTACATAGTCCAAGTGCCCGATAGGGAACCTACATAGTCCAAGTGCCCGCTGAGGAACCTACATATTCCAAGTGCCCGCTGAGGAACCTACATAGTCCAAGTGCCCGATAGGGAAACTACATATTCCAAGTGCCTGTTAGGGAACCTAGATAGTCCAAGTGCCCGTAGGGAACATATATAGTCCAAGTGCCCACTAGGGAAACTACATAGTCAAAGTGCCCGCTAGGGAACCTGCATTGTCCAAGTGCCCGCTAGAGAACCTACATAGTCCAAGGGGCCGCTAGTTAACCTAGATATTCCAAGTGCCCGCTAGTTAACCTAGATCGTCCAAGAGTCCGCTAGTTAACCTACATAGTCCAAGTTCCCGTTAGGTAACCTAGATAGTCCACGTGCCCGCAAGGTAACCTACATAATCCAAGTGCCCGCTAGGTAACCTAGATATTCCAAGTTCCTGTTAGCTAACCTAGATAGTCCAAGTGCCTGCTAGGTAACCTACAGACTCCATGTGCCCATTCCTTAACCTAGATAGTCCAAGTGCCCACTAGGTAACCTAGACAGTCCAAGTTCCCGCTAGGTTACCTACATAGTCCCAAGTGACCGCTAGTTAACCTGATAGTTCAAGTGCCTGCTAGTTAACCTACATAGTCCAAGTGCCCGCTAGTTAACCTACATAGCCCAGGGCCTGCTAGTTAACCTAGATAGTCCAAGTGCCGGCTAGTTAACCTACATAGTCCAAGTGCCCGCTGAGGAACCTACATAGTCCAAGTGCCCGATAGGGAACCTACATATTCCAAGTGCCCATTAGGGAACCTAGATAGTCCAAGTGCCCGTAGGGAACCTATATAATCCAAGTGCCCGCTAGGGAACCTACATAGTCAAAGTGCCCGCTAGGGAACCTGCATTGTACAAGTGCCCGCTAGTTAACCTAGATAGTCCAAGTTCTCGCTAGTTAACCTTGATCGTCCAAGTGCCCGCTAGTTAACCTACAAAGTCCAAGTGCCCGATAGGGAACCTACATAGTCCAAGAGCTCGCTGAGGAACCTACATATTCCAAGTGCCTGTTAGGGAACCTAGATAGTCCAAGTGCCCGTAGGGAACATATATAGTCCAAGAGCCCGCTAGGGAACCTACATAGTCAAAGTGCCCGTTAGGGAACCTAGATAATACAAGTGCCCGCTAGGGAACCTGCATCATCCAAGTGCCCGGTAGTTAATCTAGATAGTCCAAGTGCCCGCTAGTTAACCTAGATAGTCCAAGTGCCCGGTAGTTAACCTAGATCGTCCAAGTGCCCGCTAGTTAACCTACATAGTCCAAGGACCCGATTGTTAACCTACATACTCCAAGGTCCGCTACTTAACCTAGATAGTCCAAGTGCCCGCTTGTTAACCTACATAATGCAAGGGCCCTCTAGTTAACGTACATAGTCCAAGTGTCCGCTAGGGGACGCACATAGTCCAAGTGCCCGCTAGGTAACCTAGATAGTCCAAGTGCCCGTTAGCTAACCTAGATAGTCCAAGTGCCCGCTAGGTAACCTAGACAGTCCAAGTGTCTGCTAGTTATCCTACATAGTCCAAGTACCCGCTAGGTAACCTAGATAGTCCAAGGACCCACTAGTTAACCTACATAGTCCAAGTGCCCCATAGGGAACCTACATAGTCCAAGTGCCCGCTGAGAAACTTACATAGTCCAAGTGCACGATAGGGAACCTACATATTCCAAGTGCCTGTTAGGGAACCTAGATAGTCCATGTGCCCATAGGGAACATATATAGTTCAAGAGCCCTCTAGGGGACCTACATAGTCAAAGTGCCCGTTAGGGAACCTAGATAGTCCAAGGACCCGCTAGGGAACCTGCATCATCCAAGTGCCCGGTAGTTATTCTAGATAGTCCAAGTGCCCGCTAGTTAACCTAGATAGTCCAAGTGCCCGGTAGTTAACCTAGATCGTCCAAGTGCCCGCTAGTTAACCTACATAGTCCAACGGCCCGCTTGTTAACTTACATAGTCCAAGGACCGCTACTTAACCTAGATAGTCCAAGTGCCCGCTTGTTAACCTACATAGTCCAAGGGCCCTCTAGTTAACGTAGATAGTCCAAGTGCCCGCTAGGGGACGTACATAGTCCAAGTAACCGCTAGGTAACCTAGATAGTCCAAGTGCCCGTTAGCTAACCTAGATAGTCCAAGTGCCCGCTAGGTAACCTAGATAGTCCAAGGACCCACTAGTTAACCTACATAGTTCAAGTGCCCGATAGGGAACCTACATATTCCAAGTACCCGTTAGGGAACCTAGATAGTCCAAGTGCCCGTAGGGAACCTATATATTCCAAGTGCCCGCTAGGGAACCTGCATTGTCCAAGTGCCTGCTAGTTAACCTAGATAGTCCAAGTGCCCGCTAGTTAACCTAGGAAGTCCAAGTGCCCGCTAGTTAACCTTGATCGTCCATGTGCCCGCTAGTTAACCTACATAGTCCAAGGGCCCGCTAGTTAACCTAGATAGTCCAAGTGCCCGCTAGTTAACCTACATAGTCCAAGGGCCCGCAAGTTAACCTACATAGTCCAAGTGCGCTATAGGGAACCTACATAGTCTAAGTGCCCGCTAAGGGACGTACATAGTCTAAGTGCCCACTAGGGAACCTACATAGTCCAAGTGCCCGTTAGGGAACCTAGATAGTCCAAGTGCCCGCTAGGGAACCTGCATCATCCAAGTGCCCACTAGTTAATCTAGATAGTCCAAGTGCCCGCTAGTTAACCTACATAATCCAAGTTCCGTTACTTAACCTAGATAGTCCAAGTGCCCTCTATTTAACCTAGATATTCCAAGTGCCCTCTAGGTTACCTAGATAGTCCAAGTTCCCGCTGGGGGACGTACATAGTCCAAGTGCCCTCTAGTTAACCTAGATAGTCCAAGTGCCCGCTAGGGATCGTACATAATCCAAGTGCCCGTTTGTTATCCTAGATAGTCCAAGTGCCCACTAGGTAACCTAGACAGTCCAAGTTCCCGCTAGGTTACCTACATAGTCCAAGTGACCGCTAGTTAACCTGATAGTTCAGGTGCCTGCTAGTTAACCTACATAGCCCAGGGTCTGCTAGTTAACCTATATAGTCCAAGTGCCGGCTAGTTAACCTACATAGTGCAAGTGCCCGCTGAGGAACCTACATAGTCCAAGTGCCGGATAGGGAACCTAGATATTCCAATTTCCTGTTAGCTAACCTAGACAGTCCAAGTGCCCCCTAGGTACCCTAGACTGTCCAGTGCCCGCTAGGTTACCTACATAGTCCAAGTGCCCGCTAGGTAACCTAGATACACCAAGTGCCCGCTAGTTAACCTAGATAGTCCGAGTGCCCGTTAGTTATCCTAGATAGTCCAAGTGTCCACTAGGGGACGTACATAGTCCATGTGCCCGGTAGGTAACCTAGATAGTCCATGTGCCCGCTAGGGTATGTACATAGTTCAAGGGCCCGCTAGGTAACCTATATTGTCCAAGTGTCCGCTAGTTAACCTACATATTCTAAGTGCCCGCTAGTTAACCTACATAGTCCAAGGGCCCGCAAGTTAACCTACATAGTCCAAGTGCGCTATAAGGAACCTACATAGTCCAAGTGCCCGCTAAGGGACGTACATAGTCTAAGTGCCCGCTAGGGAACCTACATAGTCCAAGTGCCCGTTAGGGAACCTAGATAGTCCAAGTGCCCGCTACGGAACCTGCATCATCCAAGTGCCCACTAGTTAATCTAGATAGTCCAAGTGCCCGCTAGTTAACCTACATAATCCAAGGTCCGTTACTTAACCTAGATAGTCCAAGTGCCCGCTAGTTAACCTACATAGTCCAAGTGCCCTCTAGTTAACCTAGATATTCCAAGTGCCCTCTAGTTAACCTAGATAGTCCAAGTTCCCGCTAGGGTACGTACATAGTCCAAGTGCCCTCTAGTTAACGAAGATAGTCCAAGTGCCCTCTAGGAGACGTACATAATCCAAGTGCCCGTTTGTTATCCTAGATAGTCCAAGTGCCCACTAGGTAACCTAGACAGTCCAAGTTCCTGCTAGGTTACCTACATAGTCCAAGTGACCGCTAGTTAACCTGATAGTTCAGGTGCCTGCTAGTTAACCTACATAGCCCAGGGCCTGCTAGTTAACCTATATAGTCCAATTGCCGGCTAGTTAACCTACATAGTGCAAGTGCCCGCTGATGAACCTACATAGTCCAAATGCCCGATAGGGAACCTACATAATCCAAGTGCCCGTTAGGGAAACTAGATAGTCCAAGTGCCCGTAAGGAACCTATATAGTCCAAGTGCCCGCTAGGGAACCTACATAGTCAAAGTTCCCGCTAGGGAACCTGCTTTGTACAAGTGCCCGCTAGTTAACCTAGATCGTCCAAGTGCCCGCTAGTTAACCTAGATAGTCCAAGTGCCCGCTAGTTAAACTACATAGTCCAAGGGCCCTCTAGTTAACCTAGATAGTCCACGTGCCCGCTAGCGTATGTACATAGTTCAAGTGCCTGCCAGGTAGCCTAGACAGTCCAAGTGTCTGCTAGTTAACCTACATAATCCAAGTGCCCGCTAGGTAACATAGATAGTCCAAGGACCCACTAGTTAACCTACATAGTCCAAGTGCCCGATAGGGAACCTACATAGTCCAAGTGCCCGCTGAGAAACTTACATAATCCAAGTGCCCGATAGGGAACCTACATATTCCAAGTGCCTGTTAGGGAACCTAGATAGTCTATGTTCCCATAGGGAACATATATAGTCCAAGAGCCCGCTAGGGAACCTACATAGTCAAAGTGCCCGTTAGGGATCCCAGATAGTCCAAGTGTCCGCTAGGGAACCTGCATCATCCAAGTGCCCGGTAGTTAATCTAGATAGTCCAAGTGCCCGCTAGTTAACCTAGATAGTCCAAGTGCCCGGTAGTTAACCTAGATCGTCCAAGTGCCTTCTAGTTAACCTACATAGTCCAACGTCCCGCTTGTTAACCTACATAGTCCAAGGTCCGCTACTTAACCTAGATAGTCCAAGTGCCCGCTTGTTAACCTACATAGTCCAAGGGCCCTCTAGTTAACATAGATAGTCCAAGTGCCCGCTAGGGGACGTACATAGTCCAAGTGCCCGCTAGGTAACCTAGATAGTCCAAGTGCCCGTTAGCTAACCTAGATAGTCCAAGTGCCCGCTAGGTAACCTAGATAGTCCACGTGCCCGCTAGCGTATGTACATAGTTCAAGGGCCCGCTAGGTAAACTAGACAGTCCAAGTGTCTGCTAGTTAACCTACATAGTCCAAGTGCCCGCTAGGTAACCTAGATAGTCCAAGGACCCACTAGTTAACCTACATAGTCCAAGTGCCCGATAGGGAACCAACATAGTCCAAGTGCCCGCCGAGAAACTTACATAGTCCAAGTGCCCGATAGGGAACCTAAATATTCCAAGTGCCCGTTAGGGAACCTAGATAGTCCAAGTGCCCGTAGGGAACCTATATATTCCAAGTGCTCGCTAGGTAACCTGCTTTGTCCAAGTGCCTGCTAGTTAACCTAGATAGTCCAAGTGCCCGCTAGCTAACCTAGGTAGTCCAAGGGCCCGCTAGTTAACCTTGATAGTCCATGTGCCCGCTAGTTAACCTACATAGTCCAAGGGCCCGCTAGTTAACCTACATAGTAGAAGAACCCACAAGTTAACCTAGATAGTCCAAGTGCCCGCTAGTTAACCTACATAGTCCAAGGGCCCGCAATGTAACCTAGATATTCCAATTTCCTGTTAGCTAACATAGACAGTCCAAGTGCCCGCTAGGTACCCTAGACTGTCCAGTGCCCGCTAGGTTACCTACATAGTCCAAGTGCCCGCTAGGTAACCTAGATACACCAAGTGCCCGCTAGTTAACCTAGATAGTCCTAGTGCCCGTTAGTTATCCTAGATAGTCCAAGTGCCCACTAGGGGACGTACATAGTCTAAGTGCCCGCTAGTTAACCTACATAGTCTAAGTGTCCGCTAGTTAACCTACATAGTCCAAGGGCCCGCAAGTTAACCTACATAGTCCAAGTGCGCTATAGGGAACCTACATAGTCCAAGTGCCCACTAAGGGACGTACATAGTCTAAGTGCTAGCTAGGGAACCTACATAGTTCAAGTGCCCGTTAGGGAACCTAGATAGTCCAAGTGCCCGCTAGGGAACCTGCATCATCCAAGTGCCCGCTAGTTAATCTAGATAGTCCAAGTGCCCGCTAGATAACCTACATAATCCAAGGTCCGCTACTTAACCTAGATAGTCCAAGTGCCCGCTAGTTAACCTACATAGTCCAAGTGCCCTCTAGTTAACCTAGATATTCCAAGTGCCCCCTAGTTAACCTAGATAGTCCAAGTGCCCGCTAGGGGACGTACATAATCCAAGTGGCGTTTGTTATCCTAGATAGTCCAAGTGCCCACTATGTAACCTAGACTGTCGAAGTTCCCGCTAGGTTACCTACATAGTCCAAGTGACCGCTAGTTAACCTGATAGTTCAGATGCCTGCTAGTTAAGCTACATAGTCCAAGTGCCCGCTAGTTAACCTACATAGCCCAGGGCCTGCTATTTAACCTATATAGTTCAAGTGCCGGCTAGTTAACCTACATAGTGCAATTGCCCGATGAGGAACCTACATAGTCCATGTGCCCGATAGGGAACCTGCATATTCCAAGTGCCCGTTAGGGAAACTAGATAGTCCAAGTGCCCGTAGGGAACCTATATAGTCCAAGTGCCCGCTAGGGAACCTACATAGTCAAAGTGCCCGCTAGGGAACTTGCATTGTACAAGTGCCCGCTAGTTAACCTAGATCGTCCAAGTGCCCGCTAGTTAACCTAGATAGTCCAAGTTTCCGCTAGTTAACCTACATAGTCCAAGTGCCTGATAGGGAACCTACATAGTCCAAGTGCCTGATAGGGAACCTACATATTCCAATTGCCTGTTAGGGAACCTACATAGTCAAAGTGCCCGCTAGGGAACCTGCATTGTACAAGTGCACGCTAATTAACCTAGATAGTCCAATTGCCTGATAGTTAACCTAGATAGTAAAAGTGCCCACTAGTTAACATTGATCATCCACAGCCCGCTAGTTAACCTACAAAGTCCAAGTGCCCGATAGGGAACCTACATAGTCCAAGTGCTCGCTGAGGAACCTACATATTCCAAGTGCCTGTTAGGGAACCTAGATAGTCCAAGTGCCCGTAGGGAACATATATAGTCCAAGAGCCCGCTAGGGAACCTACATAGTCAAAGTGCCCGTTAGGGAACCTAGATAATCCAAGTGCCCGCTAGGGAACCTGCATCATCCAAGTGCCCGGTAGTTAATCTAGATAGTCCAAGTGCCCGGTAGTTAACCTAGATCGTCCAAGTGCCCGTTAGTTAACCTACATACTCCAAGGTCCGCTACTTAACATAGATAGTCCAAGTGCCCGCTTGTTAACTTACATAATGCAAGGGCCCTCTAGTTAACGTAGATAGTCCAAGTGCCCGCTAGATAACCTACATAGTCCAAGGGGCCGCTAGTTAACCTAGATATTCCAAGTGCCCGCTAGTTAACCTAGATCGTCCAAGAGTCCGCTAGTTAACCTACATAGTCCAAGTTCCCGTTAGGTAACCTAGATAGTCCAAGTGCCCGCAAGGTAACCTACATAATCCAAGTGTCCGCTAGGTAACCTAGATATTCCAAGTTCCTGTTAGCTAACCTAGATAGTCCAAGTGCCTGCTAGGTAACCTACAGAGTCCATGTGCCCATTCCTTAACCTAGATAATCCAAGTGCCCACTAGGTAACCTAGACAGTCCAAGTTCCCGCTAGGTTACCTACATAGTCCAAGTGACCGCTAGTTAACCTGATAGTTCAAGTGCCTGCTAGTTAACCTACATAGTCCAAGTGCCCGCTAGTTAGCCTACAAGCCCAGGGCCTGCTAGTTAACCTAGATAATCCAAGTGCCGGCTAGTTAACCTACATAGTCCAAGTGCCCGCTGAGGAACCTACATAGTCCAAGTGCCCGATAGGGAACCTACATATTCCAAGTGCCCATTAGGGAACCTAGATAGTCCAAGTGCCCGTAGGGAACCTATATAATCCAAGTGCCCGCTAGGGAACCTACATAGTCAAAGTGCCCGCTAGGGAACCTGCATTGTACAAGTGCCCTCTAGTTAACCTAGATCGTCCAAGTGCCCGCTAGTTAACCTAGATAGTCCAAGTTCTCGCTAGTTAACCTTGATCGCCCAAGTGCCCGCTAGTTAACCTACAAAGTCCAAGTGCCCGATAGGGAACCTACATAGTCCAAGTGCTCGCTGAGGAACCTACATATTCCAAGTGCCTGTTAGGGAACCTAGATAGTCCAAGTGCCTGTAGGGAACATATATAGTCCAAGAGCCCACTAGGGAACCTACATAGTCAAAGTGCCCATTAGGGAACCTAGATAATACAAGTGTCCGCTAGGGAACCTGCATCATCCAAGTGCCCGGTAGTTAATCTAGATAGTCCAAGTGCCCGCTAGGGGACGTACATAGTCCAAGTGCCCTCTAGTTAACCTAGATAGTCCAAGTGCCTGCTAGGGGACGTACCAAGTCCAAGTGCCCGTTTGTTATCCTAGATAGTCCAAGTGCCCACTAGGTAACCTAGACAGTCCAAGATCCCGCTAGGTTACCTACATAGTCCAAGTGACCGCTAGTTAACCTGGTAGTTCAAGTGCCTGCTAGTTAACCTACATGGTCCATGTGCCCGCTAGTTAACCTACATAGCCCAGGGCCTGCTAGTTAACCTAGATAGGCCAGTGCCCGCTAGTTAACCTACATACTCCAAGTGCCCGCTGAGGAACCTACATAGTCCAAGTGCCCGATAGGGAACCTACATATTCCAAGTGCCCGTTAGGGAACCTAGATAGTTCAAGTGCCCGTAGGGAACCTATATAATCCAAGTGCCCGCTAGGGAACCTACATAGTCAAAGTGCCCGCTAGGGAACCTGCATTGTACAAGTGCCCGCTAGTTAACCTAGATCGTCCAAGTGCCCGCTAGTTAACCTAGATAGTCCAAGTTCCCGGTAGTTAACTTTGATCGTCCAAGTGCCCGCTAGTTAACGTACATAGTCCAAGTGCCCGATAGGGAACCTACATAGTCCAAGTGCCCGCTGAGGAACCTACATAGTCCAAGTGCCCGCTGAGGAACATATATAGTCCAAGTGCCAGATAGGGAAACTATATATTCCAAGTGCCTGTTAGGGAACCTAGTTAGTCCAAGTGCCCGTAGGGAACATATATAGTCCAAGTGCCCACTAGGGAACCTACATAGTCAAAGTGCCCGCTAGGGAACCTGCATTGTCCAAGTGCCCGCTAGTTTACCTACATAGTCCAGAACCCGCTAGTTTACCTAGATAGTCCAAATGCCCGCTAGATAACCTACATAGTCCAAGGGGCCGCTAGTTAACCTAGATATTCCAAGTGCCCGCTAGTTAACCTAGATCGTCCAAGAGTCCGCTAGTTAACCTACATAGTCCAAGTTCCCGTTAGGTAACCTAGATAGTCCACGTGTCCGCAAGGTAACCTACATAATCCAAGTGCCCGCTAGGTAACCTAGATATTCCAAGTTCCTGTTAGCTAACCTAGATAGTCCAAGTGCCTGCTAGGTAACCTACAGAGTCCATGTGCCCATTCCTTAACCTAGATAATCCAAGTGCCCACTAGGTTACCTATACAGTCCAAGTTCCCGCTAGGTTACCTACATAATCCAAGTGACCGCTAGTTAACCTGATAGTTCAAGTGCCTGCTAGTTAACCTACATAGTCCAAGTGCCCGCTAGTTAACCTACATAGCCCAGGGCCTGCTAGTTAACCTAGATAGTCCAAGTGCCGGCTAGTTAACCTACATAGTCCAAGTGCCCGCTGAGGAACCTACATAGTCCAAGTGCCCGATAGGGAACCTACATATTCCAAGTGCCCATTAGGGAACCTAGATAGTCCAAGTGCCCGTAGGGAACCTATATAATCCAAGTGCCCGCTAGGGAACCTACATAGTCAAAGTGCCCGCTAGGGAACCTGCATTGTACAAGTGCCCGCTAGTTAACCTAGATAGTCCAAGTTCTCGCTAGTTTACCTTGATCGTCCAAGTGCCCGCTAGTTAACCTACAAAGTCCAAGTGCCCGATAGGGAACCTACATAGTCCAAGTGCTCGCTGAGGAACCTACATATTCCAAGTGCCTGTTAGGGAACCTAGATAGTCCAAGTGCCCGTAGGGAACATATATAGTCCAAGAGCCCGCTAGGGAACCTACATAGTCAAAGTGCCCGTTAGGGAACCTAGATAATACAAGTGCCCGCTAGGGAACCTGCATCATCCAAGTGCCCGGTAGTTAATCTAGATAGTCCAAGTGCCCGCTAGTTAACCTAGATAGTCCAAGTGCCCGCTTGTTAACCTACATAATGCAAGGGCCCTCTAGTTAACGTAGATAGTCCAAGTGTCCGCTAGGGGACGCACATAGTCCAAGTGCCCGCTTGGTAACCTAGATAGTCCAAGTGCCCGTTAGCTAACCTAGATAGTCCAAGGGCCCGCTAGATAACCTAGACAGTCCAAGTGTCTGCTAGTTAACCTACATAGTCCAAGTACCCACTAGGTAACCTAGATAGTCCAAGGACCCACTAGTTAACCTACATAGTCCAAGTGCCCGACCGGGAACCTACATAGTCCAAGTGCACGATAGGGAACCTACATATTCCAAGTGCCTGTTAGGGAACCTAGATAGTCCATGTGCCCATAGGGAACATATATAGTTCAAGAGCCCTCTAGGGGACCTACATAGTAAATGTGCCCGTTAGGGAACCTAGATAGTCCAAGTGCCCGTTACGGAACCTGCATCATCCAAGTGCCCGGTAGTTATTCTAGATAGTCCAAGTGCCCGCTAGTTAACCTAGATAGTACAAGTGCCCGGTAGTTAACCTAGATCGTCCAAGTGCCCGCTAGTTAACCTACATAGTCCAACGGCCCGCTTGTTAACCTACATAGTCCAAGGACCGCTACTTAACCTAGATAGTCCAAGTGCCCGCTTGTTAACCTACATAGTCCAAGGGCCCTCTAGTTAACGTAGATAGTCCAAGTGCCCGCTAGGGGACGTACATAGTCCAAGTGCCCGCTAGGTAACCTAGATAGTCCAAGTGCCCGTTAGCTAACCTAGATAGTCCAAGTGCCCGCTAGGTAACCTAGATAGTCCAAGGACCCACTAGTTAACCTACATAGTTCAAGTGCCCGATAGGGAACCTACATAGTCCAAGTGCCCCCTGAGAAACTTACATAGTCCAAGTGCCCTATAGGGAACCTACATATTCCAAGTGCCCGTTAGGGAACCTAGATAGTCCAAGTGCCCGTAGGGAACCTATATATTCCAAGTGCCCGCTAGGGAACCTGCATTGTCCAAGTGCCTGCTAGTTAACCTGGATAGTCCAAGTGCCCGCTAGTTAACCTAGGTAGTCCAAGTGCCCGCTAGTTAACCTTGATCGTCCATGTGCCCGCTAGTTAACCTACATAGTCCAAGGGCCCGCTAGTTAACCTAGATAGTCCAAGTGCCCGCTAGTTAACCTACATAGTCCAAGGGCCCGCAAGTTAACCTACATAGTCCAAGTGCGCTATAGGGAACCTACATAGTCCAAGTGCCCGCTAAGGGACGTACATAGTCTAAGTGACCACTAGGGAACCTACATAGTCCAAGTGCCCGTTAGGGAACCTAGATAGTCCAAGTGCCCGCTAGTTAACCTACATAGTCCAAGTGCCCTCTAGTTAACCTAGATATTCCAAGTGCCCTCTAGTTAACCTAGATAGTCCAAGTTCCCGCTAGGGGACGTACATAATCCAAGTGCCCTCTAGTTAACCTAGATAGTCCAAGTGCCCGCTAGGGGACGTACATAATCCAAGTGCCCGTTTGTTATCCTAGAAAGTCCAAGTGCCCACTAGGTAACCTAGACAGTCCAAGTTCCCGCTCGGTTACCTACATAGTCCAAGTGACCGCTAGTTAACCTGATAGTTCAGGTGCCTGCTAGTTAACCTACATAGCCCAGGGCCTGCTAGTTAACCTATATAGTCCAATTGCCGGCTAGTAAACCTACATAGTGCAAGTGCCCGCTGAGGAACCTACATAGTCCAAGTGCCCGATAGGGAACCTACATAATCCAAGTGCCCGTTAGGGAAACTAGATAGTCCAAGTGCCCGGAAGGAACCTATATAGTCCAAGTGCCCGCTAGGGAACCTACATAGTCAAAGTGCCCGCTAGGGAACCTGCATTGTACAAGTGCCCGCTAGTTAACCTAGATCGTCCAAGTGCCCGCTAGTTAACCTAGATAGTCCAAGTGCCCGCTAGTTAAACTACATAGTCCAAGGGCCCTCTAGTTAACCTAGATAGTCCACGTGCCCGCTAGCGTATGTAAATAGTTCAAGTGCCCGCTAGGTAGCCTAGACAGTCCAAGTGTCTGCTAGTTAACCTACATAGTCCAAGTGCCCGCTAGGTAACCTAGATAGTCCAAGGACCCACTAGTTAACCTACATAGTCCAAGTGCCCGATAGGGAACCTACATAGTCCAAGTGCCCGCTGAGAAACTTACATAATCCAAGTGCCCGATAGGGAACCTACATATTCCAAGTGCCTGTTAGGGAACCTAGATAGTCTATGTTCCCGTATGGAACATATATAGTCCAAGAGCCCGCTAGGGAACCTACATAGTCAAAGTGCCCGTTAGGGAACCTAGATAGTCCAAGTGCCCGCTAGGGAACCTGCATCATCCAAGTGCCCGGTAGTTAATCTAGATAGTCCAAGTGCCCGCTAGTTAACCTAGATAGTCCAAGTGCCCGGTAGTTAACCTAGATCGTCCAAGTGCCCGCTAGTTAACCTACATAGTCCAACGGCCCGCTTGTTAACCTACATAGTCTTAGGTCCGCTACTTAACCTAGATAGTCCACGTGCCCGCTTGTTAACCTACATAGTCCAAGTGCCCTCTAGTTAACGTAGATAGTCCAAGTGCCCGCTAGGGGACGTACATAGTCCAAGTGCCCGCTAGGTAACCTAGATAGTCCAAGTGCCCGTTAGCTAACCTAGATAGTCCAAGTGTCTGCTAGTTAACCTACATAGTCCAAGTGCCCGCTAGGTAACCTAGATAGTCCAAGGACCCATTAGTTAACCTACATAGTCCAAGTGCCCGCCGAGAAACTTACATAGTCCAAGTGCCCGATAGGGAATCTACATATTCCAAGTGCCCGTTAGGGAAACTAGATAGTCCAAGTGCCCGTAGGGAACCTATATATTCCAAGTGCCCGCTAGGTAACCTGCTTTGTCCAAGTAACTGCTAGTTAACCTAGATAGTCCAAGTGCCCGCTAGTTAACCTAGGTAGTCCAAGTGCCCGCTAGTTAACCTTGATCGTCCATGTGCCCGTTCGTTAAACTACATAGTCCAAGGGCCCGCTAGTTAACCTACATAGTAGAAGAACCCGCAAGTTAACCTAGATAGTCCAAGTGCCCGCTAGTTAACCTACATAGTCCAAGGGCCCACAATGTAACCTAGATATTCCAATTTCCTGTTAGCTAACCTAGACAGTCCAAGTGCCCGCTAGGTACCCTAGACTGTCCAGTGCCCGCTAGGTTACCTACATAGTCCAAGTGCCCGCTAGGTAACCTAGATACACCAAATGCCCGCTAGTTAACCTAGATAGTCCTAGTGCCCGTTAGTTATCCTAGATAGTCCAAGTGCCCACTAGGCGACGTACATAGTCTAAGTGCCCGCTAGTTAACCTACATAGTCTAAGTGCCCGCTAGTTAACCTACATAGTCCAAGGGCCCGCAAGTTAACCTACATAGTCCAAGTGCGCTATAGGGAACCTACATAGTCCAAGTGCCCGCTAAGGGACGTACATAGTCTAAGTGCTAGCTAGGGAACCTACATAGTTCAAGTGCCCGTTAGGGAACCTAGATAGTCCAAGTGCCCGCTAGGGAACCTGCATCATCCAAGTGCCCGCTAGTTAATCTAGATAGTCCAAGTGCCCGCTAGTTAACCTACATAATCCATGGTCCACTACTTAACCTAGATAGTCCAAGTGCCCGCTAGTTAACCTCCATAGTCCAAGTGCCCTCTAGTTAACCTAGATATTCCAAGTGCCCCCTAGTTAACCTAGATAGTCCATGTGCCCGCTAGGGGACGTACATAATCCAAGTGGCGTTTGTTATCCTAGATAGTCCAAGTGCCCACTAGGTAACCTAGACAGTCCAAATTCCCGCTAGGTTACCTACATAGTCCAAGTGACCGCTAGTTAACCTGATAGTTCAGATGCCTGCTAGTTAAGCTACATAGTCCAAGTGCCCGCTAGTTAACCTACATAGCCCAGGGCCTGCTAGTTAACCTTTATAGTTCAAGTGCCGGCTAGTTAACCTACATAGTGCAATTGCCCCCTGAGGAACCTACATATTCCAAGTGCCCGTAGGGAACCTATATAGTCCAAGTGCCCGCTAGGGAACCTACATAGTCAAAGTGCCCGCTAGGGAACTTGAATTGTACAAGTGCCCGCTAGTTAACCTAGATCGTCCAAGTGCCCGCTAGTTAACCTAGATAGTCCAAGTTCCCGCTAGTTAACCTTGATCGTCCAAGTTCCCGCTAGTTAACCTACATAGTCCAAGTGCCTGATAGGGAACCTACATATTCCAAGTGCCTGTTAGGGAACCTAGATAGTCCAAGTGCCCGTAGGGAACATATATAGTCCAAGTATCCGCTAGGGAACCTACATAGTCAAAGTGCCTGCTAGGGAACCTGCATTGTCCAAGTACCCGCTAGATAACCTACATAGTCCAAGGGCCCGCTAGTTAACCTAGATATTCCTAGTGCCAGCTATTTAACCTAGATCGTCCAAGAGTCCGCTAGTTAACCTACATAGTCCAAGTTCCCGTTAGGTAACATACATAGTCCAAGGGCCCGCTAGGTAACCTACATATTCCAAGTGCCCGCTAGGTAACCTAGATAGTCCAAGTGCCCGTTAGGTAACCTAGATAGTCCAAGGGCCCGCTAGGCAACCTACATAGTACAAGTGCCCGTTCGTTAACCTAGAAGTCCAAGTGTCCGCTAGGTAACCTAGACTGTCCAAGTGCCCGCTAGGTTACCTACATAGTCCAAGTGCCCGTTAATAACATAGATAGTCAAAGTGCCCGCTAGGTAACCTAGATAGTCCAAGTGCCCGCTAGTTAACCTACATAGTCCAAGTGCCCGCTAGTTAACCTAGACAGTCCAAGTGCCCACTAGGTATCCTGCATAGTCCAAGTGCCCGTTAGGTAACCTAGATATTCCAAGTGCCCGCTAGGAAACCTACATAGTCCAAGTCCCCGCTAGGTAACCTAGATAGTACAACAGCCCGTTAGTTAACCTAGATAGTCCAAGTTCCCACTAGGGAACGTACATAGTCCAAGGCCCCGCTAGTTAACCTACATCGTCCAAGTACCCGATAGGGAACCTACATAGTCCAAGTGCCCGCTAAGGGACATACATAGTCCAAATGCCCATTAGGGAACCTACATAGTCCAAGTGGCCGTTAGTTAATCTAGATAGTCCAAGTGCCCGCTACTTAACCTAGATAGTCCAAGTGCCCTCTAGTTAACCTAGATCGTCCAAGTGCCCGCTAGGGGACGTACATAGTCCAAGTGCCCGCTAGGTAACCTAGATAGTCCAAGTGCCCGCTAGGGTATGTACATAGTTCAAGTGCCCGCTAGGTAACCTAGATTGTCCAACTGTCCGCTAGTTAACCTACATAGTCCAAGTGCCCGCTAGGTAATCTAGATAGTCCAAGGTCCCGCTAGTTAACCTACATATTCCCATGCCCGATAGGGAACCTACATAGTCCAAGTGCCCGCTGAGGAACCTACATAGTCCAAGTGCCCGTTAGGGAACCTAGATAGTCCAAGTGCACGTAGGGAACCTATATAGTCCAAGTGCCCGCTAGGGAACCTACATAGTCAAAGTGCCCGCTAGGGAACCTGCATTGTACATGTGCACGCTAATTAACCTAGATAGTCCAATTGCCCGATAGTTAACCTAGATAGTCAAAGTGCCCACTAGTTAACATTGATCATCCACAGCCCGCTAGTTAACCTACAAAGTCCAAGTGCCCGATAGGGAACCTACATAGCCCAAGTGCTCGCTGAGGAACCTACATATTCCAAGTGCCTGTTAGGGAACCTAGATAGTCCAAGTGCCCGTAGGGAACATATATAGTCCAAGAGCCCGCTAGGGAACCTACATAGTCAAAGTGCCCGTTAGGGAACCTAGATAATACAAGTGCCCGCTAGGGAACCTGCATCATCCAAGTGCCCGGTAGTTAATCTAGATAGTCCAAGTGCCCGGTAGTTAACCTAGATCGTCCAAGTGCCCGTTAGTTAACCTACATTCTCCAAGGTCCGCTACTTAACCTAGATAGTCCAAGTGCCCGCTTGTTAACTTACATAATGCAAGGGCCCTCTAGTTAACGTAGATAGTCCAAGTGCCCGCTAGTTAACCTAGACAGTCCAAGTGCCCACTAAGTATCCTGCAAAGTCCAAGTGCCCGTTAGGTAACCTAGATATTCCAAGTGCCCGCTAGGAAACCTACATAGTCCAAGTGCCCGCTAGGTAACCTAGATAGTACAACAGCCCGTTAGTTAACCTAGATAGTCCAAGTTCCCACTAGGGAACGTACATAGTCCAAGGACCCGCTAGTTAACCTACATAGTCCAAGTGCCCGATAGGGAACCTACATAGTCCTAGTGCCCGCTAAGTGACGTACATATTCCAAGTGCTCGCTAGGTAACCTAGATAGTACAACAGCCCGTTAGTTAACCTAGATAGTCCAAGTGCCCACTGAGGAACCTACATAGTCCAAGTGCCCGCTAGGGAACCTACATAGTCCAAGTGGCCGCTAGTTAATCTAGATAGTCCAAGTGCCCTCTAGTTAACCTAGATTGTCCAAATGCCCTCTAGTTAACCTAGATCGTCCAAGTGCCCGCTAGTTAACCTAGATAATCCAAGTGCCCGCTAGTTAACCTACATAGTACAAGGGCCCTCTAGTTAACCTAGATAGTCCAAGTGCCCGCTGGGGACGTACATAGTCCAAGTGCCCGCTAGGTCACCTAGATAGTCCAAGTGCCCGCTAGGGTATGTACATAGTTCAAGTGCCCGCTAGGTAACCTAGATTGTCCAACTGTCCGCTAGTTAACCTACATAGTCCAAGTGCCCGCTAGGACACCTAGATAGTCCAAGGTCCCGCTAGTTAACCTACATAGTCCCATGCTCGATAGGGAACCTTCATATTCCAAGTGCCCGTTAGGGTACCTAGATAGTCCAAGTGCCCGTAGGGAACCTATATAGTCCAAGTGCCCGCTAGGGAACCTACATACTCAAAGTGCCGCCTAGGGAACCTGCATTGTGCAAGTGCCCGCTAGTTAACCTAGATAGTCCAAGTGCCCGCTAGTTAACCTACATAGTCCAAGGGCCCGCTAGTTAACCTAGATATTCCAAGTGCCCGCTAGTTAACCTAGATCGTCCATGTGTCCGCTAGCTAACCTACATAGTCCAATTTCCAGTTAGGTAACCTAGATAGTACAAGTGCCCGCAAGGTAACCTACATAGTCCAAGTGCCCTTTCGTTAACCTACATAGTCCAAGTGCCCGCTAGGTAACCTAGACTGTGCAAGTGGCCGCTAGTTTACCTACATAGTCCAAAAGCACGTTCGTTAACCTAGATTGTCCATGGGCCCGCTACATAACCTACATAGTCCAAGGGCCCTCTAGGTAACCTATATAGTCCATGTTCCCGCTAGTTAACCTACAAAGTCCAAGTGCCCGCTAAGAAACCTATAGTCCAAATGCCCGCTAGGTAACCTACATAGTCCAAGTTCCCGCTAGGTAACCTAGATAGTCCAAGTGCCCGTTACCTAACCTAGATAGTCCAATTGCCCGCTATGCAACATACATAGTCCAAGTGCCCGTTCGTTAACCTAGAAGTCCAAGTGCCCGTTAGGTAACCTAGATAGTCCAAGGGCCCGCTAGTTAACCTACATAGTCCAAGTGCCCGGTAGTTAACTTAAATAGTTCAAGTGTGCGTAGGGAACCTGCATTGTCCAAGTGCCAGCTAGATAACCTACATAGTCCATGGGCCTGCTAGTTAACCTAGATATTCCTAGTGCCCGCTATTTAACCAAGATCGTCCAAGAGTCCGCTAGTTAACCTACATAGTCCAAGTTCCCGTTAGGTAACCTACATAGTCCAAGGGCCCGCTAGGTAACCTACATATTCCAAGTGCCCGCTAGGTAACCTAGATAGTCCAAGTGCCTGCTAGGTAACCTTCATAGTCCAAGTTCCCGCTAGGTAACCTAGATAGTCCAAGTGCCCGTTACCTAACCTAGATAATCCAAGTGCCCGCTAGGCAACCTACATAGTACAAGTGCCCGTTCGTTAACCTAGATGTCCAAGTGCCCGCTAGGTAACCTAGACTGTCCAAGTGCCCGCTAGGTTACCTACATCGTCCAAGTGCCCGTTAATAACATAGATAGTCCAAGTGCCCGCTAGGTAACCTTTAGAGTCCAAGTGCCCGCTAGGAAACCTAGATAGTCCAAGTGCCCGCTAGTTAACCTACATAGTTCAAGTGCCCGCTAGTTAACCTAGACAGTCCAAGTGCCCACTAAGTATCCTGCAAAGTCAAAGTGCCCGTTAGTTAATCTAGATTGTCCAAGTGCACGCTAGTTAACCTAGATCGTCCAAGT
Source organism: Tenrec ecaudatus (assembly GCF_050624435.1). NCBI lineage: Eukaryota > Metazoa > Chordata > Mammalia > Afrosoricida > Tenrecidae > Tenrec > Tenrec ecaudatus. The sequence continues at coordinate 270,501,697 of NC_134530.1, read as the reverse complement.
GCCCGCTAGTTAACCTAGATAATCCAAGTGCCCGCTATTTAACCTACATAGACCAAGGGCCCTCTAGTTAACCTAGATATTCCAAGTCCCCGCAAGGGAACGTACATAGTCCAAGTGCCCGCTAGGTAACCCAGATAGTCCAAATGCCCGCTAGGTTATGTACATAGTTCAAGTGCCCGCTAGGTAACCTAGATATTCCAAGTTCCTGTTAGCTAACCTAGATAATCCAAGTGCCCGCTAGGTAACCTACATAGTCCAAGTGCCCTTTCGTTAACCTACATAGTACAAGTGCCCGCTAGGTAACCTAGACTGTGCAAGTGTCCGCTAGGTTACCTACATAGTCCAAAAGCACGTTCGTTAACCTAGATAGTCCACGGGCCCGCTACATAACCTACATAGTCCATGGGCCCTCTAGGTAACCTATATAGTCCAAGTGCCCGCTAGTTAACCTACATAGTCCAAGTGCCCGCTAAGAAACCTAGATAGTCCAAGTGCCCGTTAGGTAACCTAGATAGTCCAAGTGCCCGCTTGGTAACCTGCATCGTCCAAGTGCCCGCTAGTTAATCTAGATAGTCCAAGTGCCCGCTAGTTAAACTACATAGTCCAAGTGCCCGGTAGTTAACGTAGATAGTCCAAGTGCCCGCTAGGGGACGTACATAGTCCAAGTGCCCGCTAGGTAACCTACATAGTCCAAGTTCCCGTTAGGTAACCTACATAGTCCAAGGGCCCGCTAGGTAACCTACATATTCCAAGTGCCCGCTAGGTAACCTAGATAGTCCAAGTGCCCGTTAGGTAACCTAGATAGTCCAAGTGCCCGCTAGGTAACCTACATAGTCCAAGTTCCCGCTAGGTAACCTAGATAGTCCAAGTGCCCGTTACCTAACCTAGATAGTCCAAGTGCCGGCTAGGCAACCTACATAGTACAAGTGCCCGTTCGTTAACCTAGAAGTCCAAGTGCCCGCTAGGTAACCTAGACTGTCCAAGTGCCCGCTAGGTTACCTACATAGTCCAAGTGCCCGTTAATAACATAGATAGTCCAAGTGCCCTCTAGGTAACCTTTAGAGTCCAAGTGAACGCTAGGTAACCTAGATAGTCCAAGTGCCCGCTAGTTAACCTACATAGTCCAAGTGCCCGCTAGTTAACCTAAACAGTCCAAGTGCCCACTAAGTATCCTGCAAAGTCCAAGTGCCCGTTAGGTAACCTAGATATTCCAAGTGCCCGCTAGGAAACCTACATAGTCCAAGTGCCCGCTAGGTAACCTAGATAGTACAACAGCCCGTTAGTTAACCTAGATAGTCCAAGTTCCCACTAGGGAACGTACATAGTCCAAGGACCCGCTAGTTAACCTACATAGTCCAAGTGCCCGATAGGGAACCTACATAGTCCTAGTGCCCGCTAAGTGACGTACATATTCCAAGTGCCCGCTAGGGAACCTACATAGTCCAAATGCCCATTATGGAACTTAGTAGTCCATGTGCCTGCTAGGGAACCTGCATCGTCCAAGTGCCCGCTAGTTAATCTAGATTGTCCAAGTGCACGCTAGTTAACCTAGATCGTCCAAGTGCCCGCTAGTTAACCTAGATAATCCAAGTGCCCGCTATTTAACCTACATAGACCAAGGGCCCTCTAGTTAACCTAGATATTCCAAGTCCCCGCAAGGGAACGTACATAGTCCAAGTGCCCGCTAGGTAACCTAGATAGTCCAAATGCCCGCTAGGTTATGTACATAGTTCAAGTGCCCGCTAGGTAATCTAGATATTCCAAGTTCCTGTTAGCTAACCTAGATAATCCAAGTGCCCGCTAGGTAACCTACATAGTCCAAGTGCCCTTTCGTTAACCTACATAGTCCAAGTGCCCGCTAGGTAACCTAGACTGTGCAAGTGTCCGCTAGGTTACCTACATAGTCCAAAAGCACGTTCGTTAACCTAGATAGTCCACGGGCCCGCTACATAACCTACATAGTCCAAGGGCCCTCTAGGTAACCTATATAGTCCAAGTGCCCGCTAGTTAACCTACATAGTCCAAGTGCCCGCTAAGAAACGTAGATAGTCCAAGTGCCCGTTAGGTAACCTAGATAGTCCAAGTGCCCGCTTGGTAACCTGCATCGTCCAAGTGCCCGCTAGTTAATCTAGATAGTCGAAGTGCCCGCTAGTTAACCTAGATAGTCCAAGTGCCCGGTAGTTAACCTAGATCGTCCAAGTGCCCGCTTGTTAAACTACATAGTCCAAGGACCGCTACTTAACCTAGATAGTCCATTGCCCGCTTGTTAACCTACATAGTCCAAGGGCCCTCTAGTTAACATAGATAGTCCAAGTGCCCGCTAGGGGACGTACATAGTCCAAGTGCCCGCTAGGTAACCTAGATATTCCAAGTGCCCGTTACCTAACCTAGAGTGTCCAATTGCCCGCTATGCAACATACATAGTCCAAGTGCCCGTTCGTTAACCTAGATGTCCAAGTGCCCGCTAGGTAACCTATATAGTCCAAGTGCCCGCTAGGTAACCTAGATAGTCCAAGTGCCTGTTACCTAACCTAGATAGTCCAAGTGCCCGCTAGGCAACCTACATAGTACAAGTGCCCGTTCGTTAACCTAGAAGTCCAAGTGCCCGCTAGGTAACATAGATAGTCCAAGTGCCCGGTAGGTAATCTTTAGAGTCCAAGTGCCCGCTAGGTAACGTAGATAGTCCAAGTGCCCGCTAGTTAACCTACATAGTTCAAGTGCCCGCTAGTTAACCTAGACAGTCCAAGTGCCCACTAAGTATCCTGCAAAGTCAAAGTGCCCGTTAGTTAATCTAGATTGTCCAAGTGCACGCTAGTTAACCTAGATCGTCCAAGTGCCCGCTAGTTAACCTAGATAATCCAAGTGCCCGCTATTTAACCTACATAGACCAAGGGCCCTCTAGTTAACCTAGATATTCCAAGTCCCCGCAAGGGAACGTACATAGTCCAAGTGCCCGCTAGGTAACCCAGATAGTCCAAATGCCCGCTAGGTTATGTACATAGTTCAAGTGCCCGCTAGGTAACCTAGATATTCCAAGTTCCTGTTAGCTAACCTAGATAATCCAAGTGCCCGCTAGGTAACCTACATAGTCCAAGTGCCCTTTCGTTAACCTACATAGTCCAAGTGCCCGCTAGGTAACCTAGACTGTGCAAGTGTCCGCTAGGTTACCTACATAGTCCAAAAGCACGTTCGTTAACCTAGATAGTCCACGGGCCCGCTACATAACCTACATAGTCCATGGGCCCTCTAGGTAACCTATATAGTCCAAGTGCCCGCTAGTTAACCTACATAGTCCAAGTGCCCGCTAAGAAACCTAGATAGTCCAAGTGCCCGTTAGGTAACCTAGATAGTCCAAGTGCCCGCTTGGTAACCTGCATCGTCCAAGTGCCCGCTAGTTAATCTAGATAGTCCAAGTGCCCGCTAGTTAAACTACATAGTCCAAGTGCCCGGTAGTTAACGTAGATAGTCCAAGTGCCCGCTAGGGGACGTACATAGTCCAAGTGCCCGCTAGGTAACCTACATAGTCCAAGTTCCCGTTAGGTAACCTACATAGTCCAAGGGCCCGCTAGGTAACCTACATATTCCAAGTGCCCGCTAGGTAACCTAGATAGTCCAAGTGCCCGTTAGGTAACCTAGATAGTCCAAGTGCCCGCTAGGTAACCTACATAGTCCAAGTTCCCGCTAGGTAACCTAGATAGTCCAAGTGCCCGTTACCTAACCTAGATAGTCCAAGTGCCGGCTAGGCAACCTACATAGTACAAGTGCCCGTTCGTTAACCTAGAAGTCCAAGTGCCCGCTAGGTAACCTAGACTGTCCAAGTGCCCGCTAGGTTACCTACATAGTCCAAGTGCCCGTTAATAACATAGATAGTCCAAGTGCCCTCTAGGTAACCTTTAGAGTCCAAGTGAACGCTAGGTAACCTAGATAGTCCAAGTGCCCGCTAGTTAACCTACATAGTCCAAGTGCCCGCTAGTTAACCTAAACAGTCCAAGTGCCCACTAAGTATCCTGCAAAGTCCAAGTGCCCGTTAGGTAACCTAGATATTCCAAGTGCCCGCTAGGAAACCTACATAGTCCAAGTGCCCGCTAGGTAACCTAGATAGTACAACAGCCCGTTAGTTAACCTAGATAGTCCAAGTTCCCACTAGGGAACGTACATAGTCCAAGGACCCGCTAGTTAACCTACATAGTCCAAGTGCCCGATAGGGAACCTACATAGTCCTAGTGCCCGCTAAGTGACGTACATATTCCAAGTGCCCGCTAGGGAACCTACATAGTCCAAATGCCCATTATGGAACTTAGTAGTCCATGTGCCTGCTAGGGAACCTGCATCGTCCAAGTGCCCGCTAGTTAATCTAGATTGTCCAAGTGCACGCTAGTTAACCTAGATCGTCCAAGTGCCCGCTAGTTAACCTAGATAATCCAAGTGCCCGCTATTTAACCTACATAGACCAAGGGCCCTCTAGTTAACCTAGATATTCCAAGTCCCCGCAAGGGAACGTACATAGTCCAAGTGCCCGCTAGGTAACCTAGATAGTCCAAATGCCCGCTAGGTTATGTACATAGTTCAAGTGCCCGCTAGGTAATCTAGATATTCCAAGTTCCTGTTAGCTAACCTAGATAATCCAAGTGCCCGCTAGGTAACCTACATAGTCCAAGTGCCCTTTCGTTAACCTACATAGTCCAAGTGCCCGCTAGGTAACCTAGACTGTGCAAGTGTCCGCTAGGTTACCTACATAGTCCAAAAGCACGTTCGTTAACCTAGATAGTCCACGGGCCCGCTACATAACCTACATAGTCCAAGGGCCCTCTAGGTAACCTATATAGTCCAAGTGCCCGCTAGTTAACCTACATAGTCCAAGTGCCCGCTAAGAAACGTAGATAGTCCAAGTGCCCGTTAGGTAACCTAGATAGTCCAAGTGCCCGCTTGGTAACCTGCATCGTCCAAGTGCCCGCTAGTTAATCTAGATAGTCGAAGTGCCCGCTAGTTAACCTAGATAGTCCAAGTGCCCGGTAGTTAACCTAGATCGTCCAAGTGCCCGCTTGTTAAACTACATAGTCCAAGGACCGCTACTTAACCTAGATAGTCCATTGCCCGCTTGTTAACCTACATAGTCCAAGGGCCCTCTAGTTAACATAGATAGTCCAAGTGCCCGCTAGGGGACGTACATAGTCCAAGTGCCCGCTAGGTAACCTAGATATTCCAAGTGCCCGTTACCTAACCTAGAGTGTCCAATTGCCCGCTATGCAACATACATAGTCCAAGTGCCCGTTCGTTAACCTAGATGTCCAAGTGCCCGCTAGGTAACCTATATAGTCCAAGTGCCCGCTAGGTAACCTAGATAGTCCAAGTGCCTGTTACCTAACCTAGATAGTCCAAGTGCCCGCTAGGCAACCTACATAGTACAAGTGCCCGTTCGTTAACCTAGAAGTCCAAGTGCCCGCTAGGTAACATAGATAGTCCAAGTGCCCGGTAGGTAATCTTTAGAGTCCAAGTGCCCGCTAGGTAACGTAGATAGTCCAAGTGCCCGCTAGTTAACCTACATAGTTCAAGTGCCCGCTAGTTAACCTAGACAGTCCAAGTGCCCACTAAGTATCCTGCAAAGTCAAAGTGCCCGTTAGTTAATCTAGATTGTCCAAGTGCACGCTAGTTAACCTAGATCGTCCAAGTGCCCGCTAGTTAACCTAGATAATCCAAGTGCCCGCTATTTAACCTACATAGACCAAGGGCCCTCTAGTTAACCTAGATATTCCAAGTCCCCGCAAGGGAACGTACATAGTCCAAGTGCCCGCTAGGTAACCCAGATAGTCCAAATGCCCGCTAGGTTATGTACATAGTTCAAGTGCCCGCTAGGTAACCTAGATATTCCAAGTTCCTGTTAGCTAACCTAGATAATCCAAGTGCCCGCTAGGTAACCTACATAGTCCAAGTGCCCTTTCGTTAACCTACATAGTCCAAGTGCCCGCTAGGTAACCTAGACTGTGCAAGTGTCCGCTAGGTTACCTACATAGTCCAAAAGCACGTTCGTTAACCTAGATAGTCCACGGGCCCGCTACATAACCTACATAGTCCATGGGCCCTCTAGGTAACCTATATAGTCCAAGTGCCCGCTAGTTAACCTACATAGTCCAAGTGCCCGCTAAGAAACCTAGATAGTCCAAGTGCCCGTTAGGTAACCTAGATAGTCCAAGTGCCCGCTTGGTAACCTGCATCGTCCAAGTGCCCGCTAGTTAATCTAGATAGTCCAAGTGCCCGCTAGTTAAACTACATAGTCCAAGTGCCCGGTAGTTAACGTAGATAGTCCAAGTGCCCGCTAGGGGACGTACATAGTCCAAGTGCCCGCTAGGTAACCTACATAGTCCAAGTTCCCGTTAGGTAACCTACATAGTCCAAGGGCCCGCTAGGTAACCTACATATTCCAAGTGCCCGCTAGGTAACCTAGATAGTCCAAGTGCCCGTTAGGTAACCTAGATAGTCCAAGTGCCCGCTAGGTAACCTACATAGTCCAAGTTCCCGCTAGGTAACCTAGATAGTCCAAGTGCCCGTTACCTAACCTAGATAGTCCAAGTGCCGGCTAGGCAACCTACATAGTACAAGTGCCCGTTCGTTAACCTAGAAGTCCAAGTGCCCGCTAGGTAACCTAGACTGTCCAAGTGCCCGCTAGGTTACCTACATAGTCCAAGTGCCCGTTAATAACATAGATAGTCCAAGTGCCCTCTAGGTAACCTTTAGAGTCCAAGTGAACGCTAGGTAACCTAGATAGTCCAAGTGCCCGCTAGTTAACCTACATAGTCCAAGTGCCCGCTAGTTAACCTAAACAGTCCAAGTGCCCACTAAGTATCCTGCAAAGTCCAAGTGCCCGTTAGGTAACCTAGATATTCCAAGTGCCCGCTAGGAAACCTACATAGTCCAAGTGCCCGCTAGGTAACCTAGATAGTACAACAGCCCGTTAGTTAACCTAGATAGTCCAAGTTCCCACTAGGGAACGTACATAGTCCAAGGACCCGCTAGTTAACCTACATAGTCCAAGTGCCCGATAGGGAACCTACATAGTCCTAGTGCCCGCTAAGTGACGTACATATTCCAAGTGCCCGCTAGGGAACCTACATAGTCCAAATGCCCATTATGGAACTTAGTAGTCCATGTGCCTGCTAGGGAACCTGCATCGTCCAAGTGCCCGCTAGTTAATCTAGATTGTCCAAGTGCACGCTAGTTAACCTAGATCGTCCAAGTGCCCGCTAGTTAACCTAGATAATCCAAGTGCCCGCTATTTAACCTACATAGACCAAGGGCCCTCTAGTTAACCTAGATATTCCAAGTCCCCGCAAGGGAACGTACATAGTCCAAGTGCCCGCTAGGTAACCTAGATAGTCCAAATGCCCGCTAGGTTATGTACATAGTTCAAGTGCCCGCTAGGTAATCTAGATATTCCAAGTTCCTGTTAGCTAACCTAGATAATCCAAGTGCCCGCTAGGTAACCTACATAGTCCAAGTGCCCTTTCGTTAACCTACATAGTCCAAGTGCCCGCTAGGTAACCTAGACTGTGCAAGTGTCCGCTAGGTTACCTACATAGTCCAAAAGCACGTTCGTTAACCTAGATAGTCCACGGGCCCGCTACATAACCTACATAGTCCAAGGGCCCTCTAGGTAACCTATATAGTCCAAGTGCCCGCTAGTTAACCTACATAGTCCAAGTGCCCGCTAAGAAACGTAGATAGTCCAAGTGCCCGTTAGGTAACCTAGATAGTCCAAGTGCCCGCTTGGTAACCTGCATCGTCCAAGTGCCCGCTAGTTAATCTAGATAGTCGAAGTGCCCGCTAGTTAACCTAGATAGTCCAAGTGCCCGGTAGTTAACCTAGATCGTCCAAGTGCCCGCTTGTTAAACTACATAGTCCAAGGACCGCTACTTAACCTAGATAGTCCATTGCCCGCTTGTTAACCTACATAGTCCAAGGGCCCTCTAGTTAACATAGATAGTCCAAGTGCCCGCTAGGGGACGTACATAGTCCAAGTGCCCGCTAGGTAACCTAGATATTCCAAGTGCCCGTTACCTAACCTAGAGTGTCCAATTGCCCGCTATGCAACATACATAGTCCAAGTGCCCGTTCGTTAACCTAGATGTCCAAGTGCCCGCTAGGTAACCTATATAGTCCAAGTGCCCGCTAGGTAACCTAGATAGTCCAAGTGCCTGTTACCTAACCTAGATAGTCCAAGTGCCCGCTAGGCAACCTACATAGTACAAGTGCCCGTTCGTTAACCTAGAAGTCCAAGTGCCCGCTAGGTAACATAGATAGTCCAAGTGCCCGGTAGGTAATCTTTAGAGTCCAAGTGCCCGCTAGGTAACGTAGATAGTCCAAGTGCCCGGTAGGTAACCTTTAGAGTCCAAGTGCCCGCTAGGTAACCTAGATAGTCCATGTGCCCGCTAGTTAACCTACATAGTCCACGTGCCCGCTAGTTAACCTAGACAGTCCAAGTGCCCACTAGGTATCCTGCATAGTCCAAGTGCCCGTTAGGTAACCTAGGTATTCCAAGTGCCCGCTAGGAAACCTACATAGTCCAAGTGCCCGCTAGGTAACCTAGATAGTACAACAGCCCGTTAGTTAACCTAGATAGTCCAAGTTCCCACTAGGGAACATACATAGTCCAAGGCCCCGCTAGTTAACCTACATAGTCCAAGTGCCCGATAGGGAACCTACATAGTCCAAGTGCCCGCTAAGGGACGTACATATTCCAAGTGCCCGCTAGGGAACATACATAGTCCAAATGCCCGCTAGGGGACGTACATAGTCCAAGTGCCCGCTAGGTAACCTACATAGTCCAAGGGCCCGCTAGGGTATGTACATAGTTCAAGTGCCCGCTAGGTAACCTAGATTGTCCAACTGTCCGCTAGTTAACCTACATAGTCCAAGTGCCCGCTAGGTAACCTAGATAGTCCAAGGTCCCGCTAGTTAACCTACATAATCCCATGCCCGATAGGGAACCTACATAGTCCAAGTGCCCGCTGAGGAACCTACATAGTCCAAGTGGCCCTTAGGGAACCTAGATAGTCCAAGTGCCCGTAGGGAACCTATATAGTCCAAGTGCCCGCTAGGGAACCTACATAGTCAAAGTGCCCGCTAGGGAACCTGCATTGTACAAGTTCACACTAATTAACCTAGATAGTCCAATTGCCCGATAGTTAACCTAGATAGTCAAAGTGCCCACTAGTTAACATTGATCATCCACAGCCCGCTAGTTAACCTACAAAGTCCAAGTGCCCGATAGGGAACCTACATAGTCCAAGTGCTCGCTGAGGAACCTACATATTCCAAGTGCCTGTTAGGGAACCTAGATAGTCCAAGTGCCCGTAGGGAACATATATAGTCCAAGAGCCCGCTAGGGAACCTACATAGTCAAAGTGCCCGTTAGGGAACCTAGATAATACAAGTGCCCGCTAGGGAACCTGCATCATCCAAGTGCCCGGTAGTTAATCTAGATAGTCCAAGTGCCCGCTAATTTACCTAGATAGTCCAAGTACCCGCTAGTTAACCTACATACTCCAAGGTCCGCTACTTAACCTAGATAGTCCAAGTGCCCGCTTGTTAACCTACATAATGCAAGGGCCCTCTAGTTAACGTAGATAGTCCAAGTGCCCGCTAGGGGTCGTATATAGTCCAAGTGCCCGCTAGGTAACCTAGATAGTCCAAGTGCCCGTTAGCTTACCTAGATAGTCCAAGTGCCCGGTAGGTAACCTAGAAAGTACAAGTGTCTGCTAGTTAACCTACATAGTCCAAGTGCCCACTGAGGAACCTAGATAGTCCAAGTGCCCGGTAGGGAACCTACATAGTCCAAGTGCCCTCTAGTTAACTTAGATAGTCCAAAAGCCCTCTAGTTAACCTAGATCGTCCAAGTGCCCGCTAGTTAACCTAGATAATCCAAGTGCCCGCTAGTTAACCTACATAGTAAAAGGGCCCTCTAGTTAACCTAGATAGTCCAAGTGCCCGCTAGGGGATGTACATAGTCCAAGTGCCCGCTAGGTAACCTAGATAATCCAAGTGCCCGCTAGGGTATGTACATAGTTCAAGTGCCCGCTAGGTAACCTAGATTGTCCAAGTGTCCGCTAGTTAACCTACATACTCCAAGTGCCCGCTGGGGAACCTGCATTGTACAAGTGCACGCTAATTAACCTAGATAGTCAAAGTGCCCACTAGTTAACATTGATCATCCACAGCCCGCTAGTTAACCTACAAAGTCCAAGTGCCCGATAGGGAACCTACATAGTCCAAGTGCTCGCTGAGGAACCTACATATTCCAAGTGCCTGTTAGGGAACCTAGATAGTCCAAGTGCCCGTAGGGAACATATATAGTCCAAGAGCCCGCTAGGGAACCTACATAGTCAAAGTGCCCGTTAGGGAACCTAGATAATCCAAGTGCCCGCTAGGGAACCTGCATCATCCAAGTGCCCGGTAGTTAATCTAGATAGTCCAAGTGCCCGGTAGTTAACCTAGATCGTCCAAGTACCCGCTAGTTAACCTACATACTCCAAGGTCCGCTACTTAACCTAGATAGTCCAAGTGCCCGCTTGTTAACCTACATAATGCAAGGGCCCTCTAGTTAACGTAGATAGTCCAAATGCCCGCTAGGGGACGTATATAGTCCAAGTGCCCGCTAGGTAACCTAGATAGTCCAAGTGCCCGTTAGCTTACCTAGATAGTCCAAGTGCCCGGTAGGTAACCTAGAAAGTACAAGTGTCAGCTAGTTAACCTACATAGTCCAAGTGCCCACTGAGGAACCTACATAGTCCAAGTGCCCGCTAGGGAACCTACATAGTCCAAGTGCCCTCTAGTTAACCTAGATAGTCCAAAAACCCTCTAGTTAACCTAGATCGTCCAAGTGCCTGCTAGTTAACCTAGATAATCCAAGTGCCCGCTAGTTAACCTACATAGTAAAAGGGCCCTCTAGTTAACCTAGATAGTCCAATTGCCCGCTAGGGGACGTACATAGTCCAAGTGCCCGCTAGGTAACCTAGATAGTCCAAGTGCCCGCTAGGGTATGTACATAGTTCAAGTGCCCGCTAGGTAACCTAATTTGTCCAAGTGTCCGCTAGTTAACCTACATACTCCAAGTGCCCGCTGGGGAACCTGCATTGTACAAGTGCACGCTAGTTAACCTAGATAGTCAAAGTGCCCACTAGTTAACATTGATCATCCACAGCCCGCTAGTTAACCTACAAAGTCCAAGTGCCCGATAGGGAACCTACATAGTCCAAGTGCTCGCTGAGGAACCTACATATTCCAAGTGCCTGTTAGGGAACCTAGATAGTCCAAGTGCCCGTAGGGAACATATATAGTCCAAGAGCCCGCTAGGGAACCTACATAGTCAAAGTGCCCGTTAGGGAACCTAGATAATCCAAGTGCCCGCTAGGGAACCTGCATCATCCAAGTGCCCGGTAGTTAATCTAGATAGTCCAAGTGCCCGCTAGTTAACCTAGATAGTCCAAGTGCCCGCTAGGGAACCTGCATCGTCCAAGTGACCGCTAGATAATCTAGATAGTCCAAGTGCCCGCTAGTTAACCTAGATAGTCCAAGTGCCCGCTAGTTAACCTAGATCGTCCATGTGCCCGCTAGTAAACCTTAATAATCCAAGTGCCCGCTAGTTAACTTACATAGTCCAAGGGCCCTCTAGTTAACCTAGATAGTCCAAGTGCCCGCTAGGGGACGTACATAGTCCAAGTGCCTGCTAGGTAACCTAGATAGTCCAAGTGCCCGCTAGGGTATGTACATAGTTCAAGTGCCCGCTAGGTAACCTAGATTGTCCAAGTTTCCGCTAGTTAACCTACATACTCCAAGTGCCCGCTGGGGAACCTGCATTGTACAATTGCACGCTAGTTAACCTAGATAGTCAAAGTGCCCACTAGTTAACATTGATCATCCACAGCCCGCTAGTTAACCTACAAAGTCCAAGTGCCCGATAGGGAACCTACATAGTCCAAGTGCTCGCTGAGGAACCTACATATTCCAAGTGCCTGTTAGGGAACCTAGATAGTCCAAGTGCCCGTAGGGAACATATATAGTCCAAGAGCCCGCTAGGGAACCTACATAGTCAAAGTGCCCGTTAGGGAACCTAGATAATCCAAGTGCCCGCTAGGGAACCTGCATCATCCAAGTGCCCGGTTGTTAATCTAGATAGTCCAAGTGCCCGCTAGTTAACCTAGATTGTCCAAGTGCCCGGTAGTTAACCTAGATCGTCCAAGTGCCCGCTAGTTAACCTACATAGTCCAAGGGCCCGATTGTTAACCTACATACTCCAAGGTCCGCTACTTAACCTAGATAGTCCAAGTGCCCGCTTGTTAACCTACATAATGCAAGGGCCCTCTAGTTAACGTAGATAGTCCAAGTGCATGCGAGGGGACGTACATAGTCCAAGTGCCCGCTAGGTAACCTAGATAGTACAAGTGCCCGTTAGCTAACCTAGATAGTCCAAGCGCCCGCTAGGTAACCTAGACAGTCCAAGTGTCTGCTAGTTAACCTACATAGTCCAAGTGCCCGCTTGGTAACCTAGATAGTCCAAGGACCCACTAGTTAACCTACATAGTCCAAGTACCCGATAGGGAACCTATATAGTCCAAGTTCCCGCTGAGAAATTACATAGTCCAAGTGCACGATAGGGAACCTACATATTCCAAGTGCACGATAGGGAACCTAGATAGTCCATGTGCCCGAAGGGAACATATATAGTTCAAGAGCCCGCTAGGGAATCTACATAGTCAAAGTGCCCGTTAGGGAACCTAGATAGTCCAAGTGCCCGCTAGGGAACCTGCATCATCCAAGTGCCCGGTAGTTAATCTAGATAGTCCAAGTGCCCGCTAGTTAACCTACATAGTCCAAGTGCCCGCTAGGTAACCTAGACTGTCCAAGTGCCCGCTAGGTTACCTACATAGTCCAAGTGCCCGTTAATAACATAGATAGTCCAAGTGCCCGGTAGGTAACCTTTAGAGTCCTAGTGCCCGCTAGGTAACCTAGATAGTCCATGTGCCCGCTAGGGTATGTACATAGTTCTAGTGCACGCTAGGTAACCTAGATTGTCCAACTGTCCGCTAGTTAACCTACATAGACTAAGTGCCCGCTAGGTAACCTAGATAGTGCAAGGTCCCGCTAGTTAACCTACATAGTCCAAGTGCCCGCTAGGTAACCTAGATAATCCAAGGACCCACTAGTTAACCTACATAGTTCAAGTGCCCGATAGTGAACCTACATAATCCAAGTGCCCGCTGAGAAACTTACATAGTCCAAGTGCCCATAGGGAACCTACATATTCCAAGTGCCCGTTAGGGAACCTAGATAGTCCAAGTGCCCTTAGGGAACCTATATATTCCAAGTGCCCGCTAGGGAACCTGCATTGTCCAAGTGCCTGCTAGTTAACCTAGATAGTCCAAGTGCCCGCTAGTTAACCTAGGTAGTACAAGTGCCCGCTAGTTAACCTTGATCGTCAATGTGCCCGCTAGTTAACCTACATAGTCCCAGAACCCGCAAGTTAACCTAGATAGTCCAAGTGCCCGCTAGTTAACCTACATAGTCCTAGGGCCCGCAAGGTAACCTAGATATTCCAATTTCCTGTTAGCTAACCTAGACAGTCCAAGTGCCCCCTAGTTACCCTAGACTGTCCAGTGCCCGCTAGGTTACCTACAGAGTCCAAGTGCCCGCTAGGTAACCTAGATACACCAAGTGCCCGCTAGTTAACCTAGATAGTCCGAGTGCCCATTAGTTATCCTTGATAGTCCAAGTGTCTACCAGGGGACGTACATAGTCCAAGTGCCCGCTAGGTAACCTAGATAGTCCATGTGCCCGCTAGGGTATGTACATAGTTCAAGGGCCCGCTAGGTAACCTAGATTGTCCAAGTGTCCGCTAGTTAACCTACATAGTCTAAGTGCCCGCTAGTTAACCTACATAGTCCAAGGGCCCGCAAGTTAACCTACATAGTCCAAGTGCGCTATAGGGAACCTACATAGTCCAAGTGCCCGCTAAGGGACGTACATAGTCTAAGTGCCCGCTAGGGAACCTACATTGTCCAAGTGCCCGTTAGGGAACCTAGATAGTCCAAGTGCCCGCTAGGGAACCTGCATCATCCAAGTGCCCGCTAGTTAATCTAGATAGTCCAAGTGCCCGCTAGTTAACCTACATAATCCAAGTTCCGTTACTTAACCTAGATAGTCCAAGTGCCCGCTAGTTAACCTACATAGTCCAAATGCCCTCTAGTTAACCTAGATATTCCAAGTGCCCTCTAGTTAACTTAGATAGTCCAAGTTCCCGCTAGGGGACGTACATAGTCCAAGTGCCCTCTAGTTAACCTAGATAGTCCAAGTGCCCGCTAGGGGACGTACATAATCCAAGTGCTCGTTTGTTATCCTAGATAGTCCAAGTGCCCACTAGGTAACCTAGACAGTCCAAGTTCCCACTAGGTTACCTACATAGTCCAAGTGACCGCTAGTTAACCTGATAGTTCAGGTGCCTGCTAGTTAACCTGATAGTTCAGGTGCCTGCTAGTTAACCTACATAGCCCAGGGCCTGCTAGTTAACCTATATAGTCCAATTGCCGGCTAGTTAACCCACATAGTGCAAGTGCCCGCTGAGGAACCTACATAGTCCAAGTGCCCGATAGGGAACCTACATATTCCAAGTGCCCGTTAGGGAAACTAGATAGTCCAAGTGCCCGTAAGGAACCTATATAGTCCAAGTGCCCGCTAGGGAACCTTCATAGTCAAAGTGCCCGCTAGGAAACCTGCATTGTACAAGTGTCCGCTAGTTAACCTAGATCGTCCCAGTGCCCGCTAGTTAACCTAGATAGTCCAAGTGCCCGCTAGTTAAACTACATAGTCCAAGTGCCCGGTAGTTAACCTAGATCGTCCAAGTGCCCGCTAGTTAACCTACATAGTCCAACGGCCCGCTTGTTAACCTACATAGTCCAAGGTCCGCTACTTAACCTAGATAGTCCAAGTGCCCGCTTGTTAACCTACATAGTCCAAGGGCCCTCTAGTTAACGTAGATAGTCCAAGTGCCCGCTAGGGGACGTACATAGTCCAAGTGCCCGCTACGTAACCTAGATAGTCCAAGTGCCCGTTAGCTAACCTAGATAGTCCAAGTGCCCGCTAGGTAACCTAGATAGTCCAAGGACCCACTAGTTAACCTACATAGTCCAAGTGCCCGATAGGGAACCAACATAGTCCAAGTGCCCGCTGAGAAACTTACATAATCCAAGTGCCCGATAGGGATCCTACATATTCCAAGTGCCCGTTAGGGAACCTAGATAGTCCAAGTGCCCGTAGGGAACCTATATATTCCAAGTGCCCGCTAGGGAACCTGCATTGTCCAAGTGCCTGCTAGTTAACCTAGATAGTCCAAGTGCCCGCTAGTTAACCTAGGTAGTCCAAGTGCCCGCTAGTTAACCTTGATCGTCCATGTGCCCGCTAGTTAACCTACATAGTCCAAGGGCCCGCTAGTTAACCTACATAGTCCAAGGTCCCGCAAGGTAACCTAGATATTCCAATTTCCTGTTAGCTAACCTAGACAGTCCAAGTGCCCGCTAGGTACCCTAGACTGTCCAGTGCCCCCTAGGTTACCTACATATTCCAAGTGCCCGCTAGGTAACCTAGATACACCAAGTGCCCGCTAGTTAACCTAGATAGTCCAGTGCCCGTTAGTTATCCTAGATAGTCCAAGTACCCACTAGGGGACGTACATAGTCCAAGTGCCCGCTAGTTAACCTACATAGTCCAAGGGCCCGCAAGTTAACCTACATAGTCCAAGTGCGCTATAGGGAACCTACATAGTCCAAGTGCCCGCTAAGGGACGTACATAGTCTAAGTGCCAGCTAGGGAACCTACATAGTTCAAGTGCCCGTTAGGGAACCTCGATAGTCCAAGTGCCCGCTAGGGAACCTGCATCATCCAAGTGCCCGCTAGTTAATCTAGATAGTCCAAGTGCCCGCTAGTTAACCTACATAATCCAAGGTCCGCTCCTTAACCTAGATAGTCCAAGTGCCCGCTAGTTAACCTACATAGTCCAAGAGCCCTCTAGTTAACCTAGATAGTCCAAGTGCCCGCTAGGGGACGTACATAATCCAAGTGGCGTTTGTTATCCTAGATAGTCCAAGTGCCCACTAGGTAACCTAGAATGTCCAAGTTCCCGCTAGGTTACCTACATAGTCCAAGTGACCGCTAGTTAACCTGATAGTTCAGATGCCTGCTAGTTAACCTACATAGTCCAAGTGCCCGCTAGTTAACCTACATAGCCCAGGGCCTGCTAGTTAACCTATATAGTCCAAGTGCCGGCTAGTTAACCTACATAGTGCAATTGCCCGCTGAGGAACCTACATAGTCCAAGTGCCCGATAGGGAACCTACATATTCCAAGTGCCCGTTAGGGAAACTAGATAGTACAAGTGTCCGTAGGGAACCTATATAGTCCAAGTGCCCACTAGGGAACCTACATAGTCAAAGTGCCCGTTAGGGAACTTGCATTGTACAAGTGCCCTCTAGTTAACCTAGATCGTCCAAGTGCCCGCTAGTTAACCTAGATAGTCCAAGTTCCCGCTAGTTAACCTTGATCGTCCAAGTTCCCGCTAGGAAACCTACATAGTCCAAGTGCCCGATAGGGAACCTACATAGTCCAAGTGCTCGATAGGGAACCTACTATTCCAAGTCCCTGTTAGGGAACCTAGATAGTCTAAGTGCCCGTAGGGAACATATATATTCCAAGTGCCCGCTAGGGAACCTACATAGTCAAAGTGCCTGCAAGGGAACCTGCATTGTCCAAGTGCCCGCTAGATAACCTACATAGTCCAAGGGCCCGCTAGTTAACCTAGATATTCCAAGTGCCCGCTATTTAACCTAGATCGTCCAAGAGTCCGCTAGTTAACCTACATAGTCCAAGTTCCCGTTAGGTAACCTATATAGTCCAAGGGCACTCTAGGTAACCTACATATTCCAAGTGCCCGCTAGGTAACCTAGATAGTCCAAGTGCCCGCTAGGTAACCTAGATACTCCAAGTGCCCGTTACCTAACCTAGATAGTCCAAGTGCCCGCTAGGGGATGTACATAATTCAAGTGCTCGTTTGTTATCCTAGATAGTCCAAGTGCCCGCTAGGCAACCTACATAGTTCAAGTGCCCGTTCGTTAACCTAGAAGTCCAAGTGCCCGCTAGGTAACCTAGACTGTCCAAGTGCCCGCTAGGTTACCTACATAGTCCAAGTGCCCGTTAATAACATAGATAGTCCAAGTGCCCGGTAGGTAACCTTTAGAGTCCAAGTGCCCGCTAGGTAACCTAGATAGTCCATGTGCCCGCTAGTTAACCTACATAGTCCAAGTGCCCGCTAGTTAACCTAGACAGTCCAAATGCCCACTAGGTATCCTGCATAGTCCAAGTGCCCGTTAGGTAACCTAGATATTCCAAGTGCCCTCAAGGAAACCTACATAGTCCATGTGCCCGCTAGGTAACCTAGATAGTACAACAGCCCGTTAGTTAACCTAGATAGTCCTAGTTCCCACTAGGGAACGTACATAGTCCAAGGACCCGCTAGTTAACCTACATAGTCCAAGTGCCCGATGGGGAACCTACATAGTCCAAGTGCCCGCTAAGGGACGTACATATTCCAAGTGTCCGCTAGGGAACCTACATAGTCCAAATGCCCATTAGGGAACCTACATAGTCCAAGAGGCCGCTAGTTAATCTAGATAGTCCAAGTGCCCGCTAGTTAACTTAGATAGTCCAAGTGCCCTCTAGTTAACCTAGATCGTCCAAGTGCCCGCTAGGGGACATACATAGTCCAAGTGCCCGCTAGGTAACCTAGATAGTCCAAGTGCCCGCTAGTGAACGTACATAGTCCAAGTGCCCGCTAGGTAACCTAGATTGTCCAACTGTCCGCTAGTTAACCTACATAGTCCAAGTGCCCGCTAGGTAACCTAGATAGTCCAAGGTCCCGCTAGTTAATCTACATAGTCCCATGCCCGATAGGGAACCTACATAGTCCAAGTGCCCGCTGAGGAACCTACATAGTCCAAGTGGCCGTTAGGGAACCTAGATAGTCCAAGTGCCCGTAGGGAACCTATATAGTCCAAGTGCCCGCGAGGGAACCTACATAGTCAAAGTGCCCGCTACGGAACCTGCATTGTACAAGTGCACGCTAATTAACCTAGATAGTCCAATTGCCCGATAGTTAACCTAGATAGTCAAAGTGCCCACTAGTTAACATGGATCATCCACAGCCCGCTAGTTAACCTACATATTCCAAGTGCCTATAGGGAACCTACATAGTCCAAGTGCCCGCTGAGGAACCCACATAGTCCAAGTGCCCGATAGGGAACCTACATATTCCAAGTGCCCGTTAGAGTACCTAGATAGTCCAAGTGCCCTCTAGTTAACCTAGATCGTCCAAGTGCCCGCTAGTTAACCTAGATAATCCAAGTGCCCGCTAGTTAACCTACATAGTACAAGGGCCCTCTAGTAAACCTAGATAGTCCAAGTGCCCGCTAGGGGATGTACATAGTCCAAGTGCCCTCTAGGTAACCTAGATAGTCCAAGTGCCCGCTAGGGTATGTACACAGTTCAAGTGCCCGCTAGGTAACCTAGATTGTCCAACTATCCGCTAGTTAACCTACATAGTCCAAGTGCCCGCTAGGTAACCTAGATAGTCCAAGGTCCCGCGAATTAACCTACATAGTCCCATGCCCGACAGGGAACCTACATAGTCCAAGTGCCCGCTGAGGAACCTACATAGTCCAAGTGGCCGTTAGGGAACCTATATTGTCCAAGTGCCCGCTAGGGAACCTACATAGTCAAAGTGCCCGCTAGGGAACCTGCATTGTACAAGTGCACGCTAATTAACCTAGATAGTCAAATTGTCCGCTAGTTAACCTAGATAGTCAACCTGCCGACTAGTTAACATTGATCATCCACAGCCCGCTAGTTAACCTCTATAGTCCAAGTGCCTGATAGGGAACCTACATAGTCCAAGTGCCCGCTGAGGAACCTACATAGTCCGAGTGCCCGATAGGGAACCTACATATTCCAAGTGCCCGTTAGGGTACCTAGATAGTCCAAGTGCCCGTTACCTGACCTAGATAGTCCAAGTGCCCGCTAGGCAACCTACATAGTACAAGTGCCCGTTCGTTAACCTAGAAGTCCAAGTGCCCGCTAGGTAACCTAGACTGTCCATTTGCCCGCTAGGTTACCTACATAGTACAAGTGCCCCTTAATAACATAGATAGTCCAAGTGCCCACTGGGTAACCTTTAGAGTCCAAGTGCCCGCTAGGTAACCTAGATAGTCCAATTGCCTGTTACGTAACCTAGATAGTCCAAGTGCCCGCTAGTTAACCTAGACAGTCAAAGTGCCCACTAGGTATACTGCATAGTCCAAGTGCCCGTTAGGTAACCTAGATATTCCAAGTGCCCGCTAGGGAACCTGCATCGTCCAAGTGCCCGCTAGTTAATCTAGGTTGTCCAAGTGCCCGCTAGTTAACCTAGATCGTCCAAGTGCCCGCTAGTTAACCTAGATAACCCAAGGGCCCTCTAGTTAACCTAGATAGTCCAAGTGCCCGCTAGGGAACGTACATAGTCCAAGTGCCCGCTAGATAACCTAGATAGTCCAAGTGCCCGCTAGGGTATGTACTTAGTTCAAGTGCCCGCTAGGTAACCTAGATTGTCCAAGTGCCCGCTAAGTAACCTAGATTGTCCACGTGCCCGCTAGGTAACCTAGATAGTCCAAGGTACCGCTGGATAACCTACATAGTCCAAGTGCCCGATAGGGAACCTACATAGTCCTAGTGCCCGCTAAGTGACGTACATATTCCAAGTGCCCGCTAGGGAACCTACATAGTCCAAATGCCCATTAGGGAACTTAGTAGTCCAAGTGCCCGCTAGGGAACCTGCATCGTCCAAGTGCCCGCTAGTTAATCTAGATTGTCCAAGTGCACGCTAGTTAACCTAGATCGTCCAAGTGCCCGCTAGTTAACCTAGATAATCCAAGTGCCCGCTATTTAACCTACATAGACCAAGGGCCCTCTAGTTAACCTAGATATTCCAAGTCCCCGCAAGGGAACGTACATAGTCCAAGTGCCCGCTAGGTAACCTAGATAGTCCAAATGCCCGCTAGGTTATGTACATACTTCAAGTGCCCGCTAGGTAACCTAGATATTCCAAGTTTCTGTTAGCTAACCTAGTTAATCCAAGTGCCCGCTAGGTAACCTACATAGTCCAAGTGCCCTTTTGTTAACCTACATAGTCCAAGTGCCCGCTAGGTAACCTAGACTGTGCAAGTGTCCGCTAGGTTACCTACATAGTCCAAAAGCACGTTCGTTAACCTAGATAGTCCACGTGCCCGCTACATAACCTACATAGTCCAAGGGCCCTCTAGGTAACCTATATAGTCCAAGTGCCCGCTAGTTAACCTACATCGTCCAAGTGCCCGCTAAGAAACCTAGATAGTCCAAGTGCCCGCTAGTTAACCTACATAGTCCAAGTGCCCGCTAAGAAACCTAGATAGTCCAAGTGCCCGTTAGGTAACCTAGATAGTCCACGTGCCCGCTAGTTAACCTACATAGTCCAAGTGCCCGTTAAGAAACCTAAATAGTCCAAGTGCCCGTTAGGTAACCTAGATAGTCCAAGTGCCCGCTAGGTAACCTACACAGTCCAAGTTCCCGCTAGGTAACCTAGATAGTCCAAGTGCCCGTTACCTAACCTAGATAGTCCAATTGCCCGCTATGCAACATACATAGTCCAAGTGCCCGTTTGTTAACCTAGAAGTCCAAGTGCCCGCTAGGTAACCTATATAGTCCAAGTGCCCGCTAGGTAACCTAGATAGTCCAAGGGCCCGCTAGTTAACCTAGATCGTCCAAGAGTCCGCTAGTTAACCTACATAGTCCAAGTTCCCGTTAGGTAACCTATATAGTCCAAGGGCACTCTAGGTAACCTACATATTCCAAGTGCCCGCTAGGTAACCTAGATAGTCCAAGTGCCCGCTAGGTAACCTAGATAGTCCAAGTGACCGTTACCTAACTTAGATAGTCCAAGTGCCCGGTAGTAAACTTACATAGTTCAAGTGTCCGTAGGGAACCTGAATTGTCCAAGTCCCCGCTAGATAACCTACATGGTCCAAGGGCCCACTAGTTAACCTAGATATTCCTAGTGCCTGCTAGTTAACCTAGATCGTCCAAGAGTCCGCTAGTTAACCTACATAGTCCAAGTTCCCGTTAGGTAACCTACATAGTCCAAGGGCCCGCTAGTAACCTACATATTCCAAGTGCCCGCTAGGTAACCTAGATAGTCCAAGAGCCCGTTAGGTAACCTAGATAGTCCAAGTGCCCGTTACCTAACCTAGATAGTCCAAGTGCCCGCTAGGCAACCTACATAGTACAAGTGCCCGTTCGTTAACCTAGAAGTCCAAGTGCCCGCTAGGTAACCTAGACTGTCCAATTGCCCGCTAGGTTACCTACATAGTCCAAGTGCCCGTTAATAACATAGATAGTCCAAGTGCCCGGTAGGTAACATTTAGAGTCCAAGTGCCCGCTAGGTAACCTAGATAGTCCATGTGCCCGCTAGTTAACCTACATAGTCCAAGTGCCCGCTAGTTAACCTAGACAGTCCAAGTGCCCACTAGGTATCCTGCATAGTCCAAGTGCCCGTTAGGTAACCTAGATATTCCAAGTGCCTGCTAGGAAACCTACATAGTCCAAGTGCCCGCTAGGTAACTTAGATAGTACAACAGCCCGTTAGTTAACCTAGATAGTCCAAGTTCCCACTAGGGAACGTACATAGTCCAAGGACCCGCTAGTTAACCTACATAGTCCAAGTGCCCGATAGGGAACCTACATAGTCCAAGTGCCCGCTAAGGGACGTACATATTCCAAGTGTCCGCTAGGGAACCTACATAGTCCAAATGCCCATTAGGGAACCTACATAGTCCAAGAGGCCGCTAGTTAATCTAGATAGTCCAAGTGCCCGCTAGTTAACCTAGATAGTCCAAGTGCCCTCTAGTTAAGCTAGAACGTCCAAGTGCCCGCTAGTGAACGTACATAGTCCAAGTGCCCGCTAGGTAACCTAGATTGTCCAACTGTCCGCTAGTTAACCTACATAGTCCAAGTGCCCGCTAGGTAACCTAGATAGTCCAAGGTCCCGCTAGATAACCTACATAGTCCCATGCCCGATAGGGAACCTACATAGTCCAAGTGCCCACTGAGGAACCTACATAGTCCAAGTGGCCGTTAGGGAACCTAGATAGTCCAAGTGCCCGTAGGGAACCTGCATTGTACAAGTGCACGCTAATTAACCTAGATAGTCCAATTGCCCGATAGTTAACCTAGATAGACAAAGTGCCCACTAGTTAACATTGATCATCCACAGCCCGCTAGTTAACCTACATAGTCCAAGTGCCTATAGGGAACCTACATATTCCAAGTGCCCGCTGAGGAACCTACGTAGTCCAAGTGCCCGATAGGGAACCTACATATTCCAAGTGCCCGTTAGGGTACCTAGATAGTCCAAGTGCCCGTAGGGAACCTATATAGTCCAAGTGCCCGCTAGGGAACCTACATAGTCCAAGAGCTCCCTAAGGGACGTACATATTCCAAGTGCCCGCTAGAGAACCTACATAGCACAAAAGGCCCATTAGGGAACTTAGTAGTCCAAGTACCCGCTAGGGAACCTGCATAGTCCAAGTGCCCGCTAGTTAATCTAGATTGTCCAAGTGCCTGCTAGTTAACCTAGATCGTCCAAGTGCCCGCTAGTTAACCTAGATAATCCAAGTGCCCGCTAGTTAACCTACATAGACCAAGGGCCCTCTAGTTAACCAAGATAGTTCAAGTGCCCGCTAGGGAATGTACATTGTCCAAGTGCCCGCTAGGTAACCTAGATAGTCCAAGTGCCCGCTAAGTAAACTAGACAGTCCAAGTGCCCGCTAGGGTATGTACATAGTTCAAGTGCCCGCTAGGTAACCTAGATTGTCCAAGTGCCCGCTAATAACCTAGATTGTCCAAGTGCCTGCTAGGTAACCTAGATAGTCCAAGGTCCCGCTAGATAACCTACATAGTCCAAGGTCCCGCTAGATAACCTACATAGTCCAATGCCCGATAGGGAACCTACATAGTCCAAGTGCCCGCTAGGGAACCTACATAGTCCAAGTGGCCGCTAGTTAATCTAGATAGTCCAAGTGCCCGCTAGTTAACCTAGATAGTCCAAGTGCCCTCTAGTTAACCTAGATCGTCCAAGTTCCCGCTAGTTAACCTAGATAATCCAAGTGCCCGCTAGTTAACCTACATAGTACAAGGGCCCTCTAGTTAACCTAGATAGTCCAAGTGCCCGCTAGGGGACGTACATAGTCCAAGTGCCCGCTCGGTAACCTAGATAGTCCAAGTGCCCGCTAGGGTATGTACATATTTCAAGTGCCCGCTAGGTAACCTAGATTGTCCAACTGTCCGCTAGTTAACCTACATAGTCCAAGTGCCCGCTAGGTAACCAAGATAGTCCAAGGTCCCGCGAGTTAACCTACATAGTCCCATGCCCGATAGGGAACCTACATAGTCCAAGTGCCCGCTGAGGAACCTACATAGTCCAAGTGGCCGTTAGGGAACCTAGATAGTCCAAGTGCCCGTAGGGAACCTATATAGTCCAAGTGCCCGCTAGGGAACCTACATAGTCAAAGTGCCCGCTACGGAACCTGCATTGTACAAGTGCACGCTAATTAACCTAGATAGTCCAATTGACCGCTAGTTAACCTAGATAGCCAAATTGCCCACTAGTTAACATTGATCATCCACAGCCCGCTAGTTAACCTACATAGTCCAAGTGCCTGATAGGGAACCTACATATTCCAAGTGCCCGCTGAGGAACCTACATAGTCCGAGTGCCCGATAGGGAACCTACATATTCCAAGTGCCCTTTGGGTATCTAGATAGTCCAAGTGCCCATAGGGAACCTATATAGTCAAAGTGCCCGCTAGAGAACCTGCATTGTGCAAGTGCCCGCTAGTTAACCTAGATAGTCCAAGTGCCCGCTAGTTAACCTAGATAGTCCAAGTGCCCGCTAGCTATCCTAGATATTCCAAGTGCCCGCTAGTTAACCTAGATCGTCCAAGTGTCCGCTAGTTAACCTACATAGTCCAAGTTCCAGTTAGGTAACCTAGATAGTACAAGTGCCCGCAAGGTAACCTACATAGTCCAAGTCCCCGCTAGGTAACTTATATATTCCAAGTTCCTGTTAGCTAACCTAGATAATCCAAGTGCCCGCTAGGTAACCTACATAGTCCAAGTGCCCTTTCGTTAACCTACATAGTCCAAGTGCCCGCTAGGTAACCTAGACTGTCCAAGTGCCGCTAGGTTACCTACATAGTCCAAAAGCACATTCGTTAACCTAGATAGTCCACGTGCCCGCTACATAACCTACAGAGTCCAAGGGCCCTCTAGGTAACCTATATAGTCCAAGTGCCCGCTAGTTAACCTACATAGTCCAAGTGCCCGCTAGGTAACCTAGACTGTCCAAGTGCCCGCTAGGTTACCTACATAGTCCAAGTGCCCGTTAATAACATAGATAGTCCAAGTGCCCGGTAGGTAACCTTTAGAGTCCTAGTGCCCGCTAGGTAACCTAGATAGTCCATGTGCCCGCTAGGGTATGTACATAGTTCTAGTGCACGCTAGGTAACCTAGATTGTCCAACTGTCCGCTAGTTAACCTACATAGACTAAGTGCCCGCTAGGTAACCTAGATAGTGCAAGGTCCCGCTAGTTAACCTACATAGTCCAAGTGCCCGCTAGGTAACCTAGATAATCCAAGGACCCACTAGTTAACCTACATAGTTCAAGTGTCCGATAGTGAACCTACATAATCCAAGTGCCCGCTGAGAAACTTACATAGTCCAAGTGCCCATAGGGAACCTACATATTCCAAGTGCCCGTTAGGGAACCTAGATAGTCCAAGTGCCCTTAGGGAACCTATATATTCCAAGTGCCCGCTAGGGAACCTGCATTGTCCAAGTGCCTGCTAGTTAACCTAGATAGTCCAAGTGCCCGCTAGTTAACCTAGGTAGTACAAGTGCCCGCTAGTTAACCTTGATCGTCAATGTGCCCGCTAGTTAACCTACATAGTCCCAGAAACCGCAAGTTAACCTAGATAGTCCAAGTGCCCGCTAGTTAACCTACATAGTCCAAGGGCCCGCAAGGTAACCTAGATATTCCAATTTCCTGTTAGCTAACCTAGACAGTCCAAGTGCCCCCTAGTTACCCTAGACTGTCCAGTGCCCGCTAGGTTACCTACAGAGTCCAAGTGCCCGCTAGGTAACCTAGATACACCAAGTGCCCGCTAGTTAACCTAGATAGTCCGAGTGCCCATTAGTTATCCTTGATAGTCCAAGTGTCTACCAGGGGACGTACATAGTCCAAGTGCCCGCTAGGTAACCTAGATAGTCCATGTGCCCGCTAGGGTATGTACATAGTTCAAGGGCCCGCTAGGTAACCTAGATTGTCCAAGTGTCCGCTAGTTAACCTACATAGTCTAAGTGCCCGCTAGTTAACCTACATAGTCCAAGGGCCCGCAAGTTAACCTACATAGTCCAAGTGCGCTATAGGGAACCTACATAGTCCAAGTGCCCGCTAAGGGACGTACATAGTCTAAGTGCCCGCTAGGGAACCTACATTGTCCAAGTGCCCGTTAGGGAACCTAGATAGTCCAAGTGCCCGCTAGGGAACCTGCATCATCCAAGTGCCCGCTAGTTAATCTAGATAGTCCAAGTGCCCGCTAGTTAACCTACATAATCCAAGTTCCGTTACTTAACCTAGATAGTCCAAGTGCCCGCTAGTTAACCTACATAGTCCAAATGCCCTCTAGTTAACCTAGATATTCCAAGTGCCCTCTAGTTAACTTAGATAGTCCAAGTTCCCGCTAGGGGATGACATAGTCCAAGTGCCCTCTAGTTAACCTAGATAGTCCAAGTGCCCGCTAGGGGACGTACATAATCCAAGTGCTCGTTTGTTATCCTAGATAGTCCAAGTGCCCACTAGGTAACCTAGACAGTCCAAGTTCCCACTAGGTTACCTACATAGTCCAAGTGACCGCTAGTTAACCTGATAGTTCAGGTGCCTGCTAGTTAACCTGATAGTTCAGGTGCCTGCTAGTTAACCTACATAGCCCAGGGCCTGCTAGTTAACCTATATAGTCCAATTGCCGGCTAGTTAACCCACATAGTGCAAGTGCCCGCTGAGGAACCTACATAGTCCAAGTGCCCGATAGGGAACCTACATATTCCAAGTGCCCGTTAGGGAAACTAGATAGTCCAAGTGCCCGTAAGGAACCTATATAGTCCAAGTGCCCGGTAGGGAACCTTCATAGTCAAAGTGCCCGCTAGGGAACCTGCATTGTACAAGTGTCCGCCTGTTAACCTAGATCGTCCCAGTGCCCGCTAGTTAACCTAGATAGTCCAAGTGCCCGCTAGTTAAACTACATAGTCCAAGTGCCCGGTAGTTAACCTAGATCGTCCAAGTGCCCGCTAGTTAACCTACATAGTCCAACGGCCCGCTTGTTAACCTACATAGTCCAAGGTCCGCTACTTAACCTAGATAGTCCAAGTGCCCGCTTGTTAACCTCCATAGTCCAAGGGCCCTCTAGTTAACGTAGATAGTCCAAGTGCCCGCTAGGGGACGTACATAGTCCAAGTGCCCGCTAGGTAACCTAGATAGTCCAAGTGCCCGCTAGGGTATGTACATAGTTCAAGTGCCCGCTAGGTAACCTAGATTGTCCAACTGTCCGCTAGTTAACCTACATAGTCCAAGTGCCCGCTAGGTAACCTAGATAGTCCAAGGTCCCGCGATTTAACCTACATAGTTTCATGCCCGATAGGGAACCTACATAGTCCAAGTGCCCGCTGAGGAACCTACATAGTCCAAGTGCCCGTTAGGGAACCTAGATAGTCCAAGTGCCCGTAGGGAACCTATATATTCCAAGTGCCCGCTAGGGAACCTGCATTGTCCAAGTGCCTGCTAGTTAACCTAGATAGTCCAAGTGCCCGCTAGTTAACCTAGGTAGTCCAAGTGCCCGCTAGTTAACCTTGATCGTCCATGTGCCCGCTAGTTAACCTACATAGTCCAAGGGCCCGCTAGTTAACCTACATAGTCCAAGGTCCCGCAAGGTAACCTAGATATTCCAATTTCCTGTTAGCTAACCTAGACAGTCCAAGTGCCCGCTAGGTACCCTAGACTGTCCAGTGCCCCCTAGGTTACCTACATAGTCCAAGTGCCCGCTAGGTAACCTAGATACACCAAGTGCCCGCTAGTTAACCTAGATAGTCCAGTGCCCGTTAGTTATCCTAGATAGTCCAAGTGCCCACTAGGGGACGTACATAGTCCAAGTGCCCGCTAGTTAACCTACATAGTCCAAGGGCCCGCAAGTTAACCTACATAGTCCAAGTGCGCTATAGGGAACCTACATAGTCCAAGTGCCCGCTAAGGGACGTACATAGTCTAAGTGCCAGCTAGGGAACCTACATAGTTCAAGTGCCCGTTAGGGAACCTCGATAGTCCAAGTGCCCGCTAGGGAACCTGCATCATCCAAGTGCCCGCTAGTTAATCTAGATAGTCCAAGTGCCCGCTAGTTAACCTACATAATCCAAGGTCCGCTCCTTAACCTAGATAGTCCAAGTGCCCGCTAGTTAACCTACATAGTCCAAGAGCCCTCTAGTTAACCTAGATAGTCCAAGTGCCCGCTAGGGTACGTACATAATCCAAGTGGCGTTTGTTATCCTAGATAGTCCAAGTGCCCACTAGGTAACCTAGAATGTCCAAGTTCCCGCTAGGTTACCTACATAGTCCAAGTGACCGCTAGTTAACCTGATAGTTCAGATGCCTGCTAGTTAACCTACATAGTCCAAGTGCCCGCTAGTTAACCTACATAGCCCAGGGCCTGCTAGTTAACCTATATAGTCCAAGTGCCGGCTAGTTAACCTACATAGTGCAATTGCCCGCTGAGGAACCTACATAGTCCAAGTGCCCGATAGGGAACCTACATATTCCAAGTGCCCGTTAGGGAAACTAGATAGTACAAGTGTCCGTAGGGAACCTATATAGTCCAAGTGCCCGCTAGGGAACCTACATAGTCAAAGTGCCCGCTAGGGAACTTGCATTGTACAAGTGCCCTCTAGTTAACCTAGATCGTCCAAGTGCCCGCTAGTTAACCTAGATAGTCCAAGTTCCCGCTAGTTAACCTTGATCGTCCAAGTTCCCGCTAGGAAACCTACATAGTCCAAGTGCCCGATAGGGAACCTACATAGTCCAAGTGCTCGATAGGGAACCTACTATTCCAAGTCCCTGTTAGGGAACCTAGATAGTCCAAGTGCCCGTAGGGAACATATATATTCCAAGTGCCCGCTAGGGAACCTACATAGTCAAAGTGCCTGCAAGGGAACCTGCATTGTCCAAGTGCCCGCTAGATAACCTACATAGTCCAAGGGCCCGCTAGTTAACCTAGATATTCCAAGTGCCCGCTATTTAACCTAGATCGTCCAAGAGTCCGCTAGTTAACCTACATAGTCCAAGTTCCCGTTAGGTAACCTATATAGTCCAAGGGCACTCTAGGTAACCTACATATTCCAAGTGCCCGCTAGGTAACCTAGATAGTCCAAGTGCCCGCTAGGTAACCTAGATAGTCCAAGTGCCCGTTACCTAACCTAGATAGTCCAAGTGCCCGCTAGGGGACGTACATAATCCAAGTGCTCGTTTGTTATCCTAGATAGTCCAAGTGCCCGCTAGGCAACCTACATAGTACAAGTGCCCGTTCGTTAACCTAGAAGTCCAAGTGCCCGCTAGGTAACCTAGACTGTCCAAGTGCCCGCTAGGTTACCTACATAGTCCAAGTGCCCGTTAATAACATAGATAGTCCAAGTGCCCGGTAGGTAACCTTTAGAGTCCAAGTGCCCGCTAGGAAACCTAGATAGTCCAAGTGCCCGCTAGTTAACCTACATAGTTCAAGTGCCCGCTAGTTAACCTAGACAGTCCAAGTGCCCACTAAGTATCCTGCAAAGTCCAAGTGCCCGTTAGTTAATCTAGATTGTCCAAGTGCACGCTAGTTAACCTAGATCGTCCAAGTGCCCGCTAGTTAACCTAGATAATCCAAGTGCCCGCTATTTAACCTACATAGACCAAGGGCCCTCTAGTTAACCTAGATATTCCAAGTCCCCGCAAGGGAACGTACATAGTCCAAGTGCCCGCTAGGTAACCCAGATAGTCCAAATGCCCGCTAGGTTATGTACATAGTTCAAGTGCCCGCTAGGTAACCTAGATATTCCAAGTTCCTGTTAGCTAACCTAGATAATCCAAGTGCCCGCTAGGTAACCTACATAGTCCAAGTGCCCTTTCGTTAACCTACATAGTACAAGTGCCCGCTAGGTAACCTAGACTGTGCAAGTGTCCGCTAGGTTACCTACATAGTCCAAAAGCACGTTCGTTAACCTAGATAGTCCACGGGCCCGCTACATAACCTACATAGTACATGGGCCCTCTAGGTAACCTATATAGTCCAAGTGCCCGCTAGTTAACCTACATAGTCCAAGTGCCCGCTAAGAAACCTAGATAGTCCAAGTGCCCGTTAGGTAACCTAGATAGTCCAAGTGCCCGCTTGGTAACCTGCATCGTCCAAGTGCCCGCTAGTTAATCTAGATAGTCCAAGTGCCCGCTAGTTAAACTACATAGTCCAAGTGCCCGGTAGTTAACCTAGATCGTCCAAGTGCCCGCTAGTTAACCTACATAGTCCAACGGCCCGCTTGTTAACCTACATAGTCCAAGGACCGCTACTTAACCTAGATAGTCCATTGCTCGCTTGTTAACCTACATAGTCCAAGGGCCCTCTAGTTAACGTAGATAGTCCAAGTGCCCACTAGGGGACGTACATAGTCCAAGTGCCCGCTAGGTAACCTACATAGTCCAAGTTCCCGTTAGGTAACCTACATAGTCCAAGGGCCCGCTAGGTAACCTACATATTCCAAGTGCCCGCTAGGTAACCTAGATAGTCCAAGTGCCCGTTAGGTAACCTAGATAGTCCAAGTGCCCGCTAGGTAACCTACATAGTCCAAGTTCCCGCTAGGTAACCTAGATAGTCCAAGTGCCCGTTACCTAACCTAGATAGTCCAAGTGCCGGCTAGGCAACCTACATAGTACAAGTGCCCGTTCGTTAACCTAGAAGTCCAAGTGCCCGCTAGGTAACCTAGACTGTCCAAGTGCCCGCTAGGTTACCTACATAGTCCAAGTGCCCGTTAATAACATAGATAGTCCAAGTGCCCTCTAGGTAACTTTTAGAGTCCAAGTGAACGCTAGGTAACCTAGATAGTCCAAGTGCCCGCTAGTTAACCTACATAGTCCAAGTGCCCGCTAGTTAACCTAAACAGTCCAAGTGCCCACTAAGTATCCTGCAAAGTCCAAGTGCCCGTTAGGTAACCTAGATATTCCAAGTGCCCGCTAGGAAACCTACATAGTCCAAGTGCCCGCTAGGTAACCTAGATAGTACAACAGCCCGTTAGTTAGCCTAGATAGTCCAAGTTCCCACTAGGGAACGTACATAGTCCAAGGACCCGCTAGTTAACCTACATAGTCCAAGTGCCCGATAGGGAACCTACATAGTCCTAGTGCCCGCTAAGTGACGTACATATTCCAAGTGCCCGCTAGGGAACCTACATAGTCCAAATGCCCATTATGGAACTTAGTAGTCCATGTGCCTGCTAGGGAACCTGCATCGTCCAAGTGCCCGCTAGTTAATCTAGATTGTCCAAGTGCACGCTAGTTAACCTAGATCGTCCAAGTGCCCGCTAGTTAACCTAGATAATCCAAGTGCCCGCTATTTAACCTACATAGACCAAGGGCCCTCTAGTTAACCTAGATATTCCAAGTCCCCGCAAGGGAACGTACATAGTCCAAGTGCCCGCTAGGTAACCTAGATAGTCCAAATGCCCGCTAGGTTATGTACATAGTTCAAGTGCCCGCTAGGTAATCTAGATATTCCAAGTTCCTGTTAGCTAACCTAGATAATCCAAGTGCCCGCTAGGTAACCTACATAGTCCAAGTGCCCTTTCGTTAACCTACATAGTCCAAGTGCCCGCTAGGTAACCTAGACTGTGCAAGTGTCCGCTAGGTTACCTACATAGTCCAAAAGCACGTTCGTTAACCTAGATAGTCCACGGGCCCGCTACATAACCTACATAGTCCAAGGGCCCTCTAGGTAACCTATATAGTCCAAGTGCCCGCTAGTTAACCTACATAGTCCAAGTGCCCGCTAAGAAACGTAGATAGTCCAAGTGCCCGTTAGGTAACCTAGATAGTCCAAGTGCCCGCTTGGTAACCTGCATCGTCCAAGTGCCCGCTAGTTAATCTAGATAGTCGAAGTGCCCGCTAGTTAACCTAGATAGTCCAAGTGCCCGGTAGTTAACCTAGATCGTCCAAGTGCCCGCTTGTTAAACTACATAGTCCAAGGACCGCTACTTAACCTAGATAGTCCATTGCCCGCTTGTTAACCTACATAGTCCAAGGGCCCTCTAGTTAACGTAGATAGTCCAAGTGCCCGCTAGGGGACGTACATAGTCCAAGTGCCCGCTAGGTAACCTAGATATTCCAAGTGCCCGTTACCTAACCTAGAGTGTCCAATTGCCCGCTATGCAACATACATAGTCCAAGTGCCCGTTCGTTAACCTAGATGTCCAAGTGCCCGCTAGGTAACCTATATAGTCCAAGTGCCCGCTAGGTAACCTAGATAGTCCAAGTGCCTGTTACCTAACCTAGATAGTCCAAGTGCCCGCTAGGCAACCTACATAGTACAAGTGCCCGTTCGTTAACCTAGAAGTCCAAGTGCCCGCTAGGTAACATAGATAGTCCAAGTGCCCGGTAGGTAATCTTTAGAGTCCAAGTGCCCGCTAGGTAACGTAGATAGTCCAAGTGCCCGGTAGGTAACCTTTAGAGTCCAAGTGCCCGCTAGGTAACCTAGATAGTCCATGTGCCCGCTAGTTAACCTACATAGTCCACGTGCCCGCTAGTTAACCTAGACAGTCCAAGTGCCCACTAGGTATCCTGCATAGTCCAAGTGCCCGTTAGGTAACCTAGGTATTCCAAGTGCCCGCTAGGAAACCTACATAGTCCAAGTGCCCGCTAGGTAACCTAGATAGTACAACAGCCCGTTAGTTAACCTAGATAGTCCAAGTTCCCACTAGGGAACATACATAGTCCAAGGCCCCGCTAGTTAACCTACATAGTCCAAGTGCCCGATAGGGAACCTACATAGTCCAAGTGCCCGCTAAGGGACGTACATATTCCAAGTGCCCGCTAGGGAACATACATAGTCCAAATGCCCGCTAGGGGACGTACATAGTCCAAGTGCCCGCTAGGTAACCTACATAGTCCAAGGGCCCGCTAGGGTATGTACATAGTTCAAGTGCCCGCTAGGTAACCTAGATTGTCCAACTGTCCGCTAGTTAACCTACATAGTCCAAGTGCCCGCTAGGTAACCTAGATAGTCCAAGGTCCCGCTAGTTAACCTACATAATCCCATGCCCGATAGGGAACCTACATAGTCCAAGTGCCCGCTGAGGAACCTACATAGTCCAAGTGGCCGTTAGGGAACCTAGATAGTCCAAGTGCCCGTAGGGAACCTATATAGTCCAAGTGCCCGCTAGGGAACCTACATAGTCAAAGTGCCCGCTAGGGAACCTGCATTGTACAAGTTCACGCTAATTAACCTAGATAGTCCAATTGCCCGATAGTTAACCTAGATAGTCAAAGTGCCCACTAGTTAACATTGATCATCCACAGCCCGCTAGTTAACCTACAAAGTCCAAGTGCCCGATAGGGAACCTACATAGTCCAAGTGCTCGCTGAGGAACCTACATATTCCAAGTGCCTGTTAGGGAACCTAGATAGTCCAAGTGCCCGTAGGGAACATATATAGTCCAAGAGCCCGCTAGGGAACCTACATAGTCAAAGTGCCGGTTAGGGAACCTAGATAATCCAAGTGCCCGCTAGGGAACCTGCATCATCCAAGTGCCCGGTAGTTAATCTAGATAGTCCAAGTGCCCGCTAGTTAACCTAGATAGTCCAAGTTCCCGCTAGTTAACCTACATACTCCAAGGTCCGCTACTTAACCTAGATAGTCCAAGTGCCCGCTTGTTAACCTACATAATGCAAGGGCCCTCTAGTTAACGTAGATAGTCCAAGTGCCCGCTAGGGGTCGTATATAGTCCAAGTGCCCGCTAGGTAACCTAGATAGTCCAAGTGCCCGTTAGCTTACCTAGATAGTCCAAGTGCCCGGTAGGTAACCTAGAAAGTACAAGTGTCTGCTAGTTAACCTACATAGTCCAAGTGCCCACTGAGGAACCTAGATAGTCCAAGTGCCCGGTAGGGAACCTACATAGTCCAAGTGCCCTCTAGTTAACCTAGATAGTCCAAAAGCCCTCTAGTTAACCTAGATCGTCCAAGTGCCCGCTAGTTAACCTAGATAATCCAAGTGCCCGCTAGTTAACCTACATAGTAAAAGGGCCCTCTAGTTAACCTAGATAGTCCAAGTGCCCGCTAGGGGATGTACATAGTCCAAGTGCCCGCTAGGTAACTTAGATAATCCAAGTGCCCGCTAGGGTATGTACATAGTTCAAGTGCCCGCTAGGTAACCTAGATTGTCCAAGTGTCCGCTAGTTAACCTACATACTCCAAGTGCCCGCTGGGGAACCTGCATTGTACAAGTGCACGCTAATTAACCTAGATAGTCAAAGTGCCCACTAGTTAACATTGATCATCCACAGCCCGCTAGTTAACCTACAAAGTCCAAGTGCCCGATAGGGAACCTACATAGTCCAAGTGCTCGCTGAGGAACCTACATATTCCAAGTGCCTGTTAGGGAACCTAGATAGTCCAAGTGCCCGTAGGGAACATATATAGTCCAAGAGCCCGCTAGGGAACCTACATAGTCAAAGTGCCCGTTAGGGAACCTAGATAATCCAAGTGCCCGCTAGGGAACCTGCATCATCCAAGTGCCCGGTAGTTAATCTAGATAGTCCAAGTGCCCGGTAGTTAACCTAGATCGTCCAAGTACCCGCTAGTTAACCTACATACTCCAAGGTCCGCTACTTAACCTAGATAGTCCAACTGCCCGCTTGTTAACCTACATAATGCAAGGGCCCTCTAGTTAACGTAGATAGTCCAAATGCCCGCTAGGGGACGTATATAGTCCAAGTGCCCGCTAGGTAACCTAGATAGTCCAAGTGCCCGTTAGCTTACCTAGATAGTCCAAGTGCCCGGTAGGTAACCTAGAAAGTACAAGTGTCAGCTAGTTAACCTACATAGTCCAAGTGCCCACTGAGGAACCTACATAGTCCAAGTGCCCGCTAGGGAACCTACATAGTCCAAGAGCCCTCTAGTTAACCTAGATAGTCCAAAAGCCCTCTAGTTAACCTAGATCGTCCAAGTGCCTGCTAGTTAACCTAGATAATCCAAGTGCCCGCTAGTTAACCTACATAGTAAAAGGGCCCTCTAGTTAACCTAGATAGTCCAAGTGCCCGCTAGGGGACGTACATAGTCCAAGTGCCCGCTAGGTAACCTAGATAGTCCAAGTGCCCGCTAGGGTATGTACATAGTTCAAGTGCCCGCTAGGTAACCTAGATTGTCCAAGTGTCCGCTAGTTAACCTACATACTCCAAGTGCCCGCTGGGGAACCTGCATTGTACAAGTGCACGCTAGTTAACTTAGATAGTCAAAGTGCCCACTAGTTAACATTGATCATCCACAGCCCGCTAGTTAACCTACAAAGTCCAAGTGCCCGATAGGGAACCTACATAGTCCAAGTGCTCGCTGAGGAACCTACATATTCCAAGTGCCTGTTAGGGAACCTAGATAGTCCAAGTGCCCGTAGGGAACATATATAGTCCAAGAGCCCGCTAGGGAACCTACATAGTCAAAGTGCCCGTTAGGGAACCTAGATAATACAAGTGCCCGCTAGGGAACCTGCATCATCCAAGTGCCCGGTAGTTAATCTAGATAGTCCAAGTGCCCGCTAGTTAACCTAGATAGTCCAAGGGCCCGCTAGGGAACCTGCATCGTCCAAGTGCCCGCTAGATAATCTAGATAGTCCAAGTGCCCGCTAGTTAACCTAGATAGTCCAAGTGCCCGCTAGTTAACCTAGATTGTCCATGTGCCCGCTAGTAAACCTTAATAATCCAAGTGCCCGCTAGTTAACTTACATAGTCCAAGGGCCCTCTAGTTAACCTAGACAGTCCAAGTGCCCGCTAGGGGACGTACATAGTCCAAGTGCCTGCTAGGTAACCTAGATAGTCCAAGTGCCCGCTAGGGTATGTACATAGTTCAAGTGCCCGCTAGGTAACGTAGATTGTCCAAGTTTCCGCTAGTTAACCTACATACTCCAAGTGCCCGCTGGGGAACCTGCATTGTACAAGTGCACGCTAGTTAACCTAGATAGTCAAAGTGCCCACTAGTTAACATTGATCATCCACAGCCCGCTAGTTAACCTACAAAGTCCAAGTGCCCGATAGGGA
Organism: Tenrec ecaudatus; assembly: GCF_050624435.1. NCBI lineage: Eukaryota > Metazoa > Chordata > Mammalia > Afrosoricida > Tenrecidae > Tenrec > Tenrec ecaudatus. Next base: position 270,466,173 of record NC_134530.1, on the reverse strand, counting down.
ACCTACATAGTCCAAGTGCTCGCTGAGGAACCTACATATTCCAAGTGCCTGTTAGGGAACCTAGATAGTCCAAGTGCCCGTAGGGAACATATATAGTCCAAGAGCCCGCTAGGGAACCTACATAGTCAAAGTGCCCGTTAGGGAACCTAGATAATCCAAGTGCCCGCTAGGGAACCTGCATCATCCAAGTGCCCGGTTGTTAATCTAGATAGTCCAAGTGCCCGCTAGTTAACCTAGATAGTCCAAGTGCCCGGTAGTTAACCTAGATCGTCCAAGTGCCCGCTAGTTAACCTACATAGTCCAAGGGCCCGATTGTTAACCTACATACTCCAAGGTCCGCTACTTAACCTAGATAGTCCAAGTGCCCGCTTGTTAACCTACATAATGCAAGGGCCCTCTAGTTAACGTAGATAGTCCAAGTGCATGCGAGGGGACGTACATAGTCCAAGTGCCCGCTAGGTAACCTAGATAGTACAAGTGCCCGTTAGCTAACCTAGATAGTCCAAGCGCCCGCTAGGTAACCTAGACAGTCCAAGTGTCTGCTAGTTAACCTACATAGTCCAAGTGCCCGCTTGGTAACCTAGATAGTCCAAGGACCCACTAGTTAACCTACATAGTCCAAGTACCCGATAGGGAACCTATATAGTCCAAGTTCCCGCTGAGAAACTACATAGTCCAAGTGCACGATAGGGAACCTACATATTCCAAGTGCACGATAGGGAACCTAGATAGTCCATGTGCCCGAAGGGAACATATATAGTTCAAGAGCCCGCTAGGGAATCTACATAGTCAAAGTGCCCGTTAGGGAACCTAGATAGTCCAAGTGCCCGCTAGGGAACCTGCATCATCCAAGTGCCCGGTAGTTAATCTAGATAGTCCAAGTGCCCGCTAGTTAACCTAGATAGTCCAAGTGCCCGGTAGTTAACCTAGATCGTCCAAGTGCCCGCTAGTCAACCTACATAGTCCAACGGCCCGATTGTTAACCTACATAGTCCAAGGACCGCTACTTAACCTAGATAGTCCAAGTGCCCGCTTGTTAACCTACATAGTCCAAGGGCCCTCTAGTTAACGTAGATAGTCCAAGTGCCCGCTAGGGGACGTACATAGTCCAAGTGCCCGCTAGGTAACCTAGATAGTCCAAGTGCCCGTTAGCTAACCTAGATAGTCCAAATGCCCGCTAGGTAACGTAGATAGTCCACGTGCCCGCTAGCGTATGTACATAGTTCAAGTGCCAGCTAGGTAACCTAGACAGTCCAAGTGTCTGCTAGTTAACCTACATAGTCCAAGTGCCCGCTAGGTAACCTAGATAATCCAAGGACCCACTAGTTAACCTACATAGTTCAAGTGCCCGATAGTGAACCTACATAATCCAAGTGCCCACTGAGAAACTTACATAGTCCAAGTGCCCATAGGGAACCTACATATTCCAAGTGCCCGTTAGGGAACCTATATATTCCAAGTGCCCGCTAGGGAACCTGCATTGTCCAAGTGCCTGCTAGTTAACCTAGATAGTCCAAGTGCCCGCTAGTTAACCTAGGTAGTACAAGTGCCCGCTAGTTAACCTTGATCGTCAATGTGCCCGCTAGTTAACCTACATAGTCCCAGAAACCGCAAGTTAACCTAGATAGTCCAAGTGCCCGCTAGTTAACCTACATAGTCCAAGGGCCCGCAAGGTAACCTAGATATTCCAATTTCCTGTTAGCTAACCTAGACAGTCCAAGTGCCCCCTAGTTACCCTAGACTGTCCAGTGCCCGCTAGGTTACCTACAGAGTCCAAGTGCCCGCTAGGTAACCTAGATACACCAAGTGCCCGCTAGTTAACCTAGATAGTTCGAGTGCCCATTAGTTATCCTTGATAGTCCAAGTGTCTACCAGGGGACGTACATAGTCCAAGTGCCCGCTAGGTAACCTAGATAGTCCATGTGCCCGCTAGGGTATGTACATAGTTCAAGGGCCCGCTAGGTAACCTAGATTGTCCAAGTGTCCGCTAGTTAACCTACATAGTCTAAGTGCCCGCTAGTTAACCTACATAGTCCAAGGGCCCGCAAGTTAACCTACATAGTCCAAGTGCGCTATAGGGAACCTACATAGTCCAAGTGCCCGCTAAGGGACGTACATAGTCTAAGTGCCCGCTAGGGAACCTACATTGTCCAAGTGCCCGTTAGGGAACCTAGATAGTCCAAGTGCCCGCTAGGGAACCTGCATCATCCAAGTGCCCGCTAGTTAATCTAGATAGTCCAAGTGCCCGCTAGTTAACCTACATAATCCAAGTTCCGTTACTTAACCTAGATAGTCCAAGTGCCCGCTAGTTAACCTACATAGTCCAAATGCCCTCTAGTTAACCTAGATATTCCAAGTGCCCTCTAGTTAACTTAGATAGTCCAAGTTCCCGCTAGGGGACGTACATAGTCCAAGTGCCCTCTAGTTAACCTAGATAGTCCAAGTGCCCGCTAGGGGACGTACATAATCCAAGTGCTCGTTTGTTATCCTAGATAGTCCAAGTGCCCACTAGGTAACCTAGACAGTCCAAGTTCCCACTAGGTTACCTACATAGTCCAAGTGACCGCTAGTTAACCTGATAGTTCAGGTGCCTGCTAGTTAACCTGATAGTTCAGGTGCCTGCTAGTTAACCTACATAGCCCAGGGCCTGCTAGTTAACCTATATAGTCCAATTGCCGGCTAGTTAAACCACATAGTGCAAGTGCCCGCTGAGGAACCTACATAGTCCAAGTGCCCGATAGGGAACCTACATATTCCAAGTGCCCGTTAGGGAAACTAGATAGTCCAAGTGCCCGTAAGGAACCTATATAGTCCAAGTGCCCGCTAGGGAACCTTCATAGTCAAAGTGCCCGCTAGGAAACCTGCATTGTACAAGTGTCCGCTAGTTAACCTAGATCGTCCCAGTGCCCGCTAGTTAACCTAGATAGTCCAAGTGCCCGCTAGTTAAACTACATAGTCCAAGTGCCCGGTAGTTAACCTAGATCGTCCAAGTGCCCGCTAGTTAACCTACATAGTCCAACGGCCCGCTTGTTAACCTACATAGTCCAAGGTCCGCTACTTAACCTAGATAGTCCAAGTGCCCGCTTGTTAACCTACATAGTCCAAGGGCCCTCTAGTTAACGTAGATAGTCCAAGTGCCCGCTAGGGGACGTACATAGTCCAAGTGCCCGCTACGTAACCTAGATAGTCCAAGTGCCCGTTAGCTAACCTAGATAGTCCAAGTGCCCGCTAGGTAACCTAGATAGTCCAAGGACCCACTAGTTAACCTACATAGTCCAAGTGCCCGATAGGGAACCAACATAGTCCAAGTGCCCGCTGAGAAACTTACATAATCCAAGTGCCCGATAGGGATCCTACATATTCCAAGTGCCCGTTAGGGAACCTAGATAGTCCAAGTGCCCGTAGGGAACCTATATATTCCAAGTGCCCGCTAGGGAACCTGCATTGTCCAAGTGCCTGCTAGTTAACCTAGATAGTCCAAGTGCCCGCTAGTTAACCTAGGTAGTCCAAGTGCCCGCTAGTTAACCTTGATCGTCCATGTGCCCGCTAGTTAACCTACATAGTCCAAGGGCCCGCTAGTTAACCTACATAGTCCAAGGTCCCGCAAGGTAACCTAGATATTCCAATTTCCTGTTAGCTAACCTAGACAGTCCAAGTGCCCGCTAGGTACCCTAGACTGTCCAGTGCCCCCTAGGTTACCTACATATTCCAAGTGCCCGCTAGGTAACCTAGATACACCAAGTGCCCGCTAGTTAACCTAGATAGTCCAGTGCCCGTTAGTTATCCTAGATAGTCCAAGTACCCACTAGGGGACGTACATAGTCCAAGTGCCCGCTAGTTAACCTACATAGTCCAAGGGCCCGCAAGTTAACCTACATAGTCCAAGTGCGCTATAGGGAACCTACATAGTCCAAGTGCCCGCTAAGGGACGTACATAGTCTAAGTGCCAGCTAGGGAACCTACATAGTTCAAGTGCCCGTTAGGGAACCTCGATAGTCCAAGTGCCCGCTAGGGAACCTGCATCATCCAAGTGCCCGCTAGTTAATCTAGATAGTCCAAGTGCCCGCTAGTTAACCTACATAATCCAAGGTCCGCTCCTTAACCTAGATAGTCCAAGTGCCCGCTAGTTAACCTACATAGTCCAAGAGCCCTCTAGTTAACCTAGATAGTCCAAGTGCCCGCTAGGGGACGTACATAATCCAAGTGGCGTTTGTTATCCTAGATAGTCCAAGTGCCCACTAGGTAACCTAGAATGTCCAAGTTCCCGCTAGGTTACCTACATAGTCCAAGTGACCGCTAGTTAACCTGATAGTTCAGATGCCTGCTAGTTAACCTACATAGTCCAAGTGCCCGCTAGTTAACCTACATAGCCCAGGGCCTGCTAGTTAACCTATATAGTCCAAGTGCCGGCTAGTTAACCTACATAGTGCAATTGCCCGCTGAGGAACCTACATAGTCCAAGTGCCCGATAGGGAACCTACATATTCCAAGTGCCCGTTAGGGAAACTAGATAGTACAAGTGTCCGTAGGGAACCTATATAGTCCAAGTGCCCACTAGGGAACCTACATAGTCAAAGTGCCCGTTAGGGAACTTGCATTGTACAAGTGCCCTCTAGTTAACCTAGATCGTCCAAGTGCCCGCTAGTTAACCTAGATAGTCCAAGTTCCCGCTAGTTAACCTTGATCGTCCAAGTTCCCGCTAGGAAACCTACATAGTCCAAGTGCCCGATAGGGAACCTACATAGTCCAAGTGCTCGATAGGGAACCTACTATTCCAAGTCCCTGTTAGGGAACCTAGATAGTCCAAGTGCCCGTAGGGAACATATATATTCCAAGTGCCCGCTAGGGAACCTACATAGTCAAAGTGCCTGCAAGGGAACCTGCATTGTCCAAGTGCCCGCTAGATAACCTACATAGTCCAAGGGCCCGCTAGTTAACCTAGATATTCCAAGTGCCCGCTATTTAACCTAGATCGTCCAAGAGTCCGCTAGTTAACCTACATAGTCCAAGTTCCCGTTAGGTAACCTATATAGTCCAAGGGCACTCTAGGTAACCTACATATTCCAAGTGCCCGCTAGGTAACCTAGATAGTCCAAGTGCCCGCTAGGTAACCTAGATAGTCCAAGTGCCCGTTACCTAACCTAGATAGTCCAAGTGCCCGCTAGGGGACGTACATAATCCAAGTGCTCGTTTGTTATCCTAGATAGTCCAAGTGCCCGCTAGGCAACCTACATAGTTCAAGTGCCCGTTCGTTAACCTAGAAGTCCAAGTGCCCGCTAGGTAACCTAGACTGTCCAAGTGCCCGCTAGGTTACCTACATAGTTCAAGTGCCCGTTAATAACATAGATAGTCCAAGTGCCCGGTAGGTAACCTTTAGAGTCCAAGTGCCCGCTAGGTAACCTAGATAGTCCATGTGCCCGCTAGTTAACCTACATAGTCCAAGTGCCCGCTAGTTAACCTAGACAGTCCAAATGCCCACTAGGTATCCTGCATAGTCCAAGTGCCCATTAGGTAACCTAGATATTCCAAGTGCCCTCTAGGAAACCTACATAGTCCATGTGCCCGCTAGGTAACCTAGATAGTACAACAGCCCGTTAGTTAACCTAGATAGTCCTAGTTCCCACTAGGGAACGTACATAGTCCAAGGACCCGCTAGTTAACCTACATAGTCCAAGTGCCCGATGGGGAACCTACATAGTCCAAGTGCCCGCTAAGGGACGTACATATTCCAAGTGTCCTCTAGGGAACCTACAGAGTCCAAATGCCCATTAGGGAACCTACATAGTCCAAGAGGCCGCTAGTTAATCTAGATAGTCCAAGTAACCGCTAGTTAACCTAGATAGTCCAAGTGCCCTCTAGTTAACCTAGATCGTCCAAGTGCCCGCTAGGGGACATACATAGTCCAAGTGCCCGCTAGGTAACCTAGATAGTCCAAGTGCCCGCTAGGGTATGTACATATTTCAAGTGCCCGCTAGGTAACCTAGATTGTCCAACTGTCCGCTAGTTAACCTACATAGTCCAAGTGCCCGCTAGGTAACCTAGATAGTCCAAGGTCCCGCTAGTTAATCTACATAGTCCCATGCCCGATAGGGAACCTACATAGTCCAAGTGCCCGTTGAGGAACCTACATAGTCCAAGTGGCCGTTAGGGAACCTAGATAGTCCAAGTGCCCGTAGGGAACCTATATAGTCCAAGTGCCCGCGAGGGAACCTACATAGTCAAAGTGCCCGCTAGGGAACCTGCATTGTACAAGTGCACGCTAATTAACCTAGATAGTCCAATTGCCCGATAGTTAACCTAGATAGTCAAAGTGCCCACTAGTTAACATTGATCATCCACAGCCCGCTAGTTAACCTACATATTCCAAGTGCCTATAGGGAACCTACATAGTCCAAGTGCCCGCTGAGGAACCCACATAGTCCAAGTGCCCGATAGGGAACCTACATATTCCAAGTGCCCGTTAGAGTACCTAGATAGTCCAAGTGCCCTCTAGTTAACCTAGATCGTCCAAGTGCCCGCTAGTTAACCTAGATAATCCAAGTGCCCGCTAGTTAACCTACATAGTACAAGGGCCCTCTAGTTAACCTAGATAGTCCAAGTGCCCGCTAGGGGATGTACATAGTCCAAGTGCCCTCTAGGTAACCTAGATAGTCCAAGTGCCCGCTAGGGTATGTACACAGTTCAAGTGCCCGCTAGGTAACCTAGATTGTCCAACTGTCCGCTAGTTAACCTACATAGTCCAAGTGCCCGCTAGGTAACCTAGATAGTCCAAGGTCCCGCGAATTAAACTACATAGTCCCATGCCCGACAGGGAACCTACATAGTCCAAGTGCCCGCTGAGGAACCTACATAGTCCAAGTGGCCGTTAGGGAACCTATATTGTCCAAGAACCCGCTAGGGAACCTACATAGTCAAAGTGCCCGCTAGGGAACCTGCATTGTACAAGTGCACGCTAATTAACCTAGATAGTCAAATTGCCCGCTAGTTAACCTAGATAGTCAACCTGCCGACTAGTTAACATTGATCATCCACAGCCCGCTAGTTAACCTATATAGTCCAAGTGCCTGATAGGGAACCTACATAGTCCAAGTGCCCGCTGAGGAACCTACATAGTCCGAGTGCCCGATAGGGAACCTACATATTCCAAGTGCCCGTTAGGGTACCTAGATAGTCCAAGTGCCCGTTACCTGACCTAGATAGTCCAAGTGCCCGCTAGGCAACCTACATAGTACAAGTGCCCGTTCGTTAACCTAGAAGTCCAAGTGCCCGCTAGGTAACCTAGACTGTCCATTTGCCCGCTAGGTTACCTACATAGTACAAGTGCCCCTTAATAACATAGATAGTCCAAGTGCCCACTGGGTAACCTTTAGAGTCCAAGTGCCCGCTAGGTAACCTAGATAGTCCAATTGCCTGTTACGTAACCTAGATAGTCCAAGTGCCCGCTAGTTAACCTAGACAGTCAAAGTGCCCACTAGGTATACTGCATAGTCCAAGTGCCCGTTAGGTAACCTAGATATTCCAAGTGCCCGCTAGGGAACCTGCATCGTCCAAGTGCCCGCTAGTTAATCTAGATTGTCCAAGTGCCCGCTAGTTAACCTAGATCGTCCAAGTGCCCGCTAGTTAACCTAGATAACCCAAGGGCCCTCTAGTTAACCTAGATAGTCCAAGTGCCCGCTAGGGAACGTACATAGTCCAAGTGCCCGCTAGATAACCTAGATAGTCCAAGTGCCCGCTAGGGTATGTACTTAGTTCAAGTGCCCGCTAGGTAACCTAGATTGTCCAAGTGCCCGCTAAGTAACCTAGATTGTCCACGTGCCCGCTAGGTAACCTAGATAGTCCAAGGTACCGCTGGATAACCTACATAGTCCAAGTGCCCGATAGGGAACCTACATAGTCCTAGTGCCCGCTAAGTGACGTACATATTCCAAGTGCCCGCTAGGGAACCTACATAGTCCAAATGCCCATTAGGGAACTTAGTAGTCCAAGTGCCCGCTAGGGAACCTGCATCGTCCAAGTGCCCGCTAGTTAATCTACATTGTCCAAGTGCACGCTAGTTAACCTAGATCGTCCAAGTGCCCGCTAGTTAACCTAGATAATCCAAGTGCCCGCTATTTAACCTACATAGACCAAGGGCCCTATAGTTAACCTAGATATTCCAAGTCCCCGCAAGGGAACGTACATAGTCCAAGTGCCCGCTAGGTAACCTAGATAGTCCAAATGCCCGCTAGGTTATGTACATAGTTCAAGTGCCCGCTAGGTAACCTAGATATTCCAAGTTTCTGTTAGCTAACCTAGTTAATCCAAGTGCCCGCTAGGTAACCTACATAGTCCAAGTGCCCTTTTGTTAACCTACATAGTCCAAGTGCCCGCTAGGTAACCTAGACTGTGCAAGTGTCCGCTAGGTTACCTACATAGTCCAAAAGCACGTTCGTTAACCTAGATAGTCCACGTGCCCGCTACATAACCTACATAGTCCAAGGGCCCTCTAGGTAACCTATATAGTCCAAGTGCCCGCTAGTTAACCTACATCGTCCAAGTGCCCGCTAAGAAACCTAGATAGTCCAAGTGCCTGCTAGTTAACCTACATAGTCCAAGTGCCCGCTAAGAAACCTAGATAGTCCAAGTGCCCGTTAGGTAACCTAGATAGTCCACGTGCCCGCTAGTTAACCTACATAGTCCAAGTGCCCGCTAAGAAACCTAAATAGTCCAAGTGCCCGTTAGGTAACCTAGATAGTCCAAGTGCCCGCTAGGTAACCTACACAGTCCAAGTTCCCGCTAGGTAACCTAGATAGTCCAAGTGCCCGTTACCTAACCTAGATAGTCCAATTGCCCGCTATGCAACATACATAGTCCAAGTGCCCGTTCGTTAACCTAGAAGTCCAAGTGCCCGCTAGGTAACCTATATAGTCCAAGTGCCCGCTAGGTAACCTAGATAGTCCAAGGGCCCGCTAGTTAACCTAGATCGTCCAAGAGTCCGCTAGTTAACCTACATAGTCCAAGTTCCCGTTAGGTAACCTATATAGTCCAAGGGCACTCTAGGTAACCTACATATTCCAAGTGCCCGCTAGGTAACCTAGATAGTCCAAGTGCCCGCTAGGTAACCTAGATCGTCCAAGTGCCCGCTAGTTAACCTAGATAATCCAAGTGCCCGCTAGTTAACCTACATAGTACAAGGGCCCTCTAGTTAACCTAGATAGTCCAAGTGCCCGCTAGGGGATGTACATAGTCCAAGTGCCCTCTAGGTAACCTAGATAGTCCAAGTGCCCGCTAGGGTATGTACACAGTTCAAGTGCCCGCTAGGTAACCTAGATTGTCCAACTGTCCGCTAGTTAACCTACATAGTCCAAGTGCCCGCTAGGTAACCTAGATAGTCCAAGGTCCCGCGAATTAAACTACATAGTCCCATGCCCGACAGGGAACCTACATAGTCCAAGTGCCCGCTGAGGAACCTACATAGTCCAAGTGGCCGTTAGGGAACCTATATTGTCCAAGAACCCGCTAGGGAACCTACATAGTCAAAGTGCCCGCTAGGGAACCTGCATTGTACAAGTGCACGCTAATTAACCTAGATAGTCAAATTGCCCGCTAGTTAACCTAGATAGTCAACCTGCCGACTAGTTAACATTGATCATCCACAGCCCGCTAGTTAACCTATATAGTCCAAGTGCCTGATAGGGAACCTACATAGTCCAAGTGCCCGCTGAGGAACCTACATAGTCCGAGTGCCCGATAGGGAACCTACATATTCCAAGTGCCCGTTAGGGTACCTAGATAGTCCAAGTGCCCGTTACCTGACCTAGATAGTCCAAGTGCCCGCTAGGCAACCTACATAGTACAAGTGCCCGTTCGTTAACCTAGAAGTCCAAGTGCCCGCTAGGTAACCTAGACTGTCCATTTGCCCGCTAGGTTACCTACATAGTACAAGTGCCCCTTAATAACATAGATAGTCCAAGTGCCCACTGGGTAACCTTTAGAGTCCAAGTGCCCGCTAGGTAACCTAGATAGTCCAATTGCCTGTTACGTAACCTAGATAGTCCAAGTGCCCGCTAGTTAACCTAGACAGTCAAAGTGCCCACTAGGTATACTGCATAGTCCAAGTGCCCGTTAGGTAACCTAGATATTCCAAGTGCCCGCTAGGGAACCTGCATCGTCCAAGTGCCCGCTAGTTAATCTAGATTGTCCAAGTGCCCGCTAGTTAACCTAGATCGTCCAAGTGCCCGCTAGTTAACCTAGATAACCCAAGGGCCCTCTAGTTAACCTAGATAGTCCAAGTGCCCGCTAGGGAACGTACATAGTCCAAGTGCCCGCTAGATAACCTAGATAGTCCAAGTGCCCGCTAGGGTATGTACTTAGTTCAAGTGCCCGCTAGGTAACCTAGATTGTCCAAGTGCCCGCTAAGTAACCTAGATTGTCCACGTGCCCGCTAGGTAACCTAGATAGTCCAAGGTACCGCTGGATAACCTACATAGTCCAAGTGCCCGATAGGGAACCTACATAGTCCTAGTGCCCGCTAAGTGACGTACATATTCCAAGTGCCCGCTAGGGAACCTACATAGTCCAAATGCCCATTAGGGAACTTAGTAGTCCAAGTGCCCGCTAGGGAACCTGCATCGTCCAAGTGCCCGCTAGTTAATCTACATTGTCCAAGTGCACGCTAGTTAACCTAGATCGTCCAAGTGCCCGCTAGTTAACCTAGATAATCCAAGTGCCCGCTATTTAACCTACATAGACCAAGGGCCCTATAGTTAACCTAGATATTCCAAGTCCCCGCAAGGGAACGTACATAGTCCAAGTGCCCGCTAGGTAACCTAGATAGTCCAAATGCCCGCTAGGTTATGTACATAGTTCAAGTGCCCGCTAGGTAACCTAGATATTCCAAGTTTCTGTTAGCTAACCTAGTTAATCCAAGTGCCCGCTAGGTAACCTACATAGTCCAAGTGCCCTTTTGTTAACCTACATAGTCCAAGTGCCCGCTAGGTAACCTAGACTGTGCAAGTGTCCGCTAGGTTACCTACATAGTCCAAAAGCACGTTCGTTAACCTAGATAGTCCACGTGCCCGCTACATAACCTACATAGTCCAAGGGCCCTCTAGGTAACCTATATAGTCCAAGTGCCCGCTAGTTAACCTACATCGTCCAAGTGCCCGCTAAGAAACCTAGATAGTCCAAGTGCCTGCTAGTTAACCTACATAGTCCAAGTGCCCGCTAAGAAACCTAGATAGTCCAAGTGCCCGTTAGGTAACCTAGATAGTCCACGTGCCCGCTAGTTAACCTACATAGTCCAAGTGCCCGCTAAGAAACCTAAATAGTCCAAGTGCCCGTTAGGTAACCTAGATAGTCCAAGTGCCCGCTAGGTAACCTACACAGTCCAAGTTCCCGCTAGGTAACCTAGATAGTCCAAGTGCCCGTTACCTAACCTAGATAGTCCAATTGCCCGCTATGCAACATACATAGTCCAAGTGCCCGTTCGTTAACCTAGAAGTCCAAGTGCCCGCTAGGTAACCTATATAGTCCAAGTGCCCGCTAGGTAACCTAGATAGTCCAAGGGCCCGCTAGTTAACCTAGATCGTCCAAGAGTCCGCTAGTTAACCTACATAGTCCAAGTTCCCGTTAGGTAACCTATATAGTCCAAGGGCACTCTAGGTAACCTACATATTCCAAGTGCCCGCTAGGTAACCTAGATAGTCCAAGTGCCCGCTAGGTAACCTAGATAGTCCAAGTGACCGTTACCTAACCTAGATAGTCCAAGTGCCCGGTAGTAAACTTACATAGTTCAAGTGTCCGTAGGGAACCTGAATTGTCCAAGTGCCCGCTAGATAACCTACATGGTCCAAGGGCCCACTAGTTAACCTAGATATTCCTAGTGCCTGCTAGTTAACCTAGATCGTCCAAGAGTCCGCTAGTTAACCTACATAGTCCAAGTTCCCGTTAGGTAACCTACATAGTCCAAGGGCCCGCTAGGTAACCTACATATTCCAAGTGCCCGCTAGGTAACCTAGATAGTCCAAGTGCCCGTTAGGTAACCTAGATAGTCCAAGTGCCCGTTACCTAACCTAGATAGTCCAAGTGCCCGCTAGGCAACCTACATAGTACAAGTGCCCGTTCGTTAACCTAGAAGTCCAAGTGCCCGCTAGGTAACCTAGACTGTCCAATTGCCCGCTAGGTTACCTACATAGTCCAAGTGCCCGTTAATAACATAGATAGTCCAAGTGCCCGGTAGGTAACATTTAGAGTCCAAGTGCCCGCTAGGTAACCTAGATAGTCCATGTGCCCGCTAGTTAACCTACATAGTCCAAGTGCCCGCTAGTTAACCTAGACAGTCCAAGTGCCCACTAGGTATCCTGCATAGTCCAAGTGCCCGTTAGGTAACCTAGATATTCCAAGTGCCTGCTAGGAAACCTACATAGTCCAAGTGCCCGCTAGGTAACTTAGATAGTACAACAGCCCGTTAGTTAACCTAGATAGTCCAAGTTCCCACTAGGGAACGTACATAGTCCAAGGACCCGCTAGTTAACCTACATAGTCCAAGTGCCCGATAGGGAACCTACATAGTCCAAGTGCCCGCTAAGGGACGTACATATTCCAAGTGTCCGCTAGGGAACCTACATAGTCCAAATGCCCATTAGGGAACCTACATAGTCCAAGAGGCCGCTAGTTAATCTAGATAGTCCAAGTGCCCGCTAGTTAACCTAGATAGTCCAAGTGCCCTCTAGTTAAGCTAGAACGTCCAAGTGCCCGCTAGTGAACGTACATAGTCCAAGTGCCCGCTAGGTAACCTAGATTGTCCAACTGTCCGCTAGTTAACCTACATAGTCCAAGTGCCCGCTAGGTAACCTAGATAGTCCAAGGTCCCGCTAGATAACCTACATAGTCCCATGCCCGATAGGGAACCTACATAGTCCAAGTGCCCACTGAGGAACCTACATAGTCCAAGTGGCCGTTAGGGAACCTAGATAGTCCAAGTGCCCGTAGGGAACCTGCATTGTACAAGTGCACGCTAATTAACCTAGATAGTCCAATTGCCCGATAGTTAACCTAGATAGACAAAGTGCCCACTAGTTAACATTGATCATCCACAGCCCGCTAGTTAACCTACATAGTCCAAGTGCCTATAGGGAACCTACATATTCCAAGTGCCCGCTGAGGAACCTACGTAGTCCAAGTGCCCGATAGGGAACCTACATATTCCAAGTGCCCGTTAGGGTACCTAGATAGTCCAAGTGCCCGTAGGGAACCTATATAGTCCAAGTGCCCGCTAGGGAACCTACATAGTCCAAGAGCTCCCTAAGGGACGTACATATTCCAAGTGCCCGCTAGAGAACCTACATAGCACAAAAGGCCCATTAGGGAACTTAGTAGTCCAAGTACCCGCTAGGGAACCTGCATAGTCCAAGTGCCCGCTAGTTAATCTAGATTGTCCAAGTGCCTGCTAGTTAACCTAGATCGTCCAAGTGCCCGCTAGTTAACCTAGATAATCCAAGTGCCCGCTAGTTAACCTACATAGACCAAGGGCCCTCTAGTTAACCAAGATAGTCCAAGTGCCCGCTAGGGAATGTACATTGTCCAAGTGCCCGCTAGGTAACCTAGATAGTCCAAGTGCCCGCTAGGTAAACTAGACAGTCCAAGTGCCCGCTAGGGTATGTACATAGTTCAAGTGCCCGCTAGGTAACCTAGATTGTCCAAGTGCCCGCTAATAACCTAGATTGTCCAAGTGCCTGCTAGGTAACCTAGATAGTCCAAGGTCCCGCTAGATAACCTACATAGTCCAAGGTCCCGCTAGATAACCTACATAGTCCAATGCCCGATAGGGAACCTACATAGTCCAAGTGCCCGCTAGGGAACCTACATAGTCCAAGTGGCCGCTAGTTAATCTAGATAGTCCAAGTGCCCGCTAGTTAACCTAGATAGTCCAAGTGCCCTCTAGTTAACCTAGATCGTCCAAGTTCCCGCTAGTTAACCTAGATAATCCAAGTGCCCGCTAGTTAACCTACATAGTACAAGGGCCCTCTAGTTAACCTAGATAGTCCAAGTGCCCGCTAGGGGACGTACATAGTCCAAGTGCCCGCTCGGTAACCTAGATAGTCCAAGTGCCCGCTAGGGTATGTACATAGTTCAAGTGCCCGCTAGGTAACCTAGATTGTCCAACTGTCCGCTAGTTAACCTACATAGTCCAAGTGCCCGCTAGGTAACCAAGATAGTCCAAGGTCCCGCGAGTTAACCTACATAGTCCCATGCCCGATAGGGAACCTACATAGTCCAAGTGCCCGCTGAGGAACCTACATAGTCCAAGTGGCCGTTAGGGAACCTAGATAGTCCAAGTGCCCGTAGGGAACCTATATAGTCCAAGTGCCCGCTAGGGAACCTACATAGTCAAAGTGCCCGCTACGGAACCTGCATTGTACAAGTGCACGCTAATTAACCTAGATAGTCCAATTGACCGCTAGTTAACCTAGATAGCCAAATTGCCCACTAGTTAACATTGATCATCCACAGCCCGCTAGTTAACCTACATAGTCCAAGTGCCTGATAGGGAACCTACATAGTCCAAGTGCCCGCTGAGGAACCTACATAGTCCGAGTGCCCGATAGGGAACCTACATATTCCAAGTGCCCTTTGGGTATCTAGATAGTCCAAGTGCCCATAGGGAACCTATATAGTCAAAGTGCCCGCTAGAGAACCTGCATTGTGCAAGTGCCCGCTAGTTAACCTAGATAGTCCAAGTGCCCGCTAGTTAACCTAGATAGTCCAAGTGCCCGCTAGTTATCCTAGATATTCCAAGTGCCCGCTAGTTAACCTAGATCGTCCAAGTGTCCGCTAGTTAACCTACATAGTCCAAGTTCCAGTTAGGTAACCTAGATAGTACAAGTGCCCGCAAGGTAACCTACATAGTCCAAGTCCCCGCTAGGTAACTTATATATTCCAAGTTCCTGTTAGCTAACCTAGATAATCCAAGTGCCCGCTAGGTAACCTACATAGTCCAAGTGCCCTTTCGTTAACCTACATAGTCCAAGTGCCCGCTAGGTAACCTAGACTGTCCAAGTGCCGCTAGGTTACCTACATAGTCCAAAAGCACATTCGTTAACCTAGATAGTCCACGTGCCCGCTACATAACCTACAGAGTCCAAGGGCCCTCTAGGTAACCTATATAGTCCAAGTGCCCGCTAGTTAACCTACATAGTCCAAGTGCCCGCTAGGTAACCTAGACTGTCCAAGTGCCCGCTAGGTTACCTACATAGTCCAAGTGCCCGTTAATAACATAGATAGTCCAAGTGCCCGGTAGGTAACCTTTAGAGTCCTAGTGCCCGCTAGGTAACCTAGATAGTCCATGTGCCCGCTAGGGTATGTACAGAGTTCTAGTGCACGCTAGGTAACCTAGATTGTCCAACTGTCCGCTAGTTAACCTACATAGACTAAGTGCCCGCTAGGTAACCTAGATAGTGCAAGGTCCCGCTAGTTAACCTACATAGTCCAAGTGCCCGCTAGGTAACCTAGACAATCCAAGGACCCACTAGTTAACCTACATAATTCAAGTGCCCGATAGTGAACCTACATAATCCAAGTGCCCGCTGAGAAACTTACATAGTCCAAGTGCCCATAGGGAACCTACATATTCCAAGTGCCCGTTAGGGAACCTAGATAGTCCAAGTGCCCTTAGGGAACCTATATATTCCAAGTGCCCGCTAGGGAACCTGCATTGTCCAAGTGCCTGCTAGTTAACCTAGATAGTCCAATTGCCCGCTAGTTAACCTAGGTAGTACAAGTGCCCGCTAGTTAACCTTGATCGTCAATGTGCCCGCTAGTTAACCTACATAGTCCCAGAACCCGCAAGTTAACCTAGATAGTCCAAGTGCCCGCTAGTTAACCTACATAGTCCAAGGGCCCGCAAGGTAACCTAGATATTCCAATTTCCTGTTAGCTAACCTAGACAGTCCAAGTGCCCCCTAGTTACCCTAGACTGTCCAGTGCCCGCTAGGTTACCTACAGAGTCCAAGTGCCCGCTAGGTAACCTAGATACACCAAGTGCCCGCTAGTTAACCTAGATAGTCCGAGTGCCCTTTAGTTATCCTTGATAGTCCAAGTGTCTACCAGGGGACGTACATAGTCCAAGTGCCCGCTAGGTAACCTAGATAGTCCATGTGCCCGCTAGGGTATGTACATAGTTCAAGGGCCCGCTAGGTAACCTAGATTGTCCAAGTGTCCGCTAGTTAACCTACATAGTCTAAGTGCCCGCTAGTTAACCTACATAGTCCAAGGGCCCGCAAGTTAACCTACATAGTCCAAGTGCGCTATAGGGAACCTACATAGTCCAAGTGCCCGCTAAGGGACGTACATAGTCTAAGTGCCCGCTAGGGAACCTACATTGTCCAAGTGCCCGTTAGGGAACCTAGATAGTCCAAGTGCCCGCTAGGGAACCTGCATCATCCAAGTGCCCGCTAGTTAATCTAGATAGTCCAAGTGCCCGCTAGTTAACCTACATAATCCAAGTTCCGTTACTTAACCTAGATAGTCCAAGTGCCCGCTAGTTAACCTACATAGTCCAAATGCCCTCTAGTTAACCTAGATATTCCAAGTGCCCTCTAGTTAACTTAGATAGTCCAAGTTCCCGCTAGGGGACGTACATAGTCCAAGTGCCCTCTAGTTAACCTAGATAGTTCAAGTGCCCGCTAGGGGACGTACATAATCCAAGTGCTCGTTTGTTATCCTAGATAGTCCAAGTGCCCACTAGGTAACCTAGACAGTCCAAGTTCCCACTAGGTTACCTACATAGTCCAAGTGACCGCTAGTTAACCTGATAGTTCAGGTGCCTGCTAGTTAACCTGATAGTTCAGGTGCCTGCTAGTTAACCTACATAGCCCAGGGCCTGCTAGTTAACCTATATAGTCCAATTGCCGGCTAGTTAACCCACATAGTGCAAGTGCCCGCTGAGGAACCTACATAGTCCAAGTGCCCGATAGGGAACCTACATATTCCAAGTGCCCGTTAGGGAAACTAGATAGTCCAAGTGCCCGTAAGGAACCTATATAGTCCAAGTGCCCTCTAGGGAACCTTCATAGTCAAAGTGCCCGCTAGGGAACCTGCATTGTACAAGTGTCTGCTAGTTAACCTAGATCGTCCCAGTGCCCGCTAGTTAACCTAGATAGTCCAAGTGCCCGCTAGTTAAACTACATAGTCCAAGTGCCCGGTAGTTAACCTAGATCGTCCAAGTGCCCGCTAGTTAACCTACATAGTCCAACGGCCCGCTTGTTAACCTACATAGTCCAAGGTCCGCTACTTAACCTAGATAGTCCAAGTGCCCGCTTGTTAACCTACATAGTCCAAGGGCCCTCTAGTTAACGTAGATAGTCCAAGTGCCCGCTAGGGGACGTACATAGTCCAAGTGCCCGCTACGTAACCTAGATAGTCCAAGTGCCCGTTAGCTAACCTAGATAGTCCAAGTGCCCGCTAGGTAACCTAGATAGTCCAAGGACCCACTAGTTAACCTACATAGTCCAAGTGCCCGATAGGGAACCAACATAGTCCAAGTGCCCGCTGAGAAACTTACATAATCCAAGTGCCCGATAGGGATCCTACATATTCCAAGTGCCCGTTAGGGAACCTAGATAGTCCAAGTGCCCGTAGGGAACCTATATATTCCAAGTGCCCGCTAGGGAACCTGCATTGTCCAAGTGCCTGCTAGTTAACCTAGATAGTCCAAGTGCCCGCTAGTTAACCTAGGTAGTCCAAGTGCCCGCTAGTTAACCTTGATCGTCCATGTGCCCGCTAGTTAACCTACATAGTCCAAGGGCCCGCTAGTTAACCTACATAGTCCAAGGTCCCGCAAGGTAACCTAGATATTCCAATTTCCTGTTAGCTAACCTAGACAGTCCAAGTGCCCGCTAGGTACCCTAGACTGTCCAGTGCCCCCTAGGTTACCTACATATTCCAAGTGCCCGCTAGGTAACCTAGATACACCAAGTGCCCGCTAGTTAACCTAGATAGTCCAGTGCCCGTTAGTTATCCTAGATAGTCCAAGTGCCCACTAGGGGACGTACATAGTCCAAGTGCCCGCTAGTTAACCTACATAGTCCAAGGGCCCGCAAGTTAACCTACATAGTCCAAGTGCGCTATAGGGAACCTACATAGTCCAAGTGCCCGCTAAGGGACGTACATAGTCTAAGTGCCAGCTAGGGAACCTACATAGTTCAAGTGCCCGTTAGGGAACCTCGATAGTCCAAGTGCCCGCTAGGGAACCTGCATCATCCAAGTGCCCGCTAGTTAATCTAGATAGTCCAAGTGCCCGCTAGTTAACCTACATAATCCAAGGTCCGCTCCTTAACCTAGATAGTCCAAGTGCCCGCTAGTTAACCTACATAGTCCAAGAGCCCTCTAGTTAACCTAGATAGTCCAAGTGCCCGCTAGGGGACGTACATAATCCAAGTGGCGTTTGTTATCCTAGATAGTCCAAGTGCCCACTAGGTAACCTAGAATGTCCAAGTTCCCGCTAGGTTACCTACATAGTCCAAGTGACCGCTAGTTAACCTGATAGTTCAGATGCCTGCTAGTTAACCTAC
Organism: Tenrec ecaudatus; assembly: GCF_050624435.1. Lineage (NCBI taxonomy): Eukaryota > Metazoa > Chordata > Mammalia > Afrosoricida > Tenrecidae > Tenrec > Tenrec ecaudatus. Next base: position 270,447,622 of record NC_134530.1, on the reverse strand, counting down.
ATAGTCCAAGTGCCCGCTAGTTAACCTACATACCCAGGGCCTGCTAGTTAACCTATATAGTCCAATTGCCGGCTAGTTAACCTACATAGTGCAATTGCCCGCTGAGGAACCTACATAGTCCAAGTGCCCGATAGGGAACCTACATATTCCAAGTGCCCGTTAGGGAAACTAGATAGTACAAGTGTCCGTAGGGAACCTATATAGTCCAAGTGCCCGCTAGGGAACCTACATAGTCAAAGTGCCCGCTAGGGAACTTGCATTGTACAAGTGCCCTCTAGTTAACCTAGATCGTCCAAGTGCCCGCTAGTTAACCTAGATAGTCCAAGTTCCCGCTAGTTAACCTTGATCGTCCAAGTTCCCGCTAGGAAACCTACATAGTCCAAGTGCCCGATAGGGAACCTACATAGTCCAAGTGCTCGATAGGGAACCTACTATTCCAAGTCCCTGTTAGGGAACCTAGATAGTCCAAGTGCCCGTAGGGAACATATATATTCCAAGTGCCCGCTAGGGAACCTACATAGTCAAAGTGCCTGCAAGGGAACCTGCATTGTCCAAGTGCCCGCTAGATAACCTACATAGTCCAAGGGCCCGCTAGTTAACCTAGATATTCCAAGTGCCCGCTATTTAACCTAGATCGTCCAAGAGTCCGCTAGTTAACCTACATAGTCCAAGTTCCCGTTAGGTAACCTATATAGTCCAAGGGCACTCTAGGTAACCTACATATTCCAAGTGCCCGCTAGGTAACCTAGATAGTCCAAGTGCCCGCTAGGTAACCTAGATAGTCCAAGTGCCCGTTACCTAACCTAGATAGTCCAAGTGCCCGCTAGGGGACGTACATAATCCAAGTGCTCGTTTGTTATCCTAGATAGTCCAAGTGCCCGCTAGGCAACCTACATAGTTCAAGTGCCCGTTCGTTAACCTAGAAGTCCAAGTGCCCGCTAGGTAACCTAGACTGTCCAAGTGCCCGCTAGGTTACCTACATAGTTCAAGTGCCCGTTAATAACATAGATAGTCCAAGTGCCCGGTAGGTAACCTTTAGAGTCCAAGTGCCCGCTAGGTAACCTAGATAGTCCATGTGCCCGCTAGTTAACCTACATAGTCCAAGTGCCCGCTAGTTAACCTAGACAGTCCAAATGCCCACTAGGTATCCTGCATAGTCCAAGTGCCCGTTACGTAACCTAGATATTCCAAGTGCCCTCTAGGAAACCTACATAGTCCATGTGCCCGCTAGGTAACCTAGATAGTACAACAGCCCGTTAGTTAACCTAGATAGTCCTAGTTCCCACTAGGGAACGTACATAGTCCAAGGACCCGCTAGTTAACCTACATAGTCCAAGTGCCCGATGGGGAACCTACATAGTCCAAGTGCCCGCTAAGGGACGTACATATTCCAAGTGTCCGCTAGGGAACCTACATAGTCCAAATGCCCATTAGGGAACCTACATAGTCCAAGAGGCCGCTAGTTAATCTAGATAGGCCAAGTGCCCGCTAGTTAACCTAGATAGTCCAAGTGCCCTCTAGTTAACCTAGATCGTCCAAGTGCCCGCTAGGGGACATACATAGTCCAAGTGCCCGCTAGGTAACCTAGATAGTCCAAGTGCCCGCTAGGGTATGTACATATTTCAAGTGCCCGCTAGGTAACCTAGATTGTCCAACTGTCCGCTAGTTAACCTACATAGTCCAAGTGCCCGCTAGGTAACCTAGATAGTCCAAGGTCCCGCTAGTTAATCTACATAGTCCCATGCCCGATAGGGAACCTACATAGTCCAAGTGCCCGCTGAGGAACCTACATAGTCCAAGTGGCCGTTAGGGAACCTAGATAGTCCAAGTGCCCGTAGGGAACCTATATAGTCCAAGTGCCCGCGAGGGAACCTACATAGTCAAAGTGCCCGCTAGGGAACCTGCATTGTACAAGTGCACGCTAATTAACCTAGATAGTCCAATTGCCCGATAGTTAACCTAGATAGTCAAAGTGCCCACTAGTTAACATTGATCATCCACAGCCCGCTAGTTAACCTACATATTCCAAGTGCCTATAGGGAACCTACATAGTCCAAGTGCCCGCTGAGGAACCCACATAGTCCAAGTGCCCGATAGGGAACCTACATATTCCAAGTGCCCGTTAGAGTACCTAGATAGTCCAAGTGCCCTCTAGTTAACCTAGATCGTCCAAGTGCCCGCTAGTTAACCTAGATAATCCAAGTGCCCGCTAGTTAACCTACATAGTACAAGGGCCCTCTAGGTAACCTATATAGTCCAAGTGCCCGCTAGGTAACCTAGATAGTCCAAGTGCCCGTTACCTAACCTAGATAGTCCAAGTGCCCGGTAGTAAACTTACATAGTTCAAGTGTCCGTAGGGAACCTGAATTGTCCAAGTGCCCGCTAGATAACCTACATGGTCCAAGGGCCCACTAGTTAACCTAGATATTCCTAGTGCCTGCTAGTTAACCTAGATCGTCCAAGAGTCCGCTAGTTAACCTACATAGTCCAAGTTCCCGTTAGGTAACCTACATAGTCCAAGGGCCTGCTAGGTAACCTACATATTCCAAGTGCCCGCTAGGTAACCTAGATAGTCCAAGTGCCCGTTAGGTAACCTAGATAGTCCAAGTGCCCGTTACCTAACCTAGATAGTCCAAGTGCCCGCTAGGCAACCTACATAGTACAAGTGCCCGTTCGTTAACCTAGAAGTCCAAGTGCCCGCTAGGTAACCTAGACTGTCCAATTGCCCGCTAGGTTACCTACATAGTCCAAGTGCCCGTTAATAACATAGATAGTCCAAGTGCCCGGTAGGTAACATTTAGAGTCCAAGTGCCCGCTAGGTAACCTAGATAGTCCATGTGCCCGCTAGTTAACCTACATAGTCCAAGTGCCCGCTAGTTAACCTAGACAGTCCAAGTGCCCACTAGGTATCCTGCATAGTCCAAGTGCCCGTTAGGTAACCTAGATATTCCAAGTGCCTGCTAGGAAACCTACATAGTCCAAGTGCCCGCTAGGTAACTTAGATAGTACAACAGCCCGTTAGTTAACCTAGATAGTCCAAGTTCCCACTAGGGAACGTACATAGTCCAAGGACCCGCTAGTTAACCTACATAGTCCAAGTGCCCGATAGGGAACCTACATAGTCCAAGTGCCCGCTAAGGGACGTACATATTCCAAGTGTCCGCTAGGGAACCTACATAGTCCAAATGCCCATTAGGGAACCTACATAGTCCAAGAGGCCGCTAGTTAATCTAGATAGTCCAAGTGCCCGCTAGTTAACCTAGATAGTCCAAGTGCCCTCTAGTTAAGCTAGATCGTCCAAGTGCCCGCTAGTGAACGTACATAGTCCAAGTGCCCGCTAGGTAAACTAGATAGTCCAAGTGCCCGCCAGGGTATGTACATAGTTCAAGTGCCCGCTAGGTAACCTAGATTGTCCAACTGTCCGCTAGTTAACCTACATAGTCCAAGTGCCCGCTAGGTAACCTAGATAGTCCAAGGTCCCGCTAGTTAACCTACATAGTCCCATGCCCGATAGGGAACCTACATAGTCCAAGTGCCCACTGAGGAACCTACATAGTCCAAGTGGCCGTTAGGGAACCTAGATAGTCCAAGTGCCCGTAGGAAACCTGCATTGTACAAGTGCACACTAATTAACCTAGATAGTCCAATTGCCCGATAGTTAACCTAGATAGACAAAGTGCCCACTAGTTAACATTGATCATCCACAGCCCGCTAGTTAACCTACATAGTCCAAGTGCCTATAGGGAACCTACATATTCCAAGTGCCCGCTGAGGAACCTACGTAGTCCAAGTGCCCGATAGGGAACCTACATATTCCAAGTGCCCGTTATGGTACCTAGATAGTCCAAGTGCCCGTAGGGAACCTATATAGTCCAAGTGCCCGCTAGGGAACCTACATAGTCCAAGAGCTCCCTAAGGGACGTACATATTCCAAGTGCCCGCTAGAGAACCTACATAGCACAAAAGGCCCATTAGGGAACTTAGTAGTCCAAGTACCCGCTAGGGAACCTGCATAGTCCAAGTGCCCGCTAGTTAATCTAGATTGTCCAAGTGCCTGCTAGTTAACCTAGATCGTCCAAGTGCCCGCTAGTTAACCTAGATAATCCAAGTGCCCGCTAGTTAACCTACATAGACCAAGGGCCCTCTAGTTAACCAAGATAGTCCAAGTGCCCGCTAGGGAATGTACATTGTCCAAGTGCCCGCTAGGTAACCTAGATAGTCCAAGTGCCCGCTAGGTAAACTAGACAGTCCAAGTGCCCGCTAGGGTATGTACATAGTTCAAGTGCCCGCTAGGTAACCTAGATTGTCCAAGTGCCCGCTAATAACCTAGATTGTCCAAGTGCCTGCTAGGTAACCTAGATAGTCCAAGGTCCCGCTAGATAACCTACATAGTCCAAGGTCCCGCTAGATAACCTACATAGTCCAATGCCCGATAGGGAACCTACATAGTCCAAGTGCCCGCTAGGGAACCTACATAGTCCAAGTGGCCGCTAGTTAATCTAGATAGTCCAAGTGCCCGCTAGTTAACCTAGATAGTCCAAGTGCCCTCTAGTTAACCTAGATCGTCCAAGTTCCCGCTAGTTAACCTAGATAATCCAAGTGCCCGCTAGTTAACCTACATAGTACAAGGGCCCTCTAGTTAACCTAGATAGTCCAAGTGCCCGCTAGGGGACGTACATAGTCCAAGTGCCCGCTCGGTAACCTAGATAGTCCAAGTGCCCGCTAGGGTATGTACATAGTTCAAGTGCCCGCTAGGTAACCTAGATTGTCCAACTGTCCGCTAGTTAACCTACATAGTCCAAGTGCCCGCTAGGTAACCAAGATAGTCCAAGGTCCCGCGAGTTAACCTACATAGTCCCATGCCCGATAGGGAACCTACATAGTCCAAGTGCCCGCTGAGGAACCTACATAGTCCAAGTGGCCGTTAGGGAACCTAGATAGTCCAAGTGCCCGTAGGGAACCTATATAGTCCAAGTGCCCGCTAGGGAACCTACATAGTCAAAGTGCCCGCTACGGAACCTGCATTGTACAAGTGCACGCTAATTAACCTAGATAGTCCAATTGACCGCTAGTTACCCTAGATAGCCAAATTGCCCACTAGTTAACATTGATCATCCACAGCCCGCTAGTTAACCTACATAGTCCAAGTGCCTGATAGGGAACCTACATAGTCCAAGTGCCCGCTGAGGAACCTACATAGTCCGAGTGCCCGATAGGGAACCTACATATTCCAAGTGCCCTTTGGGTATCTAGATAGTCCAAGTGCCCATAGGGAACCTATATAGTCAAAGTGCCCGCTAGAGAACCTGCATTGTGCAAGTGCCCGCTAGTTAACCTAGATAGTCCAAGTGCCCGCTAGTTAACCTAGATAGTCCAAGTGCCCGCTAGTTATCCTAGATATTCCAAGTGCCCGCTAGTTAACCTAGATCGTCCAAGTGTCCGCTAGTTAACCTACATAGTCCAAGTTCCAGTTAGGTAACCTAGATAGTACAAGTGCCCGCAAGGTAACCTACATAGTCCAAGTCCCCGCTAGGTAACTTATATATTCCAAGTTCCTGTTAGCTAACCTAGATAATCCAAGTGCCCGCTAGGTAACCTACATAGTCCAAGTGCCCTTTCGTTAACCTACATAGTCCAAGTGCCCGCTAGGTAACCTAGACTGTCCAAGTGCCGCTAGGTTACCTACATAGTCCAAAAGCACATTCGTTAACCTAGATAGTCCACGTGCCCGCTACATAACCTACAGAGTCCAAGGGCCCTCTAGGTAACCTATATAGTCCAAGTGCCCGCTAGTTAACCTACATAGTCCAAGTGCCCGCTAGGTAACCTAGACTGTCCAAGTGCCCGCTAGGTTACCTACATAGTCCAAGTGCCCGTTAATAACATAGATAGTCCAAGTGCCCGGTAGGTAACCTTTAGAGTCCTAGTGCCCGCTAGGTAACCTAGATAGTCCATGTGCCCGCTAGGGTATGTACATAGTTCTAGTGCACGCTAGGTAACCTAGATTGTCCAACTGTCCGCTAGTTAACCTACATAGACTAAGTGCCCGCTAGGTAACCTAGATAGTGCAAGGTCCCGCTAGTTAACCTACATAGTCCAAGTGCCCGCTAGGTAACCTAGACAATCCAAGGACCCACTAGTTAACCTACATAATTCAAGTGCCCGATAGTGAACCTACATAATCCAAGTGCCCGCTGAGAAACTTACATAGTCCAAGTGCCCATAGGGAACCTACATATTCCAAGTGCCCGTTAGGGAACCTAGATAGTCCAAGTGCCCTTAGGGAACCTATATATTCCAAGTGCCCGCTAGGGAACCTGCATTGTCCAAGTGCCTGCTAGTTAACCTAGATAGTCCAATTGCCCGCTAGTTAACCTAGGTAGTACAAGTGCCCGCTAGTTAACCTTGATCGTCAATGTGCCCGCTAGTTAACCTACATAGTCCCAGAACCCGCAAGTTAACCTAGATAGTCCAAGTGCCCGCTAGTTAACCTACATAGTCCAAGGGCCCGCAAGGTAACCTAGATATTCCAATTTCCTGTTAGCTAACCTAGACAGTCCAAGTGCCCCCTAGTTACCCTAGACTGTCCAGTGCCCGCTAGGTTACCTACAGAGTCCAAGTGCCCGCTAGGTAACCTAGATACACCAAGTGCCCGCTAGTTAACCTAGATAGTCCGAGTGCCCATTAGTTATCCTTGATAGTCCAAGTGTCTACCAGGGGACGTACATAGTCCAAGTGCCCGCTAGGTAACCTAGATAGTCCATGTGCCCGCTAGGGTATGTACATAGTTCAAGGGCCCGCTAGGTAACCTAGATTGTCCAAGTGTCCGCTAGTTAACCTACATAGTCTAAGTGCCCGCTAGTTAACCTACATAGTCCAAGGGCCCGCAAGTTAACCTACATAGTCCAAGTGCGCTATAGGGAACCTACATAGTCCAAGTGCCCGCTAAGGGACGTACATAGTCTAAGTGCCCGCTAGGGAACCTACATTGTCCAAGTGCCCGTTAGGGAACCTAGATAGTCCAAGTGCCCGCTAGGGAACCTGCATCATCCAAGTGCCCGCTAGTTAATCTAGATAGTCCAAGTGCCCGCTAGTTAACCTACATAATCCAAGTTCCGTTACTTAACCTAGATAGTCCAAGTGCCCGCTAGTTAACCTACATAGTCCAAATGCCCTCTAGTTAACCTAGATATTCCAAGTGCCCTCTAGTTAACTTAGATAGTCCAAGTTCCCGCTAGGGGACGTACATAGTCCAAGTGCCCTCTAGTTAACCTAGATAGTCCAAGTGCCCGCTAGGGGACGTACATAATCCAAGTGCTCGTTTGTTATCCTAGATAGTCCAAGTGCCCACTAGGTAACCTAGACAGTCCAAGTTCCCACTAGGTTACCTACATAGTCCAAGTGACCGCTAGTTAACCTGATAGTTCAGGTGCCTGCTAGTTAACCTGATAGTTCAGGTGCCTGCTAGTTAACCTACATAGCCCAGGGCCTGCTAGTTAACCTATATAGTCCAATTGCCGGCTAGTTAACCCACATAGTGCAAGTGCCCGCTGAGGAACCTACATAGTCCAAGTGCCCGATAGGGAACCTACATATTCCAAGTGCCCGTTAGGGAAACTAGATAGTCCAAGTGCCCGTAAGGAACCTATATAGTCCAAGTGCCCTCTAGGGAACCTTCATAGTCAAAGTGCCCGCTAGGGAACCTGCATTGTACAAGTGTCTGCTAGTTAACCTAGATCGTCCCAGTGCCCGCTAGTTAACCTAGATAGTCCAAGTGCCCGCTAGTTAAACTACATAGTCCAAGTGCCCGGTAGTTAACCTAGATCGTCCAAGTGCCCGCTAGTTAACCTACATAGTCCAACGGCCCGCTTGTTAACCTACATAGTCCAAGGTCCGCTACTTAACCTAGATAGTCCAAGTGCCCGCTTGTTAACCTACATAGTCCAAGGGCCCTCTAGTTAACGTAGATAGTCCAAGTGCCCGCTAGGGGACGTACATAGTCCAAGTGCCCGCTACGTAACCTAGATAGTCCAAGTGCCCGTTAGCTAACCTAGATAGTCCAAGTGCCCGCTAGGTAACCTAGATAGTCCAAGGACCCACTAGTTAACCTACATAGTCCAAGTGCCCGATAGGGAACCAACATAGTCCAAGTGCCCGCTGAGAAACTTACATAATCCAAGTGCCCGATAGGGATCCTACATATTCCAAGTGCCCGTTAGGGAACCTAGATAGTCCAAGTGCCCGTAGGGAACCTATATATTCCAAGTGCCCGCTAGGGAACCTGCATTGTCCAAGTGCCTGCTAGTTAACCTAGATAGTCCAAGTGCCCGCTAGTTAACCTAGGTAGTCCAAGTGCCCGCTAGTTAACGTTGATCGTCCATGTGCCCGCTAGTTAACCTACATAGTCCAAGGGCCCGCTAGTTAACCTACATAGTCCAAGGTCCCGCAAGGTAACCTAGATATTCCAATTTCCTGTTAGCTAACCTAGACAGTCCAAGTGCCCGCTAGGTACCCTAGACTGTCCAGTGCCCCCTAGGTTACCTACATATTCCAAGTGCCCGCTAGGTAACCTAGATACACCAAGTGCCCGCTAGTTAACCTAGATAGTCCAGTGCCCGTTAGTTATCCTAGATAGTCCAAGTGCCCACTAGGGGACGTACATAGTCCAAGTGCCCGCTAGTTAACCTACATAGTCCAAGGGCCCGCAAGTTAACCTACATAGTCCAAGTGCGCTATAGGGAACCTACATAGTCCAAGTGCCCGCTAAGGGACGTACATAGTCTAAGTGCCAGCTAGGGAACCTACATAGTTCAAGTGCCCGTTAGGGAACCTCGATAGTCCAAGTGCCCGCTAGGGAACCTGCATCATCCAAGTGCCCGCTAGTTAATCTAGATAGTCCAAGTGCCCGCTAGTTAACCTACATAATCCAAGGTCCGCTCCTTAACCTAGATAGTCCAAGTGCCCGCTAGTTAACCTACATAGTCCAAGAGCCCTCTAGTTAACCTAGATAGTCCAAGTGCCCGCTAGGGGACGTACATAATCCAAGTGGCGTTTGTTATCCTAGATAGTCCAAGTGCCCACTAGGTAACCTAGAATGTCCAAGTTCCCGCTAGGTTACCTACATAGTCCAAGTGACCGCTAGTTAACCTGATAGTTCAGATGCCTGCTAGTTAACCTACATAGTCCAAGTGCCCGCTAGTTAACCTACATACCCAGGGCCTGCTAGTTAACCTATATAGTCCAAGTGCCGGCTAGTTAACCTACATAGTGCAATTGCCCGCTGAGGAACCTACATAGTCCAAGTGCCCGATAGGGAACCTACATATTCCATGTGCCCGTTAGGGAAACTAGATAGTACAAGTGTCCGTAGGGAACCTATATAGTCCAAGTGCCCGCTAGGGAACCTACATAGTCAAAGTGCCCGCTAGGGAACTTGCATTGTACAAGTGCCCTCTAGTTAACCTAGATCGTCCAAGTGCCCGCTAGTTAACCTAGATAGTCCAAGTTCCCGCTAGTTAACCTTGATCGTCCAAGTTCCCGCTAGGAAACCTACATAGTCCAAGTGCCCGATAGGGAACCTACATAGTCCAAGTGCTCGATAGGGAACCTACTATTCCAAGTCCCTGTTAGGGAACCTAGATAGTCCAAGTGCCAGTAGGGAACATATATATTCCAAGTGCCCGCTAGGGAACCTACATAGTCAAAGTGCCTGCAAGGGAACCTGCATTGTCCAAGTGCCCGCTAGATAACCTACAAAGTCCAAGGGCCCGCTAGTTAACCTAGATATTCCAAGTGCCCGCTATTTAACCTAGATCGTCCAAGAGTCGGCTAGTTAACCTACATAGTCCAAGTTCCCGTTAGGTAACCTATATAGTCCAAGGTTACTCTAGGTAACCTACATATTCCAAGTGCCCGCTAGGTAACCTAGACAGTCCAAGTGCCCGCTAGGTAACCTAGATAGTCCAAGTGCCCGTTACCTAACCTAGATAGTCCAAGTGCCCGCTAGGGGACGTACATAATCCAAGTGCTCGTTTGTTATCCTAGATAGTCCAAGTGCCCGCTAGGCAACCTACATAGTACAAGTGCCCGTTCGTTAACCTAGAAGTCCAAGTGCCCGCTAGGTAACCTAGACTGTCCAAGTGCCCGCTAGGTTACCTACATAGTCCAAGTGCCCGTTAATAACATAGATAGTCCAAGTGCCCTCTAGGTAACCTTTAGAGTCCAAGTGAACGCTAGGTAACCTAGATAGTCCATGTGCCCGCTAGTTAACCTACATAGTCCAAGTGCCCGCTAGTTAACCTAGACAGTCCAAATGCCCACTAGGTATCCTGCATAGTCCAAGTGCCCGTTAGGTAACCTAGATATTCCAAGTGCCCTCTAGGAAACCTACATAGTCCATGTGCCCGCTAGGTAACCTAGATAGTACAACAGCCCGTTAGTTAACCTAGATAGTCCTAGTTCCCACTAGGGAACGTACATAGTCCAAGGACCCGCTAGTTAACCTACATAGTCCAAGTGCCCGATGGGGAACCTACATAGTCCAAGTGCCCGCTAAGGGACGTACATATTCCAAGTGTCCGCTAGGGAACCTACATAGTCCAAATGCCCATTAGGGAACCTACATAGTCCAAGAGGCCGCTAGTTAATCTAGATAGTCCAAGTGCCCGCTAGTTAACCTAGATAGTCCAAGTGCCCTCTAGTTAACCTAGATCGTCCAAGTGCCCGCTAGGGGACATACATAGTCCAAGTGCCCGCTAGGTAACCTAAATAGTCCAAGTGCCCGCTAGGGTATGTACATATTTCAAGTGCCCGCTAGGTAACCTAGATTGTCCAACTGTCCGCTAGTTAACCTACATAGTCCAAGTGCCCGCTAGGTAACCTAGATAGTCCAAGGTCCCGCTAGTTAATCTACATAGTCCCATGCCCGATAGGGAACCTACATAGTCCAAGTGCCCGCTGAGGAACCTACATAGTCCAAGTGGCCGTTAGGGAACCTAGATAGTCCAAGTGCCCGTAGGGAACCTATATAGTCCAAGTGCCCGCGAGGGAACCTACATAGTCAAAGTGCCCGCTAGGGAACCTGCATTGTACAAGTGCACGCTAATTAACCTAGATAGTCCAATTGCCCGATAGTTAACCTAGATAGTCAAAGTGCCCACTAGTTAACATTGATCATCCACAGCCCGCTAGTTAACCTACATATTCCAAGTGCCTATAGGGAACCTACATAGTCCAAGTGCCCGCTGAGGAACCCACATAGTCCAAGTGCCCGATAGGGAACCTACATATTCCAAGTGCCCGTTAGAGTACCTAGATAGTCCAAGTGCCCTCTAGTTAACCTAGATCGTCCAAGTGCCCGCTAGTTAACCTAGATAATCCAAGTGCCCGCTAGTTAACCTACATAGTACAAGGGCCCTCTAGGTAACCTATATAGTCCAAGTGCCCGCTAGGTAACCTAGATAGTCCAAGTGCCCGTTACCTAACCTAGATAGTCCAAGTGCCCGGTAGTAAACTTACATAGTTCAAGTGTCCGTAGGGAACCTGAATTGTCCAAGTGCCCGCTAGATAACCTACATGGTCCAAGGGCCCACTAGTTAACCTAGATATTCCTAGTGCCTGCTAGTTAACCTAGATCGTCCAAGAGTCCGCTAGTTAACCTACATAGTCCAAGTTCCCGTTAGGTAACCTACATAGTCCAAGGGACCGCTAGGTAACCTACATATTCCAAGTGCCCGCTAGGTAACCTAGATAGTCCAAGTGCCCGTTAGGTAACCTAGATAGTCCAAGTGCCCGTTACCTAACCTAGATAGTCCAAGTGCCCGCTAGGCAACCTACATAGTACAAGTGCCCGTTCGTTAACCTAGAAGTCCAAGTGCCCGCTAGGTAACCTAGACTGTCCAATTGCCCGCTAGGTTACCTACATAGTCCAAGTGCCCGTTAATAACATAGATAGTCCAAGTGCCCGGTAGGTAACATTTAGAGTCCAAGTGCCCGCTAGGTAACCTAGATAGTCCATGTGCCCGCTAGTTAACCTACATAGTCCAAGTGCCCGCTAGTTAACCTAGACAGTCCAAGTGCCCACTAGGTATCCTGCATAGTCCAAGTGCCCGTTAGGTAACCTAGATATTCCAAGTGCCTGCTAGGAAACCTACATAGTCCAAGTGCCCGCTAGGTAACTTAGATAGTACAACAGCCCGTTAGTTAACCTAGATAGTCCAAGTTCCCACTAGGGAACGTACATAGTCCAAGGACCCGCTAGTTAACCTACATAGTCCAAGTGCCCGATAGGGAACCTACATAGTCCAAGTGCCCGCTAAGGGACGTACATATTCCAAGTGTCCGCTAGGGAACCTACATAGTCCAAATGCCCATTAGGGAACCTACATAGTCCAAGAGGCCGCTAGTTAATCTAGATAGTCCAAGTGCCCGCTAGTTAACCTAGATAGTCCAAGTGCCCTCTAGTTAAGCTAGATCGTCCAAGTGCCCGCTAGTGAACGTACATAGTCCAAGTGCCCGCTAGGTAAACTAGATAGTCCAAGTGCCCGCTAGGGTATGTACATAGTTCAAGTGCCCGCTAGGTAACCTAGATTGTCCAACTGTCCGCTAGTTAACCTACATAGTCCAAGTGCCCGCTAGGTAACCTAGATAGTCCAAGGTCCCGCTAGTTAACCTACATAGTCCCATGCCCGATAGGGAACCTACATAGTCCAAGTGCCCACTGAGGAACCTACATAGTCCAAGTGGCCGTTAGGGAACCTAGATAGTCCAAGTGCCCGTAGGGAACCTGCATTGTACAAGTGCACACTAATTAACCTAGATAGTCCAATTGCCCGATAGTTAACCTAGATAGACAAAGTGCCCACTAGTTAACATTGATCATCCACAGCCCGCTAGTTAACCTACATAGTCCAAGTGCCTATAGGGAACCTACATATTCCAAGTGCCCGCTGAGGAACCTACGTAGTCCAAGTGCCCGATAGGGAACCTACATATTCCAAGTGCCCGTTATGGTACCTAGATAGTCCAAGTGCCCGTAGGGAACCTATATAGTCCAAGTGCCCGCTAGGGAACCTACATAGTCCAAGAGCTCCCTAAGGGACGTACATATTCCAAGTGCCCGCTAGAGAACCTACATAGCACAAAAGGCCCATTAGGGAACTTAGTAGTCCAAGTACCCGCTAGGGAACCTGCATAGTCCAAGTGCCCGCTAGTTAATCTAGATTGTCCAAGTGCCTGCTAGTTAACCTAGATCGTCCAAGTGCCCGCTAGTTAACCTAGATAATCCAAGTGCCCGCTAGTTAACCTACATAGACCAAGGGCCCTCTAGTTAACCAAGATAGTCCAAGTGCCCGCTAGGGAATGTACATTGTCCAAGTGCCCGCTAGGTAACCTAGATAGTCCAAGTGCCCGCTAGGTAAACTAGACAGTCCAAGTGCCCGCTAGGGTATGTACATAGTTCAAGTGCCCGCTAGGTAACCTAGATTGTCCAAGTGCCCGCTAATAACCTAGATTGTCCAAGTGCCTGCTAGGTAACCTAGATAGTCCAAGGTCCCGCTAGATAACCTACATAGTCCAAGGTCCCGCTAGATAACCTACATAGTCCAATGCCCGATAGGGAACCTACATAGTCCAAGTGCCCGCTAGGGAACCTACATAGTCCAAGTGGCCGCTAGTTAATCTAGATAGTCCAAGTGCCCGCTAGTTAACCTAGATAGTCCAAGTGCCCTCTAGTTAACCTAGATCGTCCAAGTTCCCGCTAGTTAACCTAGATAATCCAAGTGCCCGCTAGTTAACCTACATAGTACAAGGGCCCTCTAGTTAACCTAGATAGTCCAAGTGCCCGCTAGGGGACGTACATAGTCCAAGTGCCCGCTCGGTAACCTAGATAGTCCAAGTGCCCGCTAGGGTATGTACATAGTTCAAGTGCCCGCTAGGTAACCTAGATTGTCCAACTGTCCGCTAGTTAACCTACATAGTCCAAGTGCCCGCTAGGTAACCAAGATAGTCCAAGGTCCCGCGAGTTAACCTACATAGTCCCATGCCCGATAGGGAACCTACATAGTCCAAGTGCCCGCTGAGGAACCTACATAGTTCAAGTGGCCGTTAGGGAACCTAGATAGTCCAAGTGCCCGTAGGGAACCTATATAGTCCAAGTGCCCGCTAGGGAACCTACATAGTCAAAGTGCCCGCTACGGAACCTGCATTGTACAAGTGCACGCTAATTAACCTAGATAGTCCAATTGACCGCTAGTTAACCTAGATAGCCAAATTGCCCACTAGTTAACATTGATCATCCACAGCCCGCTAGTTAACCTACATAGTCCAAGTGCCTGATAGGGAACCTACATAGTCCAAGTGCCCGCTGAGGAACCTACATAGTCCGAGTGCCCGATAGGGAACCTACATATTCCAAGTGCCCTTTGGGTATCTAGATAGTCCAAGTGCCCATAGGGAACCTATATAGTCAAAGTGCCCGCTAGAGAACCTGCATTGTGCAAGTGCCCGCTAGTTAACCTAGATAGTCCAAGTGCCCGCTAGTTAACCTAGATAGTCCAAGTGCCCGCTAGTTATCCTAGATATTCCAAGTGCCCGCTAGTTAACCTAGATCGTCCAAGTGTCCGCTAGTTAACCTACATAGTCCAAGTTCCAGTTAGGTAACCTAGATAGTACAAGTGCCCGCAAGGTAACCTACATAGTCCAAGTCCCCGCTAGGTAACTTATATATTCCAAGTTCCTGTTAGCTAACCTAGATAATCCAAGTGCCCGCTAGGTAACCTACATAGTCCAAGTGCCCTTTCGTTAACCTACATAGTCCAAGTGCCCGCTAGGTAACCTAGATAGTCCAAGTGCCGCTAGGTTACCTACATAGTCCAAAAGCACATTCGTTAACCTAGATAGTCCACGTGCCCGCTACATAACCTACAGAGTCCAAGGGCCCTCTAGGTAACCTATATAGTCCAAGTGCCCGCTAGTTAACCTACATAGTCCATGTGCCCGCTAGGTAACCTAGACTGTCCAAGTGCCCGCTAGGTTACCTACATAGTCCAAGTGCCCGTTAATAACATAGATAGTCCAAGTGCCCGGTAGGTAACCTTTAGAGTCCTAGTGCCCGCTAGGTAACCTAGATAGTCCATGTGCCCGCTAGGGTATGTACATAGTTCTAGTGCACGCTAGGTAACCTAGATTGTCCAACTGTCCGCTAGTTAACCTACATAGACTAAGTGCCCGCTAGGTAACCTAGATAGTGCAAGGTCCCGCTAGTTAACCTACATAGTCCCATGCCCGATAGGGAACCTACATAGTCCAAGTGCCCGCTGAGGAACCTACATAGTCCAAGTGCCCGTTAGGGAACCTAGATAGTCCAAGTGCCCGTAGGGATCCTATATTCCAAGTGCCCGCTAGGGAACCTACATAGTCAAAGTGCCCGCTAGGGAACCTGCATTGGGCAAGTGCCCGCTAGTTAACCTACATAGTCCAAGTGCCCGCTAGTTAACCTACATAGTCCAAGGGCCCGCTAGTTAACCTACATAGTCCAAGTTCCAGTTAGGTAACCTAGATAGTACAAGTGCCCGCAAGGTAACCAACATAGTCCAAGAGCCCGCTGGTAACCTAGATATTCCAAGTTCCTGTTAGCTAACCTAGATAATCCAAGTGCCCGCTAGGTAACCTATATACTCCAAGTGCCCTTTCGTTAACCTACATAGTCCAAGTGCCCGCTAGGTAACCTAGACTGTGCAAGTGTCTGCTAGGTTACCTACATAGTCCAAAAGCACGTTCGTTAACCTAGATAGTCCACGTGCCCGCTACATAACCTACATAGTCCAAGGGCCCTCTAGGTAACCTATATAGTACAAGTGCCCGCTAGTTAACCTACATAGTCCAAGTGCCCGCTAGGTAACCTAGATAGTACAACAGCCCGTTAGTTAACCTAGATAGTCCAAGTTCCCAGTAGGGAACGTACATAGTCCAAGGACCCGCTTGTTAACCTACATAGTCCCATGCCCGATAGGGAACCTACATAGTCCAAGTGCCCGCTGAGGAACCTACAAAATCCAAGTGCCCGTTAGGGAACCTAGATAGTCCAAGTGCCCGTAGGGAACCTATATTGTCCAAGTGCCCGCTAGGGAACCTACATAGTCAAAGTGCCCGCTAGGGAACCTGCATTGTACAAGTGCACGCTAATTAACCTAGATAGTCCAATTGCCCGCTAGTTAACTTAGATAGTAAAAGTGCCAACTAGTTAACATTGATCATCCACAGCCCGCTAGTTAACCTACATATTCCAAGTGCCCGTTAGGGTACATAGATAGTCCAAGTGCCCGTTACCTAACCTAGATAGTCCAAGTGCCCGCTAGGCAACCTACATAGTACAAGTGCCCGTTCGTTAACCTAGAAGTCCAAGTGCCCGCTAGGCAACCTAGACGGTCCAAGTGCCCGCTAGGTTACCTACATAATCCAAGTGCCCGTTAATAACATAGAAAGTCCAAGTGCCCGCTAGGTAACATTTAGAGTCCAAGTGCCCGCTAGGTAACCTAGATAGTCCAAGTGCCTGTTAGGTAACCTAGATAGTCCAAGTGCCCGCTAGTTAACCTACATAGTCCAAGTGCCCGCTAGTTAACCTAGACAGTCCAAGTACCCACTAGGTATCCTGCATAGTCCAAGTGCCCGTTATGTAACCTTGATATTCCAAGTGCCTGCTAGGAAACCTACATAGTCCAAGTACCTGCTAAGTAACCTAGATAGTACAACAGCCCGTTAGTTAACCTAGATAGTCCAAGTTCCCACTAGGGAACGTACATAGTCCAAGGACTCGCTAGTTAACCTACATAGTCCATGTGCCCGATAGGGAACCTACATAGTCCAAGTGCCCGCTAAGGGACGTATATATTCCAAGTGTCCGCTAGGGAACCTACATAGTCCAAATGCCCATTAGGGAACCTACATAGTCCAAGAGGCCGCTAGTTAATCTAGATAGTCCAAGTGCCCGCTAGTTAACCTAGATAGTCCAAGTGCCCTCTAGTTAACCTAGATCGTCCAAGTGCCCGCTAGGGGACGTACATAGTCCAAATGCCCGCTAGGTAACCTAGATAGTCCAAGTGCCCGCTAGGGTATGTACATAGTTCAAGTGCCCGCTAGGTAACCTAGATTGTCCAACTGTCCGCTAGTTAACCTACATAGTCCAAGTGCCCGCTAGGTAACCTAGATAGTCCAAGGTCCCGCTAGTTAACCTACATAGTCCCATGCCCGATAGGGAACCTACATAGTCCAAGTGCCCGCTGAGGAACCTACATAGTCCAAGTTGCCGTTAGGGAACCTAGATAGTCCAAGTGCCCGTAGGGAACCTATATAGTCCAAGTGCCCGCTAGGGAACCTACATAGTCAAAGTGCCCGCTAGGTAACCTGCATTGTACAAGTGCACGCTAATTAACCTAGATAGTCCAATTGCCCGCTAGTTAACCTAGATAGTCAAAGTGCCCACTAGTTAACATTGATCATCCACAGCCTGCTAGTTAACCTACATAGTCTAAGTGCCTATAGGGAACCTACATAGTCCAAGTGCCCGCTGAGGAACCTACATAGTCCAAGTCCCCGATAGGGAACCTACATATTCCAAGTGCCCGTTAGGGTACCTAGATAGTCCAAGTGCCCGTAGGGAACCTATATAGTCCAAGTGCCCGCTAGGGAACCTACATAGTCCAAGTGCCCGCTAAGGGACATACAAATTCCAAGTGCCCACTAGGGAACCTACATAGAAAAAAAGGCCCATTAGGGAACTTAGTAGTCCAAGTACCCGCTAGGGAACCTGCATAGTCCATGTGCTCGCTAGTTAATCTAGATTGTCCGAGTGCCCGCTAGTTAACCTAGATCGTCCAAGTGCCCGCTAGTTAACCTAGATAATCCAAGTGCCCGCTAGTTAACCTACATAGTACAAGGGCCCTCTAGTTAACCAAGATAGTCCAAGTGCCCGCTAGGGGACGTACATAGTCCAAGTGCCTGCTCGGTAACCTAGATAGTCCAATTGCCCGCTAGGGTATGTACATAGTTCACGTGCCCGCTAGGTAACCTAGATTGTCCAACTGTCCGCTAGTTAACCTACATAGTCCAAGTGCCCGCTAGGTAACCTAGATAGTCCAAGGTCCCGCGAGTTAACCTACATAGTCCCATTCCCGATACGGAACCTACATAGTCCAAGTGCCCGCTGAGGAACCTACATACTCCAAGTGGCCGTTAGGGAACCTAGATAGTC
Source organism: Tenrec ecaudatus (assembly GCF_050624435.1). Taxonomy (NCBI): domain Eukaryota; kingdom Metazoa; phylum Chordata; class Mammalia; order Afrosoricida; family Tenrecidae; genus Tenrec; species Tenrec ecaudatus. Next base: position 270,429,375 of record NC_134530.1, on the reverse strand, counting down.
CAAGTGCCCGTAGGGAACCGATATAGTCCAAGTGCCCGCTAGGGAACCTACATAGTCAAAGTGCCCGCTAGGGAACCTGCACTGTACAAGTGCACGCTAATTAACCTAGATAGTCCAATTGCCCGCTAGTTAACCTAGATAGTCAAAGTGCCCACTAGTTAACATTGATCATCCACAGCCCGCTTGTTAACCTACATAGTCCAAGTGCCTGATAGGGAACCTACATAGTCCAAGTGCCCGCTGAGGAACCTACATAGTCCGATTGCCCGAAAGGGAACCTACATATTCCAAGTGCCCGTTAGGGTACCTAGATAGTCCAAGTGCCCGTAGGGAACCTATATAATCCAAGTGCCCGCTAGGGAACCTACATAGTCAAAGTGCCCGCTAGGGAACCTGCATTGGGCAAGTGCCCGCTAGTTAACCTAGATAGTCCAAGTGCCCGCTAGTTAACCTACATAGTCCAATGGCCCGCTAGTTAACCTAGATATTCCAAGTGCCCGCTAGTTAACCTAGATCGTCCAAGTGTCCGCTAGTTAAACTACATAGTCCAAGTTCCAGTTAGGTAACCTAGATAGTACAAGTGCCCGCAAGGTAACCTACATAGTCCAAGTGCCCGCTAGGTAACCTAGATATTCCAAGTTCCTGTTAGCTAACCTAGATAATCCAAGTGCCCGCTAGGTAACCTATATACTCCAAGTGCCCTTTCGTTAACCTACATAGTCCAAGTGCCCGCTAGGTAACCTAGACTGTGCAAGTGTCTGCTAGGTTACCTACATAGTCCAAAAGCACGTTCGTTAACCTAGATAGTCCACGTGCCCGCTCCATAACCTACGGAGTCCAAGGGCCCTCTAGGTAACCTATATAGTCCAAGTGCCCGCTAGTTAACCTACATCTTCCAAGTGCCCGCTAGGTAACCTAGATAGTACAACAGCCCGTTAGTTAACCTAGATAGTCCAAGTTCCCACTAGGGAACGTACATAGTCCAAGGACCCGCTAGTTAACCTACATAGTCCTATGCCCGATAGGGAACCTGCATAGTCCAAGTGCCCGCTGAGGAACCTACAAAATCCAAGTGCCCGTTAGGGAACCTAGATAGTCCAAGTGCCCGTAGGGAACCTATATTGTCCAAGTGCCCGCTAGGGAACCTACATTGTCAAAGTGCCCGCTAGGGAACCAGCATTGTACAAGTGCACGCTAATTAATCTTGATAGTCCAATTGCCCGCTAGTTAACCTAGATAGTAAAAGTGTCCACTAGTTAACATTGATCATCCACAGCCCGCTAGTTAACCTACATAGTCCAAGTGCCTGATAGGGAACCTACATAGTCCAAGTGCCCGCTGAGGAACCTACATAGTCCAAGTGCCCGATAGGGAACCTACATATTCCAAGTGCCCGTTAGGGTACCTAGATAGTCCAAGTGCCCGTTACCTAACCTAGATAGTCCAAGTGCCCGCTAGGCAACCTACATAGTACAAGTGCCCGTTCGTTAACCTAGAAGTCCAAGTGCCCGCTAGGTAACCTAGACTGTCCAATTGCCCGCTAGGTTACCTACATAGTACAAGTGCCCGTTAATAACATAGAAAGTCCAAGTGCCCGCTAGGTAACCTTTAGAGTCCTAGTGCCCGCTAGGTAACCTAGATAGTCCAATGCCTGTTAGGTAACCTAGATAGTCCAAGTGCCCGCTAGTTAACCTATATAGTCCAAGTGCCCGCTAGTTAACCTAGACAGTCAAAGTGCCCACTAGGTATCCTGCATAGTCCAAGTACCCGTTAGGTAACCTAGATATTCCAAGTGCCCGCTAGGGAACCTGCATCGTCCAAGTGCCCGCTAGTTAATCTAGATTGTCCAAGTGCCCGCTAGTTAACCTAGATCGTCCAAGTGCTCGCTAGTTAACCTAGATAATCCAAGGGCCCTCTAGTTAACCTAGATAGTCCAAGTGCCCGTTAGGGAACGTACATAGTCCAAGTGCCCGCTAGGTAACCTAGATAGTCCAAGTGCCCGCTAGGGTATGTACATAGTTCAAGTGCCCGCTAGGTAACCTAGATTGTCCAAGTGCCCGCTAAGTAACCTAGATTTTCCACGTGCCCGCTAGGTAACCTAGATAGTCCAAGGTCCTGCTAGATAACCTACATAGTCCAATGCCCGTTAGGGAACCTACATATTCCAAGTGGCCGCTAGTTAATCTAGATAGTCCAAGTGCCCGCTAGTTAACCTAGATAGTCCAAGTGCCCTCTAGTTAACCTAGATCGTCCAAGTGCCCGCTAGTTAACCTAGATAATCCAAGTGCCCGCTAGTTAACCTACATAGTACAGGGGCCCTCTAGTTAACCTAGATAGTCCAAGTGCCCGCTTGGGGACGTACATAGTCCAAGTGCCCGTTAGGTAACCTAGATAGTCCATGTGCCCGCTAGGGTATGTACATAGTTCTAGTGCACGCTAGGTAACCTAGATTGTCCAACTGTCCGCTAGTTAACCTACATAGACTAAGTGCCCGCCTGGTAACCTAGATAGTCCAAGGTCCCGCTAGTTAACCTACATAGTCCCATGCCCGATAGGGAACCTACATAGTCCAAGTGCCCGCTGAGGAACCTACATAGTCCAAGTGCCCGTTAGGGAACCTAGATAGTCCAAGTGCCCGTAGGGAACCTATATAGTCCAAGTGCCCGCTAGGGAACCTACATAGTCAAAGTGCCCGCTAGGGAACCTGCATTGGGCAAGTGCCCGCTAGTTAACCTACATAGTACAAGAGCCCGCTAGTTAACCTACATAGTCCAAGGGCCCGCTAGTTAACCTAGATATTGCAAGTGCCCGCTAGTTAACCAAGATCGTCCAAGTGTCCGCTAGTTAACCTACATAGTCCAAGTTCCAGTTAGGTAACCTAGATAGTACAAGTGCCCGCAAGGTAACCTACATAGTCCAAGTGCCCGCTAGGTAACCTAGATATTCCAAGTTCCTGTTAGCTAACCTAGATAATCCAAGTGCCCGCTAGGTAACTTATATACTCCAAGTGCCCTTTCGTTAACCTACATAGTCCAAGTGCCCGCTAGGGAACCTACATAGTCAAAGTGCCCGCTAGGGAACCTGCATTGTACAAGTGCACGCTAATTAACCTAGATAGTCCAATTGCCCGCTAGTTAACTTAGATAGTAAAAGTTGCAACTAGTTAACATTGATCATCCACAGCCCGCTAGTTAACCTACATATTCCAAGTGCCCGTTAGGGTACATAGATAGTCCAAGTGCCCGTTACCTAACCTAGATAGTCCAAGTGCCCGCTAGGCAACCTACATAGTACAAGTGCCCGTTCGTTAACCTAGAAGTCCAAGTGCCCGATAGGTAACCTAGACGGTCCATGTGCCCGCTAGGTTACCTACATAATCCAAGTGCCCGTTAATAACATAGAAAGTCCAAGTGCCCGCTAGGTAACTTTTAGAGTCCAAGTGCCCGCTAGGTAACCTAGATAGTCCAAGTGCCTGTTAGGTAACCTAGATCGTCCAAGTGCCCGCTAGTTAACCTACATAGTCCAAGTGCCCGCTAGTTAACCTAGACAGTCCAAGTGCCCACTAGGTATCCTGCATAGTCCAAGTGCCCGTTATGTAACCTTGATATTCCAAGTGCCTGCTAGGAAACCTACATAGTCCAAGTACCTGCTAAGTAACCTAGATAGTACAACAGCCCGTTAGTTAACCTAGATAGTCCAAGTTCCCACTAGGGAACGTACATAGTCCAAGGACTCGCTAGTTAACCTCAATAGTCCATGTGCCCGATAGGGAACCTACATAGTCCAAATGCCCATTAGGGAACTTAGTAGTCCAAGTGCGCGCTAGGGAACCTGCATCGTCCAAGTGCCCGCTAGTTAATCTAGATTGTCCAAGTGCCAGCTAGTTAACCTAGATCGTCCAAGTGCACGCTAGTTAACCTACATAGATCAAGGGCCCTCTAGTTAACCTAGATAATCCAAGTGCCCGCTAGGGAACGTACATAGTCCAAGTGCCCGCTAGGTAACCTAGATAGTCCAAGTGCCCGCAAGGGTATGTACATAGTTCAAGTGCCCGCTAGGTAACCTAGATTGTCCCACTGTCCGCTAGTTAACCTACATAGTCCAAGTGCCCGCTAGATAACCTAGATAGTCCAAGGTCTGGCTAGATAACCTACATAGTCCAATGCCCGATAGGGAACCTACATAGTCCAAGTGCCCAGTGAGGAACCTACATAGTCCAAGTGCCCGCTAGGGAACCTACATAGTCCAAGTGGCCGCTAGTATATCTAGATAGTCCAACTGCCCGCTAGTTAACCTAGATAGTCCAAGTGCCCTCTAGTTAACCTAGATCGTCCAAGTGCCCGCTAGTTAACCTAGATAATCCAAGTGCCCGCTAGTTAACCTACATAGTACAAGGGCCCTCTAGTTAACCTAGATAGTCCAAGTGCCCGCTAGGGGACGTACATAGTCCAAGTGCCCGCTCGGTAACCTAGATAGTCCAAGTGCCCGCTAGGGTATGTACATAGTTCACGTGCCCGCTAGGTAACCTAGATTGTCCAACTGTCCGCTAGTTAACCTACATAGTCCAAGTGCCCGCTAGGTAACCTAGATAGTCCAAGGTCTGGCTAGATAACCTACATAGTCCAATGCCCAATAGGGAACCTACATAGTCCAAGTGCCCGCTAGGGAACCCTACATAGTCCAAGTGGCCGCTAGTATATCTAGATAGTCCAACTGCCCGCTAGTTAACCTAGATAGTCCAAGTGCCCTCTAGTTAACCTAGATCGTCCAAGTGCCCGCTAGTTAACCTAGATAATCCAAGTGCCCGCTAGTTAACCTACATAGTACAAGGGCCCCCTAGTTAACCTAGATAGTCCAAGTGCCCTCTAGGGGACGTACATAGTCCAAGTGCCCTCTAGGTAACCTAGATAGTCCAAGTGCCCGCTAGGGTATGTACATAGTTCAAGTGCCCGCTAGGTAACCTAGATTGTCCAACTGTCCGCTAGTCAACCTACATAGTCCAAGTGCCCGCTAGGTAACCTAGATAGTCCAAGGTCCCGCTAGTTAACCTACATAGTCCCATGCCCGATAGGGAACCTACATAGTCCAAGTGCCCGCTGAGGAACCTACATAGTCCAAGTGCCCGTTAGGGAACCTAGATAGTCCAAGTGCCCGTAGGGAACCTATATAGTCCAAGTGCCCGCTAGGGAAACTGCATAGTCAAATTTCCCGCTAGGGAACCTGCATTGTACAAGTGCACGCTAATTAACCTAGATAGCCCAATTGCCCGCTAGTTAACCTAGATAGTCAAAGTGCCCACTAGTTAACATTGATCATCCACAGCCCGCTAGTTAACCTACATAGTCCAAGTGCCTGATAGGGAACCTACACAGTCCAAGTGCCCGCTGAGGAACCTACATAGTCCAAGTGACCGATAGGGAACCTACATATTCCAAGTGCCCGTTAGGGTACCTAGATAGTCCAAGTGCCCGTAGGGAAGCTATATAGTCCAAGGGCCCTCTAGGGAATCTACATAGTCAAAGTGCCCGCTAGGGAACCTGCATTGTGCAAGTGCCTGCTAGTTAACCTAGATAGTCCAAGTGCCCGCTAGTTAACCTAGATAGTCCAAGTGCCCGCTAGTTAACCTACATAGTCCACGGTCTGCTAGTTAACCAAGATAGTCCAAGTGCCTGCTAGTTAACCTACATAGTCCAAGAACCCGCTAGTTCACCTAGATAGTCCAAGTGCTCGCTAGTTAACCTACATAGTCGAAGGGCCCGCTAGTTAACCTAGATATTCCAAGTGCCCGCTAGTTAACCTATATCGTCCAAGTGTCTGCTAGTTAACCTACATAGTCCAAGTTCCAGTTAGGTAACCTAGATAGTACAAGTGCCCGCAAGGTAACCTGCATAGTCCAAGTGCCCGCTAGGTAACCTAGATATTCCAAGTTCATGTTAGCTAACCTAGATAATCCAAGTTCCCGCTAGGTAACCTACATAGTCCAAGTGCCCTTTCGTTAACCTACATAGTCCAAGTGCCCGCTTGGTTACCTAGACTGTCCAAGTGTCCGCTAGGTTACATACATAGTCCAAAAGCACATTCGTTAAACTAGATAGTCCATGTGCCCGCTACATAACCTACATAGTCCAAGGGCCCTCTAGGTAACCTATATACTCCATGTGCCCGCTAGTTAACCTACATAGTCCAAGTGCCCGCTAAGAAACCTAGATAGTCCAAGTGCCCGTTAGGTAACCTAGATAGTCCAAGTGCAAGCTAGGTAACCTACATAGTCCAAGTTCCCGCTAGGTAACTAGATAGTCCAAGTGCCCGTTACCTGACATAGATAGTCCAATTGCCCGCTATGCAACATACATAGTCCAAGTGCCCGTTCGTTAACCTAGAAGTCCAAGTGCCCGCTAGGTAACCTATATAGTCCAAGTGCCCGCTAGGTAACCTAGATAGTCCAAGGGCCTGCTAGTTATCCTACATAGTCCAAGTGCCCGGTAGTTAACTTACATAGTTCAAGTGTCCGTAGGGAACCTGCATTGTCCAAGTGCCCGCTAGATAACCTACATAGTCCAAGTTCCCGCTAGGTAACCTAGATAGTCCAAGTGCCCGTTACCTAACCTAGATAGTCCAAGTGCCCCCTAGGCAACCTACATAGTACAAGTGCCTGTTCATTAACCTAGAAATCCAAGTGCCCGCTAGGGAACCTACATAGTCCAAGTGCCCGCTAGGTAACCTAGATAGTACAACAGCGCGTTAGTTAACCTAGATAGTCCAAGTTCCCACTAGGGAACGTACATAGTCCAAGGACCCGCTAGTTAACCTACATAGTCCAAGTGCCCGATAGGGAACCTACATAGTCCAAGTGCCCGCTAAGGGACGTACATATTCCAAGTGCCCGCTAGGGAACCTACATAGTCCAAATGCCCATTAGGGAACTTAGTAGTCCAAGTGCCCGCTAGGGAACCTGCATCGTCCAAGTGAACGCTAGTTAATCTAGATTGTCCATGTGCCCGCAAGTTAACCTAGATATTCCAAGTGCCCACTAGTTAACCTACATAGACCAAGGGCCTTCTAGTTAACCTAGATAGTCCAAGTGCCCGCTAGGTAACCTAGATAGTCCAAGTGCCCGCTACGTTATGTACATAGTTCAAGTGCCCGCTAGGTAACCTAGATTGTCCAAGTGCCCGCTAAGTAACCTAGATTGTCCACGTGCCTGCTAGGTAACCTAGATAGTCCAAGGTCCCGCTAGATAACCTACATTGTCCAATACCCGATAGGGAACCTACATAGTCCAAGTGCCCGCTAGATAACCTAGATAGTCCAAGTGCCCTCTAGTTAACCTAGATAGTCCAAGTGCCCGCTAGGGGACGTACATAGTCCAAGTGCCCGCTAGGTTACCTAGATAGTCCAAGTGCCCGCTAGGGTATGTACATAGTTCAAGTGCCCGCTAGGTAACCTAGATAGTCCAAGGTCCCGCTAGTTAACCTACATAGTTCCATGCCCGATAGGGAACCTACATATTCCAAGTGCCCGCTGAGGAATATAGATAGTCCAAGTGCCCGCTAGTTAACCTAGATAGTCCAATTGCCCGCTAGTTAACCTAGATATTCCAAGTGCCCGCTAGTTAACCTAGATCGTCCAAGTGTCCGCTAGTTAACTTACATAGTCCAAGTTCCAGTTAGGTAACCTAGATAGTACAAGTGCCCGCAAGGTAACCTACATAGTCCAAGTGCCCGCTAGGTAACCTAGATATTCCAAATTTCTTTTAGCTAACCTAGACAATCCAAGTGCCCGCTAGGTAACCTACATAGTCCAAGTGCCCTTCCGTTAACCTACATAGTCCAAGTGCCCGCTAGGCAACCTAGACTGTCCAAATGGCCGCTAGGTTACCTACATAGTCCAAAAGCACGTTCGTTAACCTCGATAGTCCATGTGCCCGCTACATAACCTACATAGTCCAAGGGCCCTCTAGGTAACCTATATAGTCCAAGTGCCCGCTAGTTAACCTACATAGTCCTAGTGCCTGATAGGGAACCTACATAGTCCAAGTGCCCGCTGAGGAACCTACAAAGTCCAAGTGCCCGATAGGGAACCTACATAGTCAAAGTGCCCGCTAGGGAACCTGCATTGTGCAAGGGCCCGCTAGTTAACCTAGATAGTCCAAGTGCCCGCTAGTTAACCTAGATATTCCAAGTGCCCGCTAGTTAAGCTACATAGTCCACGGTCTGCTAGTTAACCAAGATAGTCCAAGTGCCTGCTAGTTAACCTAAATAGTCCAAGAACCCGCTATTTAACCTACATATTCCAAGTGCCCGCTAGGTAACCTTGATAGTCCAAGTGCCCGTTAGGTAACCTAGATAGTCCAAGTGCCTGCTAGGTAACCTACAGTGTCCAAGTTCCTGCTAGGTAACCTAGATAGTCCAAGTGCCCGTTATCTAACCTAGATAGTCCAATTGTCCGCTATGCAACATACATAGTCCAAGTGCCCGTTCGTTAACCTAGAAGTCCAAGTGCCCGCTAGGTAACCTAGATAGTTCAAGGTCCTGCTAGTTAACCTACATAGTCCCATGCCCGATAGGGAACCTACATAGTCCAAGTGCCCGCTGAGGAACCTAGATAGTGCAAGTGCCCGGTAGTTAACCTAGATAGTCCAAGTGCCCGCTAGTTAACCTACATAGTCCACGGTCTGCTAGTTAACCAAGATAGTCCAAGTGCCTGCTAGTTAACCTACATAGTCCAAGAACCCGCTAGTTAACCTAGATAGTCCAAGTACCCGCTAGTTAACCTACATATTCCAAGGGCCCGCTAGTTAACTAAGATATTCCAAGTGCCCGCTAGTTAACCTAGATCGTCCAAGTGTCCGCTAGTTAACTTACATAGTCCAAGTTCCGGTTAGGTAACCTAGATAGTACAAGTGCCCGCAAGGTAACCTACATAGTCCAAGTGCCCGCTAGGTAACCTAGATATTCCAAATTCCTGTTAGCTAACCTAGACAATCCAAGTGCCCGCTAGGTATCCTACATAGTCCAAGTGCCCTTTCGTTAACCTACATAGTCCAAGTGCCCGCTAGGCAACCTAGACTGTCCAAGGGGCCGCTAGGTTACCTACATAGTCCAAAAGCACGTTCGTTAACCTCGATAGTCCATGTGCCCGCTACATAACCAACATAGTCCAAGGGCCCTCTAGGTAACCTATATAGTCCAAGTGCCCGCTAGTTAACCTACATATTCCAAGTGCCTGATAGGGAACCTACATAGTCCAAGTGCCCGCTGAGGAACCTACAAAGTCCAAGTGCCCGATAGGGAACCTACATATTCCAAGTGCCCGTTAGGGTACCTAGATAGTCCATGTGCCCGTAGGGAACCTATATAGTCAAAGTGCCCGCTAGGGAACCTACATAGTCAAAGTGCCCGCTAGGGAACCTGCATTGTGCAAGGGCCCGCTAGTTAACCTAGATAGTCCAAGTGCTCGCTAGTTAACCTAGATAGTCCAAGTGCCCGCTAGTTAACCTACATAGTCCACGGTCTGCTAGTTAACCAAGATAGTCCAAGTGCCTGCTAGTTAACCTACATAGTCCAAGAACCCGCTAGTTAACCTAGATAGTCCAAGTGCCCGCTAGTTGACCTACATAGTCCAAGGGCCCGCTAGTTAACCTAGATATTCCAAGTGCCCGCTAGTTAACCTATATCGTCCAAGTGTCCGCTCGTTAACCTACATAGTCCAAGTTCCAGTTAGGTAACCTAGATAGTACAAGTGCCCACAAGGTAACCTGCATAGTCCAAGTGCCCGCTAGGTAACCTAGATATTCCAAGTTCCTGTTAGCTAACCTAGATAATCCAAGTGCCCGCTAGGTAACCTACATAGTCCAAGTGCCCTTTCGTTAACCTACATAGTCCAAGTGCCCGCTTGGTTACCTAGACTGTCCAAGTGTCCGCTAGGTTACCTACATAGTCCAAAAGCACGTTCGTTAACCTAGATAGTCCATGTGCCCGCTACATAACCTAAATAGTCCAAGGGCCCTCTAGGTAACCTATATACTCCTTGTGCCCGCTAGTTAACCTACATAGTCCAAGTGCCCGCTAAGAAACCTAGATAGTCCAAGTGCCCGTTAGGTAACCTAGATAGTCCAAGTGCAAGCTAGGTAACCTACATAGTCCAAGTTCCCTCTAGGTAACCTAGATAGTCCAAGTGCCCGTTACCTGACCTAGATAGTCCAATTGCCCGCTATGCAACATACATAGTCCAAGTGCCGGTTCCTTAACCTAGAAGTCCAAGTGCCCGCTAGGTAACCTATATAGTCCAATTGCCCGCTAGGTAACCTAGATAGTCCAAGGGCCTATTGGTTAACCTACATAGTCCAAGTGCCCGGTAGTTAACTTACATAGTTCAAGTGTCCGTAGGGAACCTGCATTGTCCAAGTGCCCGCTAGATAACTTACATAGTCCAAGTTCCCGCTAGGTAACCTAGATAGTCCAAGTGCCCGTTACCTAACCTAGATAGTCCAAGTGCCCCCTAGGCAACCTACATAGTACAAGTGCCCGTTCATTAACCTAGAAGTCCAAGTGCCCGCTAGGTAACCTAGACTGTTCAAGTGCACGCTAGGTTACCTACATAGTCCAAGTGCTCGTTAATAACATAGATAGTCCAAGTGCCCGCTATGTAACCTTTAGTGTCCAAGTGCCTGCTAGGTAACCTAGATAGTCCAAGTGCCTGTTAGGTAACCTAGATAGTCCAAGTGCCCGCTAGTTAACCTACATAGTCCAAGTGCCCGCTAGTTAACCTAGACAGTCCAAGTGCCCACTAGGTATCCTGCATAGTCCAAGTGCCCGTTAGGTAACCTAGATATTCCAAGTGCCCGCTAGGAAACCTACATAGTCCAAGTGCCCGCTAGGTAACCTAGATAGTACAACAGCGCGTTAGTTAACCTAGATAGTCCAAGTTCCCACTAGGGAACGTACATAGTCCAAGGACCCGCTAGTTAACCTACATAGTCCAAGTGCCCGATAGGGAACCTACATAGTCCAAGTGCCCGCTAAGGGACGTACATATTCCAAGTGCGCGCTAGGGAACCTACATAGTCCAAATGCCCATTAGGGAACTTAGTAGTCCAAGTGCCCGCTAGGGAACCTGCATCGTCCAAGTGAACGCTAGTTAATCTAGATTGTCCATGTGCCCGCAAGTTAACCTAGATATTCCAAGTGCCCACTAGTTAACCTACATAGACCAAGGGCCTTCTAGTTAACCTAGATAGTCCAAGTGCCCGCTAGGTAACCTAGATAGTCCAAGTGCCCGCTAGGTTATATACATAGTTCAAGTGCCCGCTAGGTAACCTAGATTGTCCAAGTGCCCGCTAAGTAACCTAGATTGTCCACGTGCCCGCTAGGTAACCTAGATAGTCCAAGGTCCCGCTAGATAACCTACATAGTTCAATACCCGATAGGGAACCTACATAGTCCAAGTGCCCACTGAGGAACCTACATAGTCCAAGTGCCCGCTAGGGAACCTACATAGTCCAAGTGGCCGCTAGTTAATCTAGATAGTCCAAGTGCCCGCTAGTTAACCTAGATAGTCCAAGTGCCCTCTAGTTAACCTAGATAATCCAAGTGCCCGCTAGGGGACGTACATAGTCCAAGTGCCCGCTAGGTAACCTAGATAGTCCAAGTGCCCGCTAGGTTATGTACATAGTTCAAGTGCCCGCTAGGTAACCTAGATAGTCCAAGGTCCCGCTAGTTAACCTACATAGTCCCATGCCCGATAGGGAACCTACATAGTCCAAGTGCCCGCTGAGGAACATAGATAGTCCAAGTGCCCGCTAGTTAACCTAGATAGTCCAAGTGCCCGCTAGTTAACCTACATAGTCCACTGTCTGCTAGTTAACCAAGATAGTCCAAGTGCCTGCTAGTTAACCTACATAGTCCAAGAACCCGCTAGTTAACCTAGATAGTCCAAGTGCCCGCTAGTTAACCTACATAGTCCAAGGGCCCGCTAGTTAACCTAGATAGTCCAAGTGCCCGCTAGTTAACCTACATAGTCCAAGGGCCCGCTAGTTAACCTAGATATTCCTAGTGCCCGCTAGTTAACCTAGATCGTCCAAGTGTCCGCTAGTTAACTTACATAGTCCAAGTTCCAGTTAGGTAACCTAGATAGTACAAGTGCCCGCAAGGTAACCTACATAGTCCAAGTGCCCGCTAGGTAACCTAGATATTCCAAATTCCTGTTAGCTAACCTAGACAATCCAAGTGCCCACTAGGTAACCTACATAGTCCAAGTGCCCTTTCGTTAACCTACATAGTCCAAGTGCCCGCTAGGCAACCTAGACTGTCCAAGTGTCCGTTGGTTACCTACATAGTCCAAAAGCACATTCGTTAACCTAGATAGTCCACGTTCCCGCTACATAACCTACATAGTCCAAGGGCCCTATAGGTAACCTATATAGCCCAAGTGCCCGCTAGTTAACCTACATAGTCCAAGTGCCTGATAGGGAACCTACATATTCCAAGTGCCCGCTAGGGAACTTACATAGTCCAAGTGCCTGATAGGGGACCTACATATTCCAAGTGCCCGTTAGGGTACCTAGATAGTCCAAGTGCCCGTAGGGAACCTATATAGTCCATGTGCCCGCTAGGGAACCTAAATAGTCAAAGTGCCCGCTAGGGAACCTGCATTGTGAAAGTGCCCGCTAGTTAACCTAGATAGTCCAAGTGCCCGCTAGTTAACCTAGAAAGTCCAAGTGCCCGCTAGTTAACCTACATAGTCCACGGTCTGCTAGTTAACCAAGATAGTCCAAGTGCCTGCTAGTTAACCTACATAGTCCAAGAACCCGCTAGTTAACCTAGATAGTCCAAGTGCCCGCTAGTTAACCTACATAGTCCAAGGGCCCGCTAGTTAACCTAGATATTCCATGTGCCCGCTAGTTAACCTAGATAGTCCAAGTGCCCGCTAGTTAACCTAGATAGTCCAAGTGCCCGCTAGTTAACCTACATAGTCCACGGTCTGCTAGTTAACCAAGATAGTCCAAGTGCCTGCTAGTTAACCTACATAGTCCAAGAATCCGCTACTTAACCTAGATAGTCCAAGTGCCCCCGAGGCAACCTACATAGTACAAGTGCCCGTTCATTAACCTAGAAATCCAAGTGCCCGCTAGGTAACCTAGACTGTTCAAGTGCCCGCTAGGTTACCTACATAGTCCAAGTGCCCGTTAATAACATAGATAATCCAAGTGCCCGCTAGGTAACCTTTAGAGTCCAAGTGCCTGCTAGGTAACCTAGATAGTCCAAGTGCCTGTTAGGTAACCTATATAGTCCAAGTGCCCGCTAGTTAACCTACATAGTCCAAGTGCCCGCTAGTTAACCTAGACAGTCCAAGTGCCCACTAGGTATCCTGCATAGTCCAAGTGCCCGTTAGGTAACCTAGATATTCCAAGTGCCCGCTAGGAAACCTACATAGTCCAAGTGCCCGCTAGGTAACCTAGATAGTCCAAGTGCCCGCTAGTTAACCTACATAGTCCACGGTCTGCTAGTTAACCAAGATAGTCCAAGTGCCTGCTAGTTAACCTACATAGTCCAAGAACCCGCTACTTAACCTAGATAGTCCAAGTGCCCCCGAGGCAACCTACATTGTACAAGTGCCCGTTCATTAACCTAGAAATCCAAGGGCCCGCTAGGTAACCTAGACTGTTCAAGTGCCCGCTAGGTTACCTACATAGTCCAAGTGCCCGTTAATAACATAGATAATCCAAGTGCCCGCTAGGTAACCTTTAGAGTCCAAGTGCCTGCTAGGTAACCTAGATAGTCCAAGTGCCTGTTTGGTAACCTAGATAGTCCAAGTGCCCGCTAGTTAACCTACATAGTCCAAGTGCCCGCTAGTTAACCTAGACAGTCCAAGTGCCCACTAGGTATCCTGCATAGTCCAAGTGCCCGTTAGGTAACCTAGATATTCCAAGTGCCCGCTAGAAAACCTACATAGTCCAAGTGCCCGCTAGGTAACCTAGATAGTACAAGTTCCCACTAGGGAACGTACATAGTCCAAGGACCCGTTAGTTAACCTACATAGTCCAAGTGGCCGCTAGTTAATCTAGATATTCCAAGTGCCCGCTAGTTAACCTACATAGTCCAAGGGCCCGCTAGTTAACCTAGATATTCCATGTGCCCGCTAGTTAACCAAGTGCCCGTTAATAACATAGATAATCCAAGTGCCCGCTAGGTAACCTTTAGAGTCCAAGTGCCTGCTAGGTAACCTAGATAGTCCAAGTGCCTGTTTGGTAACCTAGATAGTCCAAGTGCCCGCTAGTTAACCTACATAGTCCAAGTGCCCGCTAGTTAACCTACATAGTCCACGGTCTGCTAGTTAACCAAGATAGTCAAAGTGCCTGCTAGTTAACCTACATAGTCCAAGAACCCGCTACTTAACCTAGATAGTCCAAGTGCCAGCTAGTTAACCTACATAGTCCAAGGGCCTGCTAGTTAACCTAGATATTCCAAGTGTCCGCTAGTTAACTTACATAGTCCAATTTCCAGTTAGGTAACCTAGATAGTACAAGTGCCCGCAAGATAACCTACATATTCCAAGTTCCCGCTAGGTAACCTTGATAGTCCAAGTGCCCGTTAGGTAACCTAGATAGTCCAAGTGCCCGCTAGGTAACCTACATAGTCCAAGTTGCCGCTAGGTAACCTAGATAGTCCAAGTGCCCGTTACCTAACCTATATAATCCAAGTGCCCTCTATAACCTACATAGTCCAAGTGCCCTTTCGTTAACCTACATAGTCCAAGTGCCCGCTTGGTTACCTAGACTGTCCAAGTGTCCGCTAGGTTACCTACATAGTCCAAAAGCACGTTCGTTAACCTAGATAGTCCATGTGCCCGCTACATAACCTACATAGTCCAAGGGCCCTCTAGGTAACCTATATACTCCAAGTGCCCGCTAGTTAACCTACATAGTCCAAGTGCCCGCTAAGAAACCTAGATAGTCCAAGTGCCCGTTAGGTAACCTAGATAGTCCAAGTGCCCGCTAGGTAACCTACATAGTCCAAGTGCCCGCTAGGTAACCTAGATAGTCCAAGTGCCCTTTACCTAACCTAGATAGTCCAATTGCCCGCTATGCAACATACATAGTCCAAGTGCCCGTTCATTAACCTAGAAGTCCAAGTGCCCGCTAGGTAACCTATATAGTCCAAGTGCCCGCTAGGTAACCTAGATAGTCCAAGAGCCTGCTAGTTAACCTACATAGTCCAAGTGCCCGGTAGCTAACTTACATAGTTCAAGTGTCCGTAGGGAACCTGCATTGTCCAAGTACCCGCTAGATAACCTACATAGTCCAAGTTCCCGCTAGGTAACCTAGATAGTCCAAGTGCCCGTTACCTAACCTAGATAGTCCAAGTGCCCCCTAGGCAACCTACATAGTACAAGTGCCCATTCATTAACCTAGAAGTCCAAGTGCCCGCTAGGTGACCTAGACTGTTCAAGTGCCTGCTAGGTTACCTACATAGTCCAAGTGCCCGTTAATAACATAGATAGTCCAAGTGCCCGCTAGGTAACCTTTAGAGTCCAAGAGCACGCTAGGTAACCTAGATAGTCCAAGTGCCTGTTAGGTAACCTAGATAGTCCAAGTGCCTGCTAGTTAACCTACATAGTCCAAGTGCCCGCTAGTTAACTTACATATTCCAAGTGCCCGCTAGGTAACCTACATAGTCCAAGTTCCCGCTAGGTAACCTAGATAGTCCAAGTGCCCGTTACCTAACTTAGATAGTCCAAGTGCCCGCTAGGCAGCCTACATAGTATAAGTGCCCGTTCGTTAAACAAGAAGTCCAAGTGCCCGCTAGGTAACCTAGACGGTCCAAGTGCCCGCTAGGTTACCTACATAGTCCAAGTGCCCGTTAATAACATAGATAGTCCAAGTGCCCGCTAGGTAACCTTTAGAGTCCAAGTGCCCGCTAGGTAACCTAGATAGTCCAAGTGCCCACTAGTTAACCTACATAGTCCAAGTGCCCGCTAGTTAACCTAGACAGTCCAAGTGCCCACTAGGTATCCTGCATAGTCGAAGTGCCCGTTAGGTAACCTAGATATTCCAAGTGCCCGCTAGGAAACCTACATAGTCCAAGTGCCCGCTAGGTAACCTAGATAGTACAATAGCCCGTTAGTTAACCTAGATAGTCCAAGTTCCCACTAGGGAACGTACATAGTCCAAGGACCCGCTAGTTAACCTACATAGTCCAAGTGCCCATTAGGGAACTTAGTAGTCCAAGTGCCCGCTAGGGAACCTGCATCGTCCAAGTGCCCGCTAGTTAATCTAGATTGTCCAAGTGCACGCTAGTTAACCTAGATCGTCCAAGTGCCCGCTAGTTAACATAGATAATCCAAGTGCGCACTATTTAACCTACATAGACCAATGGCCCTCTAGTTAACCTAGATATTCCAAGTGCCCGCAAGGGAACGTACATAGTCCAAGTGCCCGCTAGGTAACCTAGATAGTCCAAATGCCCGCTAGGTTATGTACATAGTTCAAGTGCCCGCTAGGTAACCTAGATATTCCAAGTTCCTGTTAGCTAACCTAGATAATCCAAGTGCCCGCTAGGTAACCTACATAGTCCAAGTGCCCTTTCGTTAACCTACATAGTCCAAGTGCCCGCTAGGTAACCTAGACTGTGCAAGTGTCCGCTAGTTTACCTACATAATCCAAAAGCAGGTTCGTTAACCTAGATAGTCCACGGGCCCGCTACATAACCTATATAGTCCAAGGGCCCTCTAGGTAACCTATATAGTCCAAGTGCCCGCTAGTTAACCTACATAGTCCAAGTGCCCGCTAAGAAACCTAGATAGTCCAAGTGCCCGTTAGGTAACCTAGATAGTCCAAGTGCCCGCTAGGTAACCTACATAGTCCAAGTTCCCGCTAGGTAACCTAGATAGTCCAAGTGCCCTTTACCTAACCTAGATAGTCCAATTGCCCGCTATGCAACATACATAGTCCAAGTGCCCGTTCGTTAACCTAGAAGTCCAAGTGCCAGCTAGGTAACCTATATAGTCCAAGTGCCCGCTAGGTAACCTAGATAGTACAAAGGCCCGCTAGTTAACCTACATAGTCCAAGTGCCCGGTAGTTAACTTACATAGTTCAAGTGTCCGTAGGGAACCTGAATTGTCCAAGTGCCGGCTAGATAACCTACATGGTCCAAGGGCCCGCTAGTTAACCTAGATATTCCTAGTGCCTGCTATTTAACCTAGATCGTCCAAGAGTCCGCTAGTTAACCTACATAGTCCAAGTTCCCGTTAGGTAACTTACATAGTCCTAGGGCCCGCTAGGTAACCTACATATTCCAAGTGCCCGCTAGGTAACCTAGATAGTCCAAGTGCCCGTTAGGTAACCTAGATAGTCCAAGTGCCCGTTACCTAACCTAGATAGTCCAAGTGCCCGCTAGGCAACCTACATAGTACAAGTGCCCGTTCGTTAACCTAGATGTCCAAGTGCCCACTAGGTAACCTAGACTGTCTAAGTGCCCGCTAGTTTACCTACATATTCCAAGTGCCCCTTAATAACATATATAGTCCAAGTGCCCGGTAGGTAACCTTTAGAGTCCAAGTGCCTGCTAGGTAACCTAGATTGTCCATGTGCCCGCTAGTTAACCTACATAGTCCAAGTGCCCGCTAGTTAACCTAGACAGTCCAAGTGCCCACTAGGTATCCTGCATAGTCTAAGTGCCCGTTAGGTAACCTAGATATTCCAAGTGCCCGCTAGGAAACCTATATAGTCCAAGTGCCCGCTAGGTAACCTAGATAGTACAACAGAACCTTAGTTAACCTAGATACTCCAAGTTCCCACTAGGGAACGTACAAAGTCCAAGGACCCACTAGTTAACCTACATAGTCCAAGTGCCCGATAGGGAACCTACATAGTCCAAGAGCCCGCTAAGGGACGTACATATTCCAAGTGTCCGCTAGGGAACCTACATAGTCCAAATGACCATTAGGGAACCTACATAGTCCAAGAGGCCGCTAGTTAATCTAGATAGTCCAAGTGCCCGCTAGTTAACCTAGATAGTCCAAGTGCCCTCTAGTTAACCTAGATCGTCCAAGTGCCCGCTAGGGGACGTACATAGTCCAAGTGCCCGCTAGGTAACCTAGATAGTCCAAGTGCCCGCTAAGGTATGTACATAGTTCAAGTGCCCGCTAGGTAACCTAGATTGTCCAACTGTCCGCTAGTTAACCTGCATAGTCCAAGTGCCCGCTAGGTAACCTAGATAGTCCAAGGTCCCGCTAGTTAACCTACATAGTCCCATGCCCGATAGGGAACCTACATAGTCCAAGTGCCCGCTGAGGAACCTAGATAGTCCAAGTGCCCGTTAGGGAACCTAGATAGTCCAAGTGCCCGTAGGGAACCTATATAGTCCAAGTGCCCGCTAGGGAACCTGCATTGTACAAGTGCACGCTAATTAACCTAGATAGTCCAATTGGCCGATAGTTAATCTAGATAGTCAAAGTGCCCACTAGTTAACATTGATCATCCACAGCCCGCTAGTTAACCTACACAG
Organism: Tenrec ecaudatus; assembly: GCF_050624435.1. Lineage (NCBI taxonomy): Eukaryota > Metazoa > Chordata > Mammalia > Afrosoricida > Tenrecidae > Tenrec > Tenrec ecaudatus. The sequence goes on along the minus strand of NC_134530.1, from coordinate 270,410,868 downwards.
TCCAAGTACCTATAGGGAACCTACATAGTCCAAGTGCCCGCTGAGGAACCTACATAGTCCAAGTGCCCGATAGGGAACCTACATATTCCAAGTGCCCGTTAGGGTACCTAGATAGTCCAAGTGCCCGTAGGGAACCTATATAGTCCAAGTGCCCGCTAGGGAACCTACATAGTCCAAGTGCCCGCTAAGGGACGTACATATTCCAAGTGCCCGCTAGGGAACCTACATAGCACAAAAGGCCCATTAGGTAACTTAGTATTCCAAGTGCCCGCTAGGGAACCTGCATAGTCCAAGTGCCCGCTAGTTAATCTAGATTGTCCAAGTGCCCGCTAGTTAACCTAGATCGTCCAAGTGCCCGCTAGTTAACCTAGATAATCCAAGTGCCCGCTAGTTAACCTACATAGACCAAGGCCCTCTAGTTAACCAAGATAGTCCATGTGCCCGCTAGGGAATGTACATTGTCCAAGTGCCCGCTAGGTAACCTAGATAGTCCAAGGTCCCGCTAGATAACTTACATAGTCCAATGCGCGATAGGGAACCTACATAGTCCAAGTGCCCAGTGAGGAACCTACATAGTCCAAGTGCCCGCTAGGGAACCTACATAGTCCAAGTGGCCGCTAGTTAACCTAGATTGTCCAAGTGCCCGCTAGTTAACCTACATAGTACAAGGGCCCTCTAGTTAACCTAGATAGTCCAAGTGCCCTCTAGGGGACGTACATAGTCCAAGTGCCCGCTAGGTAACCTAGATAGTCCAAGTGCCCGCTAGGGTATGTACATAGTTCAAGTGCCCGCTAGGTAACCTAGATTGTCCAACTGTCCGCTAGTTAACCTACATAGTCCAAGTGCCCGCTAGGTAACCTAGATAGTCCAAGGTCCTGCGAGTTAACCTACATAGTCCCATGCCCGATAGGGAACCTACATAGTCCAAGTGCCCGCTGAGGAACCTACATAGTCCAAGTGCCCGTTAGGGAACCTAGATAGTCCAAGTGCCCGTAGGGAACCTATATAGTCCAAGTGCCCGCTAGGGAACCTACATAGTCAAAGTGCCCGCTAGGGAACCTGCATTGTGCAAGGGCCCGCTAGTTAACCTAGATAGTCCAAGTGCTCGCTAGTTAACCTAGATAGCCCAAGTGCCCGCTAGTTAACCTACATAGTCCACGGTCTGCTAGTTAACCAAGATAGTCCAAGTGCCTGCTAGTTAACCTACATAGTCCAAGAACCCGCTAGTTAACCTAGATAGTCCAAGTGCCCGCTAGTTGACCTACATAGTCCAAGGGCCCGCTAGTTAACCTAGATATTCCAAGTGCCCGCTAGTTAACCTATATCGTCCAAGTGTCCGCTCGTTAACCTACATAGTCCAAGTTCCAGTTAGGTAACCTAGATAGTACAAGTGCCCACAAGGTAACCTGCATAGTCCAAGTGCCCGCTAGGTAACCTAGATATTCCAAGTTCCTGTTAGCTAACCTAGATAATCCAAGTGCCCGCTAGGTAACCTACATAGTCCAAGTGCCCTTTCGTTAACCTACATAGTCCAAGTGCCCGCTTGGTTACCTAGACTGTCCAAGTGTCCGCTAGGTTACCTACATAGTCCAAAAGCACGTTCGTTAACCTAGATAGTCCATGTGCCCGCTACATAACCTAAATAGTCCAAGGGCCCTCTAGGTAACCTATATACTCCTTGTGCCCGCTAGTTAACCTACATAGTCCAAGTGCCCGCTAAGAAACCTAGATAGTCCAAGTGCCCGTTAGGTAACCTAGATAGTCCAAGTGCAAGCTAGGTAACCTACATAGTCCAAGTTCCCTCTAGGTAACCTAGATAGTCCAAGTGCCCGTTACCTGACCTAGATAGTCCAATTGCCCGCTATGCAACATACATAGTCCAAGTGCCGGTTCCTTAACCTAGAAGTCCAAGTGCCCGCTAGGTAACCTATATAGTCCAATTGCCCGCTAGGTAACCTAGATAGTCCAAGGGCCTATTGGTTAACCTACATAGTCCAAGTGCCCGGTAGTTAACTTACATAGTTCAAGTGTCCGTAGGGAACCTGCATTGTCCAAGTGCCCGCTAGATAACTTACATAGTCCAAGTTCCCGCTAGGTAACCTAGATAGTCCAAGTGCCCGTTACCTAACCTAGATAGTCCAAGTGCCCCCTAGGCAACCTACATAGTACAAGTGCCCGTTCATTAACCTAGAAGTCCAAGTGCCCGCTAGGTAACCTAGACTGTTCAAGTGCACGCTAGGTTACCTACATAGTCCAAGTGCTCGTTAATAACATAGATAGTCCAAGTGCCCGCTATGTAACCTTTAGTGTCCAAGTGCCTGCTAGGTAACCTAGATAGTCCAAGTGCCTGTTAGGTAACCTAGATAGTCCAAGTGCCCGCTAGTTAACCTACATAGTCCAAGTGCCCGCTAGTTAACCTAGACAGTCCAAGTGCCCACTAGGTATCCTGCATAGTCCAAGTGCCCGTTAGGTAACCTAGATATTCCAAGTGCCCGCTAGGAAACCTACATAGTCCAAGTGCCCGCTAGGTAACCTAGATAGTACAACAGCGCGTTAGTTAACCTAGATAGTCCAAGTTCCCACTAGGGAACGTACATAGTCCAAGGACCCGCTAGTTAACCTACATAGTCCAAGTGCCCGATAGGGAACCTACATAGTCCAAGTGCCCGCTAAGGGACGTACATATTCCAAGTGCGCGCTAGGGAACCTACATAGTCCAAATGCCCATTAGGGAACTTAGTAGTCCAAGTGCCCGCTAGGGAACCTGCATCGTCCAAGTGAACGCTAGTTAATCTAGATTGTCCATGTGCCCGCAAGTTAACCTAGATATTCCAAGTGCCCACTAGTTAACCTACATAGACCAAGGGCCTTCTAGTTAACCTAGATAGTCCAAGTGCCCGCTAGGTAACCTAGATAGTCCAAGTGCCCGCTAGGTTATATACATAGTTCAAGTGCCCGCTAGGTAACCTAGATTGTCCAAGTGCCCGCTAAGTAACCTAGATTGTCCACGTGCCCGCTAGGTAACCTAGATAGTCCAAGATCCCGCTAGATAACCTACATAGTTCAATACCCGATAGGGAACCTACATAGTCCAAGTGCCCACTGAGGAACCTACATAGTCCAAGTGCCCGCTAGGGAACCTACATAGTCCAAGTGGCCGCTAGTTAATCTAGATAGTCCAAGTGCCCGCTAGTTAACCTAGATAGTCCAAGTGCCCTCTAGTTAACCTAGATAATCCAAGTGCCCGCTAGGGGACGTACATAGTCCAAGTGCCCGCTAGGTAACCTAGATAGTCCAAGTGCCCGCTAGGTTATGTACATAGTTCAAGTGCCCGCTAGGTAACCTAGATAGTCCAAGGTCCCGCTAGTTAACCTACATAGTCCCATGCCCGATAGGGAACCTACATAGTCCAAGTGCCCGCTGAGGAACATAGATAGTCCAAGTGCCCGCTAGTTAACCTAGATAGTCCAAGTGCCCGCTAGTTAACCTACATAGTCCACTGTCTGCTAGTTAACCAAGATAGTCCAAGTGCCTGCTAGTTAACCTACATAGTCCAAGAACCCGCTAGTTAACCTAGATAGTCCAAGTGCCCGCTAGTTAACCTACATAGTCCAAGGGCCCGCTAGTTAACCTAGATAGTCCAAGTGCCCGCTAGTTAACCTACATAGTCCAAGGGCCCGCTAGTTAACCTAGATATTCCTAGTGCCCGCTAGTTAACCTAGATCGTCCAAGTGTCCGCTAGTTAACTTACATAGTCCAAGTTCCAGTTAGGTAACCTAGATAGTACAAGTGCCCGCAAGGTAACCTACATAGTCCAAGTGCCCGCTAGGTAACCTAGATATTCCAAATTCCTGTTAGCTAACCTAGACAATCCAAGTGCCCACTAGGTAACCTACATAGTCCAAGTGCCCTTTCGTTAACCTACATAGTCCAAGTGCCCGCTAGGCAACCTAGACTGTCCAAGTGTCCGTTGGTTACCTACATAGTCCAAAAGCACATTCGTTAACCTAGATAGTCCACGTTCCCGCTACATAACCTACATAGTCCAAGGGCCCTATAGGTAACCTATATAGCCCAAGTGCCCGCTAGTTAACCTACATAGTCCAAGTGCCTGATAGGGAACCTACATATTCCAAGTGCCCGCTAGGGAACTTACATAGTCCAAGTGCCTGATAGGGGACCTACATATTCCAAGTGCCCGTTAGGGTACCTAGATAGTCCAAGTGCCCGTAGGGAACCTATATAGTCCATGTGCCCGCTAGGGAACCTAAATAGTCAAAGTGCCCGCTAGGGAACCTGCATTGTGAAAGTGCCCGCTAGTTAACCTAGATAGTCCAAGTGCCCGCTAGTTAACCTAGAAAGTCCAAGTGCCCGCTAGTTAACCTACATAGTCCACGGTCTGCTAGTTAACCAAGATAGTCCAAGTGCCTGCTAGTTAACCTACATAGTCCAAGAACCCGCTAGTTAACCTAGATAGTCCAAGTGCCCGCTAGTTAACCTACATAGTCCAAGGGCCCGCTAGTTAACCTAGATATTCCATGTGCCCGCTAGTTAACCTAGATAGTCCAAGTGCCCGCTAGTTAACCTAGATAGTCCAAGTGCCCGCTAGTTAACCTACATAGTCCACGGTCTGCTAGTTAACCAAGATAGTCCAAGTGCCTGCTAGTTAACCTACATAGTCCAAGAATCCGCTACTTAACCTAGATAGTCCAAGTGCCCCCGAGGCAACCTACATAGTACAAGTGCCCGTTCATTAACCTAGAAATCCAAGTGCCCGCTAGGTAACCTAGACTGTTCAAGTGCCCGCTAGGTTACCTACATAGTCCAAGTGCCCGTTAATAACATAGATAATCCAAGTGCCCGCTAGGTAACCTTTAGAGTCCAAGTGCCTGCTAGGTAACCTAGATAGTCCAAGTGCCTGTTAGGTAACCTATATAGTCCAAGTGCCCGCTAGTTAACCTACATAGTCCAAGTGCCCGCTAGTTAACCTAGACAGTCCAAGTGCCCACTAGGTATCCTGCATAGTCCAAGTGCCCGTTAGGTAACCTAGATATTCCAAGTGCCCGCTAGGAAACCTACATAGTCCAAGTGCCCGCTAGGTAACCTAGATAGTCCAAGTGCCCGCTAGTTAACCTACATAGTCCACGGTCTGCTAGTTAACCAAGATAGTCCAAGTGCCTGCTAGTTAACCTACATAGTCCAAGAACCCGCTACTTAACCTAGATAGTCCAAGTGCCCCCGAGGCAACCTACATTGTACAAGTGCCCGTTCATTAACCTAGAAATCCAAGGGCCCGCTAGGTAACCTAGACTGTTCAAGTGCCCGCTAGGTTACCTACATAGTCCAAGTGCCCGTTAATAACATAGATAATCCAAGTGCCCGCTAGGTAACCTTTAGAGTCCAAGTGCCTGCTAGGTAACCTAGATAGTCCAAGTGCCTGTTTGGTAACCTAGATAGTCCAAGTGCCCGCTAGTTAACCTACATAGTCCAAGTGCCCGCTAGTTAACCTAGACAGTCCAAGTGCCCACTAGGTATCCTGCATAGTCCAAGTGCCCGTTAGGTAACCTAGATATTCCAAGTGCCCGCTAGAAAACCTACATAGTCCAAGTGCCCGCTAGGTAACCTAGATAGTACAACAGCCCGTTAGTTAACCTAGATAGTCCAAGTTCCCACTAGGGAACGTACATAGTCCAAGGACCCGTTAGTTAACCTACATAGTCCAAGTGGCCGCTAGTTAATCTAGATATTCCAAGTGCCCGCTAGTTAACCTACATAGTCCAAGGGCCCGCTAGTTAACCTAGATATTCCATGTGCCCGCTAGTTAACCAAGTGCCCGTTAATAACATAGATAATCCAAGTGCCCGCTAGGTAACCTTTAGAGTCCAAGTGCCTGCTAGGTAACCTAGATAGTCCAAGTGCCTGTTTGGTAACCTAGATAGTCCAAGTGCCCGCTAGTTAACCTACATAGTCCAAGTGCCCGCTAGTTAACCTACATAGTCCACGGTCTGCTAGTTAACCAAGATAGTCAAAGTGCCTGCTAGTTAACCTACATAGTCCAAGAACCCGCTACTTAACCTAGATAGTCCAAGTGCCAGCTAGTTAACCTACATAGTCCAAGGGCCTGCTAGTTAACCTAGATATTCCAAGTGTCCGCTAGTTAACTTACATAGTCCAAGTTCCAGTTAGGTAACCTAGATAGTACAAGTGCCCGCAAGATAACCTACATATTCCAAGTTCCCGCTAGGTAACCTTGATAGTCCAAGTGCCCGTTAGGTAACCTAGATAGTCCAAGTGCCCGCTAGGTAACCTACATAGTCCAAGTTGCCGCTAGGTAACCTAGATAGTCCAAGTGCCCGTTACCTAACCTATATAATCCAAGTGCCCTCTATAACCTACATAGTCCAAGTGCCCTTTCGTTAACCTACATAGTCCAAGTGCCCGCTTGGTTACCTAGACTGTCCAAGTGTCCGCTAGGTTACCTACATAGTCCAAAAGCACGTTCGTTAACCTAGATAGTCCATGTGCCCGCTACATAACCTACATAGTCCAAGGGCCCTCTAGGTAACCTATATACTCCAAGTGCCCGCTAGTTAACCTACATAGTCCAAGTGCCCGCTAAGAAACCTAGATAGTCCAAGTGCCCGTTAGGTAACCTAGATAGTCCAAGTGCCCGCTAGGTAACCTACATAGTCCAAGTGCCCGCTAGGTAACCTAGATAGTCCAAGTGCCCTTTACCTAACCTAGATAGTCCAATTGCCCGCTATGCAACATACATAGTCCAAGTGCCCGTTCATTAACCTAGAAGTCCAAGTGCCCGCTAGGTAACCTATATAGTCCAAGTGCCCGCTAGGTAACCTAGATAGTCCAAGAGCCTGCTAGTTAACCTACATAGTCCAAGTGCCCGGTAGCTAACTTACATAGTTCAAGTGTCCGTAGGGAACCTGCATTGTCCAAGTACCCGCTAGATAACCTACATAGTCCAAGTTCCCGCTAGGTAACCTAGATAGTCCAAGTGCCCGTTACCTAACCTAGATAGTCCAAGTGCCCCCTAGGCAACCTACATAGTACAAGTGCCCATTCATTAACCTAGAAGTCCAAGTGCCCGCTAGGTGACCTAGACTGTTCAAGTGCCTGCTAGGTTACCTACATAGTCCAAGTGCCCGTTAATAACATAGATAGTCCAAGTGCCCGCTAGGTAACCTTTAGAGTCCAAGAGCACGCTAGGTAACCTAGATAGTCCAAGTGCCTGTTAGGTAACCTAGATAGTCCAAGTGCCTGCTAGTTAACCTACATAGTCCAAGTGCCCGCTAGTTAACTTACATATTCCAAGTGCCCGCTAGGTAACCTACATAGTCCAAGTTCCCGCTAGGTAACCTAGATAGTCCAAGTGCCCGTTACCTAACTTAGATAGTCCAAGTGCCCGCTAGGCAGCCTACATAGTATAAGTGCCCGTTCGTTAAACAAGAAGTCCAAGTGCCCGCTAGGTAACCTAGACGGTCCAAGTGCCCGCTAGGTTACCTACATAGTCCAAGTGCCCGTTAATAACATAGATAGTCCAAGTGCCCGCTAGGTAACCTTTAGAGTCCAAGTGCCCGCTAGGTAACCTAGATAGTCCAAGTGCCCGCTAGTTAACCTACATAGTCCAAGTGCCCGCTAGTTAACCTAGACAGTCCAAGTGCCCACTAGGTATCCTGCATAGTCGAAGTGCCCGTTAGGTAACCTAGATATTCCAAGTGCCCGCTAGGAAACCTACATAGTCCAAGTGCCCGCTAGGTAACCTAGATAGTACAATAGCCCGTTAGTTAACCTAGATAGTCCAAGTTCCCACTAGGGAACGTACATAGTCCAAGGACCCGCTAGTTAACCTACATAGTCCAAGTGCCCATTAGGGAACTTAGTAGTCCAAGTGCCCGCTAGGGAACCTGCATCGTCCAAGTGCCCGCTAGTTAATCTAGATTGTCCAAGTGCACGCTAGTTAACCTAGATCGTCCAAGTGCCCGCTAGTTAACATAGATAATCCAAGTGCGCACTATTTAACCTACATAGACCAATGGCCCTCTAGTTAACCTAGATATTCCAAGTGCCCGCAAGGGAACGTACATAGTCCAAGTGCCCGCTAGGTAACCTAGATAGTCCAAATGCCCGCTAGGTTATGTACATAGTTCAAGTGCCCGCTAGGTAACCTAGATATTCCAAGTTCCTGTTAGCTAACCTAGATAATCCAAGTGCCCGCTAGGTAACCTACATAGTCCAAGTGCCCTTTCGTTAACCTACATAGTCCAAGTGCCCGCTAGGTAACCTAGACTGTGCAAGTGTCCGCTAGTTTACCTACATAATCCAAAAGCAGGTTCGTTAACCTAGATAGTCCACGGGCCCGCTACATAACCTATATAGTCCAAGGGCCCTCTAGGTAACCTATATAGTCCAAGTGCCCGCTAGTTAACCTACATAGTCCAAGTGCCCGCTAAGAAACCTAGATAGTCCAAGTGCCCGTTAGGTAACCTAGATAGTCCAAGTGCCCGCTAGGTAACCTACATAGTCCAAGTTCCCGCTAGGTAACCTAGATAGTCCAAGTGCCCTTTACCTAACCTAGATAGTCCAATTGCCCGCTATGCAACATACATAGTCCAAGTGCCCGTTCGTTAACCTAGAAGTCCAAGTGCCAGCTAGGTAACTTATATAGTCCAAGTGCCCGCTAGGTAACCTAGATAGTACAAAGGCCCGCTAGTTAACCTACATAGTCCAAGTGCCCGGTAGTTAACTTACATAGTTCAAGTGTCCGTAGGGAACCTGAATTGTCCAAGTGCCGGCTAGATAACCTACATGGTCCAAGGGCCCGCTAGTTAACCTAGATATTCCTAGTGCCTGCTATTTAACCTAGATCGTCCAAGAGTCCGCTAGTTAACCTACATAGTCCAAGTTCCCGTTAGGTAACTTACATAGTCCTAGGGCCCGCTAGGTAACCTACATATTCCAAGTGCCCGCTAGGTAACCTAGATAGTCCAAGTGCCCGTTAGGTAACCTAGATAGTCCAAGTGCCCGTTACCTAACCTAGATAGTCCAAGTGCCCGCTAGGCAACCTACATAGTACAAGTGCCCGTTCGTTAACCTAGATGTCCAAGTGCCCACTAGGTAACCTAGACTGTCTAAGTGCCCGCTAGTTTACCTACATATTCCAAGTGCCCCTTAATAACATATATAGTCCAAGTGCCCGGTAGGTAACCTTTAGAGTCCAAGTGCCTGCTAGGTAACCTAGATAGTCCATGTGCCCGCTAGTTAACCTACATAGTCCAAGTGCCCGCTAGTTAACCTAGACAGTCCAAGTGCCCACTAGGTATCCTGCATAGTCTAAGTGCCCGTTAGGTAACCTAGATATTCCAAGTGCCCGCTAGGAAACCTATATAGTCCAAGTGCCCGCTAGGTAACCTAGATAGTACAACAGAACCTTAGTTAACCTAGATACTCCAAGTTCCCACTAGGGAACGTACAAAGTCCAAGGACCCGCTAGTTAACCTACATAGTCCAAGTGCCCGATAGGGAACCTACATAGTCCAAGAGCCCGCTAAGGGACGTACATATTCCAAGTGTCCGCTAGGGAACCTACATAGTCCAAATGACCATTAGGGAACCTACATAGTCCAAGAGGCCGCTAGTTAATCTAGATAGTCCAAGTGCCCGCTAGTTAACCTAGATAGTCCAAGTGCCCTCTAGTTAACCTAGATCGTCCAAGTGCCCGCTAGGGGACGTACATAGTCCAAGTGCCCGCTAGGTAACCTAGATAGTCCAAGTGCCCGCTAAGGTATGTACATAGTTCAAGTGCCCGCTAGGTAACCTAGATTGTCCAACTGTCCGCTAGTTAACCTGCATAGTCCAAGTGCCCGCTAGGTAACCTAGATAGTCCAAGGTCCCGCAAGTTAACCTACATAGTCCCATGCCAGATAGGGAACCTACATAGTCCAAGTGCCCGCTGAGGAACCTAGATAGTCCAAGTGCCCGTTAGGGAACCTAGATAGTCCAAGTGCCCGTAGGGAACCTATATAGTCCAAGTGCCCGCTAGGGAACCTGCATTGTACAAGTGCACGCTAATTAACCTAGATAGTCCAATTGGCCGATAGTTAATCTAGATAGTCAAAGTGCCCACTAGTTAACATTGATCATCCACAGCCCGCTAGTTAACCTACACAGTCCAAGTACCTATAGGGAACCTACATAGTCCAAGTGCCCGCTGAGGAACCTACATAGTCCAAGTGCCCGATAGGGAACCTACATATTCCAAGTGCCCGTTAGGGTACCTAGATAGTCCAAGTGCCCGTAGGGAACCTATATAGTCCAAGTGCCCGCTAGGGAACCTACATAGTCCAAGTGCCCGCTAAGGGACGTACATATTCCAAGTGCCCGCTAGGGAACCTACATAGCACAAAAGGCCCATTAGGTAACTTAGTATTCCAAGTGCCCGCTAGGGAACCTGCATAGTCCAAGTGCCCGCTAGTTAATCTAGATTGTCCAAGTGCCCGCTAGTTAACCTAGATCGTCCAAGTGCCCGCTAGTTAACCTAGATAATCCAAGTGCCCGCTAGTTAACCTACATAGACCAAGGCCCTCTAGTTAACCAAGATAGTCCATGTGCCCGCTAGGGAATGTACATTGTCCAAGTGCCCGCTAGGTAACCTAGATAGTCCAAGGTCCCGCTAGATAACTTACATAGTCCAATGCGCGATAGGGAACCTACATAGTCCAAGTGCCCAGTGAGGAACCTACATAGTCCAAGTGCCCGCTAGGGAACCTACATAGTCCAAGTGGCCGCTAGTTAACCTAGATTGTCCAAGTGCCCGCTAGTTAACCTACATAGTACAAGGGCCCTCTAGTTAACCTAGATAGTCCAAGTGCCCTCTAGGGGACGTACATAGTCCAAGTGCCCGCTAGGTAACCTAGATAGTCCAAGTGCCCGCTAGGGTATGTACATAGTTCAAGTGCCCGCTAGGTAACCTAGATTGTCCAACTGTCCGCTAGTTAACCTACATAGTCCAAGTGCCCGCTAGGTAACCTAGATAGTCCAAGGTCCTGCGAGTTAACCTACATAGTCCCATGCCCGATAGGGAACCTACATAGTCCAAGTGCCCGCTGAGGAACCTACATAGTCCAAGTGCCCGTTAGGGAACCTAGATAGTCCAAGTGCCCGTAGGGAACCTATATAGTCCAAGTGCCCGCTAGGGAACCTACATAGTCAAAGTGCCCGCTAGGGAACCTGCATTGTACAAGTGCACGCTAATTAACCTAGATAGTCCAATTGCCCGCTAGTTAGCCTAGATAGTCAAAGTGCCCACTAGTTAACATTGATCATCCACAACCCGCTAGTTAACCTACATAGTCCAAGTGCCTGATAGGGAACCTACATAGTCCAAGTGCCCGTTAGGGTACCTAGATAGTCCAAGAGCACTAGGGAACCTATATTTTCAAAGTGCCCGCTAGGGAACCTGCATTGTGCAAATGCCCGATAGTTAACCTAGATAGTCCAAGTGCCCGCTAGTTAACCTACATAGTCCAAGGGCCCGCTAGTTAACCTAGATATTCCAAGTGCCCGCTAGTTAACCTAGATCGTCCAAGTGTCCGCTAGTTAACCTATATAGTCCAAGTTCCAGTTAGGTAACCTAGATAGTACAAGTGCCCGCTACATAACCTACAGAGTCAACGGGCCCTCTAGGTAACCTATATAGTCCAAGTGCCCGCTAGTTAACCTACATATTCCAAGTGAACGCTAGGTAACCTAGATAGTACAACAGCCCGTTAGTTAACCTAGATAGTCCAAGTTCCCACTAGGGTACGTACATAGTGCAAGGACCCGCTAGTTAACCTACATAGTCCTATGCCCGATAGGGAACCTGCATAGTCCAAGTGCCCGCTGAGGAACCTACAAAATCCAAGTGCCCGTTAGGGAACCTAGATAATCCAAGTGCCCGTAGGGAACCTATATAGTCCAAGTGCCCGCTAGGGAACCTACATAGTCAAAGTGCCCGCTAGGGAACATGCATTGTACAAGTGCACGATAATTAACCTAGATAGTACAATTGCCCGCTAGTTAACCTAGATAGTCAAAGTGCCCACTAGTTAACATTGATCATCCACAGCCCGCTAGTTAACCTACATAGTCCAAGTGCCGGATAGGGAACCTACATAGTCCAAGTGCCCGCTGAGGAACCTACATAGTCCAAGTGCCCGATAGGGAACCTACATATTCCAAGTGCCCGTTAGGGTACCTAGAGAGTCCAAGTGCCCGTTTCCTAACCTAGATAGTCCAAGTGCCCGCTAGGCAACCTACATAGTACAAGTGCACGTTCGTTAACCTAGAAGTCCAAGTGCCCGCTAGGTAACCTAGACTGTCCAATTGCCCGCTAGGTTACCTACATAGTACAAGTGCCCGTTAATAACATAGATAGTCCAAGTGCACGCTAGGTAACCTTTAGAGTCCAAGTGCCCGCTAGGTAACCTAGATAGTCCAAGTGCCTGTTAGGTAACCTAGATAGTCCAAGTGCCCGCTTGTTAACCTACATAGTCCAAGTGCCCGCTAGTTAACCTAGACAGTCAAAGTGCCCACTAGGTATCCTGCATAGTCCAAGTGCCCGTTAGGTAACCTAGATATTCCAAGTGCCCTCTAGGGAACCTGCATCGTCCATGCGCCCGCTAGTTAATCTAGATTGTCCAAGTGCCCGCTAGTTAACCTAGATCGTCCAAGTGCCCGCTAGTTAACCTAGATAATCCAAGGGCCCTCTAGTTAACCTAGATAGTCCAAGTGCCCCCTTGGGAACGTACATAGTCCAAGTGCCTGCTAGGTAACCTAGATAGTCCAATTGCCCGCTAGGGTATGTACATAGTTCAAGTGCCCGCTAGGTAACCTACATAGTCCAATGCCCGATAGTTAACCTATATAGTCCAAGTGTCCAGTGAGGAACCTACATAGTCCAAGTGCCCGCTAGGTAACCTACATAGTCCAAGTGGCCGCTGGTTAATCTAGATAGTCCAAGTGCCCGCTAGTTAACCTAGATAGTCCAAGTGCCCTCTAGTTAACCTAGATCGTCCAAGTGCCCGCTAGTTAACCTAGATAATCCAAGTGCCCGCTAGTTAACCTACATAGTACAAGGGCCCTCTAGTTAACCTTGATAGTCCAAGTGCCCGCTAGGGGACGTACATTGTCCAAGTGCCTGCTAGGTAACCTAGATAGTCCAAGTGCCCGCTTGGATATGTACATAGTTCAAGTGCCCGCTAGGTATCCTAGATTGTCCAACTGACCGCTAGTTAACCTACATAGTCCAAGTGCCCGCTAGGTAACCTAGATAGTCCAAGGTCCCACTAGTTAACCTACATAGTCCCATGCCCGATAGGGAACCTACATAGTCCAAGTGCACGCTGAGGAACCTACATAGTCCAAGTGCCCGTTAGCGAACCTAGATAGTCCAAGTGCCCGTAGGGAACCTATATAGTCCAAGTGCCCGCTAGGGAACATACATAGTCAAAGTGCCCGCTAGGGAACCTGCATTGTGCAAGTGCCCGCTAGTTAACCTAGATAGTCCAAGTGACTGCTAGTTAACCTACATAGTCCAAGAGCCCGCTAGGTAACCTAGATAGTCCAAGTGCCTGTTAGGTAACCTAGATAGTCCAAGTGCCTGCTAGTTAACCTACATAGTCCAAGTGCCCGCTAGTTAACCTACATATTCCAAGTGCCCGCTAGGTAACCTACATAGTCCAAGTTCCCGCTAGGTAACCTAGATAGTCAAAGTGCCCGTTACCTAACTTAGATAGTCCAAGTGCCCGCTAGGCAACCTACATAGTACAAGTGCCCGTTCGTTAACCAAGAAGTCCAAGTGCCCGCTAGGTAACCTAGACTGTCCAAGTGCCCGCTAGGTTACCTACATAGTCCAAGTGTCCGTTAATAACATAGATAGTCCAAGTGCCCGCTAGGTAACCTTTAGAGTCCAAGTGCCCGCTAGGTAACCTAGATAGTCCAAGTGCCCGCTAGTTAACCTACATAGTCCAAGTGCCCGCTAGTTAACCTAGACAGTCCAAATGCCCACTAGGTATCCTGCATAGTCGAAGTGCCCGTTAGGTAACCTAGATATTCCAAGTGCCCGCTAGGAAACCTACATAGTCCAAGTGCCCGCTAGGTAACCTAGATAGTACAATAACCCGTTAGTTAACCTAGATAGTCCAAGTTCCCACTAGGGAACGTACATAGTCCAAGGACCCGCTAGTTAACCTACATAGTCCAAGTGCCCGATAGGGAACCTACATAGTCCTAGTGCCCGCTAAGTGACATATATATTCCAAGTGCCCTCTAGGGAACCTACATAGTCCAAATGCCCATTAGGGAACTTAGTAGTCCAAGTGCCCGCTAAGGAACCTGCATCGTCCAAGTGCCCGCTAGTTAATCTAGATTGTCCAAGTGCACGCTAGTTAACCTAGATTGTCCAAGTGCCCGCTAGTTAACATAGATAATCCAAGTGCGCGCTATTTAACCTACATAGACCAATGGCCCTCTAGTTAACCTAGATATTCCAAGTGCCCGCAAGGGAACGTACATAGTCCAAGTGCCCGCTAGGTAACCTAGATAGTCCAAATGCCCGCTAGGTTATGTACATAGTTCAAGTGCCCGCTAGGTAACCTAGATATTCCAAGTTCCTGTTAGCTAATCTAGATAATCCAAGTGCCCGCTAGGTAACCTACATAGTCCAAGTGCCCTTTCGTTAACCTACATAGTCCAAGTGCCCGCTAGGTAACCTAGACTGTGCAAGTGTCCGCTAGTTTACCTACATAATCCAAAAGCAGGTTCGTTAACCTAGATAGACCACGGGCCCGCTACATAACCTATATAGTCCACGGGCCCTCTAGGTAACCTATATAGTCCAAGTGCCCGCTAGTTAACCTACATAGTCCAAGTGCCCGCTAAGAATCCTAGATAGTCCAAGTGCCCGTTAGGTAACCTAGATAGTCCAAGTGCCCGCTAGGTAACCTACATAGTCCAAGTTCCCGCTAGGTAACCTAGATAGTCCAAGTGCCCGTTACCTAACCTAGATAGTCCAATTGCCCGCTATGCAACATACATAGTCCAAGTGCCCGTTCGTTAACTTAGAAGTCCAAGTGCCCGCTAGGTAACCTATATAGTCCAAGTGCCCGCTAGGTAACCTAGATAGTACAAGGGCCCGCTAGTTAACCTACATAGTCCAAGTGCCCGGTAGTTAACTTACATAGTTCAAGTGTCCGTAGGGAACCTGAATTGTCCAAGTGCCGGCTAGATAACCTACATTGTCCAAGGGCCCGCTAGTTAACCTAGATATTCCTAATGCCTGCTATTTAACCTAGATCGTCCAAGAGTCCGCTAGTTAACCTACATAGTCCAAGTTCCCGTTAGGTAACATACATAGTCCTAGGGCCCGCTAGGTAACCTACATATTCCAAGTGCCCGCTAGGTAACCTAGATAGTCCAAGTGCCCGTTAGGTAACCTAGATAGTCCAAGTGCCCGTTACCTAACCTAGATAGTCCAAGTGCCCGCTAGGCAACCTACATAGTACAAGTGCCCGTTCGTTAACCTAGATGTCCAAGTGCCCACTAGGTAACCTAGACTGTCTAAGTGCCCGCTAGTTTACCTACATATTCCAAGTGCCCCTTAATAACATAGATAGTCCAAGTGCCCGGTGGTAACCTTTAGAGTCCAAGTGCCCGCTAGGTAACCTAGATAGTCCATGTGCCCGCTAGTTAACCTACATAGTCCAAGTGCCCGCTAGTTAACCTAGACAGTCCAAGTGCCCACTAGGTATCCTGCATAGTCTAAGTGCCCGTTAGGTAACCTAGATATTCCAAGTGCCCGCTAGGAAACCTACATAGTCCAAGTGCCCGCTAGGTAACCTAGATAGTACAACAGAACGTTAGTTAACCTAGATACTCCAAGTTCCCACTAGGGAACGTACATAGTCCAAGGACCGGCTAGTTAACCTACATAGTCCAAGTGCCCGAGAGGGAACCTACATAGTCCAAGAGCCCGCTAAGGGACGTACATATTCCAAGTGTCCGCTAGGGAACCTACATAGTCCAAATGACCATTAGGGAACCTACATAGTCCAAGAGGCCGCTAGTTAATCTAGATAGTCCAAGTGCCCGCTAGTTAACCTAGATAGTCCAAGTGCCCTCTAGTTAACCTAGATCATCCAAGTGCCCGCTAGGGGACGTACATAGTCCAAGTGCCCGCTAGGTAACCTAGATAGTCCAAGAGCCCGCTAGGGTATGTACATAGTTCAAGTGCCCGCTAGGTAACCTAGATTGTCCAACTGTCCGCTAGTTACCCTGCATAGTCCAAGTGCCCGCTAGGTAACCTAGATAGTCCAAGGTCCCGCTAGTTTCCCTACATAGTCCCATGCCCGATAGGGAACCTTCATAGTCCAAGTGCACGCTGAGGAACCTAGATAGTCCAAGTGCCCGTTAGGGAACCTAGATAGTCCAAGTGCCCGTAGGGAACCTATATAGTCCAAGTGCCCGCTAGGGAACCTACATAGTCAAAGTGCCCGCTAGGGAACCTGCATTGTACAAGTGCACGCTAATTAACCTAGATAGTCCAATTGGCCGATAGTTAACCTAGATAGTCAAAGTGCCCACTAGTTAACATTGATCATCCACAGCCCGCTAGTTAACCTACACAGTCCAAGTGCCTATAGGGAACCTACATAGTCCAAGTGCCCGCTGAGGAACCTACATAGTCCAAGTGCCCGATAGGGAACCTACATATTCCAAGTGCCCGTTAGGGTACCTAGATAGTCCAAGTGCCCGTAGGGAACCTATATAGTCCAAGTGCCCGCTAGGGAACCTACATAGTCCAAGTGCCCGCTAAGGGACGTACATATTCCAAGTGCCCGCTAGGGAACCTACATAGCACAAAAGGCCCATTAGGGAACTTAGTAGTCCAAGTGCCCGCTAGGGAACCTGCATAGTCCAAGTGCCCGCTAGTTAATCTAGATTGTCCAAGTGCCCGCTAGTTAACCTAGATCGTCCAAGGGCCCGCTAGTTAACCTAGATAATCCAAGTGCCCGCTAGTTAACCTACATAGACCAAGGCCCTCTAGTTAACCAAGATAGTCCATGTGCCCGCTAGGGAATGTACATTGTCCAAGTGCCCGCTAGGTAACCTAGATAGTCCAAGGTCCCGCTAGATAACCTACATAGTCCAATGCGCGATAGGGAACCTACATTGTCCAAGTGCCCAGTGAGGAACCTACATAGTCCAAGTGCCCGCTAGGGAACCTACATAGTCCAAGTGGCCGCTAGTTAACCTAGATTGTCCAAGTGCCCGCTAGTTAACCTAGATAATCCAAGTGCCCGCTAGTTAACCTACATAGTACGAGGGCCCTCTAGTTAACCTAGATAGTCCAAGTGCCCTCTAGGGGACGTACATAGTCCAAGTGCCCGCTAGGTAACCTAGATAGTCCAAGTGCCCGCTAGGGTATGTACATAGTTCAAGTGCCCGCTAGGTAACCTAGATTGTCCAACTGTCCGCTAGTTAACCTACATAGTCCAAGTGCCCGCTAGGTAACCTAGATAGTCCAAGGTCCCGCGATTTAACCTACATAGTTTCATGCCCGATAGGGAACCTACATAGTCCAAGTGCCCGCTGAGGAACCTACATAGTCCAAGTGCCCGTTAGGGAACCTAGATAGTCCAAGTGCCCGTAGGGAACCTATATAGTCCAAGTGCCCGCTAGGGAACCTACATAGTCCAAGTGCCCGCTAGGTAACCTAGATAGTCCAAGGTCCCGCGATTTAACCTACATAGTTTCATGCCCGATAGGGAACCTACATAGTCCAAGTGCCCGCTGAGGAACCTACATAGTCCAAGTGCCTGATAGGGAACCTACATAGTCCAAGTGCCCGTTAGGGTACCTAGATAGTCCAAGAGCACTTAGGGAACCTATATTTTCAAAGTGCCCACTAGGGAACCTGCATTGTGCAAATGCCCGATAGTTAACCTAGATAGTCCAAGTGCCCGCTAGTTAACCTACATAGTCCAAGGGCCCGCTAGTTAACCTAGATATTCCAAGTGCCCGCTAGTTAACCTAGATCGTACAAGTGTCCGCTAGTTAACCTATATAGTCCAAGTTCCAGTTAGGTAACCTAGATAGTACAAGTGCCCGCTACATAACCTACAAAGTCCACGGGCCCTCTAGGTAACCTATATAGTCCAAGTGCCCGCTAGTTAACCTACATAGTCCAAGTGAACGCTAGGTAACCTAGATAGTACAACAGCCCGTTAGTTAACGTAGATAGTCCAAGTTCCCACTAGGGTACGTACATAGTGCAAGGACCCGCTAGTTAACCTACATACTCCTATGCCCGATAGGGAACCTGCATAGTCCAAGTGCCCGCTGAGGAACCTACAAAATCCAAGTGCCCGTTAGGGAAGTTAGATAATCCAAGTGCCCGTAGGGAACCTATATAGTCCAAGTGCCCGCTAGGGAACCTACATAGTCAAAGTGCCCGCTAGGGAACCTGCATTGTACAAGTGCACGATAATTAACCTAGATAGTACAATTGCCCGCTAGTTAACCTAGATAGTCAAAGTGCCCACTAGTTAACATTGATCATCCACAGCCCGCTAGTTAACCTACATAGTCCAAGTGCCTGATAGGGAACCTACATAGTCCAAGTGCCCGCTGAGGAACCTACATAGTCCAAGTGCCCGATAGGGAACCTACATATTCCAAGTGCCCGTTAGTGTACCTAGATAGTCCAAGTGCCCGTTTCCTAACCTAGATAGTCCAAGTGCCCGCTAGGCAACCTACATAGTACAAGTGCCCGTTCGTTAACCTAGAAGTCCAAGTGCCCGCTAGGTAACCTAGACTGTCCAATTGCCCGCTAGGTTACCTACATAGTACAAGTGCCCGTTAATAACATAGATAGTCCAAGTGCACTCTAGGTAACCTTTAGAGTCCAAGTGCCCGCTAGGTAACCTAGATAGTCCAAGTGCCTGTTAGGTAACCTAGATAGTCCAAGTGCCCGCTTGTTAACGTACATAGTCCAAGTGCCAGCTAGTTAACCTAGACAGTCAAAGTGCTCACTAGGTATCCTGCATAGTCCAAGTGCCCGTTAGGTAACCTAGATATTCCAAGTGCCCGCTAGGGAACCTGCATCGTCCATGTGCCCGCTAGTTAATCTAGATTGTCCAAGTGCCCGCTAGTTAACCTAGATCGTCCAAGTGCCCGCTAGTTAACCTAGATAATCCAAGGGCCCTCTAGTTAACCTAGATAGTCCAAGTGCCCGCTAGGGAACGTACATAGTCCAAGTGCCCGCTAGGTAACCTAGATAGTCCAAGTGCCCGCTAGGGTATGTACATAGTTCAAGTGCCCGCTAGGTAACCTAGATTGTCCAAGTGACCGCTAAGTAACCTAGATTGTCCACGTGCCCGCTAGGTAACCTACATAGTCCAATGCCCGATAGGTAACCTACATAGTCCAAGTGTCCAGTGAGGAACCTACATAGTCCAAGTGCCCGCTAGGAACCTACATAGTCCAAGTGGCCGCTGGTTAATCTAGATAGTCCAAGTGCCCGCTAGTTAACCTAGATAGTCCAAGTGCCCTCTAGTTAACCTAGATCGTCCAAGTGCCCGCTAGTTAACCTAGATAATCCAAGTGCCCGCTAGTTAACCTACATAGTACAAGGGCCCTCTAGTTAACCTTGATAGTCCAAGTGCCCGCTAGGGGACGTACATTGTCCAAGTGCCTGCTAGGTAACCCCAGATAGTCCAAGTGCCCGCTTGGATATGTACATAGTTCAAGTGCCCGCTAGGTATCCTAGATTGTCCAACTGACCGCTAGTTAACCTACATAGTCCAAGTGCCCGCTAGGTAACCTAGATAGTCCAAGGTCCCGCTAGTTAACCTACATAGTCCCATGCCCGATAGGGAACCTACATAGTCCAAGTGCACGCTGAGGAACCTACATAGTCCAAGTGCCCGTTAGCGAACCTAGATAGTCCAAGTGCCCGTAGGGAACCTATATAGTCCAAGTGCCCGCTAGGGAACATACATAGTCAAAGTGCCCGCTAGGGAACCTGCATTGTGCAAGTGCCCGCTAGTTAACCTTGATAGTCCAAGTGACTGCTAGTTAACCTACATAGTCCAAGGGCCCGCTAGTTAACCTAGATATTCCAAGTGCCCGCTAGTTAACCTAGATCTTCCAAGTGTCCGCTAGTTAACCTACATAGTCCAAGTTCCAGTTAGGTAACCTAGATAGTACAAGTGCCCGCAAGGTAAACTACAAAATCCAAGTTCCCGCTAGGTAACCTAGATATTCCAAGTTCCTGTTAGCTAACCTAGATAATCCACGTGCCCGCTACATAACCTACAGAGTCCAAGGGCCCTCTAGGTAACCTATATAGTCCAAGTGCCCGCTAGTTAACCTACATAGTCCAAGTGCCCGCTAGGTAACCTAGATAGTACAACAGCCCGTTAGTTAACCTAGATAGTCCAAGTTCCCACTAGGGAACGTACATAGTCCAAGGACCCGCTAGTTAACCTACATAGTCCTATGCCCGATAGGGAACCTGCATAGTCCAAGTGCCCGCTGAGGAACCTACAAAATCCAAGTGCCCGTTAAGGAACCTAGATAGTCCAATGCCCGTAGGGAACCTATATTGTCCAAGTGCCCGCTAGGAAACCTACATAGTCAAAGTGCCTGCTAGGGAACCTGCATTGTACAAGTGCACGCTAATTAACCTAGATAGTCCAATTGCCCGCTAGTTAACCTAGATAGTAAAAGTGCCCACTAGTTAACATTGATCATCCACAGCCCGCTAGTTAACCTACATAATCCATGTGCCCGATAGGGAACCTACATATTCCAAGTGCCCGTTAGGGTACCTAAATAGTCCAAGTGCCCGTTACCTAACCTAGATAGTCCAAGTGCCCGCTAGGCAACCTACATAGTACAAGTGCCCGTTCGTTAACCTAGAAGTCCAAGTGCCCGCTAGGTAACCTAGACTGTCCAATTGCCCGCTAGGTTACCTACATAGTACAAGTGCCCGTTAATAACATAGATGGTCCAAGTGCCCTCTAGGTAACCTAGATAGTCCAAGTGCCTGTTAGGTAACCTAGATAGTCCCAGTGCCCGCTAGTTAACCTACATAGTCCAAGTGCCCGATAGTTAACCTAGACAGTCAAAGTGCCCACTAGGTATCCTGCATAGTCCAAGTGCCCGTTAGGTAACCTAGATATTTCTAGTGCCCGCTAGGAAACCTACATAGTCCAGTACCCGCTAAGTAACCTAGATAGTACAACAGCCCGTTAGTTAACCTAGATAGTCCAAGTTCCCACTAGGGAACGTACATAGTCCAAGGACCCGCTAGTTAACCTACATAGTCCATGTGCCCGATAGGGAACCTACATAATCCAAGTTCCCGCTAAGGGACGTACATATTCCAAGTGCCCGCTAGGGAACCTACATAGTCCAAATGCCCATTAGGGAACTTAGTAGTCCAAGTGCCCGCTAGGGAACCTGCATCGTCCAAGTGCCCGCTAGTTAATCTAGATTGTCCAAGTGCCAGCTAGTTAACCTAGATCGTCCAAGTGCCCGCTAGTTAACCTAGATAATCCAAGTGCCCGCTAGTTAACCTACATAGACCAAGGGCCCTCTAGTTAACCTAGATAGTCCAAGTGCCCGCTAGGGAACGTACATAGTCCAAGTGCCCGCTAGGTACCCTAGATAGTCCAAGTGCCCGCTAGGGTATGTAGATAGTTCAAGTGCCCGCTAGGGAACCTAGATTGTCCAAGTGCCCGCTAAGTAACGTAGATTGTCCACGTGCCCGCTAGTTAACCTAGATAGTTCTAGGTCCCGCTAGATAACCTACATAGTCCAATGCCCGATAGGGAACCTACTTAGTCCAAGTGCCCAGTGAGGAACCTACATAGTCCAAGTGCCCGCTAGGGAACCTACATAGTACAAGTGGCCGCTAGTTAATCTAGATAGTCCAAGTGCCCGCCAGTTAACCTAGATAGTCCAAGTGCCCTCTAGTTAACCTAGATCGTCCAAGTGCCCGCTAGTTAACCTAGATAATCCAAGTGCCCGCTAGTTAACCTACATAGTACAAGGACCCCCTAGTTAACCTAGATAGTCTAAGTGCCCGCTAGGGGACGTACATAGTCCAAGTGCCCGCTAGGTAACCTAGATAGTCCAAGTGCCCGCTAGGGTATGTACATAGGTCAAGTGCCCGCTAGGTAACCTAGATTGTCCAACTGTCCGCTAGTTAACCTACATAGTCCAAGTGCCCGCTAGGTAACCTAGATAGTCCAAGGTCCCGCTAGTTAACCTACATAGTCGCATGCCCGATAGGGAACCTACATAGTTCAAGTGCCCGCTGAAAACCTACATAGTCCAAGTGCCCGTTAGGGAACCTAGATAGTCCAAGTGCCCGTAGGGAACCTATATAGTCCAAGTGCCCGCTAGGGAACCTACATAGTCAAATTGCCCGCTAGGGAACCTGCATTGTACAAGTGCACGCTAATTAACCTAGATAGTCCAATTGACCGCTAGTTAACCTAGATAGTCAAAGTGCCCACTAGTTAACATTGATCATCCACAGCCCGCTAGTTAACCTACATAGTCCAAGTGCCTGATAGGGAACCTACATAATCCAAGTGCCCGCTGAGGAACCTACATAGTCCAAGTGCCCGATAGGGAACCTACACATTCCAAGTGCCCGTTAGGGTACCTAGATAGTCCAAATGCCCGTAGGGAACCTATATAGTCCAAGGGCCCTCTAGGGAACCTACATAGTCTAAGTGCCCGCTAGGGAACCTGCATTGTGCAAGTGCCTGCTAGTTAACCTAGATAATACAAGTGCCCGCTAGTTAACCTAGATAGTCCAAGTGCCCGCTAGTTAACCTACATAGTCCACGGTCTGCTAGTTAACCAAGATAGTCCAAGTGCCTGCTAGTTAACCTACATAGTCCAAGAACCCGCTAGTTAACCTAGATAGTCCAAGTGCTCGCTAGGGGACGTACATAGTCCAAGTGCCCGCTAGGTAACCTAGATAGTCCAAGTGCCGCTAGGTTATGTACATAGTTCAAGTGCCCGCTAGGTAACCTAGATTGTCCAAGGGCCCGCTAAGTAACCTAGATTGTCCACGTGCCCGCTAGGTAACCTAGATAGTCCAAGTTCCCGCTAGATAACCTACATAGTCCAATGCCCGATAGGGAACCTACATAGTCCAAGTGGCCGCTAGTTAATCTAGATAGTCCAAGTGCCCTCTAGTTAACCTAGATAGTCCAAGTGCCCGCTAGGCGACGTACATAGTCCAAGTGCCCGCTAGGTAACCTAGATAGTCCAAGTGCCCGCTAGGGTATGTACATAGTTCAAGTTCCCGCTAGGTAACCTAGATAGTCCAAGGTCCCGCTAGTTAACCTACATAGTCCCATGCCCGATAGGGAACCTACATAGTCCAAGTGCCCGCTGAGGAACCTAGATAGTCCAAGTGCCCGCTAGTTTACCTAGATAGTCCAAGTGCCCGCTAGTTAACCTACATAGTCCACCGTCTGCTAGTTAACCAAGATAGTCCAAGTGCCTGCTAGTTAACCTACATAGTCCAAGAACCCGCTAGTTAACCTACATCGTCCAAGTGTCCGCTAGTTAACTTACATAGTCCAAGTTCCAGTTAGGTAACCTAGATAGTACAATTGCCCGCAATGTAACCTACATAGTCCAAGTGCCCGCTAGGTAACCTAGATATTCCAAATTCCTGTTAGCTAACCTAGACAATCCAAGTGCCCGCTAGGTAACCTACATAGTCCAAGTGCCCTTTCGTTAACCTACATAGTCCAAGTGCCCGCTAGGCAACCTAGACTGTCCAAGTGTCCGCTAGGATACCTACATAGTCCAAAAGCACGTTCGTTAACCTAGATAGTCCACGTGCCCGCTACATAACCTACATAGTCCAAGGGCCCTCTAGGTAACCTAGATAGTCCAAGTGCCCTCTAGGGAACCTGCATTGTGCAAGTGCCCGCTAGTTAACCTAGATAGTCCATGTGCCCGCTATTTAACCTAAATAGTCCAAGTGCCCACTAATTAACCTACATAGTCCACGGTCTGCTAGTTAACCAAGATAGTCCAAGTGCCTGCTAGTTAACCTACATAGTCCAAGAACCCGCTAGTTAACCTAGATAGTCCAAGTGCCCGCTAGTTAACCTACATAGTCCAAGGGCCCGCTAGTTAACCTAGATATTCCAAGTGCCCGCTAGTTAACCTAGATAGTCCAAGTGCCCGCTAGTTAACCTAGATAGTCCAAGTGCCCGCTAGTTAACCTACATAGTCCACGGTCTGCTAGTTAACCAAGATAGTCCAAGCGCCTGCTAGTTAACCTACATAGTCCAAGAACCCGCTACTTAACCTAGATAGTCCAAGTGCCCGCTAGTTAACCTACATTGTCCAAGGGCGTGCTAGTTAACCTAGATATTCCAAGTGTCTGCTAGTTAACTTACATAGTCCAAGTTCCAGTTAGGTAACCTAGATAGTACAAGTGACCGCAAGATAACCTATATATTCCAAGTGCCCGCTAGGTAACCTTGATAGTCCAAGTGCCCGTTAGGTAACCTAGATAGTCCAAGTGCCCGCTAGGTAACTTACATAGTCCAAGTTCCCCCTAGGTAACCTAGATAGTCCAAGTGCCCGTTACCTAACCTAGATAGTCCAATTGCCCGCTATGCAACATACATAGTCCAAGTGCCCTTTCGATAACCTACATAGTCCAAGTGCCCGCTTGGTTACCTAGACTGTCCAAGTGTCCGCTAGGTTACCTACATAGTCCAAAAGCACGTTCGTTAACCTAGATAGTCCATGTGCCCGCTACATAACCTACATAGTCCAAGGGCCCTCTAGGTAACCTATATACTCCAAGTGCCCGCTAGTAAACCTACATAGTCCAAGTGCCCGCTAAGAAACCTAGATAGTCCAAGTGCCCGTTAGGTAACCTAGATAGTCCAAGTGCCCGCTAGGTAACCTACATAGTCCAAGTTCCCGCTAGGTAACCTAGATAGTCCAAGTGCCCGTTACCTAACCTAGATAGTCCAATTGCCCGCTATGCAACATACATAGTCCAAGTGCCCGTTCGTTAACCTAGAAGTCCAAGTGCCCGCTAGGTAACCTATATAGTCCAAGGGCCCGCTAGGTAACCTAGATAGTCCAAGGGCCTGCTAGTTAACCTACATAGTCCAAGTGCCCGGTAGTTAACTTACATAGTTCAAGTGTCCGTAGGGAACCTGCATTGTCCAAGTGCCCGCTAGATAACCTACATAGTCCAAGTTCCCGCTAGGTAACCTACATAGTCCAAGTGCCCGTTACCTAACCTAGATAGTCCAAGTGTCCCCGAGGCAACTTACATAGTACAAGTGCCCGTTCATTAACCTAGAAATCCAAGTGCCCGCTAGGTAACCTAGACTGTTCAAGTGCCCGCTAGGTTACCTACATAGTCCAAGTGCCAGTTAATAACATAGATAGTCCAAGTGCCCGCTAGGTAACCTTTTGAGTCTAAGTGCCCGCTAGGTAACCTAGATAGTCCAAGTGCCTGTTAGGTAACCTAGATAGTCCAAGTGCCCGCTAGTTAACCTACATAGTCCAAGTGCCCTCTAGTTAACCTAGACAGTCCAAGTACCCACTAGGTATCCTGCATAGTCCAAGTGCCCGTTAGGTAACCTAGATATTCCAAGTGCCCGCTAGGAAACCTACATAGTCCAAGTCCCCGCTAGGTAACCTAGATAGTACAACAGCCCGTTAGTTAACCTAGATAGTCCAAGTTTCCACTAGGGAATGTACATAGTCCAAGGACCCGCTAGTTAACCTACATAGTCCAAGTGCCCGATAGGGAACCTACATAGTCCAAGTGCCCGCTGAGGAACCTACATAGTCCAAGTGCCCGATAGGGAACCTACATAGTCCAAGTGCCCGCTAAGGGACGTACATATTCCAAATGCCCGCTACGGAACCTACATAGTCCAAATGCCCATTAGGGAACTTAGTAGTCCAAGTGCCCGCTAGGGAACCTGCATCGTCCAAGTGAACGCTAGTTAATCTAGATTGTCCAAGTGCCCGCTAGTTAACCTAGATCGTCCAAGTGCCCGCTAGTTAACCTAGATAATCCAAGTGCCCGCTAGTTAACCTACATGGACCAAGGGCCCTCTAGTTAACCAAGATAGTCCAAGTGCCCGCTAGGGAACGTACATAGTCCAAGTGCCCGCTAGGTAACCTAGATAGTCCAAGTGCCCGCTAGGTTATGTACATAGTTCAAGTGCCCGCTAGGTAACCTAGATTGTCCAAGTGCCTGCTAAGTAACCTAGATTGTCCACGTGCCCGCTAGGTAACCTAGATAGTCCAAGGTCCCGCTAGATAACCTACATAGTCCAATGCCCGATAGGGAACCTACATAGTCCAAATGCCCACTGAGGAACCTACATAGTCCAAGTGCCCGCTAGGGAACCTACATATTCCAAGTGGCCGCTAGTTAATCTAGATAGTCCAAGTGACCGCTAGGTAACCTAGACAGTCCAAGTGCCCACAAGGTATACTGCATAGTCCAAGTCCCCTTTAGGTAACCTAGATAGTCCAAGTGCCAACTAGGTAACCTACATAGTCCAAGTGCCTGCTAAGTAACCTACATAGTGCAAGTGTCCGCTAATTAACTTACATAGTCCAAGTGCACGCTAGTTAACCTAGATCGTTAAGTGTCCACTAGTTAACCTACATAGTCCAAGTGCCCGCTAGGTAACCTAGATTGTACAACAGCCCGTTAGTTAACCTAGATAGTCCAAGTGCCCACTAGGGAACGTACATAGTCCAAGTACCCGCTAGGTAACCTAGATAGTCCAAGTGCCCGCTAGGGTATGTACAGAGTCCAAGTGCCTGCTAGGTAACCTACATAGTCCAAGGGCCCGCTAGTTAACCTACATAGTCCAAGTGCCCGATAGGGAACCTACATAGTCCAAGTGCCCGCAAAGGGACGAACATAGTCCAAGTGCCCGCTAGGGAAGCGACATAGTCCTAGTGCCCGTTAGGGAACTTAGTCGTCCAAGTGCCAGCTTGGGAACCTGCATCTTCCAAGTGCCCGCTAGTTAACCTAGATCGTCCAAGTGCCCGCTAGTTAACCTACATAGACCAAGGGCCCTCTAGTTAACCTAGATAGTCCAAATGCCCGCTAGGGGACGTACATAGTCCAAGTGCCTGCTAGGTAACCTAGATAGTCCAAGTGCCCGCTAGGGTATGTACATAGTTCAAGGGCCCGCTAGGTAACCTAGATTGTCCAAGTGTCCGCTAGTTAACCTACATACTCCAAGTGCCCGCTAGGTAACCTAGATAGTCCAAGGTCCCGCTAGTTTACCTACATATTCCAATGCCCGATAGGGAACCTACATAGTCCACGTGCCGCTCAGGGACCTACATAGTCCAAGTGCCCGTTAGGAACCTAGATAGTCCAAGTGCCCGCTAAGGGACGTACATAGTACAAGTGCCCGCTAGGGAACCTACATAGTCCAAGTGCCCGTTCGGGAACTTGGTAGTCCAAGTGCCCCCTAGGGAACCTGCATCGTCCAAGTGCCCGCTAGTTTATCTAGATAGTCCATGTGCCCGCTAGTTAACCTAGATAGTCCAAGTGCCCGCTAGTTAACCTAGATCATCCAAGTGCCCGCTAGTTACCCTAGATAGTCCAAGAGCCCGCTAGGGGACGTACATAGTCCAAGTGCCCGCTAAGTAACCTAGATTGTCCAAGTGTCTGCTAGTTAACTTACATGGTCCAAGTGCCCGCTAGGTAACCTAGATAGTCCAAGATCCCGCTAGTTAACCTACATAGTCCAATGCTCGATAGGGAACCTACATAGTCCAAGTGCCCGCTTAGGAACCTACATAGTCAAAGTGCCCGATAGGGAACCTACATATTCCAAGTGCCCGTAGGGAACCTATATAGTCCAAGTGCCCGCTGGGGAACCTGCATTGTACAAGTGCCCGCTAATTAACCTAGATAGTCCAAGTGCCCGCTAGTTAACATTGATCATCCAAGTGCCCGCTAGTTAACCTACATAGTCCAAGTGCCTGATAGGGAACCTACATAGTCCAAGTGCCTGCTGAGGAACCTACATAGTCCAAGTGCCCCATAGGGAACCTACATATTCCAAGTGCCCGTTAGGGAACCTAGATAGTCCAAGTGCCCGTTGGGAACCTATATAGTCCAAGTGCCCGCTAGGGAACCTACATAGTCAAAGTGCCCGCTAGGGAACCTGCATTGTGCAAGTGCGGGCTAGTTAACCTAGATAGTCCAAGTGCCCACTAGTTAACTTACATAGTCCAAGGTCCGCTAGTTAACCTAGATAGTCCAAGTGCCTGCTAGTTAACCTACATAGTCCAAGAACCAGCTAGTTAACCTAGATAGTCCAGGTGCCCGCTAGTTAACCTAGATAGACCAAGTGCCCGCTAGGGAACCTATCTAGTCCAAGTGCCCGATAGGGAACCTACATAGTCCAAGTGCCCGCTAGTTAACATAGATGGTCCAAGTACCCACTAGGAAACGTACATAGTCCAAAGCCCGCTAGGTAATGTAGATAGTCCAAGTGCCTGCTAGGGAACGTACGTAGTCCAAGTGCCCGCTAGGTAACCTTGATTGTCCAAGTGCCTGCTAGTTAACCTACATAGCACAGAGGCCTGCTAGGTAACCTAGATAGTCCAAGGGCCCGCTAGGTATCCTACATTGTCCTAGTGCCCCCTAGTTAACCTACATTCTCCAAGTGCCCGATAGGGAACCTATATAGTCCAAGTGCCCGCTAGGTAATCTACATAGTCCAAATGCCCGCTAGTTAGCCTACATAGTCCAAGTGCCCGATAGGGAACCTATATAATCCAAGTGCCCGCTAGGGAACCTACATAGTCCAAGTGCCCGTTAGGTAACCTAGATAGTCCAAATGCCCGCTAGTGAACCCACATAGTCCAAGTGCCCGCTAGAGAACTTACATAGTCCAAGGGCCATCTAGGGAACCTACATAGTCCAAGTGACCGTTAGTTAACCTAGATAGTCCAATTGCCCGCTAGGTAACCTAGATATTCCAAGTGCCCGCTAGGTAACCTACAAATTCTAAGTGCCCACTAGGTAATCTATATAGTCCAAATGACCGCTAGGGAACCTACATAGTCCAAATGCCCGCTAGGTAACCTAGATATTCCAAGGGCCCGCTAGGTAACCTACATAGTCCTAGTGCCCCCTAGTTAACCTACATTCTCCAAGTGCCCGATAGGGAACCTACATAGTCCAAGTGCCCGCAAGGTTACCTACAGAGTCCAAATGCCCTCTAGTTAACCTACATAGTCCAAGTGCCCGATAGGGAACCTACAAATACAAGTGCCCACTAGGGAACCGATAGAGTCCAAGTGCCCGGTAGGTCACCTAGATAGTCCAAATGCCCGCCAGGAAACCCACATAGTCCAAGTGCCCGCTAGGGAACTTACATAGTCCAATGGCCCGCTAGGGAACCTACATAGTCCAAGTGCCCGATAGAGAACCTACATATTCCAAGTGCCCGTTAGGTAACCTAGATAGTCCAAGTGCCCATAGGGAACATATATAGTCCAAATGCCCGCTAGGGAACCTACATAGTCAAAGTGCCTGCAAGGGAACATGCATTGTGCAATTGCCCGCTAGTTAATCTATATAGTCCAGAACCCGCTAGTTGACCTTGATAGTCCAAGTGCCCGCAAGGTAACCTACATAGTCCAAGGGCCCGCTAGGTAACTTACATACTCCAAGTGCCCGCTATGTAACCTAGATAGTCCAAGTGCCCGTTAGGTAACCTAGATTGTCCAAGTTCACCCTAGGTAACCTACATTGTCCAAGTTCCCGCTAGGTAACCTAGATGGTCCCAGTCCCGTTACCTAACCTAGATAGTCCAAGTGCCCGCTAGGCAACCTACATAGTCCAAGTGCCCGTTCGTTAACCTAGAAGTCCAAGAGCCCGCTAGGTAACCTAGACAGTCCAAGTGCCCGCTAGGTTACCTGCATAGTCCAAGTGCCCTTTAATAGCATAGATAGTCCAAGTGCCCGCTAGGTAACCTACATAGTCCAAGGGCCCGCAAGGTAACTTTTAGAGTCCAAGTGCCCGCTACGTAACCTCGATAGTCCAAGTGCCCGTTAGGTAACCTAGATAGTCCAAGTGCCCGCTAGTTAACCTACATAGTCCAAGTGCCCGCTAGGTAACCTAGACAGTCGAAGTTCCCACTAGGTATCCTGCATAGTCCAAGAGCCCGTTAGGTAACCTAGATAGTCCAAGTGTCCGCTAGGTAACCTACATAATCCAAGTGCCGGCTAGGTAACCTAGACAGTCCAAGTGCCCGTTCGTTAACCTAGATAGTCCAAGTGCCCGCTATGTAACCTAGACAGTCCAAGTGCCTGCTAGGTAACCTACATAGTCCAAGTGCCCGTTCGTTAACCTATATAGTCCAAGGGCCCACTAGTTAATCTAGATCGTCCAAGTGCCTCTAGTTAACCTACATAGTCCAAGTGCCCGCTAGGTAAACTGTATAGTCCAAATGCCCCCTAGGTAACCTAGATTGTCCAAAATCCCGCTAGATAACCTAAATAGTCCAATGGCTCGCTTGTTAACTTTGATTGTCCAAGTGCCCGCTAGTTAATCTAGATCGTTCTAGTGCCCGCTAGTTAACCTACATAGACCAAGGGCCCTCTAGTTAACCTAGATAGTCCAAGTGCCCGCTAGGTAACCTAGATAGTCCAAGTGCCCGCTACGGTATGTACATAGTTCAAGTGCCCGCTAGGTAACCTAGATTGTCCAAGTGTCCGTTAGTTAACCTACATACTCCAAGTGCCCGCTATGTAACCTAGATAGTCCAAGTGCCCGTTAGGTAACCTAGATAGTCCAAGTGCCCGCTAGGTAACCTACATAGTCCAAGTTCCCGCTAGGTAACCTAGATAGTCCAAGTGCCCGTTACCTAACCTAGATAGTCCAATTGCCCGCTATGCAACATACATAGTCCACGTGCCCGTTCGTTAACCTAGAAGTCCAAGTGCCTGCTAGGTAACCTAGACTGTCCAAGTGCCCGCTAGGTTACCTACATAGTCCAAATGCCCGTTCGGTAACCTAGATAGTGCAAGTGCCCTGTAGTTAACCTACATAGTCCAAGTGCCCGCTAGGTAACCTAGATAGTCCAAGGACCAGCTAGTTAACCTACATAGTCCCAGTGCCCGGTAGTTAACTTACATAGTTCAAGTGCCCGTAGGGAACATACATAATCCAAGTGCCCGCTAGGGAACATACAGTGTCCAAGTGCCCGCTAGTTAACCTACATAGTCCAAGCACCCGCTAGTTAACCTAGATCGTCCAAGTGTCCGTTAGTTAACCTACATAGTCCAAGTGCCCCCTAGGTAACCTAGATAGTCCAAGTGCCCGCTACGGTATGTACATAGTTCAAGTGCCCGCTAGGTAACCTAGATTGTCCAAGTGTCCGCTAGTTAACCTACATACTCCAAGTGCCCGCTATGTAACCTAGATAGTCCAAGTGCCCGTTAGGTAACCTAGATAGTCAAAGTGCCCGCTAGGTAACCTACATAGTCCAAGTTCCCGCTAGGTAAACTAGATAGTCCAAGTGCCCGTTACCAAACCTAGATAGTCCAATTGCCCACTATGCAACATATAGTCCACGTGCCCCTTCGTTAACCTAGAAGTCCAAGTGTCCGCTAGGTAACCTAGACTGTCCAAGTGCCCGTTAGGTTACCTACATAGTCCAAATGCCCGTTCGGTAACCTAGATAGTACAAGTGCCCAGTAGTTAACCTACATAGTCCAAGTGCCCGCTAGGTAACCTAGATAGTCCAAGGGCCCGCAAGGTAACCTACATAGTCCAAGTGCCCGGTAGTTAACTTACATGGTTCAAGTGCCCGTCGGGAACATACATAGTCCAAGTGCCTGCTAGGGAACATACAGAGTCCAAGTGCCCGCTAGGGAACCTACGTAGTCCAAGTGCCCGCTAGGGAATCTACATAGTCCAAGGGCCCCGCTAGTTAACGTAGATAGTCCAAGTGCCGCTAGTTAACCTACATAGTACAAGTGCCCGCTAGTTAACCTACATAGTACAAGTACCCGCTAGTCAACCTAGATCGTCCAAGTGCCCGCTAGGTAACCTACATAGTCCAAGGGCCCGCTAGTTAACCTACATAGTCCAATGGCCCGCTAGTTAACCTACCTTATCCAAGTGCCCGATAGGGAACCTACATAGTCCAAGTGCCCGCTAGGTAACCTACATAGTCCAAATGTCCTCTAGTTAACCTACATAGTCCAAGTACCCGATAGGGAACCTACAAAATCCAAGTGCCCGCTAGGTAACCTACATAGTGCAAATGCCCTCTAGTTAACCTATATAGTCCAATGCCCGATTGGGGAACCTACATAATCCAAGTGCCCGCGAGGGAACCTACAGAGTCCATGTGCCCGGTAGGTAACCTAGATAGTCCAAATGCCCTCCAGGAAACCCACATAGTCCAAGTGCCCGCTATGGAACTTACATAGTCCAAGGGCCCGCTAGGGAACCTACATAGTCCAAGTGCCCGCTCTGGAACATACATAGTCCAAGTGCCCACTAGGGAATCTACATACTCCAAGGGCCCGCTAGTTAATGTAGATACTCCAAGTGCCGCTAGTTAATCTACATAGTCCAAGGGCCCGCTAGTTAACCTACATAGTCCAAGTACCCGCTAGTTAACCTAGATCGTCCAAGTGCCTGCTAGGTAACCTACATAGTCCAAGGGCCCGCTAGTTAACCTACATAGTCCAAGGGCCCGCTAGTTAACCTACATTCTCCAAGTGCCCGATAGGGAACCTACATAGTCCAAGTGCCCTCTAGTTAACCTACATAGTCCAAGTGCCCGATAGGGAACCTACAAAATCCAAGTGCCCGCTAGGTAACCTACATAGTCCAAATGCCCTCTAGTTAACCTATATAGTCCAATGCCCGATAGGGAACCTACATAATCCAAGTGCCCGCTAGGGAACCTACAGAGTCCAAGTGCCCGCTAGGTAACCTAGATAGTCCAAAAGCCTGCCAGGAAACCCACATAGTCCAAATGCCCGCTAGGGAACTTACATAGTCCAAGGGGCTCGATAGGGAACCTACATAGTCCAAGTGCCCGATAGGGAACCTACATATTCCAAGTGCCCGTTAGGGAACCTAGATAGTCCAAGTGTCCGTAGGGAACATATATAGTCCAAGTGCCCGCTAGGGAACCTACATAGTCAAAGTGCCCGCTAGGGTACCTGCATTGTCCAAGTGCCCGCTAGTTAACCTACATAGTCCAGAACACGATAGTTTACCTAGGTAGTCCAAATGCCCGCTAGTTAACAAACATAGTCCAAGTGCCCGCTACTTAACATAGATATTCCAAGTGCCCGCTAGTTAACCTAGATTGTCCAAGTGTCCGCTAGTTAACCTACATAGTCTAAGTTCCCATTAGGTAACCTAGATAGTCCAAGTGCCCGCTAGGTAACATACATAGTCCATGTGCCCGCTAGGTAACCTAGATATTCCAAGTTCCTGTTAGGTAACCTAGATAGTCCAAGTGCCTGCTAGGTAACCTACATAGTCCAAGTGCCCATTCGTTAACCTAGATAGTCCAAGTGCCCGCTAGGTAACCTAGACTGTCCAAGTGCCCTCTAGGTTACCTACATAGGCCAAGTGCACGTTCGTTAACCTAGATAGTCCAAGTGACCGCATGGTTACCTACATAGTCCAAGGGCCCGCTAGGTGACCTACATATTCCAAGTGCCCGCTAGGTAACCTAGATAGTCCAAGTGCCCGTAGGGAACCTATATAGTCCAAGTGCGCGCTAGGGAACCTACATAGTCAAAGTACCCGCTAGTTAACCTAGATAGTCCAACGCCCGCTAGTTAACCTAGATAGTCCAAGTGCAGCTAGTTAACCTACATAGTCCACGGTCTGCTAGTTAACCAAGATAGTCCAAGTGCCTGCTAGTTAACCTACATAGTCCAAGAACCCGCTAGTTAACCTAGATAGTCCAAGTGCCCGCTAGTTAACCTACATAGTCCAAGGGCCCGCTAGTTAACCTAGATATTCCAAGTGCCCGCTAGTTAACCTAGATAGTCCAAGTGCCCGCTAGTTAACCTAGATAGTCCAAGTGCCCGCTAGTTAACCTACATAGTCCACGGTCTGCTAGTTAACCAACATAGTCCAAGTGCCTGCTAGTTAACCTACATAGTCCAAGAACCCGCTAGTTAACCTAGATAGTCCAAGTGCCCGCTAGTTAACCTACATAGTCCAAGGGCCTGCTAGTTATCCTAGATATTCCAAGTGTCCGCTAGTTAACTTACATAGTCCAAGTTCCAGTTAGGTAACCTAGATAGTACAAGTGACCGCAAGATAACCTATATATTCCAAGTGCCCGCTAGGTAACCTTGATAGTCCAAGTGCCCGTTAGGTAACCTAGATAGTCCAAATGCCCGCTAGGTAACTTACATAGTCCAAGTTCCCCCTAGGTAACCTAGATAGTCCAAGTGCCCGTTACCTAACCTAGATAGTCCAATTGCCCGCTATGCAACATACATAGTCCAAGTGCCCTTTCGATAACCTACATAGTCCAAGTGCCCGCTTGGTTACCTAGACTGTCCAAGTGTCCGCTAGGTTACCTACATAGTCCAAAAGCACGTTCGTTAACCTAGATAGTCCATGTGCCCGCTACATAACCTACATAGTCCAAGGGCCCTCTAGGTAACCTATATACTCCAAGTGCCCGCTAGTTAACCTACATAGTCCAAGTTCCCGCTAGGTAACCTAGATAGTCCAAGTGCCCGTTACCTAACCTAGATAGTCCAATTGCCCGCTATGCAACATACATAGTCCAAGTGCCCGTTCGTTAACCTAGAAGTCCAAGTGCCCGCTAGGTAACCTATATAGTCCAAGTGCCCGCTAGGTAACCTAGATAGTCCAAGGGCCTGCTAGTTAACCTACATAGTCCAAGTGCCCGGTAGTTAACTTACATAGTTCAAGTATCCGTAGGGAACCTGCATTGTCCAAGTGCCCGCTAGATAACCTACATAGTCCAAGTTCCCGCTAGGTAACCTACATAGTCCAAGTGCCCGTTACCTAACCTAGATAGTCCAAGTGTCCCCGAGGCAACCTACATAGTACAAGTGCCCGTTCATTAACCTAGAAATCCAAGTGCCCGCTAGGTAACCTAGACTGTTCAAGTGCCCGCTAGGTTACCTACATAGTCCAAGTGCCAGTTAATAACATAGATAGTCCAAGTGCCCGCTAGGTAACCTTTTGAGTCTAAGTGCCCGCTAGGTAACCTAGATAGTCCAAGTGCCTGTTAGGTAACCTAGATAGTCCAAGTGCCCGCTAGTTAACCTACATAGTCCAAGTGCCCTCTAGTTAACCTAGACAGTCCAAGTACCCACTAGGTATCCTGCATAGTCCAAGTGCCCGTTAGGTAACCTAGATATTCCAAGTGCCCGCTAGGAAACCTACATAGTCCAAGTCCCCGCTAGGTAACCTAGATAGTACAACAGCCCGTTAGTTAACCTAGATAGTCCAAGTTTCCACTAGGGAATGTACATAGTCCAAGGACCCGCTAGTTAACCTACATAGTCCAAGTGCCCGATAGGGAACCTACATAGTCCAAGTGCCCGCTGAGGAACCTACATAGTCCAAGTGCCCGATAGGGAACCTACATAGTCCAAGTGCCCGCTAAGGGACGTACATATTCCAAATGCCCGCTACGGAACCTACATAGTCCAAATGCCCATTAGGGAACTTAGTAGTCCAAGTGCCCGCTAGGGAACCTGCATCGTCCAAGTGAACGCTAGTTAATCTAGATTGTCCAAGTGCCCGCTAGTTAACCTAGATCGTCCAAGTGCCCGCTAGTTAACCTAGATAATCCAAGTGCCCGCTAGTTAACCTACATGGACCAAGGGCCCTCTAGTTAACCAAGATAGTCCAAGTGCCCGCTAGGGAACGTACATAGTCCAAGTGCCCGCTAGGTAACCTAGATAGTCCAAGTGCCCGCTAGGTTATGTACATAGTTCAAGTGCCCGCTAGGTAACCTAGATTGTCCAAGTGCCTGCTAAGTAACCTAGATTGTCCACGTGCCCGCTAGGTAACCTAGATAGTCCAAGGTCCCGCTAGATAACCTACATAGTCCAATGCCCGATAGGGAACCTACATAGTCCAAATGCCCACTGAGGAACCTACATAGTCCAAGTGCCCGCTAGAGAACCTACATATTCCAAGTGGCCGCTAGTTAATCTAGATAGTCCAAGTGACCGCTAGGTAACCTAGACAGTCCAAGTGCCCACAAGGTATACTGCATAGTCCAAGTGCCCGTTAGGTAACCTAGATAGTCCAAGTGCCAACTAGGTAACCTACATAGTCCA
Source organism: Tenrec ecaudatus (assembly GCF_050624435.1). NCBI lineage: Eukaryota > Metazoa > Chordata > Mammalia > Afrosoricida > Tenrecidae > Tenrec > Tenrec ecaudatus. The sequence goes on along the minus strand of NC_134530.1, from coordinate 270,374,427 downwards.
AGTGGCTGCTAAGTAACCTACATAGTGCAAGTGTCCGCTAATTAACTTACATAGTCCAAGTGCACGCTAGTTAACCTAGATCGTCCAAGTGTCCACTAGTTAACCTACATAGTCCAAGTGTCCGCTAGGTAACCTAGATTGTACAACGGCCCGTTAGTTAACCTAGATAGTCCAAGTGCCCACTAGGGAACGTACATAGTCCAAGTACCCGCTAGGTAACCTAGGTAGTCCAAGTGCCCGCTAGGGTATGTACAGAGTCCAAGTGCCTGCTAGGTAACCTACATAGTCCAAGGGCCCACTAGTTAACCTACATAGTCCAAGTGCCCGATAGGGAACCGACATAGTCCTAGTGCCCGTTAGGGAACTTAGTCGTCCAAGTGCCAGCTTGGGAACCTGCATCGTCCAAGTGCCCGCTAGTTAACCTAGATCGTCCAAGTGCCCGCTAGTCAACCTAGATCGTCCAAGTGCCCGCTAGTTAACCTACATAGACCAAGGGCCCTCTGGTTAACCTAGATAGTCCAAATGCCCGCTAGGGGACGTACATAGTCCAAGTGCCCGCTAGGTAACCTAGATAGTCCAAGTGCCCGCTAGGGTATGTACATAGTTCAAGGGCCCGCTAGGTAACCTAGATTGTCCAAGTGTCCGCTAGTTAACCTACATACTCCAAGTGCCCGCTAGGTAACCTAGATAGTCCAAGGTCCCGCTAGTTTACCTACATATTCCAATGCCCGATAGGGAACCTACATAGTCCACGTGCCGCTCAGGGACCTACATAGTCCAAGTGCCCGTTAGGAACCTAGATAGTCCAAGTGCCCGCTAAGGGACGTACATAGTACAAGTGCCCGCTAGGGAACCTACATAGTCCAAGTGCCCGTTCGGGAACTTGGTAGTCCAAGTGCCCCCTAGGGAACCTGCATCGTCCAAGTGCCCGCTAGTTTATCTAGATAGTCCATGTGCCCGCTAGTTAACCTAGATAGTCCAAGTGCCCGCTAGTTAACCTAGATCATCCAAGTGCCCGCTAGTTACCCTAGATAGTCCAAGAGCCCGCTAGGGGACGTACATAGTCCAAGTGCCCGCTAGGGAACCTAGATTGTCCAAGTGTCCGCTAGTTAACTTACATAGTCCAAGTGCCCGCTAGGTAACCTAGATAGTCCAAGATCCCGCTAGTTAACCTACATAGTCCAATGCTCGATAGGGAACCTACATAGTCCAAGTGCCCGCTTAGGAACCTACATAGTCAAAGTGCCCGATAGGGAACCTACATATTCCAAGTACCCGTAGGGAACCTATATAGTCCAAGTGCCCGCTGGGGAACCTGCATTGTACAAGTGCCCGCTAATTAACCTAGATAGTCCAAGTGCCCGCTAGTTAACATTGATCATCCAAGTGCCCGCTAGTTAACCTACATAGTCCAAGTGCCTGATAGGGAACCTACATAGTCCAAGTGCCTGCTGAGGAACCTACATAGTCCAAGTGCCCCATAGGGAACCTACATATTCCAAGTGCCCGTTAGGGAACCTAGATAGTCCAAGTGCCCGTTGGGAACCTATATAGTCCAAGTGCCCGCTAGGGAACCTACATAGTCAAAGTGCCCGCTAGGGAACCTGCATTGTGCAAGTGCGGGCTAGTTAACCTAGATAGTCCAAGTGCCCACTAGTTAACTTACATAGTCCAAGGTCCGCTAGTTAACCTAGATAGTCCAAGAGCCTGCTAGTTAATCTACATAGTCCAAGAACCAGCTAGTTAACCTAGATAGTCCAGGTGCCCGCTAGTTAACCTAGATAGACCAAGTGCCCGCTAGGGAACCTATCTAGTCCAAGTGCCCGATAGGGAACCTACATAGTCCAAGTGCCCGCTAGTTAACATAGATGGTCCAAGTACCCACTAGGAAACGTACATAGTCCAAAGCCCGCTAGGTAAGGTAGATAGTCCAAGTGCCTGCTAGGGAACGTACGTAGTCCAAGTGCCCGCTAGGTAACCTTGATTGTCCAAGTGCCTGCTAGTTAACCTACATAGCACAGAGGCCTGCTAGGTAACCTAGTGAGTCCAAGTGCCAACTAGTTAACCTACATAGTCCAGGTTCCACGTAGGTAACCTAGATAGTCCAAGGGCCCGCTAGGTATCCTACATTGTCCTAGTGCCCCCTAGTTAACCTACATTCTCCAAGTGCCCGATAGGGAACCTATATAGTCCAAGTGCCCGCTAGGTAATCTACATAGTCCAAATGCCCGCTAGTTAGCCTACATAGTCCAAGTGCCCGATAGGGAACCTATATAATCCAAGTGCCCGCTAGGGAACCTACATAGTCCAAGTGCCCGTTAGGTAACCTAGATAGTCCAAATGCCCGCTAGTGAACCCACATAGTCCAAGTGCCCGCTAGAGAACTTACATAGTCCAAGGGCCATCTAGGGAACCTACATAGTCCAAGTGACCGTTAGTTAACCTAGATAGTCCAATTGCCCGCTAGGTAACCTAGATATTCCAAGTGCCCGCTAGGTAACCTACAAATTCTAAGTGCCTGCTAGGTAATCTATATAGTCCAAATGACCGCTAGGGAACCTACATAGTCCAAATGCCCGCTAGGTAACCTAGATATTCCAAGGGCCCGCTAGGTAACCTACATAGTCCTAGTGCCCCCTAGTTAACCTACATTCTCCAAGTGCCCGATAGGGAACCTACATAGTCCAAGTGCCCGCAAGGTTACCTACAGAGTCCAAATGCCCTCTAGTTAACCTACATAGTCCAAGTGCCCGATAGGGAACCTACAAATACAAGTGCCCACTAGGGAACCGATAGAGTCCAAGTGCCCGGTATGTCACCTAGATAGTCCAAATGCCCGCCAGGAAACCCACATAGTCCAAGTGCCCGCTAGGGAACTTACATAGTCCAAGGGCCCGCTAGGGAACCTACATAGTCCAAGTGCCCGATAGGGAACCTACATATTCCAAGTGCCCGTTAGGTAACCTAGATAGTCCAAGTGCCCATAGGGAACATATATAGTCCAAATGCCCGCTAGGGAACCTACATAGTCAAAGTGCCTGCAAGGGAACATGCATTGTCCAATTGCCCGCTAGTTAATCTATATAGTCCAGAACCCGCTAGTTGACCTTGATAGTCCAAGTGCCCGCAAGGTAACCTACATAGTCCAAGGGCCCGCTAGGTAACCTACATACTCCAAGTGCCCGCTATGTAACCTAGATAGTACAAGTGCCCGTTAGGTAACCTAGATTGTCCAAGTTCACCCTAGGTAACCTACATTGTCCAAGTTCCCGCTAGGTAACCTAGATGGTCCAAGTGCCCGTTACCTAACCTAGATAGTCCAAGTGCCCGCTAGGCAACCTACATAGTCCAAGTGCCCGTTCGTTAACCTAGAAGTCCAAGAGCCCGCTAGGTAACCTAGACAGTCCAAGTGCCCGCTAGGTTACCTGCATAGTCCAAGTGCCCTTTAATAGCATAGATAGTCCAAGTGCCCGCTAGGTAACCTACATAGTCCAAGGGCCCGCAAGGTAACCTTTAGAGTCCAAGTGCCCGCTACGTAACCTCGATAGTCCAAGTGCCCGTTAGGTAACCTAGATAGTCCAAGTGCCCGCTAGTTAACCTACATAGTCCAAGTGCCCGCTAGGTAACCTAGACAGTCGAAGTTCCCACTAGGTATCCTGCATAGTCCAAGAGCCCGTTAGGTAACCTAGATAGTCCAAGTGTCCGCTAGGTAACCTACATAATCCAAGTGCCGGCTAGGTAACCTAGATAGTCCAAGTGCCCGTTCGTTAACCTAGATAGTCCAAGTGCCCGCTATGTAACCTAGACAGTCCAAGTGCCTGCTAGGTAACCTACATAGTCCAAGTGCCCGTTCGTTAACCTATATAGTCCAAGGGCCCACTAGTTAATCTAGATCGTCCAAGTGCCTCTAGTTAACCTACATAGTCCAAGTGCCCGCTAGGTAAACTGTATAGTCCAAATGCCCCCTAGGTAACCTAGATTGTCCAAAATCCCGCTAGGTAACCTAAATAGTCCAATGGCTCGCTTGTTAACTTTGATTGTCCAAGTGCCCGCTAGTTAATCTAGATCGTTCTAGTGCCCGCTAGTTAACCTACATAGACCAAGGGCCCTCTAGTTAACCTAGATAGTCCAAGTGCCCGCTAGGTAACCTAGATAGTCCAAGTGCCCGCTACGGTATGTACATAGTTCAAGTGCCCGCTAGGTAACCTAGATTGTCCAAGTGTCCGTTAGTTAACCTACATACTCCAAGTGCCCGCTATGTAACCTAGATAGTCCAAGTGCCCGTTAGGTAACCTAGATAGTCCAAGTGCCCGCTAGGTAACCTACATAGTCCAAGTTCCCGCTAGGTAACCTAGATAGTCCAAGTGCCCGTTACCTAACCTAGATAGTCCAATTGCCCGCTATGCAACATACATAGTCCACGTGCCCGTTCGTTAACCTAGAAGTCCAAGTGCCTGCTAGGTAACCTAGACTGTCCAAGTGCCCGCTAGGTTACCTACATAGTCCAAATGCCCGTTCGGTAACCTAGATAGTGCAAGTGCCCTGTAGTTAACCTACATAGTCCAAGTGCCCGCTAGGTAACCTAGATAGTCCAAGGACCAGCTAGTTAACCTACATAGTCCCAGTGCCCGGTAGTTAACTTACATAGTTCAAGTGCCCGTAGGGAACATACATAATCCAAGTGCCCGCTAGGGAACATACAGAGTCCAAGTGCCCGCTAGTTAACCTACATAGTCCAAGCACCCGCTAGTTAACCTAGATCGTCCAAGTGTCCGCTAGTTAGCCTACATAGTCCAAGTGCCCCCTAGGTAACCTAGATAGTCCAAGTGCCCGCTACGGTATGTACATAGTTCAAGTGCCCGCTAGGTAACCTAGATGTCCAAGTGTCCGCTAGTTAACCTACATACTCCAAGTGCCCGCTATGTAACCTAGATAGTCCAAGTGCCCGTTAGGTAACCTAGATAGTCCAAGTGCCCGCTAGGTAACCTACATAGTCCAAGTTCCCGCTAGGTAAACTAGATAGTCCAAGTGCCCGTTACCTAACCTAGATAGTCCAATTGCCCGCTATGCAACATACATAGTCCACGTGCCGCTTCGTTAACCTAGAAGTCCAAGTGTCCGCTAGGTAACCTAGACTGTCCAAGTGCCCGCTAGGTTACCTACATAGTCCAAATGCCCGTTCGGTAACCTAGATAGTACAAGTGCCCAGTAGTTAACCTACATAGTCCAAGTGCCCGCTAGGTAACCTAGATAGTCCAAGGGCCCGCAAGGTAACCTACATAGTCCAAGTGCCCGGTAGTTAACTTACATGGTTCAAGTGCCCGTCGGGAACATACATAGTCCAAGTGCCTGCTAGGGAACATACAGAGTCCAAGTGCCCGCTAGGGAACCTACGTAGTCCAAGTGCCCGCTAGGGAATCTACATAGTCCAAGGGCCCCGCTAGTTAACGTAGATAGTCCAAGTGCCGCTAGTTAACCTACATAGTCCAAGTGCCCGCTAGTTAACCTACATAGTCCAAGTACCCGCTAGTCAACCTAGATCGTCCAAGTGCCCGCTAGGTAACCTACATAGTCCAAGGGCCCGCTAGTTAACCTACATTATCCAAGTGTCCGATAGGGAACCTACATAGTCCAAGTGCCCGCTAGGTAACCTACATAGTCCAAATGCCCTCTAGTTAACCTACATAGTCCAAGTACCCGATAGGGAACCTACAAAATCCAAGTGCCCGCTAGGTAACCTACATAGTCCAAATGCCCTCTAGTTAACCTATATAGTCCAATGCCCGATTGGGGAACCTACATAATCCAAGTGCCCGCGAGGGAACCTACAGAGTCCATGTGCCTGGTAGGTAACCTAGATAGTCCAAATGCCCTCCAGGAATCCCACATAGTCCAAGTGCCCGCTATGGAACTTACATAGTCCAAGGGCCCGCTAGGGAACCTACATAGTCCAAGTGCCCGCTCTGGAACATACATAGTCCAAGTGCCCACTAGGGAATCTACATACACCAAGGGCCCGCTAGTTAATGTAGATCCTCCAAGTGCCGCTAGTTAATCTACATAGTCCAAGGGCCCGCTAGTTAACCTACATAGTCCAAGTACCCGCTAGTTAACCTAGATCGTCCAAGTGCCTGCTAGGTAACCTACATAGTCCAAGGGCCCGCTAGTTAACCTACATAGTCCAAGGGCCCGCTAGTTAACCTACATTCTCCAAGTGCCCGATAGGGAACCTACATAGTCCAAGTGCCCTCTAGTTAACCTACATAGTCCAAGTGCCCGATAGGGAACCTACAAAATCCAAGTGCCCGCTAGGTAACCTACATAGTCCAAATGCCCTCTAGTTAACCTATATAGTTCAATGCCCGATAGGGAACCTACATAATCCAAGTGCCCGCTAGGGAACCTACAGAGTCCAAGTGCCCGCTAGGTAACCTAGATAGTCCAAATGCCTGCCAGGAAACCCATATAGTCCAAATGCCCGCTAGGGAACTTACATAGTCCAAGGGGCTCGATAGGGAACCTACATAATCCAAGTGCCCGATAGGGAACCTACATATTCCAAGTGCCCGTTAGGGAACCTAGATAGTCCAAGTGCCCGTAGGGAACATATATAGTCCAAGTGCCCGCTAGGGAATCTACATAGTCAAAGTGCCCGCTAGGGAACCTGCATTGTCCAAGTGCCCGCTAGTTAACCTACATAGTCCAGAACACGATAGTTTACCTAGGTAGTCCAAATGCCCGCTAGTTAACAAACATAGTCCAAGGGCCCGCTAGTTAACCTAGATGTTCCAAGTGCCCGCTAGTTAACCTAGATCGTCCAAGAGTCCGCTAGTTAACCTACATAGTCCAAGTTCCCGTTAGGTAACCTAGATAGTCCAAGTGCCCACAAGGTAACCTACATAATCCAAGTGCCCGCTAGGTAACCTAGATATTCCAAGTTCCTGTTAGGTAACCTAGATAGTCCAAGTGCCTGCTAGTTAACCTACATAGTCCAAGTGCCCATTCGTTAACCTACATAGTCCAAGTGCCCGCTAGGTAACCTAGACTGTCCAAGTGCCCTCTAGGTTACCTACATAGGCCAAGTGCACGTTCGTTAACCTAGATAGTCCAAGTGACCGCATGGTTACCTACATAGTCCAAGGGCCAGCTAGGTGACCTACATATTACAAGTGCCCGCTAGGTAACCTAGATAGTCCAAGTGCCCGTTAGGTAACCTAGATAGTCTAAGTGCCCGCTAGGTAACCTACATAGTCAAGTTCCCGCTAGGTAACCTAGATAGTCCAAGTGCCCGTTCGTTAACCTAGAAGTCCAAGTGCCCGCTAGGTAACCTAGACTGTCCAAGTGCCCGCTAGGTTACCTACATAGTCCACGTGCCCGTTAATAACATAGATAGTCCAAGTGCCCGTTAGGTAACCTAGATAGTCCAAGTGCCCGCTAGTTAACCTACATAGTCCAAGTGCCCGCTAGGTAACCTAGACAGTCGAAGTTCCCACTAGGTATCCTGCATAGTCCAAGAGCCCGTTAGGTAACCTAGATAGTCCAAGTGTCCGCTAGGTAACCTACATAATCCAAGTGCCGGCTAGGTAACCTAGATAGTCCAAGTGCCCGTTCGTTAACCTAGATAGTCCAAGTGCCCGCTATGTAACCTAGACAGTCCAGTGCCTGCTAGGTAACCTACATAGTCCAAGTGCCCGTTCGTTAACCTATATAGTCCAAGGGCCCACTAGTTAATCTAGATCGTCCAAGTGCCTCTAGTTAACCTACATAGTCCAAGTGCCCGCTAGGTAAACTGTATAGTCCAAATGCCCCCTAGGTAACCTAGATTGTCCAAAATCCCGCTAGATAACCTAAATAGTCCAATGGCTCGCTTGTTAACTTTGATTGTCCAAGTGCCCGCTAGTTAATCTAGATCGTTCTAGTGCCCGCTAGTTAACCTACATAGACCAAGGGCCCTCTAGTTAACCTAGATAGTCCAAGTGCCCGCTAGGTAACCTAGATAGTCCAAGTGCCCGCTACGGTATGTACATAGTTCAAGTGCCCGCTAGGTAACCTAGATTGTCCAAGTGTCCGTTAGTTAACCTACATACTCCAAGTGCCCGCTATGTAACCTAGATAGTCCAAGTGCCCGTTAGGTAACCTAGATAGTCCAAGTGCCCGCTAGGTAACCTACATAGTCCAAGTTCCCGCTAGGTAACCTAGATAGTCCAAGTGCCCGTTACCTAACCTAGATAGTCCAATTGCCCGCTATGCAACATACATAGTCCACGTGCCCGTTCGTTAACCTAGAAGTCCAAGTGCCTGCTAGGTAACCTAGACTGTCCAAGTGCCCGCTAGGTTACCTACATAGTCCAAATGCCCGTTCGGTAACCTAGATAGTGCAAGTGCCCTGTAGTTAACCTACATAGTCCAAGTGCCCGCTAGGTAACCTAGATAGTCCAAGGACCAGCTAGTTAACCTACATAGTCCCAGTGCCCGGTAGTTAACTTACATAGTTCAAGTGCCCGTAGGGAACATACATAATCCAAGTGCCCGCTAGGGAACATACAGTGTCCAAGTGCCCGCTAGTTAACCTACATAGTCCAAGCACCCGATAGTTAACCTAGATCGTCCAAGTGTCCGTTAGTTAACCTACATAGTCCAAGTGCCCCCTAGGTAACCTAGATAGTCCAAGTGCCCGCTACGGTATGTACATAGTTCAAGTGCCCGCTAGGTAACCTAGATTGTCCAAGTGTCCGCTAGTTAACCTACATACTCCAAGTGCCCGCTATGTAACCTAGATAGTCCAAGTGCCCGTTAGGTAACCTAGATAGTCCAAGTGCCCGCTAGGTAACCTACATAGTCCAAGTTCCCGCTAGGTAAACTAGATAGTCCAAGTGCCCGTTACCAAACCTAGATAGTCCAATTGCCCGCTATGCAACATATAGTCCACGTGCCCCTTCGTTAACCTAGAAGTCCAAGTGTCCGCTAGGTAACCTAGACTGTCCAAGTGCCCGCTAGGTTACCTACATAGTCCAAATGCCCGTTCGGTAACCTAGATAGTACAAGTGCCCAGTAGTTAACCTACATAGTCCAAGTGCCCGCTAGGTAACCTAGATAGTCCAAGGGCCCGCAAGGTAACCTACATAGTCCAAGTGCCCGGTAGTTAACTTACATGGTTCAAGTGCCCGTCGGGAACATACATAGTCCAAGTGCCTGCTAGGGAACATACAGAGTCCAAGTGCCCGCTAGGGAACCTACGTAGTCCAAGTGCCCGCTAGGGAATCTACATAGTCCAAGGGCCCCGCTAGTTAACGTAGATAGTCCAAGTGCCGCTAGTTAACCTACATAGTACAAGTGCCCGCTAGTTAACCTACATAGTACAAGTACCCGCTAGTCAACCTAGATCGTCCAAGTGCCCGCTAGGTAACCTACATAGTCCAAGGGCCCGCTAGTTAACCTACATAGTCCAATGGCCCGCTAGTTAACCTACCTTATCCAAGTGCCCGATAGGGAACCTACATAGTCCAAGTGCCCGCTAGGTAACCTACATAGTCCAAATGTCCTCTAGTTAACCTACATAGTCCAAGTACCCGATAGGGAACCTACAAAATCCAAGTGCCCGCTAGGTAACCTACGTAGTGCAAATGCCCTCTAGTTAACCTATATAGTCCAATGCCCGATTGGGGAACCTACATAATCCAAGTGCCCGCGAGGGAACCTACAGAGTCCATGTGCCCGGTAGGTAACCTAGATAGTCCAAATGCCCTCCAGGAAACCCACATAGTCCAAGTGCCCGCTATGGAACTTACATAGTCCAAGGGCCCGCTAGGGAACCTACATAGTCCAAGTGCCCGCTCTGGAACATACATAGTCCAAGTGCCCACTAGGGAATCTACATACTCCAAGGGCCCGCTAGTTAATGTAGATACTCCAAGTGCCGCTAGTTAATCTACGTAGTCCAAGGGCCCGCTAGTTAACCTACATAGTCCAAGTACCCGCTAGTTAACCTAGATCGTCCAAGTGCCTGCTAGGTAACCTACATAGTCCAAGGGCCCGCTAGTTAACCTACATAGTCCAAGGGCCCGCTAGTTAACCTACATTCTCCAAGTGCCCGATAGGGAACCTACATAGTCCAAGTGCCCTCTAGTTAACCTACATAGTCCAAGTGCCCGATAGGGAACCTACAAAATCCAAGTGCCCGCTAGGTAACCTACATAGTCCAAATGCCCTCTAGTTAACCTATATAGTCCAATGCCCGATAGGGAACCTACATAATCCAAGTGCCCGCTAGGGAACCTACAGAGTCCAAGTGCCCGCTAGGTAACCTAGATAGTCCAAATGCCTGCCAGGAAACCCACATAGTCCAAATGCCCGCTAGGGAACTTACATAGTCCAAGGGGCTCGATAGGGAACCTACATAGTCCAAGTGCCCGATAGGGAACCTACATATTCCAAGTGCCCGTTAGGGAACCTAGATAGTCCAAGTGTCCGTAGGGAACATATATAGTCCAAGTGCCCGCTAGGGAACCTACATAGTCAAAGTGCCCGCTAGGGAACCTGCATTGTCCAAGTGCCCGCTAGTTAACCTACATAGTCCAGAACACGATAGTTTACCTAGGTAATCCAAATGCCCGCTAGTTAACAAACATAGTCCAAGGGCCCGCTAGTTAACCTAGATGTTCCAAGTGCCCGCTAGTTAACCTAGATCGTCCAAGAGTCCGCTAGTTAACCTACATAGTCCAAGTTCCCGTTAGGTAACCTAGATAGTCCAAGTGCCCGCAAGGTAACCTACATAATCCAAGTGCCCGCTAGGTAACCTAGATATTCCAAGTTCCTGTTAGGTAACCTAGATAGTCCAAGTGCCTGCTAGTTAACCTACATAGTCCAAGTGCCCATTCGTTAACCTAGATAGTCCAAGTGCCCGCTAGGTAACCTAGACTGTCCAAGTGCCCTCTAGGTTACCTACATAGGCCAAGTGCACGTTCGTTAACCTAGATAGTCCAAGTGACCGCATGGTTACCTACATAGTCCAAGGGCCCGCTAGGTGACCTACATATTCCAAGTGCCCGCTAGGTAACCTAGATAGTCCAAGTGCCCGTAGGGAACCTATATAGTCCAAGTGCGCGCTAGGGAACCTACATAGTCAAAGTACCCGCTAGTTAACCTAGATAGTCCAAGTGCCCGCTAGTTAACCTAGATAGTCCAAGTGCAGCTAGTTAACCTACATAGTCCACGGTCTGCTAGTTAACCAAGATAGTCCAAGTGCCTGCTAGTTAACCTACATAGTCCAAGAACCCGCTAGTTAACCTAGATAGTCCAAGTGCCCGCTAGTTAACCTACATAGTCCAAGGGCCCGCTAGTTAACCTAGATATTCCAAGTGCCCGCTAGTTAACCTAGATAGTCCAAGTGCCCGCTAGTTAACCTAGATAGTCCAAGTGCCCGCTAGTTAACCTACATAGTCCACGGTCTGCTAGTTAACCAACATAGTCCAAGTGCCTGCTAGTTAACCTACATAGTCCAAGAACCCGCTAGTTAACCTAGATAGTCCAAGTGCCCGCTAGTTAACCTACATAGTCCAAGGTCCTGCTAGTTATCCTAGATATTCCAAGTGTCCGCTAGTTAACTTACATAGTCCAAGTTCCAGTTAGGTAACCTAGATAGTACAAGTGACCGCAAGATAACCTATATATTCCAAGTGCCCGCTAGGTAACCTTGATAGTCCAAGTGCCCGTTAGGTAACCTAGATAGTCCAAATGCCCGCTAGGTAACTTACATAGTCCAAGTTCCCCCTAGGTAACCTAGATAGTCCAAGTGCCCGTTACCTAACCTAGATAGTCCAATTGCCCGCTATGCAACATACATAGTCCAAGTGCCCTTTCGATAACCTACATAGTCCAAGTGCCCGCTTGGTTACCTAGACTGTCCAAGTGTCCGCTAGGTTACCTACATAGTCCAAAAGCACGTTCGTTAACCTAGATAGTCCATGTGCCCGCTACATAACCTACATAGTCCAAGGGCCCTCTAGGTAACCTATATACTCCAAGTGCCCGCTAGTTAACCTACATAGTCCAAGTTCCCGCTAGGTAACCTAGATAGTCCAAGTGCCCGTTACCTAACCTAGATAGTCCAATTGCCCGCTATGCAACATACATAGTCCAAGTGCCCGTTCATTAACCTAGAAGTCCAAGTGCCCGCTAGGTAACCTATATAGTCCAAGTGCCCGCTAGGTAACCTAGATAGTCCAAGGGCCTGCTAGTTAACCTACATAGTCCAAGTGCCCGGTAGTTAACTTACATAGTTCAAGTATCCGTAGGGAACCTGCATTGTCCAAGTGCCCGCTAGATAACCTACATAGTCCAAGTTCCCGCTAGGTAACCTACATAGTCCAAGTGCCCGTTACCTAACCTAGATAGTCCAAGTGTCCCCGAGGCAACCTACATAGTACAAGTGCCCGTTCATTAACCTAGAAATCCAAGTGCCCGCTAGGTAACCTAGACTGTTCAAGTGCCCGCTAGGTTACCTACATAGTCCAAGTGCCAGTTAATAACATAGATAGTCCAAGTGCCCGCTAGGTAACCTTTTGAGTCTAAGTGCCCGCTAGGTAACCTAGATAGTCCAAGTGCCTGTTAGGTAACCTAGATAGTCCAAGTGCCCGCTAGTTAACCTACATAGTCCAAGTGCCCTCTAGTTAACCTAGACAGTCCAAGTACCCACTAGGTATCCTGCATAGTCCAAGTGCCCGTTAGGTAACCTAGATATTCCAAGTGCCCGCTAGGAAACCTACATAGTCCAAGTCCCCGCTAGGTAACCTAGATAGTACAACAGCCCGTTAGTTAACCTAGATAGTCCAAGTTTCCACTAGGGAATGTACATAGTCCAAGGACCCGCTAGTTAACCTACATAGTCCAAGTGCCCGATAGGGAACCTACATAGTCCAAGTGCCCGCTGAGGAACCTACATAGTCCAAGTGCCCGATAGGGAACCTACATAGTCCAAGTGCCCGCTAAGGGACGTACATATTCCAAATGCCCGCTACGGAACCTACATAGTCCAAATGCCCATTAGGGAACTTAGTAGTCCAAGTGCCCGCTAGGGAACCTGCATCGTCCAAGTGAACGCTAGTTAATCTAGATTGTCCAAGTGCCCGCTAGTTAACCTAGATCGTCCAAGTGCCCGCTAGTTAACCTAGATAATCCAAGTGCCCGCTAGTTAACCTACATGGACCAAGGGCCCTCTAGTTAACCAAGATAGTCCAAGTGCCCGCTAGGGAACGTGCATAGTCCAAGTGCCCGCTAGGTAACCTAGATAGTCCAAGTGCCCGCTAGGTTATGTACATAGTTCAAGTGCCCGCTAGGTAACCTAGATTGTCCAAGTGCCTGCTAAGTAACCTAGATTGTCCACGTGCCCGCTAGGTAACCTAGATAGTCCAAGGTCCCGCTAGATAACCTACATAGTCCAATGCCCGATAGGGAACCTACATAGTCCAAATGCCCACTGAGGAACCTACATAGTCCAAGTGCCCGCTAGGGAACCTACATATTCCAAGTGGCCGCTAGTTAATCTAGATAGTCCAAGTGACCGCTAGGTAACCTAGACAGTCCAAGTGCCCACAAGGTATACTGCATAGTCCAAGTGCCCGTTAGGTAACCTAGATAGTCCAAGTGCCAACTAGGTAACCTACATAGTCCAAGTGGCTGCTAAGTAACCTACATAGTGCAAGTGTCCGCTAATTAACTTACATAGTCCAAGTGCACGCTAGTTAACCTAGATCGTCCAAGTGTCCACTAGTTAACCTACATAGTCCAAGTGTCCGCTAGGTAACCTAGATTGTACAACGGCCCGTTAGTTAACCTAGATAGTCCAAGTGCCCACTAGGGAACGTACATAGTCCAAGTACCCGCTAGGTAACCTAGGTAGTCCAAGTGCCCGCTAGGGTATGTACAGAGTCCAAGTGCCTGCTAGGTAACCTACATAGTCCAAGGGCCCGCTAGTCAACCTACATAGTCCAAGTGCCCGATAGGGAACCGACATAGTCCTAGTGCCCGTTAGGGAACTTAGTCGTCCAAGTGCCAGCTTGGGAACCTGCATCGTCCAAGTGCCCGCTAGTTAACCTAGATCGTCCAAGTGCCCGCTAGTTAACCTAGATCGTCCAAGTGCCCGCTAGTTAACCTACATAGACCAAGGGCCCTCTGGTTAACCTAGATAGTCCAAATGCCCGCTAGGGGACGTACATAGTCCAAGTGCCCGCTAGGTAACCTAGATAGTCCAAGTGCCCGCTAGGGTATGTACATAGTTCAAGGGCCCGCTAGGTAACCTAGATTGTCCAAGTGTCCGCTAGTTAACCTACATACTCCAAGTGCCCGCTAGGTAACCTAGATAGTCCAAGGTCCCGCTAGTTTACCTACATATTCCAATGCCCGATAGGGAACCTACATAGTCCACGTGCCGCTCAGGGACCTACATAGTCCAAGTGCCCGTTAGGAACCTAGATAGTCCAAGTGCCCGCTAAGGGACGTCCATAGTACAAGTGCCCGCTAGGGAACCTACATAGTCCAAGTGCCCGTTCGGGAACTTGGTAGTCCAAGTGCCCCCTAGGGAACCTGCATCGTCCAAGTGCCCGCTAGTTTATCTAGATAGTCCATGTGCCCGCTAGTTAACCTAGATAGTCCAAGTGCCCGCTAGTTAACCTAGATCATCCAAGTGCCCGCTAGTTACCCTAGATAGTCCAAGAGCCCGCTAGGGGACGTACATAGTCCAAGTGCCCGCTAGGGAACCTAGATTGTCCAAGTGTCCGCTAGTTAACTTACATAGTCCAAGTGCCCGCTAGGTAACCTAGATAGTCCAAGATCCCGCTAGTTAACCTACATAGTCCAATGCTCGATAGGGAACCTACATAGTCCAAGTGCCCGCTTAGGAACCTACATAGTCAAAGTGCCCGATAGGGAACCTACATATTCCAAGTGCCCGTAGGGAACCTATATAGTCCAAGTGCCCGCTGGGGAACCTGCATTGTACAAGTGCCCGCTAATTAACCTAGATAGTCCAAGTGCCCGCTAGTTAACATTGATCATCCAAGTGCCCGCTAGTTAACCTACATAGTCCAAGTGCCTGATAGGGAACCTACATAGTCCAAGTGCCTGCTGAGGAACCTACATAGTCCAAGTGCCCCATAGGGAACCTACATATTCCAAGTGCCCGTTAGGGAACCTAGATAGTCCAAGTGCCCGTTGGGAACCTATATAGTCCAAGTGCCCGCTAGGGAACCTACATAGTCAAAGTGCCCGCTAGGGAACCTGCATTGTGCAAGTGCGGGCTAGTTAACCTAGATAGTCCAAGTGCCCACTAGTTAACTTACATAGTCCAAGGTCCGCTAGTTAACCTAGATAGTCCAAGAGCCTGCTAGTTAATCTACATAGTCCAAGAACCAGCTAGTTAACCTAGATAGTCCAGGTGCCCGCTAGTTAACCTAGATAGACCAAGTGCCCGCTAGGGAACCTATCTAGTCCAAGTGCCCGATAGGGAACCTACATAGTCCAAGTGCCCGCTAGTTAACATAGATGGTCCAAGTACCCACTAGGAAACGTACATAGTCCAAAGCCCGCTAGGTAAGGTAGATAGTCCAAGTGCCTGCTAGGGAACGTACGTACTCCAAGTGCCCGCTAGGTAACCTTGATTGTCCAAGTGCCTGCTAGTTAACCTACATAGCACAGAGGCCTGCTAGGTAACCTAGTGAGTCCAAGTGCCAACTAGTTAACCTACATAGTCCAGGTTCCACGTAGGTAACCTAGATAGTCCAAGGGCCCGCTAGGTATCCTACATTGTCCTAGTGCCCCCTAGTTAACCTACATTCTCCAAGTGCCCGATAGGGAACCTATATAGTCCAAGTGCCCGCTAGGTAATCTACATAGTCCAAATGCCCGCTAGTTAGCCTACATAGTCCAAGTGCCCGATAGGGAACCTATATAATCCAAGTGCCCGCTAGGGAACCTACATAGTCCAAGTGCCCGTTAGGTAACCTAGATAGTCCAAATGCCCGCTAGTGAACCCACATAGTCCAAGTGCCCGCTAGAGAACTTACATAGTCCAAGGGCCATCTAGGGAACCTACATAGTCCAAGTGACCGTTAGTTAACCTAGATAGTCCAATTGCCCGCTAGGTAACCTAGATATTCCAAGTGCCCGCTAGGTAACCTACAAATTCTAAGTGCCTGCTAGGTAATCTATATAGTCCAAATGACCGCTAGGGAACCTACATAGTCCAAATGCCCGCTAGGTAACATAGATATTCCAAGGGCCCGCTAGGTAACCTACATAGTCCTAGTGCCCCCTAGTTAACCTACATTCTCCAAGTGCCCGATAGGGAACCTACATAGTCCAAGTGCCCGCAAGGTTACCTACAGAGTCCAAATGCCCTCTAGTTAACCTACATAGTCCAAGTGCCCGAAAGGGAACCTACAAATACAAGTGCCCACTAGGGAACCGATAGAGTCCAAGTGCCCGGTAGGTCACCTAGATAGTCCAAATGCCCGCCAGGAAACCCACATAGTCCAAGTGCCCGCTAGGGAACTTACATAGTCCAAGGGCCCGCTAGGGAACCTACATAGTCCAAGTGCCCGATAGGGAACCTACATATTCCAAGTGCCCGTTAGGTAACCTAGATAGTCCAAGTGCCCATAGGGAACATATATAGTCCAAATGCCCGCTAGGGAACCTACATAGTCAAAGTGCCTGCAAGGGAACATGCATTGTCCAATTGCCCGCTAGTTAATCTATATAGTCCAGAACCCGCTAGTTGACCTTGATAGTCCAAGTGCCCGCAAGGTAACCTACATAGTCCAAGGGCCCGCTAGGCAATCTACATACTCCAAGTGCCCGCTATGTAACCTAGATAGTCCAAGTGCCCGTTAGGTAACCTAGATTGTCCAAGTTCACCCTAGGTAACCTACATTGTCCAAGTTCCCGCTAGGTAACCTAGATGGTCCAAGTGCCCGTTACCTAACCTAGATAGTCCAAGTGCCCGCTAGGCAACCTACATAGTCCAAGTGCCCGTTCGTTAACCTAGAAGTCCAAGAGCCCGCTAGGTAACCTAGACAGTCCAAGTGCCCGCTAGGTTACCTGCATAGTCCAAGTGCCCTTTAATAGCATAGATAGTCCAAGTGCCCGCTAGGTAACCTACATAGTCCAAGGGCCCGCAAGGTAACCTTTAGAGTCCAAGTGCCCGCTACGTAACCTCGATAGTCCAAGTGCCCGTTAGGTAACCTAGATAGTCCAAGTGCCCGCTAGTTAACCTACATAGTCCAAGTGCCCGCTAGGTAACCTAGACAGTCGAAGTTCCCACTAGGTATCCTGCATAGTCCAAGAGCCCGTTAGGTAACCTAGATAGTCCAAGTGTCCGCTAGGTAACCTACATAATCCAAGTGCCGGCTAGGTAACCTAGATAGTCCATGTGCCCGTTCGTTAACCTAGATAGTCCAAGTGCCCGCTATGTAACCTAGACAGTCCAAGTGCCTGCTAGGTAACCTACATAGTCCAAGTGCCCGTTCGTTAACCTATATAGTCCAAGGGCCCACTAGTTAATCTAGATCGTCCAAGTGCCTCTAGTTAACCTACATAGTCCAAGTGCCCGCTAGGTAAACTGTATAGTCCAAATGCCCCCTAGGTAACCTAGATTGTCCAAAATCCCGCTAGGTAACCTATATAGTCCAATGGCTCGCTTGTTAACTTTGATTGTCCAAGTGCCCGCTAGTTAATCTAGATCGTTCTAGTGCCCGCTAGTTAACCTACATAGACCAAGGGCCCTCTAGTTAACCTAGATAGTCCAAGTGCCCGCTAGGTAACCTAGATAGTCCAAGTGCCCGCTACGGTATGTACATAGTTCAAGTGCCCGCTAGGTAACCTAGATTGTCCAAGTGTCCGTTAGTTAACCTACATACTCCAAGTGCCCGCTATGTAACCTAGATAGTCCAAGTGCCCGTTAGGTAACCTAGATAGTCCAAGTGCCCGCTAGGTAACCTACATAGTCCAAGTTCCCGCTAGGTAACCTAGATAGTCCAAGTGCCCGTTACCTAACCTAGATAGTCCAATTGCCCGCTATGCAACATACATAGTCCACGTGCCCGTTCGTTAACCTAGAAGTCCAAGTGCCTGCTAGGTAACCTAGACTGTCCAAGTGCCCGCTAGGTTACCTACATAGTCCAAATGCCCGTTCGGTAACCTAGATAGTGCAAGTGCCCTGTAGTTAACCTACATAGTCCAAGTGCCCGCTAGGTAACCTAGATAGTCCAAGGACCAGCTAGTTAACCTACATAGTCCCAGTGCCCGGTAGTTAACTTACATAGTTCAAGTGCCCGTAGGGAACATACATAATCCAAGTGCCCGCTAGGGAACATACAGAGTCCAAGTGCCCGCTAGTTAACCTACATAGTCCAAGCACCCGCTAGTTAACCTAGATCGTCCAAGTGTCCGCTAGTTAACCTACATAGTCCAAGTGCCCCCTAGGTAACCTAGATAGTCCAAGTGCCCGCTACGGTATGTACATAGTTCAAGTGCCCGCTAGGTAACCTAGATGTCCAAGTGTCCGCTAGTTAACCTACATACTCCAAGTGCCCGCTATGTAACCTAGATAGTCCAAGTGCCCGTTAGGTAACCTAGATAGTCCAAGTGCCCGCTAGGTAACCTACATAGTCCAAGTTCCCGCTAGGTAAACTAGATAGTCCAAGTGCCCGTTACCTAACCTAGATAGTCCAATTGCCCGCTATGCAACATACATAGTCCACGTGCCGCTTCGTTAACCTAGAAGTCCAAGTGTCCGCTAGGTAACCTAGACTGTCCAAGTGCCCGCTAGGTTACCTACATAGTCCAAATGCCCGTTCGGTAACCTAGATAGTACAAGTGCCCAGTAGTTAACCTACATAGTCCAAGTGCCCGCTAGGTAACCTAGATAGTCCAAGGGCCCGCAAGGTAACCTACATAGTCCAAGTGCCCGGTAGTTAACTTACATGGTTCAAGTGCCCGTCGGGAACATACATAGTCCAAGTGCCTGCTAGGGAACATACAGAGTCCAAGTGCCCGCTAGGGAACCTACGTAGTCCAAGTGCCCGCTAGGGAATCTACATAGTCCAAGGGCCCCGCTAGTTAACGTAGATAGTCCAAGTGCCGCTAGTTAACCTACATAGTCCAAGTGCCCGCTAGTTAACCTACATAGTCCAAGTACCCGCTAGTCAACCTAGATCGTCCAAGTGCCCGCTAGGTAACCTACATAGTCCAAGGGCCCGCTAGTTAACCTACATTATCCAAGTGCCCGATAGGGAACCTACATAGTCCAAGTGCCCGCTAGGTAACCTACATAGTCCAAATGCCCTCTAGTTAACCTACATAGTCCAAGTACCCGATAGGGAACCTACAAAATCCAAGTGCCCGCTAGGTAACCTACATAGTCCAAATGCCCTCTAGTTAACCTATATAGTCCAATGCCCGATTGGGGAACCTACATAATCCAAGTGCCCGCGAGGGAACCTACAGAGTCCATGTGCCTGGTAGGTAACCTAGATAGTCCAAATGCCCTCCAGGAAACCCACATAGTTCAAGTGCCCGCTATGGAACTTACATAGTCCAAGGGCCCGCTAGGGAACCTACATAGTCCAAGTGCCCGCTCTGGAACATACATAGTCCAAGTGCCCACTAGGGAATCTACATACACCAAGGGCCCGCTAGTTAATGTAGATACTCCAAGTGCCGCTAGTTAATCTACATAGTCCAAGGGCCCGCTAGTTAACCTACATAGTCCAAGTACCCGCTAGTTAACCTAGATCGTCCAAGTGCCTGCTAGGTAACCTACATAGTCCAAGGGCCCGCTAGTTAACCTACATAGTCCAAGGGCCCGCTAGTTAACCTACATTCTCCAAGTGCCCGATAGGGAACCTACATAGTCCAAGTGCCCTCTAGTTAACCTACATAGTCCAAGTGCCCGATAGGGAACCTACAAAATCCAAGTGCCCGCTAGGTAACCTACATAGTCCAAATGCCCTCTAGTTAACCTATATAGTTCAATGCCCGATAGGGAACCTACATAATCCAAGTGCCCGCTAGGGAACCTACAGAGTCCAAGTGCCCGCTAGGTAACCTAGATAGTCCAAATGCCTGCCAGGAAACCCATATAGTCCAAATGCCCGCTAGGGAACTTACATAGTCCAAGGGGCTCGATAGGGAACCTACATAATCCAAGTGCCCGATAGGGAACCTACATATTCCAAGTGCCCGTTAGGGAACCTAGATAGTCCAAGTGCCCGTAGGGAACATATATAGTCCAAGTGCCCGCTAGGGAATCTACATAGTCAAAGTGCCCGCTAGGGAACCTGCATTGTCCAAGTGCCCGCTAGTTAACCTACATAGTCCAGAACACGATAGTTTACCTAGGTAGTCCAAATGCCCGCTAGTTAACAAACATAGTCCAAGGGCCCGCTAGTTAACCTAGATGTTCCAAGTGCCCGCTAGTTAACCTAGATCGTCCAAGAGTCCGCTAGTTAACCTACATAGTCCAAGTTCCCGTTAGGTAACCTAGATAGTCCAAGTGCCCGCAAGGTAACCTACATAATCCAAGTGCCCGTTAGGTAACCTAGATATTCCAAGTTCCTGTTAGGTAACCTAGATAGTCCAAGTGCCTGCTAGTTAACCTACATAGTCCAAGTGCCCATTCGTTAACCTAGATAGTCCAAGTGCCCGCTAGGTAACCTAGACTGTCCAAGTGCCCTCTAGGTTACCTACATAGGCCAAGTGCACGTTCGTTAACCTAGATAGTCCAAGTGACCGCATGGTTACCTACATAGTCCAAGGGCCAGCTAGGTGACCTACATATTACAAGTGCCCGCTAGGTAACCTAGATAGTCCAAGTGCCCGTTAGGTAACCTAGATAGTCTAAGTGCCCGCTAGGTAACCTACATAGTCAAGTTCCCGCTAGGTAACCTAGATAGTCCAAGTGCCCGTTCGTTAACCTAGAAGTCCAAGTGCCCGCTAGGTAACCTAGACTGTCCAAGTGCCCGCTAGGTTACCTACATAGTCCACGTGCCCGTTAATAACATAGATAGTCCAAGTGCCCGCTAGGTAACCTACATAGTCCAAGGGCCCGCTAGTTAAACTACAAAGTCCAAGTGACTGCTAGGTAACCTAGACATTCCAAGTGCCCACAAGGTATACTGCATAATCCAAGTCCCGTTAGGTAACCTAGATAGTCCAAGTGCCCGCTAGGTTACCTACATAGTCCAAGTGCCTGCTAAGTAACCTACATAGTGCAAGTGTCCGCTAGTTAACTTACATAGTCAAAGTGCACTCTAGTTAACCTAGATCGTCCAAGTGTCCACTAGTTAACCTACATAGTCCAAGTGCCCGCTAGGTAACCTAGACAGTCCAATTGCCCCCTAGGTTACCTACATAGTCCAAGTGCACGTTCGTTAACCTAGATAGTCCAAGTGCCCGCTGGTAACCTACATAGTCCAAGGGCCCGCTAGGTAACCTTGATAGTCCAATGTCCCGCTCTAGAACCTACATAGTCCAAGTACCCGTTAGTTTACCTAGATAGTCCAAGTGCCATTAGGTAAACTAGATAGTCCAACAGCCCGGTAGGGAACCTACATACTCCAAGTACCCGCTAGGTAACGTAGATAGTTCAAGTGCCCGCTAGGTAAACTACAAAGTCTAAGTGCCCGCTAGGTAATCTATATAGTCCAAATGCCCGCTAGGGAGCCTACATAGTCCAAATGCCCGCTAGGTAACCTAGATAGTCCAAGGGCCCGCTAGGTAACCTACATAGTCCTAGTGTCCCCTAGTTAACCTACATTCTCCAAGTGCCCGATAGGGAAACTACATAGTCCAAGTGCCCGTTAGTTAACCTAGATAGTCCAAGTGCCCGCTTGGTAACCTAGATAGTCCAACAGCCCGCTAGGTAACCTACATATTCCAAGAACCCGCTAGGTAACGTAGATAGTTCAAGTGCCAGCTAGGTAACCTAGTTAGTCCAAGTGCCCACTAGGTAACCTACAAAGTCTAAGTGCCCGCTAGTTAATCTATATAGTCCAAATCCCCGCTAGGGATCCTACATAGTCCAAATGCCCGCTAGGTAACCTAGATAGTCCAAGGCCCGCTAGGTAACCTTGATAGTCCTAGTGCCCCCTAGTTAACCTACATTCTCCAAGTGCCCGATAGGGAACCTACATAGTCCAAGTGCCCGTTAGTTAACCTAGATAGTCCAAGTGCCCGCTTGGTAACCTAGATAGTCCAAGTGCCCGCTTGGTAACCTAGATAGTCCAACAGCCCGCTAGGTAACCTACAGAGTCTAAATACTCACTAGGTTATCTATATAGTCCAAATGCCCGCTAGTGAACCTACATAGTCCAAGTGCCTCCTAGGTAACCTATATCTTCCAAGTGCCTGCTAGTTAACCTAGATAGTCCAAGTGCCCGCTAGTTAACCTAGATATTCCAAGTGCCTGCTAGTTAACCTACATAATCTAAGTGCCAGTTAGCTAACCAAGATCGTCCAAGTGCCCGCTAGTTAACCTACATAGTCAATGGGCCCACTAGTTAACCTACATAGTGCAAGAGCCCGCTAGTTAACCTAGATCGTGCAAGTGTCCGCTAGTTAACCTACATAGTACAAGTGCAAGTTAGCTAACCTAGATAGTCCAAGGGCCGACTAGTTGACCTACATAGTCCAAGGGCCCGCTAGTTGACCTAGATAATCCAATTGCCCACTAGGGAATATTCATAGTTCAAGTACCAGCTAGGTAACCTAGATAGTCCAAGTGGCCGCTAGTTAACCTAGATAGTCCTAGTGCCCGTTAGTTAATCTAGATAGTCCATGTGCCCACTAGGGGACGTACTTAGTCCAAGTGCCCGTAAGTTAACCTAGATAGGCCAAGTGCCCGCTAGTTAACATTGATCATCCAAGTGCCCGCTAGTTAACCTAGATAGTCCAAGTGCATGCTAGTTAACCTAGATAGGCCAAGTGCCCTCTAGTTAACCTAGATCGTCCAAGTGCCTGCTAGTTAACCTACATAGTCCAAGGGCCCGCTAGTTGACCTACGTAGTCCAAGGTCCGCTAGTTAACCTAGATAGTTCAATTGCTCACTAGTTAACCTAGATAGTCCAAGTGCCCACTAGGTAACCTAAGTAGTCCAAATGTCCGATAGGGATCCTACATAGTCCAAGTGCCCGCTAGGTAACCTACATAGTCCAAGTGCCTGTTCGTTGACCTAGATAGTCCAAGTGCCCACTAGGTAACCTAGACTGTCCAAGTGCCCGCTAGGTAACCTAGATAGTCCAAGTGCCCGCTATGTAACCTACAGACTCTAAGTGCCCACTAGGATATCTATATAGTCCAAATGCACGCTAGTTAACCTACATAGTCCAAGTGCCCGCTAGGTAACATAGATAATCCAAGTCCCCGCTAGTTAACCTATATCATCCAAGTGCCCGCTGGTTAACCTAGATAGTCCAAGTGCCTGCTAATTAAGCTATATCGTCCAAGTGCCCGCTAGTTAACCTAGATAATCCAAGTGCCCGCTAGTTAACCTAGATATTCCAAGTGCCCGCTAGTTAACCTACATAGTCAATGGGCCCGCTAGTTAACCTACATAGTGCAAGAGCCCCCTAGTTAACCTAGATCGTGCAAGTGTCCGCTAGTTAACCTACATACTACAAGTGCAAGTTAGCTAACCTAGATAGTCCAAGGGCTCGCTAGTTGACCTACATAGTCCAAGTGCCCGCTAGGTAACCTAGATAATGCAATTGCCCACTAGGGAACATTCATAGTCCAATTGCCAGCTAGGTACCTAGATAGTCCAAGTGCCCGCTAGGTAACCTAGAGTCCAAGTGCTCGTTAGTTAACATTGATCATCCAAGTGCCCGCTAGTTAACCTAGATAGACCAACTGCATGCTAGTTAACCTAGATAGGCGAAGTGCCCCCTAGTTAACCTAGATCGTCCAAGTGCCTGCTAGTTAACCTACATAGTCCAAGGGCCCGCTAGTTGACCTACGTAGTCCAAGGTCCGCTAGTTAACCTACATAGTCCAAGTGCCCGCTAGTTAACCTAGATAATCCAAGTGCCCACTAGGTAACCTAAGTAGTCCAAATGTCCGATAGGGATCCTACATAGTCCAAGTGCCCGCTAGTTAACCTACATAGTCCAAGTGCCCGTTCGTTGACCTAGATAGTCCAAGTGCCCACTAGTTAACTTACATAGTCCAAGGTCCGCTAGTTAACCTAGATAGTCCAAGTGCCTGCTAGTTAACCTACATAGTCCAAGAACCAGCTAGTTAACCTAGATAGTCCAGGTGCCCGCTAGTTAACCAAGATAGACCAAGTGCCCGCTAGGGAACCTATCTAGTCCAAGTGCCCGATAGGGAACCTACATAGTCCAAGTGCCCGCTAGTTAACATAGATGGTCCAAGTACCCACTAGGAAACGTACATAGTCCAAAGCCCGGTAGGTAATGAAGATAGTCCAAATGCCTGCTAGGGAACGTACGTAGTCCAAGTGCCCGCTAGGTAACCTTGATTGTCCAAGTGCCTGCTAGTTAACCTACATAGCACAGAGGCCTGCTAGGTAACCTAGTGAGTCCAAGTGCCAACTAGTTAACCTACATAGTCCAGGTTCCACGTAGGTAACCTAGATAGTCCAAGGGCCCGCTAGGTATCCTACATTGTCCTAGTGCCCCCTAGTTAACCTACCTTCTCCAAGTGCCCGATAGGGAACCTATATAGTCCAAGTGCCCGCTAGGTAATCTACATAGTCCAAATGCCCGCTAGTTAGCCTACATAGTCCAAGTGCCCGATAGGGAACCTATATAATCCAAGTGCCCGCTAGGGAACCTACATAGTCCAAGTGCCCGTTAGGTAACCTAGATAGTCCAAATGCCCGCTAGTGAACCCACATAGTCCAAGTGCCCGCTAGAGAACTTACATAGTCCAAGGGCCATCTAGGGAACCTACATAGTCCAAGTGACCGTTAGTTAACCTAGATAGTCCAATTGCCCGCTAGGTAACCTAGATATTCCAAGTGCCCGCTAGGTAACCTACAAATTCTAAGTGCCCGCTAGGTAATCTATATAGTCCAAATGACCGCTAGGGAACCTACATAGTCCAAATGCCCGCTAGGTAACCTAGATATTCCAAGGGCCCGCTAGGTAACCTACATAGTCCTAGTGCCCCCTAGTTAACCTACATTCTCCAAGTGCCCGATAGGGAACCTACATAGTCCAAGTGCCCGCAAGGTTACCTACAGAGTCCAAATGCCCTCTAGTTAACCTACATAGTCCAAGTGCCCGATAGGGAACCTACAAATACAAGTGCCCACTAGGGAACCGATAGAGTCCAAGTGCCCGGTAGGTCACCTAGATAGTCCAAATGCCCGCCAGGAAACCCACATAGTCCAAGTGCCCGCTAGGGAACTTACATAGTCCAAGGGCCCGCTAGGGAACCTACATAGTCCAAGTGCCCGATAAGGAACCTACATATTCCAAGTGCCCGTTAGGTAACCTAGATAGTCCAAGTGCCCATAGGGAACATATATAGTCCAAATGCCCGCTAGGGAACCTACATAGTCAAAGTGCCTGCAAGGGAACATGCATTGTCCAATTGCCCGCTAGTTAATCTATATAGTCCAGAACCCGCTAGTTGACCTTGATAGTCCAAGTGCCCGCAAGGTAACCTACATAGTCCAAGGGCCCGCTAGGTAACCTACATACTCCAAGTGCCCGCTATGTAACCTAGATAGTCCAAGTGCCCGTTAGGTAACCTAGATTGTCCAAGTTCACCCTAGGTAACCTACATTGTCCAAGTTCCCGCTAGGTAACCTAGATGGTCCAAGTGCCCGTTACCTAACCTAGATAGTCCAAGTGCCCGCTAGGCAACCTACATAGTCCAAGTGCCCGTTCGTTAACCTAGAAGTCCAAGAGCCCGCTAGGTAACCTAGACAGTCCAAGTGCCCGCTAGGTTACCTGCATAGTCCAAGTGCCCTTTAATAGCATAGATAGTCCAAGTGCCCGCTAGGTAACCTACATAGTCCAAGGGCCCGCAAGGTAACCTTTAGAGTCCAAGTGCCCGCTACGTAACCTCGATAGTCCAAGTGCCCGTTAGGTAACCTAGATAGTCCAAGTGCCCGCTAGTTAACCTACATAGTCCAAGTGCCCGCTAGGTAACCTAGACAGTCGAAGTTCCCACTAGGTATCCTGCATAGTCCAAGAGCCCGTTAGGTAACCTAGATAGTCCAAGTGTCCGCTAGGTAACCTACATAATCCAAGTGCAGGCTAGGTAACCTAGAGAGTCCAAGTGCCCGTTCGTTAACCTAGATAGTCCAAGTGCCCGCTATGTAACCTAGACAGTCGAAGTGCCTGCTAGGTAACCTACATAGTCCAAGTGCCCGTTCGTTAACCTATATAGTCCAAGGGCCCACTAGTTAATCTAGATCGTCCAAGTGCCTCTAGTTAACCTACATAGTCCAAGTGTCCGCTAGGTAAACTGTATAGTCCAAATGCCCCCTAGGTAACCTAGATTGTCCAAAATCCCGCTAGGTAACCTAAATAGTCCAATGGCTCGCTTGTTAACTTTGATTGTCCAAGTGCCCGCTAGTTAATCTAGATCGTTCTAGTGCCCGCTAGTTAACCTACATAGACCAAGGGCCCTATAGTTAACCTAGATAGTCCAAGTGCCCGCTAGGTAACCTAGATAGTCCAAATGCCCGCTACGGTATGTACATAGTTCAAGTGCCCGCTAGGTAACCTAGATTGTCCAAGTGTCCGTTAGTTAACCTACATACTCCAAGTGCCCGCTAGGTAACCTAGATAGACCAACTGCATGCTAGTTAACCTAGATAGGGGAAGTGCCCTCTAGTTAACCTAGATCGTCCAAGTGCCTCCTAGTTAACCTACATAGTCCAAGGGCCCGCTAGTTGACCTACGTAGTCCAAGGTCCGCTAGTTAACCTACATAGTCCAAGTGCCCGCTAGTTAACCTAGATAATCCAAGTGCCCACTAGGTAACCTAAGTAGTCCAAATGTCCGATAGGGATCCTACATAGTCCAAGTGCCCGCTAGTTAACCTACATAGTCCAAGTGCCCGTTCGTTGACCTAGATAGTCCAAGTGCCCACTAGTTAACTTACATAGTCCAAGGTCCGCTAGTTAACCTACATAGTCCAAGTGCCTGCTAGTTAACCTACATAGTCCAAGAACCAGCTAGTTAACCTAGATAGTCCAGGTGCCCGCTAGTTAACCTAGATAGACCAAGTGCCCGCTAGGGAACCTATCTAGTCCAAGTGCCCGATAGGGAACCTACATAGTCCAAGTGCCCGCTAGTTAACATAGATGGTCCAAGTACCCACTAGGAAACGTACATAGTCCAAAGCCCGCTAGGTAATGTAGATAGTCCAAATGCCTGCTAGGGAACGTACGTAGTCCAAGTGCCCGCTAGGTAACCTTGATTGTCCAAGTGCCTGCTAGTTAACCTACATAGCACAGAGGCCTGCTAGGTAACCTAGTGAGTCCAAGTGCCAACTAGTTAACCTACATAGTCCAGGTTCCACCTAGGTAACCTAGATAGTCCAAGGGCCCGCTAGGTATCCTACATTGTCCTAGTGCCCCCTAGTTAACCTACATTCTCCAAGTGCCCGATAGGGAACCTATATAGTCCAAGTGCCCGCTAGGTAATCTACATAGTCCAAATGCCCGCTAGTTAGCCTACATAGTCCAAGTGCCCGATAGGGAACCTATATAATCCAAGTGCCCGCTAGGGAACCTACATAGTCCAAGTGCCCGTTAGGTAACCTAGATAGTCCAAATGCCCGCTAGTGAACCCACATAGTCCAAGTGCCCGCTAGAGAACTTACATAGTCCAAGGGCCATCTAGGGAACCTACATAGTCCAAGTGACCGTTAGTTAACCTAGATAGTCCAATTGCCCGCTAGGTAACCTAGATATTCCAAGTGCCCGCTAGGTAACCTACAAATTCTAAGTGCCTGCTAGGTAATCTATATAGTCCAAATGACCGCTAGGGAACCTACATAGTCCAAATGCCCGCTAGGTAACCTAGATATTCCAAGGGCCCGCTAGGTAACCTACATAGTCCTAGTGCCCCCTAGTTAACCTACATTCTCCAAGTGCCCGATAGGGAACCTACATAGTCCAAGTGCCCGCAAGGTTACCTACAGAGTCCAAATGCCCTCTAGTTAACCTACATAGTCCAAGTGCCCGATAGGGAACCTACAAATACAAGTGCCCACTAGGGAACCGATAGAGTCCAAGTGCCCGGTAGGTCACCTAGATAGTCCAAATGCCCGCCAGGAAACCCACATAGTCCAAGTGCCCGCTAGGGAACTTACATAGTCCAAGGGCCCGCTAGGGAACCTACATAGTCCAAGTGCCCGATAGGGAACCTACATATTCCAAGTGCCCGTTAGGTAACCTAGATAGTCCAAGTGCCCATAGGGAACATATATAGTCCAAATGCCCGCTAGGGAACCTACATAGTCAAAATGCCTGCAAGGGAACATGCATTGTCCAATTGCCCGCTAGTTAATCTATATAGTCCAGAACCCGCTAGTTGACCTTGATAGTCCAAGTGCCCGCAAGGTAACCTACATAGTCCAAGGGCCCGCTAGGTAACCTACATACTCCAAGTGCCCGCTATGTAACCTAGATAGTCCAAGTGCCCGTTAGGTAACCTAGATTGTCCAAGTTCACCCTAGGTAACCTACATTGTCCAAGTTCCCGCTAGGTAACCTAGATGGTCCAAGTGCCCGTTACCTAACCTAGATAGTCCAAGTGCCCGCTAGGTAACCTAGACAGTCCAAGTGCCCGCTAGGTTACCTGCATAGTCCAAGTGCCCTTTAATAGCATAGATAGTCCAAGTGCCCGCTAGGTAACCTACATAGTCCAAGGGCCCGCAAGGTAACCTTTAGAGTCCAAGTGCCCGCTACGTAACCTCGATAGTCCAAGTGCCCGTTAGGTAACCTAGATAGTCCAAGTGCCCGCTAGTTAACCTACATAGTCCAAGTGCCCGCTAGGTAACCTAGACAGTCAAAGTTCCCACTAGGTATCCTGCATAGTCCAAGAGCCCGTTAGGTAACCTAGATAGTCCAAGTGTCCGCTACGGTATGTACATAGTTCAAGTGCCCGCTAGGTAACCTAGATTGTCCAACTGTCCGCTAGTTAACCTACATACTCCAAGTGTCCGCTAGTTAACCTACATAGTCCAAGTGCCCCCTAGGTAACCTAGATAGTCCAAGTGCCCGCTACGGTATGTACATAGTTCAAGTGCCCGCTAGGTAACCTAGATTGTCCAAGTGTCCGCTAGTTAACCTACATACTCCAAGTGCCCTCTATGTAACCTAGATAGTCCAAGTGCCCGTTAGGTAACCTAGATAGTCCAAGTGCCCGCTAGGTAACCTACATAGTCCAAGTTCCCGCTAGGTAAACTAGATAGTCCAAGTGCCCGTTACCTAACCTAGATAGTCCAATTGCCCGCTATGCAACATACATAGTCCACGTGCCCCTTCGTTAACTTAGAAGTCCAAGTGTCCGCTAGGTAACCTAGACTGTCCAAGTGCCCGCTAGGTTACCTACATAGTCCAAATGCCCGTTCGGTAACCTAGATAGTACAAGTGCCCAGTAGTTAACCTACATAGTCCAAGTGCCCGCTAGGTAACCTAGATAGTCTAAGGGCCCGCAAGGTAACCTACATAGTCCAAGTGCCCGGTAGTTAACTTACATGGTTCAAGTGCCCGTCGGGAACATACATAGTCCAAGTGCCGGCTAGGGAACATACAGAGTCCAAGTGCCCGCTAGGGAACCTACGTAGTCCAAGTGCCCGCTAGGGAATCTACATAGTCCAAGGGCCCCCTAGTTAACGTAGATAGTCCAAGTGCCGCTAGTTAACCTACATAGTACAAGTGCCCGCTAGTTAACCTACATAGTCCAAGTACCCGCTAGTCAACCTAGATCGTCCAAGTGCCCGCTAGGTAACCTACATAGTCCAAGGGCCCGCTAGTTAACCTACATAGTCCAAGGGCCCGCTAGTTAACCTACATTATCCAAGTGCCCGATAGGGAACCTACATAGTCCAAGTGCCCGCTAGGTAACCTACATAGTCCAAATGCCCTCTGGTTAACCTATATAGTCCAATGCCCGATTGGGGAACCTACATAATCCAAGTGCCCGCGAGGGAACCTACAGGGTCCATGTGCCCGGTAGGTAACCTAGATAGTCCAAATGCCCTCCAGGAAACCCACATAGTCCAAGTGCCCGCTATGGAACTTACATAGTCCAATGGCCCGCTAGGGAACCTACATAGTCCAAGTGCCCGCTCTGGAACATACATAGTCCAAGTGCCCACTAGGGAATCTACATACTCCAAGGGCCCGCTAGTTAATGTAGATACTCCAAGTGCCGCTAGTTAATCTACATAGTCCAAGGGCCCGCTAGTTAACCTACATAGTCCAAGTACCCGCTAGTTAACCTAGATTGTCCAAGTGCCTGCTAGGTAACCTACATAGTCCAAGGGCCCGCTAGTTAACCTACATAGTACAAGGGCCCGCTAGTTAACCTACATTCTCCAAGTGCCCGATAGGGAACCTACATAGTCCAAGTGCCCTCTAGTTAACCTACATAGTCCAAGTGCCCGATAGGGAACCTACAAAATCCAAGTGCCCGCTAGGTAACCTACATAGTCCAAATGCCCTCTAGTTAACCTATATAGTCCAATGCCCGATAGGGAACCTACATAATCCAAGTGCCCGCTAGGGAACCTACAGAGTCCAAGTGCCCGCTAGGTAACCTAGATAGTCCAAATGCCCGCCAGGAAACCCACATAGTTCAAATGCCCGCTAGGGAACTTACATAGTCCAAGGGGCTCGATAGGGAACCTACATAGTCCAAGTGCCCGATAGGGAACCTACATATTCCAAGTGCCCGTTAGGGAACCTAGATAGTCCAAGTGCCCGTAGGGAACATATATAGTCCAAGTGCCCGCTAGGGAACCTACATAGTCAAAGTGCCCGCTAGGGAACCTGCATTGTCCAAGTGCCCGCTAGTTAACCTACATAGTCCAGAACACGATAGTTTACCTAGGTAGTCCAAATGCCCGCTAGTTAACAAACATAGTCCAAGGGCCCGCTAGTTAACCTAGATGTTCCAAGTGCCCGCTAGTTAACCTAGATCGTCCAAGAGTCCGCTAGTTAACCTACATAGTCCAAGTTCCCGTTAGGTAACCTAGATAGTCCAAGTGCCCGCAAGGTAACCTACATAATCCAAGTGCCCGCTAGGTAACCTAGATATTCCAAGTTCCTGTTAGGTAACCTAGATAGTCCAAGTGCCTGCTTGTTAACCTACATAGTCCAAGTGCCCATTCGTTAACCTAGATAGTCCAAGTGCCCGCTAGGTAACCTAGACTGTCCAAGTGCGCTCTAGGTTACCTACATAGGCCAAGTGCACGTTCGTTAACCTAGATAGTCTAAGTGACTGCATGGTTACCTACATAGTCCAAGGGCCCGCTAGGTGACCTACATATTCCAAGTGCCCGCTAGGTAACCTAGATAGTCCAAGTGCCCGTTAGGTAACTTAGATAGTCTAAGTGCCCGCTAGGTAACCTACATAGTCAAGTTCCCGCTAGGTAACCTAGATAGTCCAAGTGCCCGTTCGTTAACCTAGAAGTCCAAGTGCCCGCTAGGTAACCTAGACTGCCCAAGTGCCCGCTAGGTAACCTACATAGTCCAAGGGCCCGCAAGGTAACCTTTAGAGTCCAAGTGCCCGCTAGGTAACCTAGATAGTCCAAGTGCCCGTTAGGTAACCTAGATAGTCCAAGTGCCCGCTAGTTAAACTACAAAGTCCAAGTGACTGCTAGGTAACCTAGACATTCCAAGTGCCCACAAGGTATACTGCATAATCCAAGTGCCCGTTAGGTAACCTAGATAGTCCAAGTGCCCGCTAGGTTACCTACATAGTCCAAGTGCCTGCTAAGTAACCTACATAGTCCAAGTGCACGCTAGTTAACCTAGATCGTCCAAGTGTCCACTAGTTAACCTACATAGTCCAAGTGCCCGCTAGGTAACCTAGACAGTCCAATTGCCCCCTAGGTTACCTACATAGTCCAAGTGCACGTTCGTTAACCTAGATAGTCCAAGTGCCCGCTGGTAACCTACATAGTCCAAGGGCCCGCTAGGTAACCTTGATAGTCCAATGTCCCGCTCTAGAACCTACATAGTCCAAGTACCCGTTAGTTTACCTAGATAGTCCAAGTGCCATTAGGTAAACTAGATAGTCCAACAGCCCGGTAGGGAACCTACATACTCCAAGTACCCGCTAGGTAACGTAGATAGTTCAAGTGCCCGCTAGGTAAACTACAAAGTCTAAGTGCCCGCTAGGTAATCTATATAGTCCAAATGCCCGCTAGGGAGCCTTCATAGTCCAAATGCCCGCTAGGTAACCTAGATAGTCCAAGGGCCCGCTAGGTAACCTACATAGTCCTAGTGTCCCCTAGTTAACCTACATTCTCCAAGTGCCCGATAGGGAAACTACATAGTCCAAGTGCCCGTTAGTTAACCTAGATAGTCCAAGTGCCCGCTTGGTAACCTAGATAGTCCAACAGCCCGCTAGGTAACCTACATATTCCAAGAACTCGCTAGGTAATGTAGATAGTTCAAGTGCCAGCTAGGTAACCTAGTTAGTCCAAGTGCCCACTAGGTAACCTACAAAGTCTAAGTGCCCGCTAGTTAATCTATATAGTCCAAATGCCCGCTAGGGATCCTACATAGTCCAAATGCCCGCTAGGTAACCTAGATAGTCCAAGGCCCGCTAGGTAACCTTGATAGTCTTAGTGCCCCCTAGTTAACCTACATTCTCCAAGTGCCCGATAGGGAACCTACATAGTCCAAGTGCCCGTTAGTTAACCTAGATAGTCCAAGTGCCCGCTTGGTAACCTAGATAGTCCAACAGCCCGCTAGGTAACCTACAGAGTCTAAATACTCACTAGGTTATCTATATAGTCCAAATGCCCGCTAGGGAACCTACATAGTCCAAGTGCCCGCTAGGTAACCTATATCTTCCAAGTGCCTGCTAGTTAACCTAGATAGTCCAAGTGCCCGCTAGTTAACCTAGATATTCCAAGTGCCTGCTAGTTAACCTACATAATCTAAGTGCCAGTTAGCTAACCAAGATCGTCCAAGTGCCCGCTAGTTAACCTACATAGTCAATGGGCCCACTAGTTAACCTACATAGTGCAAGAGCCCGCTAGTTAACCTAGATCGTGCAAGTGTCCGTAGTTAACCTACATAGTACAAGTGCAAGTTAGCTAACCTAGATAGTCCAAGGGCCGACTAGTTGACCTACATAGTCCAAGGGCCCGCTAGTTGACCTAGATAATCCAATTGCCCACTAGGGAACATTCATAGTCCAAGTACCAGCTAGGTAACCTAGATAGTCCAAGTGGCCGCTAGTTAACCTAGATAGTCCTAGTGCCCGTTAGTTAATGTAGATAGTCCATGTGCCCACTAGGGGACGTACTTAGTCCAAGTGCCCGTAAGTTAACCTAGATAGGCCAAGTGCCCGCTAGTTAACATTGATCATCCAAGTGCCCGCTAGTTAACCTAGATAGTCCAAGTGCATGCTAGTTAACCTAGATAGGCCAAGTGCCCTCTAGTTAACCTAGATCGTCCAAGTGCCTGCTAGTTAACCTACATAGTCCAAGGGCCCGCTAGTTGACCTACGTAGTCCAAGGTCCGCTAGTTAACCTAGATAGTTCAATTGCTCACTAGTTAACCTAGATAGTCCAAGTGCCCACTAGGTAACCTAAGTAGTCCAAATGTCCGATAGGGATCCTACATAGTCCAAGTGCCCGCTAGGTAACCTACATAGTCCAAGTGCCTGTTCGTTGACCTAGATAGTCCAAGTACCCACTAGGTAACCTAGACTGTCCAAGTGCCCGCTAGGTAACCTAGAGAGTCCAAGTGCCTGCTATGTAACCTACAGAGTCTAAGTGCCCACTAGGTTATCTATATAGTCCAAATGCCCGCTTGTTAACCTACATAGTCCAAGTGCCCGCTAGGTAACATAGATAATCCAAGTGCCCGCTAGTTAACCTATATCATCCAAGTGCCCGCTGGTTAACCTAGATAATCCAAGGGCCTGCTAATTAAGCTATATCGTCCAAGTGCCCGCTAGTTAACCTAGATAGTCCAAGTGCCCGCTAGTTAACCTAGATATTCCAAGTGCCCGCTAGTTAACCTACATAGTCAATGGGCCCGCTAGTTAACCTACATAGTGCAAGAGCCCGCTAGTTAACCTAGATCATGCAAGTGTCCGCTAGTTAACCTACATACTACAAGTGCAATTAGCTAACCTAGATAGTCCAAGGGCCCGCTAGTTGACCTACATAGTCCAAGTGCCCGCTAGGTAACCTAGATAATCCAATTGCCCACTAGGGAACATTCATAGTCCAAGTGCCAGCTAGGTAACCTATATAGTCCAAGTGCCCGCTAGTTAACCTAGATAGACCAAGTGCATGCTAGTTAACCTAGATAGGCGAAGTGCCCTCTAGTTAACCTAGATCGTCCAAGTGCCTGCTAGTTAACCTACATAGTCCAAGGGCCCGCTAGTTGACCTACGTAGTCCAAGGTCCGCTAGTTAACCTACATAGTCCAAGTGCCCGCTAGTTAACCTAGATAATCCAAGTGCCCACAAGGTAACCTAAGTAGTCCAAATGTCCGATAGGGATCCTACATAGTCCAAGTGCCCGCTAGTTAACCTACATAGTCCAAGTGCCCGTTCGTTGACCTAGATAGTCCAAGTGCCCGCTAGGTAACCTAGATAGTCCAAGTGCCCGCTAGGTAATCTAGAGTCCAAGTGCTCGCTAGTTAACCTACATAGTCCAAGTGCCCGCTATGTAACCTAGATAGTCAAAGTGCCCGCTAGGTAACCTAGATAGTCCAAGTGCCCGCTAGGTAACTTACATTGTCCAAGATCCCGCTGGGTAACATAGATAGTCCAAGTGCCCGTTACCTAACCTAGATAGTCCAAGTGCCCGGTAAGCAACCTACATAGTCCAAGTGCCCGTTCGTTAACCTAGAATTCAAGTGCCCGCTAGGTAACCTAGACAGTCCAAGTGCCCGCTAGGTTACCTGCATATTCCAAGTGCCCGTTTGTTAACATTGATAGTCCAAGTGACCGCTAGGTAACCTAGACAGTCCAAGTGCACGCTAGGTTACCTGAATATTCCAAGTGCCCGTTCGTTAACATTGATAGTCCAAGTGCCCACTAGGTAACCTACATAGTCCAAGTGCCCGTTCGTTATCATTGATAGTCCAAGTGCCCACTAGGTAACCTACATAGTCCAAGTGCCCGCTAGGTAACCTATATAATCCAAGTGCCCGCTAGGTAACCTACATAGTCCAAGGGCCCGCTAGTTAACCTAGATAGTCCAAGTGTCCTCTAGTTAACCTACATAGTCCAAGTGCCCGCTAGTTAACCTACATACCAAGTGCCCGCTACGTAACCTAGATAGTCCAAGGGCACGCTAGTTAACCTTCATAATCCATGTGCCCTCTAAGGAACATACATAGTCCAAGTGCACGCTAGTTAACCTAGATAGTCCAAGTGACCGCTACATAACTTAGATAGTCCAAGTGCCCGCTAGGTAACCTAGATAGTGCAAGTGACCGCTAGTTAACCTAGATAT
Organism: Tenrec ecaudatus; assembly: GCF_050624435.1. Taxonomy (NCBI): domain Eukaryota; kingdom Metazoa; phylum Chordata; class Mammalia; order Afrosoricida; family Tenrecidae; genus Tenrec; species Tenrec ecaudatus. The sequence goes on along the minus strand of NC_134530.1, from coordinate 270,338,736 downwards.
TTCAAGTACCCGCTAGGTAACCTAGATCATCCAATGGCCCCCTAGTTAGCCACATAGTCCAAGTGCCCGCTAGTTAACCTACATACCAAGTGCCCGCTACGCAACCTAGATAGTCCAAGGGCAGGCTAGTTAACCTTCATAGTGCAAGTGCCCGCTAAGGAACATACATAGTCCAAGTGCACGGTAGTTAACCTAGATAGTCCAAGTGCCCGCTACATAACTTAGATAGTCCAAGTGCCTGCTAGGTAACGTACATAGTCCAAGTGCCCGCTGGGTAACCTAGATAGTGCAAGTGAAGGCTAGTTAACCTAAATATTTCAAGTACCCTCTATGTAACCTAGATTGTCCAAGGGCCCCCTAGTTAGCCTACATAGTCATAGTGACCGCTAGGTAACTTAGATACTCTAAGTGCCCTTTAGGGAACCTAGATAGTCCAAGGGCCCGCTAGTAAACCTATATAGTCCATGGGCCCACTAGTTAACCTACATAGTGGAAGTGTCCTCTAGTTAACCTACATATTCCAAGTGCCCGGTAGTTAACCTACATAATCTAAGTGCCCGTTAGCTAACCTAGATAGTCCAGGGCCCGCTAGTTGACCTACATAGTCCAAGTGCCAGCTTGGTAACCTAGATAGTACAAGTGCCCGCTAGGGAACCTAGATATCCAAGTGCCTGTTAGCTAACATAGATAGTCCAAGTAGCGGCTAGGTAACCTATATAGTCCACGTGCCCTTTCGTTAACCTAGATAATCCAAATGCCTGGTAGGTAACCTAGACAGTCCAAGTGCCCGCTAGTTAACCTACATAGTCCAAGTGCCCGATAGGGAACCTACATAATCCAAGTGCCCTCTAGGGAACCTACATAGTCCAAGTGCCCGCTAGGCAACCTACACAATCCAAGTGCCCGTTAGTTAACCTAGATAGTCAAAGTGCCTGCTACGTAACCTAGATAGTCCAAAGCTCGCTAGGTAACCTACATAGTCCAAGTGCCCTCTAGGTAACCTAAATAGTCCAAATGCCCGCTAGGGAAAATACATAATCCAAGTGCCCGCTAGTAAACCCAGATAGTCCTAGTGCCCGTTATTAACCTAGATCGTCCAACTGCCCACTAGGTGACGTACATAGTCCAAGTGCCTGCTAGGTAACCTAGATAGTCAAAGTGCCCGCTAGTTAACCTAAGTAGTACAAATGTCCGATAGGGATCCTACATAGTCCAAGTGCCCGCTAGGTAACCTACATAGTCCAAGTGCCCGTTCGTTAACTTAGATAGTCAAAGTGCCCGCTAGGTAACCTAGACAGTCCAAGTGCCCGCTAAGTTACCTACATAGTCGAAGTGCCCTTTCGTTAACCTAGATAGTCCAAGTGCCCGCTAGGTTACCTAGACAGTCCAAGTGCCCGCTAGTTAACCTACATAGTCCAAGTGCCCGATAGGGAATCTACATAATACAAGTGCCCGATAGGGAACCTACATAATCCAAGTGCCCGCTAGGGAACCTACATAGTCCAAGTGCCCGCTAGGCAACCTACATAGTCCAAGTGCCCGTTATTTATCCTAGATAGTCAAAGTGCCTGCTAGGTAACCTAGATAGTCCAAGTGCCCGCTAGGTAACCTACATAGTCCAAGTTCCCGATGGTAACCTAAATAGTCCAAATGCCCGCTAGGGAGACTACATAGTCCAAGTGCCCGCTAGTTTACCTAGATAGTCCAAGTGCCTGCTAGTAAACCTACATAGTGCAAGGGCCCGCTAGTTAACCTAGATTGTGCAAGTGTCCGCTAGTTAACATACATAGTCCACGTGCCCGCTAGGTAACCTAGATATTCCAAGTGCCCGCTAGGGATCCTTCATAATCTAAGTGCCTGCTAGGTAACCTAGATAGTCCAAGTGCCCGCTAGTTAACCTAGATAGTCAAAGTGCCCGCTAGTTAACCTACATAGTCCAAGTGCCTGCTAGGTAAACTACATAGTCCAAGTGCCCACTAGGTAACCTAGACAGTCCAATTGCCCGCTAGTTAACCTAGACAGTCCAAGTACCCGATAGGGAACCTACATAGTCCAAGTGCCCGCTAGGGAACCTACATAGTCCAAGTGCTCGCTAGGTAACCTAGATAGTCCAATTGCCCGTAAGCTAACCTAGAGAGTCGATGTGTCCGCTAGTTAACCTACATAGTCCAAGTGCCCGTTCGTTAACCTAGATAGGACAAGTGCCCGCTAGGTAACCTAGACAGTCCAAGTGCCCGCTAGGTTACCTACATAGTCCAAGTTCACGTTCGTTAACCTAGATTGTCCAAGTGCCCGCTGGTAACCTACATACCAAGGGCCCGCTAGGTAACCTTGATAGTCCAATGGCCCGCTCTAGAACCTGTATAATCCAAGTGCCCGATAGTTAACCTAGATAGTCCAAGTGCCCTTAGGTAACCTAGATAGTCCAACAGCCCGGTAGGCAACATACATACACAAAGTACCCGCTAGGTAACGTAGATAGTTCAAGTGCCAGCTAGGTAACCTAGATAGTCCAAGTGCCCGCTAGGTAACCTACAAAGTCTAAGTGCCCGCTAGGTAATCTATATAGTCCAAATGCCCGCTAGGGAGCCTACATAGTCCAAATGCCCGCTAGATAACCTAGATAGTCCAAGGGCCCGCTAGGTAACCTACATAGTCCTAGTGCCCCCTAGTTAACCTACATTCTCCAAGTGCCCGATAGGGAAACTAAATAGTCCAAGTGCCCGTTAGTTAACCTAGATAGTCCAAGTGCCCGCTTGGTAACCTAGGTAGTCCAACAACCCGCTAGGAAACCTACATACTCCAAGAATCCGCTAGGTTACGTAGATAGTTCAAGTGCCAGCTAGGTAACCTAGATAGTCCAAGTGCCTGCTAGGTAACCTACAGAGTCTAACTGCCCGCTAGGTTTTCTATATTGTCCAAATGCCCGCTAGGGAACCTACATAGTCGAAGTGCCTGTTCGTTAACCTAGATAGTCCAAGTGCCCGCTAGGAAACCTACATAGCCCAAGGGTCCTCTAGGTAACCTAGATAGTCCAAGTGCCCGCTAGGTAACCTAGAGTCCAAGTGCTCGCTAATTAACCTACATAGTCCATGTGCCCGCAAGGTAAACTAGATAATCCAAGTGCCCGCTAAGGATCATACATAGTCGAAGTGCACGCTAGTTAACTTAGATAGTACAAGTGCCCGCTAGTTAACCTGGATAGTCCTAGTGCCGCTAGGTAACCTACATAGTGCAAGTGTCCCCTAGTTAACCTACATAGTCCAAGTGCCCGCTAGTTAACATAGATAGTCCAAGTGCCCGCTAGGGAACGTACATAGTCCAAGTGCCCGCTAGGTAACCTAGAGAGTGCAAGTGCCCGGTAGTTAACTTACATAGTTCAAGTGTCCGTAGGTAACATACATAGTCCAAGTGCCTGCTAGGTAACATAGATAGTCCAAATGCCCGCTAGGGAACCCACATAGTCCAAGTGCCCGCTAGGGAATTTACATAGTCCAATGGCCGGTACGGAACCTACATAGTCCAAGTGCCCGTTAGTTAACCTAGATAGTCCAAGTGCCCGTTAGGCAACCTAGATAGTCCAACAGCCCGCTAGGTAACCTACATATTCCAAGAACCCGCTAGGTAACGTAGATAGTTCAAGTGCCAGCTAGGTAACCTAGATAGTCCAAGTGCCCGCTAGGTAACCTGCAAAGTCTAAGTACCCGCTAGGTATTCTATATAGTCCAAATGCCCGCTAGGGAGCCTACATAGTCCAAATGCCCGCTAGGTAACCTAGATAGTCCAAGGCCCCGCTAGGTAACCTTGATAGTCCTAGTGCCCCCTAGTTAACCTACATTCTCCAAGTGCCCGATAGGGAACCTACATAGTCCAAGTGCCCGCTTGGTAACCTAGATAGTCCAAGTGCCCGCTTGGTAACCTAGATAGTCCAACAGCCCGCTAGGTAACCTACAGAGTCTAAATACCCACTAGGTTATCTATATAGTCCAAATGCCCGCTAGGGAACCTACATAGTCCAAGTGCCCGCTAGGTAACATTGTTAATCCAAGTGCCCGCTAATTAACCTATATCGTCCAAGTGCCCGCTTTTTAACCTAGATAGTCCAAGTGCCCGCTAGTTAACCTATATCTTCCAAGTGCCTGCTAGTTAACCTAGATAGTCCAAGTGCCCGCTAGTTAACCTAGATATTCCAAGTGCCCGCTAGTTAACCAACACAATCTAAGGCCCAGTTAGCTAACCTAGATCGTCCAAGTGCCCGCTAGTTAACCTACATAGTCAATGGGCCCGCTAGTTAACCTACATAGTGCAAGAGCCCGCTAGTTAACCTAGATCGTGCAAGTGTCCGCTAGTTAACCTACATAGTACAAGTGCAAGTTAGCTAACCTAGATAGTCCAAGGGCCCGCTAGTTGACCTACATAGTCCAAGTGCCCGCTAGGTAACCTAGATAATCCAATTGCCCACTAGGGAACATTCATAGTCCAAGTACCAGCTAGGTAACCTAGATAGTCCAAGTGCCCGATAGTTAACCTAGATAGTCCTAGTGCCCGTTAGTTAATCTAGATAGTCCATGTGCCCACTAGGGGACGTACTTAGTCCAAGTGCCGTAAGCTAACTTAGATAGTCCAAGTGCCCGCTAGTTAACATTGATCATCAAAGTGCCCGCTAGTTAACCTAGATAGTCCAAGTGCATGCTAGTTAACCTAGATAGGCCAAGTGCCCTCTAGTTAACCTAGATTGTCCAAGTGCCTGCTAGTTAACCTACATAGTCCAAGGGCCCGCTAGTTGACCTACGTAGTCCAAGGTCCGCTAGTTAACCTAGATAGTTCAATTGCTCGCTAGTTAACCTACATAGTCCAAGTGCCCGCTAGTTAACCTAGATAGTCCAAGTGCCCACTTGGTAACCTAAGTAGTCCAAATGTCCGATAGGGATCCTACATAGTCCAAGTGCCCGCTAGGTAACCTACATAGTCCAAGTGCCCGTTCGTTGACCTAGATAGTCCAAGTGCCCGCTAGGTAAAATAGACTGTCCAAGTGCCCGCTAGGTAACCTAGATAGTCCAAGTGCCCGCTAGGTAACCTACAGAGTATATGTGCCCACTAGGTTATCTATATAGTCCAAATGCCCGCTAGTTAACCTACATAGTCCAAGTGCCCGCTTGGTAACATAGATAATCCAAGTGCCCGCTAGTTAACCTATATCGTCCAAGTGCCCGCTGGTTAACCTAGATAGTCCAAGTGCCTGCTAGTTAAGCTATATCGTCCAAGTGCCCGCTAGTTAACCTAGATAGTCCAAGTGCCCGCTAGTTAACCTAGATATTCCAAGTGCCCGCTAGTTAACCTACATAGTCAATGGGCCCGCTAGTTAACCTACATAGTGCAAGAGCCCGCTAGTTAACCTAGATCGTGCAAGTGTCCGCTAGTTAACCTACATAGTACAAGTGCAAGTTAGCTAACCTAGATAGTCCAAGGGCCCGCTAGTTGACCTACATAGTCCAAGTGCCCGCTAGGTAACCTAGATAATCCAATTGCCCACTAGGGAACATTCATTGTCCAAGTGACAGCTAGATAACCTAGATTGTCCAAGTGCCCGCTAAGTAACCTAGAGTCCAAGTGCTCGCTAGTTAACATTGATCATCCAAGTGCCCGCTAGTTAACCTAGATAGACCAAGTGCATGCTAGTTAACCTAGATAGGCGAAGTGCGCTCTAGGTAACCTAGATCGTCCAAGTTCCTGCTAGTTAACCTACATAGTCCAAGGGCCCGCTAGTTGACCTACGTAGTCCAAGGTCCCTTAGTTAACCTAGATAGTCCAAGGGCTCGCTAGTTAACCTACATAGTCCAAGTGCCCGCTAGTTAACCTAGATAATCCAAGTGCCCACTAGGTAACCTAAGTAGTACAAATGTCTGATAGGGGTCCTATATAGTCAAAGTGCCCGCTAGGTAACCTAGAGTCTAAGTGCTCGCTAGTTAACCCACATAGTCCAAGTGCTCGCTATATAACCTAGATAGTCAAAGTGCCCGTTAGGTAACCTAGATAGTCCAAGTGCCCGCTAGGTAACTTACATTGTCCAAGTTCCCGCTGGGTAACCTAGATAGTCCAAGTGCCCGTTACCTAACCTAGATAGTCCAAGTGCCCGGTAAGCAACCTACATAGTGCAAGTGCCCGTTCGTTAACCTAGAAGTCAAGTGCCCTCTAGGTAACCTAGACAGTCCAAGTGCCCGCTAGGTTGACTGCATATTCCAAGTGCCCGTTCGTTAACATTGATAGTCCAAGTGCCCGCTAGGTAACCAGGACAGTCCAAGTGCCCGCTAGGTTACCTGCATATTGCAAGTGCCCGTTCGTTAACATTGATAGTCCAAGTGCCCACTAGGTAACCTACATAGTCCAAGTGCCCGCTAGGTAACCTATATTGTCCAAGTGACCGCTAGGTAACCTAGATAGTCCAAGTGTCCTCTAGTTAACCTACATAGTCCAAGCGCCCGCCAGTTAACCTACATACCAAATGCCCGATACGTAACCTAGAAAGTCCAAGGGCACGCTAGTTAACCTTCATAGTCCAAGTGCCCGCTAAGGAACATACATAGTCCAAGTGCACGCTAGTTAACCTAGATAGTCCAAGTGCCTGCTAGGTAACGTACATAGTCCAAGTGCCCGCTAGGTAACCTAGATAGTGCAAGTGACCGCTAGTTAACCTAAATATTTCAAGTACCCGCTAGGTAACCTAGATCGTCCAAGGGCCCCTTAGTTAGCCTACATAGTCCAAGTGCCCGCTAGGTAACTTAGATACTCTAAGTGCCCTTTAGGGAACCTAGATAGTCCAAGGGCCCGCTAGTAAACCTATGTAGTCCATGGGCCCATTAGTTAACCTACATAGTGGAAGTGTCCGCTAGTTAACCTACATATTCCAAGTGCCCGGTAGTTAACCTACATAATCTAAGTGCCCGTTAGCTAACCTAGATAGTCCAGGGCCCGCTAGTTGACCTACATAGTCCAAGTGCCAGCTTGGTAACATAGATAGTACAAGTGCCCGCTAGGGAACCTAGATATCCAAGTGCCTGTTAGCTAACCTAGATAGTCCAAGTAGCGGCTAGGTAACCTATATAGTCCACGTGCCCTTTCGTTAACCTAGATAATCCAAATGCCTGCTAGGTAACCTAGACAGTCCAAGTGCCCGCTAGTTAACCTACATAGTCCAAGTGCCCGATAGGGAACCTACATAATCCAAGTGCCCTCTAGGGAACCTACATAGTCCAAGTGCCCGCTAGGTAACCTACACAATCCAAGTGCCCGTTAGTTAACCTAGATAGTCAAAGTGCCTGCTACGTAACCTAGATAGTCCAAGCGCTCGCTAGGTAACCTACATAGTCCAAGTGCCCTCTTGGTAACCTAAATAGTCCAAATGCCCGCTAGGGAAAATACATAATCCAAGTGCCCGCTAGTAAACCCAGATAGTCCTAGTGCCCGTTATTAACCTAGATCGTCCAACTGCCCACTAGGTGACGTACATAGTCCAAGTGACTGCTAGGTAACCTAGATAGTCAAAGTGCCCGCTAGTTAACCTAAGTAGTACAAATGTCCGATAGGGATCCTACATAGTCCAAGTGCCCGCTAGGTAACCTACATAGTCCAAGTGCCCGTTCGTTAACTTAGATAGTCAAAGTGCCCGCTAGGTAACCTAGACAGTCCAAGTGCCCGCTAAGTTACCTACATAGTCGAAGTGCCCGTTCGTTAACCTAGATAGTCCAAGTGCCCGCTAGGTTACCTAGACAGTCCAAGTGCCCGCTAGTTAACCTACATAGTCCAAGTGCCCGATAGGGAATCTACATAATACAAGTGCCCGATAGGGAACCTACATAATCCAAGTGCCCGCTAGGGAACCTACATAGTCCAAGTGCCCGCTAGGCAACCTACATAGTCCAAGTGCCCGTTATTTATCCTAGATAGTCAAAGTGCCTGCTAGGTAACCTAGATAGTCCAAGTGCCCGCTAGGTAACCTACATAGTCCAAGTTCCCGATGGTAACCTAAATAGTCCAAATGCCCGCTAGGGAAACTACATAGTCCAAGTGCCCGCTAGTTAACCTAGATAGTCCAAGTGACTGCTAGTAAACCTACATAGTGCAAGGGCCCGCTAGTTAACCTAGATTGTGCAAGTGTCCGCTAGTTAACATACATAGTCCACGTGCCCGCTAGGTAACCTAGATAGTCCAAGTGCCCGCAAGGGATCCTTCATAATCTAAGTGCCTGCTAGGTAACCTAGATAGTCCAAGTGCCCGCCAGTTAACCTAGATAGTCAAAGTGCCCGCTAGTTAACCTACATAGTCCAAGTGCCTGCTAGGTAAACTACATAGTCCAAGTGCCCACTAGGTAACCTAGACAGTCCTATTGCCCGCTAGTTAACCTAGACAGTCCAAGTACCCGATAGGGAACCTACATAGTCCAAGTGCCCGCTAGGGAACCTACATAGTCCAAGTGCTCGCTAGGTAACCTAGATAGTCCAATTGCCCGTAAGCTAACCTAGATAGTCGATGTGTCCGCTAGTTAACCTACATAGTCCAAGTGCCCGTTCGTTAACCTAGATAGGACAAGTGCCCGCTAGGTAACCTAGACAGTCCAAGTGCCCGCTAGGTTACCTACATAGTCCAAGTGCACGTTCGTTAACCTAGATAGTCCAAGTGCCCGCTGGTAACCTACATACCAAGGGCCCGCTAGGTAACCTTGATAGTCCAATGGCCCGCTCTAGAACCTATATAGTCCAAGTGCCCGTTAGTTAACCTAGATAGTCCAAGTGCCCTTAGGTAACCTAGATAGTCCAACAGCCCGGTAGGCAACATACATACTCCAAGTACCCGCTAGGTAACGTAGATAGTTCAAGTGCCAGCTAGGTAACCTAGATTGTCCAAGTGCCCGCTAGGTAAACTGCAAAGTCTAAGTGCCCGCTAGGTAATCTATATAGTCCAAATGCCCGCTAGGGAGCCTACATAGTCCAAATGCCCGCTAGATAACCTAGATAGTCCAAGGGCCCGCTAGGTAACCTACATAGTCCTAGTGCCCCCTAGTTAACCTACATTCTCCAAGTGCCCGATAGGGAAACTACATAGTCCAAGTGCCCGTTAGTTAACCTAGATAGTCGAAGTGCACGCTAGTTAACTTAGATAGTCCAAGTACCCTCTAGGTAACCTAGATAGTCCAAGTGCCCGCTAGGTAATCTAGAGTCCAAGTGTTCGCTAGTTAACCTACATAGTCCATGTGCCCGCAAGGTAAACTAGATAGTTCAAGTGCCCGCTAAGGAACATACATAGTCGAAGTGCACGCTAGTTAAATTAGATAGTCCAAGTGCCCGCTAGTTAACCTAGATAGTCCTAGTGCCGCTAGGTAACCTACATAGTGCAAGTGTCCCCTAGTTAACCTACATAGTCCAAGTGCCCGCTAGTTAACATAGATAGTCCAAGTGCCCGCTAGGGAACGTACATAGTCCAAGTGCCCGCTAGGTAACCTAGATAGTGCAAGTGCCCGGTAGTTAACCTACATAGTCCAAGTGCCTGGTAGTTAACTTACATAGTTCAAGTGTCCGTAGGTAACATACATAGTCCAAGTGCCTGCTAGGTAACCTAGATAGTCCAAAGGCCCGCTAGGGAACCCACATAGTCCAAGTGCCCGCTAGGGAATTTACATAGTCCAATGGCCCGGTACGGAACCTACATAGTCCAAGTGCCAGTTAGTTAACCTAGATAGTCCAAGTGCCCGTTAGGCAACCTAGATAGTCCAACAGCCCGCTAGGTAACCTACATATTCCAAGAACCCGCTAGGTAACGTAGATAGTTCAAGTGCCAGCTAGGTAACCTAGATAGTCCAAGTGCCCGCTAGGTAACCTGCAAAGTCTAAGTGCCCGCTAGGTATTCTATATAGTCCAAATGCCCGCTAGGGAGCCTACATAGTCCAAATGCCCGCTAGGTAACCTAGATAGTCCAAGGCCCCGCTAGGTAACCTTGATAGTCCTAGTGCCCCCTAGTTAACCTACATTCTCCAAGTGCCCGATAGGGAACCTACATAGTCCAAGTGCCCGCTTGGTAACCTAGATAGTCCAAGTGCCCGCTTGGTAACCTAGATAGTCCAACAGCCCGCTAGGTAACCTACAGAGTCTAAATACCCACTAGGTTATCTATATAGTCCAAATGCCCGCTAGGGAACCTACATAGTCCAAGTGCCCGCTAGGTAACATTGTTAATCCAAGTGCCCGCTAATTAACCTATATCGTCCAAGTGCCCGCTTTTTAACCTAGATAGTCCAAGTGCCCGCTAGTTAACCTATATCTTCCAAGTGCCTGCTAGTTAACCTAGATAGTCCAAGTGCCCGCTAGTTAACCTAGATATTCCAAGTGCCCGCTAGTTAACCTACACAATCTAAGGGCCAGTTAGCTAACCTAGATCGTCCAAGTGCCCCCTAGTTAACCTACATAGTCAATGGGTCCGCTAGTTAACCTACATAGTGCAAGAGCCCGCTAGTTAACCTAGATCGTGCAAGTGTCCGCTAGTTAACCTACATAGTACAAGTGCAAGTTAGCTAACCTAGATAGTCCAAGGGCCGACTAGTTGACCTACATAGTCCAAGTGCCCGCTAGTTAACCTAGATAGTCCTAGTGCCCATTAGTTAATCTAGATAGTCCATGTGCCCACTAGGGGACGTACTTAGTCCAAGTGCCCGTAAGCTAACCTAGATAGTCCATGTGCCCGCTAGTTAACACTGATCATCCAAGTACCCGCTAGTTAACCTAGATAGTCCAAGTGCAGGCTAGTTAACCTAGATAGGCCAAGTGCCCTCTAGTTAACCTAGATAGTCCAAGTGCCCGCTGGTAACCTACATACCAAGGGCCCGCTAGGTAACCTTGATAGTCCAATGGCCCGCTCTAGAACCTATATAGTCCAAGTGCCCGTTAGTTAACCTAGATAGTCCAAGTGCCCTTAGGTAACCTAGATAGTCCAACAGCCCGGTAGGCAACATACATACTCCAAGTACCCGCTAGGTAACGTAGATAGTTCAAGTGCCAGCTAGGTAACCTAGATTGTCCAAGTGCCCGCTAGGTAAACTACAAAGTCTAAGTGCCCGCTAGGTAATCTATATAGTCCAAATGCCCGCTAGGGAGCCTACATAGTCCAAATGCCCGCTAGGTAACCTAGATAGTCCAAGGGCCCGCTAGGTAACCTACATAGTCCTAGTGCCCCCTAGTTAACCTACATTCTCCAAGTGCCCGATAGGGAAACTACATAGTCCAAGTGCCCGTTAGTTAACCTAGATAGTCGAAGTGCACGCTAGTTAACTTAGATAGTCCAAGTACCCTCTAGGTAACCTAGATCGTCCAAGTGCCCGCTAGGTAACCTAGAGTCCAAGTGTTCGCTAGTTAACCTACATAGTCCATGTGCCCGCAAGGTAAACTAGATAGTTCAAGTGCCCGCTAAGGAACATACATAGTCGAAGTGCACGCTAGTTAAATTAGATAGTCCAAGTGCCCGCTAGTTAACCTAGATAGTCCTAGTGCCGCTAGGTAACCTACATAGTGCAAGTGTCCCCTAGTTAACCTACATAGTCCAAGTGCCCGCTAGTTAACATAGATAGTCCAAGTGCCCGCTAGGGAACGTACATAGTCCAAGTGCCCGCTAGGTAACCTAGATAGTGCAAGTGCCCGGTAGTTAACCTACATAGTCCAAGTGCCTGGTAGTTAACTTACATAGTTCAAGTGTCCGTAGGTAACATACATAGTCCAAGTGCCTGCTAGGTAACCTAGATAGTCCAAAGGCCCGCTAGGGAACCCACATAGTCCAAGTGCCCGCTAGGGAATTTACATAGTCCAATGGCCCGGTACGGAACCTACATAGTCCAAGTGCCCGTTAGTTAACCTAGATAGTCCAAGTGCCCGTTAGGCAACCTAGATAGTCCAACAGCCCACTAGGTAACCTACATATTCCAAGAACCCGCTAGGTAACGTAGATAGTTCAAGTGCCAGCTAGGTAACCTAGATAGTCCAAGTGCCCGCTAGGTAACCTGCAAAGTCTAAGTGCCCGCTAGGTATTCTATATAGTCCAAATGCCCGCTAGGGAACCTACATAGTCCAAGTGCCCGCTAGGTAACATTGTTAATCCAAGTGCCCGCTAATTAACCTATATCGTCCAAGTGCCCGCTTTTTAACCTAGATAGTCCAAGTGCCCGCTAGTTAACCTATATCTTCCAAGTGCCTGCTAGTTAACCTAGATAGTCCAAGTGCCCGCTAGTTAACCTAGATATTCCAAGTGCCCGCTAGTTAACCTACACAATCTAAGGGCCAGTTAGCTAACCTAGATCGTCCAAGTGCCCCCTAGTTAACCTACATAGTCAATGGGTCCGCTAGTTAACCTACATAGTGCAAGAGCCCGCTAGTTAACCTAGATCGTGCAAGTGTCCGCTAGTTAACCTACATAGTACAAGTGCAAGTTAGCTAACCTAGATAGTCCAAGGGCCGACTAGTTGACCTACATAGTCCAAGTGCCCGCTAGTTAACCTAGATAGTCCTAGTGCCCATTAGTTAATCTAGATAGTCCATGTGCCCACTAGGGGACGTACTTAGTCCAAGTGCCCGTAAGCTAACCTAGATAGTCCATGTGCCCGCTAGTTAACACTGATCATCCAAGTACCCGCTAGTTAACCTAGATAGTCCAAGTGCAGGCTAGTTAACCTAGATAGGCCAAGTGCCCTCTAGTTAACCTAGATCGTCCAAGTGCCTGCTAGTTAACCTACATAGTCCAAGGGCCCGCTAGTTGACCTACGTAGTCCAAGGTCCGCTAGTTAACCTAGATAGTCCAAGTGCCCACTTGGTAACCTAAGTAGGCCAAATGTCCGATAGGGATCCTACATAGTCCAAGTGCCCGCTAGGTAACCTACATAGTACAAGTGCCCGTTCGTTGACCTAGATATTCCAAGTGCCCGCTAGGTAAACTAGACTGTCCAAGTGCCCGCTAGGTAACCTAGATAGTCCAAGTGCCTGCTAGGTAACCTAGATAGTCCAAATGCCCGCTAGGGAACCCACATAGTCCAAGTGCCCGCTAGGGAATTTACATAGTCCAATGGCCCGGTACGGAACCTACATAGTCCAAGTGCCCGTTAGGCAACCTAGATAGTCCAACAGCCCGCTAGGTAACCTACATATTCCAAGAACCCGCTAGGTAACGTAGATAATTCAAGTGCCAGCTAGGTAACCTAGATAGTCCAAGTGCCCGCTAGGTAACCTGCAAAGTCTAAGTGCCCGCTAGGTAATCTATATAGTCCAAATGCCCGCTAGGGAGCCTACATAGTCCAAATGCCCGCTAGGTAACCTAGATAGTCCAAGGTCCCGCTAGGTAACCTTGATAGTCCTAGTGCCCCCTAGTTAACCTACATTCTCCAAGTGCCCGGTGGTAACCTAGATAGTCCAAGTGCCCGCTTGGTAACCTAGATAGTCCAACAGCCCGCTAGGTAACCTACAGAGTCTAAATACCCACTAGGTTATCTATATAGTCCAAATGCCTGCTAGGGAACCTACATAGTCCAAGTGCCCGCTAGGTAACATTGTTAATCCAAGTGCCCGCTAATTAAACTATATCGTCCAAGTGCCCGCTTTTTAACCTAGATAGTCCAAGTGACCGCTAGTTAACTTATATCTTCCAAGTGCCTGCTAATTAACCTAGATAGTCCAAGTGCCCGCTAGTTAACCTTGATATTCCAAGTGCCCGCTAGTTAACCTACATAATCTAAGGGCCAGTTAGCTAACCTAGATCGTCCAAGTGCCCCCTAGTTAACCTACATAGTCAATGGGCCCGCTAGTTAACCTACATAGTGCAAGAGCCCGCTAGTTAACCTAGATCGTGCAAGTGTCCGCTAGTTAACCTACATAGTACAAGTGCAAGTTAGCTAACCTAGATAGTCCAAGGGCCGACAAGTTGACCTACATAGTCCACGTGCCCGCTAGGTAACCTAGATAATCCAATTGCCCACTAGGGAACATTCATAGTCCAAGTACCAGCTAGGTAACCTAGATAGTCCAAGTGCCCGCTAGTTAACCTAGATAGTCCTAGTGACCATTAGTTAATCTAGATATTCCATGTGCGCACTAGGGGACGTACTTAGTCCAAGTGCCCGTAAGCTAACCTAGATAGTCCATGTACCCGCTAGTTAACACTGATCATCCAAGTGCCCGCTAGTTAACCTAGATAGTCCAAGTGCATGCTAGTTAACCTAGATAGGCCAAGTGCCCTCTAGTTAACCTAGATCGTCCAAGTGCCTGCTAGTTAACCTACATAGTCCAAGGGCCCGCTAGTTGACCTACGTAGTCCAAGGTCCGCTAGTTAACCTAGATAGTCCAAGTGCCCACTTGGTAACCTAAGTAGTCCAAATGTCCGATAGGGATCCTACATAGTCCAAGTGCCCGTTCGTAACCTAGATAGTCCAAGTGCCCGCTAGGTAACCTACATAGTGCAAGAGCTCGCTAGTTAACCTAGATCGTGCAAGTGTCCGCTAGTTAACCTACATAGTACAAGTGCAAGTTAGCTAACCTAGATAGTCCAAGGGCCCGCTAGTTGACCTACGTAGTCCAAGTGCCCGCTAGGTAACCTATATAATCCAATTGCCCACTAGGGAACATTCATAGTCCAAGTGCCAGCTAGGTAACCTAGATAGTCCAAGTGCCCGCTAGGTAACCTAGAGTCCAAGTGCTCGCTAGTTAACATTGATCATCCAAGTGCCCGCTAGTTAACCTAGATAGACCAAGTGCATGCTAGTTAACCTAGATAGGCGAAGTGCCCTCTAGTTAACCTAGATCGTCCAAGTGCCTGCTAGTAACCTACATAGTCCAAGGGCCTGCTAGTTGACCTACGTAGTCCAAGGTCCGCTAGTTAACCTAGATAGTCTAAGTGCTCGCTAGTTAACCTACATAGTCCAAGTGCCCGCTAGTTAACCTAGATAATCCAAGAGCCCACTAGGTAACCTAAGTAGTCCAAATGTCCGATAGGGATCCTATATAGTCCAAGTGCCCGCTAGGTAACCTACATAGTCCAAGTGCCCGTTCGTTGACCTAGATAGTCCAAGTGCCCGCTAGGTAACCTAGATAGACCAAGTACCCGCTACGTAACCTAGAGTCCAAGTGCTCGCTAGTTAACCTACATAGTCCAAGTACCCGCTATGTAATCTAGATAGTCAAAGTGCCCGTTAGGTAACGTAGATAGTCAATGTGCCCGCTAGGTAACTTACATTGTCCAAGTTCCCCCTGGGTAACCTAGATAGTCCAAGTGCCCGTTACCTAACCTAGATAGTCCAAGTGCCCGGTAAGCAACCTACATAGTCCAAGTGCCCGTTCGTTAACCTAGAAGTCAAGTGCCCGCTAGGTAACCTAGACAGTCCAAGGGCCCGCTAGGTTACCTGCATATTCCAAGTGCCCGTTCGTTAACATTGATAGTCCAAGTGCCCGCTAGGTAACCTAGACAGTCCAAGTCCCCGCTAGGTTACCTGCATATTCCAAGTGCCCGTTCGTTAACCTAGATAGTCCAAGTGCCCACTAGGTAACCTACATAGTCCAAGTGCCCGTTAGTTAACATTGATAGTCCAAGTGCCCACTAGGTAACCTACATAGTCCAAGTGCCCGCTAGGTAACATATATAGTCCAAGTGCTCGCTAGGTAACCTACATAGTCCAAGGGCCCGCTTGTTAAGCTAGATAGTCCAAGTGTCCTCTAGTTAACCTACATAGTCCAAGTGCCCGCTACGTAACCTAGATAGTCCAAGGGCACGCTAGTTAACCTTCATAGTCCAAGTGCCCGCTAAGGAACATACATAGTCCAAGTGCACGCTAGTTAACCTAGATTGTCCAAGTGCCCGTTACATAACTAAGATAGTCCAAGTGCCTGCTAGGTAACGTACATAGTCCAAGTGCCCGCTAGGTAACCTAGATAGTGCAAGTGACCGCTAGTTAACCTAGATAGTTCAAATACCCGCTAGGTAACCTAGATCGTCCAAGGGCCGACTAGTTGACCTACATAGTCCAAGTGCCCGCTAGGTAACCTAGATAATCCAATTGCCCACTAGGGAACATTCATAGTCCAAGTACCAGCTAGGTAACATAGATAGTCCAAGTGCCCGCTAGTTAACCTAGATAGTCCTAGTGCCCATTAGTTAATCTAGATAGTTCATGTGCCCACTAGGGGACGTACTTAGTCCAAGTGCCCGTAAGCTAACCTAGATAGTCCATGTGCCCGCTAGTTAACACTGATCATCCAAGTGCCCGCTAGTTAACCTAGATCGTCCAAGTGCCTGCTAGTTAACCTACATAGTCCAAGGGTCCGCTATTTGACCTACGTAGTCCAAGGTCCGCTAGTTAACCTAGATAGTTCAATTGCTCGCTAGTTAACCTACATAGTCCAAGTGCCCGCTAGTTAACCTAGATAGTCCAAGTGCCCACTAGGTAACCTAAGTAGTCCAAATGTCCGATAGGGATCCTACATAGTCCAAGTGCCCGCTAGGTAACCTACATAGTCCAAGTGCCAGTTCGTTGACCTAGATAGTCCAAGTGCCCGCTAGGTAACCTAGACTGTTCAAGTGCCCGCTAGGTAACCTAGATAGTCCATGTGCCCGCTAGGTAACCTACAGAGTCTAAGTGCCCACTAGGTTATCTATATAGTCCAAATGCCCGCTAGTTAACCTACATAGTCCTAGTGCCCGCTAGGTAACATAGATAATCCAAGTGCCCACTAGTTAACCTATATCGTCCAAGTGCCCGCTGGTTAACCTAGATAGTCCAAGTGCCTGCTAGTTGAGCTATATCGTCCAAGTGCCCGCTAGTTAACCTAGATAGTCCAAGTGCCCGCTAGGTAACCTAGAGTCCAAGTGCTCGCTAGTTAACCTACATAGTCCAAGTGCCCGCTAGTTAAAATAGATAGTCCAAGTGCCCGCTAGGGAACGTACATAGTCCAAGTGCCCGCTAGGTAACCTAGATAGTGCAAGTACCCGCTAGTTAACCTACATAGTCCAAGGGCCCGCTAGTTAACCTACATAGTCCAAGTGCCTGGTAGTTAACTTACATAGTTCAAGTGTCCGTAGGTAACATACATAGTCCAAGTGCCTGCTAGGTAACCCAGATATTCCAAATGCCCGCTAGGGAACCCACATAGTCCAAGTGCCTGCTAGGGAATTTACATAGTCCAATGGCCCGCTACGGAACCTACATAGTCCAAGTGCCCGTTAGTTAACCTAGATAGTCCAAGTGCCCGTTAGGCAACCTAGATAGTCCAACAGCCCGCTAGGTAACCTACATATTCTAAGAACCCGCTAGGTAACGTACATAGTTCAAGTGCCAGCTAGGTAACCTAGATAGTCCAAGTGCCTGCTAGGTAACCTACAAAGTCTAAGTGCCCGCTAGGGAGCCTACATAGTCCAAATGCCCGCTAAGTAACCTAGATAGTCCAAGGGCCCGCTAGGTAACCTTGATAGTCCTAGTGCCCCCTAGTTAACCTACATTCTCCAAGTGCCCGATAGGGAACCTACATAGTCCAAGTACCCGTTAGTTAACCTAGATAGTCCAAGTGCCCCCTTGGTAACCTAGATAGTCCAAGTGCCCGCTTGGTAACCTAGATAGTCCAACAGCCCGCTGGTAACCTACAGAGTCTAAATACCCACTAGGTTATCTATATAGTCCAAATGCCCGCTAGGGAACCCACATAGTCCAAGTGCCCGCTAGGTAACATTGTTAATCCAAGTGCCCGCTAATTAACCTATATCGTCCAAGTGCCCGCTGGTTAACCTAGATAGTCCAAGTGCCCGCTAGTTAACCTATATCTTCCAAGTGCCTGTTCGTTAACCTAGATAGTCCAAGTGCCCGCTAGTTAACCTAGATATTCCAAGTGCCCGCTAGTTAACCTACATAATCTAAGTTCCAGTTAGCTAACCTAGATCGTCCAATTGCCCGTTAGTTAACCTACATAGTCAATGGGCCCGCTAGTTAACCTACATAGTACAAGTGCAAGTTAGCTAACCTAGATAGTCCAAGGGCCGACTAGTTGACCTACGTAGTCCAAGTGCCCGCTAGGTAACCTAGATAATCCAATTGCCAACTAGGGAACATTCATAGTCCAAGTACCAGCTAGGTAAGCTAGATAGTCCAAGTGCCCGCTAGTTAACCTAGATAGTCCTAGTGCCCATTAGTTAATCTAGATAGTCCATGTGCCCACTAGGGTACGTACTTAGTCCAAGTGCCCGTAAGCTAACCTAGTTAGTCCAAGTGCCCGCTAGTTAACATTGATCATCCAAGTGCCCGCTAGTTAACCTAGATAGTCCAAGTGCATGCTAGTTAACCTAGATAGGCCAAGTGCCCTCTAGTTAACCTAGATCGTCCAAGTGCCTGCTAGTTAACCTACATAATCCAAGGGCCCGCTAGTTGACCTTCGTAGTCAAAGGTCAGCTAGTTAACCTAGATAGTTCAATTGCTCGCTAGTTAACCTACATAGTCCAAGTGCCCGCTAGTTAACCTAGGTAGTCCAAGTGCCCTCTAGGTAACCTAAGTAGTCCAAATGTCCGATAGGGATCCTACATAGTCCAAGTGCCCGCTAGGTAACCTACATAGTCCAAGTGCCCGTTCGTTGACCTAGATAGTCCAAGTGCCCGCTAGGTAACTTAGACTGTCCAAGTGCCCGCTAGGTAACCTAGATAGTCCTAGTGCCCGCTGGGTAACCTACAGAGTCTAAGTGCCCACTAGGTTATCTATATAGTCCAAATGCCCGCTAGTTAACCTACATAGTCCAAGTGCCCGCTAGGTAACATAGATAATCAAAGTGCCTGCTAGTTAACCTATACCGTCCAAGTGCCCGCTGGTTAACCTAGATAGTCCAAGTGCCTGCTAGTTAAGCTATATCGTCCAAGTGCCCGCTAGTTAACCTAGATATTCAAAGTGCCCGCTAGTTAACCTACATAGTCAATGGGCCCGCTAGTTAACCTACATAGTGCAATAGCCCGCTAGTTAACCTAGATCGTGCAAGTGTCCGCTAGTTAACCTACATAGTACAAGTGCAAGTTAGCTAACCTAGATAGTCCAAGGGCCCGCTAGTTGACCTACATAGTCCAAGTGCCCGCTAGGTAACCTAGATAATCCAATTGCCCACTAGGGAACATTCATAGTCCAAGTACCAGCTAGGTAACCTAGATAGTCCAAGTGCCCGCTAGTTAACCTAGATAGTCCTAGTGCCCATTAGTTAATCTAGATAGTCCATGTGCCCACTAGGGGACGTACTTAGTCCAAGTGCCCGTAAGCTAACCAAGATAGTTCAAGTGCCCGCTAGTTAACATTGATCATCCAAGTGCCCGCTAGTTAACATAGATAGTCCAAGTGCATGCTAGTTAACCTAGATAGGCGAAGTGCCCTCTAGTTAACCTAGATCGTCCAAGTGCCTGCTAGTTAACCTACATAGTCCAAGGGCCCGCTAGTTGACCTACGTAGTCCAAGGTCCGCTAGTTAACCTAGATAGTCCAAGTGCTCGCTAGTTAATCTACATAGTCCAAGTGCCCGCTAGTTAACCTAGATAATTCAAGAGCCCACTAGGTAACCTAAGTAGTCCAAATGTCCGATAGGGATCCTACATAGTCCAAGTGCCCGCTAGGTAACCTACATAGTCCAAGTGCCCGTTCGTTGACCTAGATAGTCCAAGTGCCCGCTAGGTAACCTAGATAGTCCAAGTGCCCGCTAGGTAACCTAGAGTCCAAGTGCTCGCTAGTTAACCTACATAGTCCAAGTGCCCGCTATGTAACCTAGATAGTCAAAGTGCCCGTTAGGTAACATTGATAGTCCAAGTGCCCACTAGGTAACTTACATTGTCCAAGTTCCCCCTGGGTAACCTAGATAGTCCAAGTGCCCGTTACCTAACCTTGATAATCCAAGTGCCCGGTAAGCAACCTACAGAGTCCAATTGCCCATTCGTTAACCTAGAAGTCAAGTGCCCGCTAGGTAACCTAGACAGTCCAAGTGCCCTCTAGGTTACCTGCATATTCCAAGTGCCCGTTCGTTAACATTGATAGTCCAAGTGCCCGCTAGGTAACCTAGACAGTCCAAGTGCCCGCTAGGTTACCTGCATATTCCAAGTGCCCGTTCATTAACCTAGATAGTCCAAGTGCCCACTATGTAACCTACATAGTCCAAGTGTCCGTTCGTTAACATTGATAGTCCAAGTGCCCACTAGGTAACCTACATAGTCCAAGTGCCCGCTAGGTAACATATATAGTCCAAGTGCTCGCTAGGTAACCTACAAAGTCCAAGGGCCCGCTTGTTAACCTAGATAGTCCAAGTGTCCTCTAGTTAACCTACATAGTCCAAGTGCCCGCTATTTAACCTACATACCAAGTGCCCGCTACGTAACCTAGATAGTCCTAGGGCACGCTAATTAACCTTCATAGTCCAAGTGCCCGCTAAGGAACATACATAATCCAAGTGCACGCTAGTTAACCTAGATTGTCCAAGTGCCCGTTACATAACTTAGATAGTCCAAGTGCCTGCTAGGTAACGTACATAGTCCAAGTGCCCGCTAGGTAACCTAGATAGTGCAAGTGACCGCTAGTTAACATAGATATTTCAAGTACCCGCTAGGTAACCTAGATCGTCCAAGGGCCACCTAGTTAGCCTACATAGTCCAAGTGCCCGCTAGGTAACTTAGATACTCCAAGTGCCCTTTAGGGAACCTAGATAGTCCAAGGGCCCGCTAGTAAACCTATATAGTCCATGGACCCACTAGTTAACCTACATAGTGGAAGTGTCTGCTAGTTAACCTACATATTCCAAGTGCCCGGTAGTTAACCTACATAATCTAAGTGCCCGTTAGCTAACCTAGATAGTCCAGGGCCCGCTAGTTGACCTAAATAGTCCAAGTGCCAGCTAGGTAACCTAGATAGTACAAGTGCCCGCTAGGGAACCTAGATATCCAAGTGCCTGTTAGCTAACATAGATAGTCCAAGTAGCGGCTAGGTAACCTACATAGTCCACGTGCCCTTTCGTTAACCTAGATAATCCTAATGCCTGCTAGGTAACCTAGACAGTCCAAGTGCCCGCTAGTTAACCTACAGAGTCCAAGTGCCCGATAGGGAACCTACATAATCCAAGTGCCCTCTAGGGAACCTAAATAGTCCAAGTGCCCGCTAGGCAACCTACACAATTCCAGTGCCCGTTAGTTAACCTAGATAGTCAAAGTGCCTGCTACTTAACCTAGATAGTCCAAGCGCTCGCTAGGTAACCTACCTTGTCCAAGTGCCCTCTAGGGAACCTAAATAGTCCATGTGCCCGCTAGGCAACCTACACAATCCAAGTGCCCGTTAGTTAACCTAGATAGTCAAAGTGCCTGCTACGTAACCTAGATAGTCCAAGCGCTCGCTAGGTAACCTACATAGTCCAAGTGCCCACTAGGGGACGTACATAGTCCAAGTGCCCGATAGGTAACCTAAGTAATACAAATGTCCGATAGGGATCCTACATAGTCCAAGTGCCCGCTAGGTAACCTACATAGTGCAAGTGCCCGTTCGTTAACCTAGATAGTCAAAGTGCCCGCTAGGTAACCTAGACAGTCCAAGTGCCCGCTAGGTTACCTACAAAGTCCAAGTGCCCGTTCGTTAACCTAGATAGTCCAAGTTCCCGCTAGGTTACCTAGACAGTCCAAGTGCCCGCTAGTTAACCTACATAGTCCAAGTGCCCGATTGGGAACCTACATAATCCAAGTGCCCGATAGTGAACCTACATAATCCAAGTGCCCGCTAGGGAACCTACATAGTCCAAGTGCCCGCTAGGAAACCTACATAGTCCAAGTGCCCGTTAGTTAACCTAGATAGTCAAAGTGCCTGCTAGGTAACCTAGATAGTCCAAGTGCCCGCTAGGTAACCTACATAGTCCAAGGGCCCGCTAGTTAACCTACAGTGTCCAAGTGCCTGGTAGTTAACTTACATAGTTCAAGTGTCCGTAGGTAACATACATAGTCCAAGTGCCTGCTAGGTAACCTAGATAGTCCAAATGCCCATAGGGAACCCACATAGTCCAAGTGCCCTCTAGGGAATTTACATAGTCCAATGGTCCGCGACGGAACCTACATAGTCCAAGTGCCCGTTAGTTAACCTAGATAGTTCAAGTGCCCGTTAGGCAACCTAGATAGTCCAACAGCCCGCTAGGTAACCTACATATTCCAAGAACCCGCTAGGTAACGTAGATAGTTAAAGTGCCAGCTAGGTAACCTAGTTAGTCCAAGTGCCCGCTAGGTAACCTACAAAGTCTAAGTGCCCGCTAGGTAATCTATATAGTCCAAATGCCCGCTAGGGAGCCTACATAGTCCAAATGCCCGCTAGGTAACCTAGATAGTCCAAGGGCCCCCTAGGTAACCTTGATAGTCCTAGTGCCCCCTAGTTAACCTACATTCTCCAAGTGCCCGATAGGGAACCTACATAGTCCAAGTGCCCGTTAGTTAACCTAGATAGTCCAAGTGCCCGCTTGGTAACCTAGATAGTCCAACAGCCCGCTAGGTAACTTACAGAGTCTAAATACCCACTAGGTTATCTATATAGTCCAAATGCCCACTAGGGAAACTACATAGTCCAAGTGCCCGCTAGGTAACATAGATAATCCAAGTGCCCGCTAATTAACCTATATCGTACAAGTGCCCGCTGGTTAACCTAGATAGTCCAAGTGCCCGCTAGTTAACCTATATCTTCCAAGTGCCTGCTAGTTAACCTAGATAGTCCAAGTGCCCGCTAGTTAACCTAGATATTCCAAGTGCCCGCTAGTTAACCTACATAGTCAATGGGCCCGCTAGTTAACCTACATAGTGCAAGAGCCTGCTAGTTAACCTATCTCGTGCAAGTGTCCGCTAGTTAACCTACATAGTACAAGTGCAAGTTAGCTAACCTAGATAGTCCAAGGGCCCGCTAGTTGACCTACATAGTCCAAGTGCCCGCTAGGTAACCTAGATAGTCCAAGTGCCCGCTAGTTAACCTAGATAGTCCTAGTGCCCATTAGTTAATCTAGATAGTCCATGTACCCACTAGGGGACGTACTTAGTCCAAGTGCCCGTAAGCTAACCTAGATAGTCCAAGTGCCCGCTAGTTAACATTGATCATCCAAGTGCCCGCTAGTTAACCTAGATAGACCATGTGCATGCTAGTTAACCTAGATAGGCGAAGTGCCCTCTAGTTAACCTAGATCATCCAAGTGCCTGCTAGTTAACCTACATAGTCCAAGGGCCCGCTAGTTGACCTACGTAGTCCAAGGTCCGCTATTTAACCTAGATAGTTCAATTGCTCGCTAGTTAACCTACATAGTCCAAGTGCCCGCTAGTTTACCTAGATAATCCAAGAGCCCACTAGGTAACCTA
Source organism: Tenrec ecaudatus (assembly GCF_050624435.1). Taxonomy (NCBI): domain Eukaryota; kingdom Metazoa; phylum Chordata; class Mammalia; order Afrosoricida; family Tenrecidae; genus Tenrec; species Tenrec ecaudatus. The sequence goes on along the minus strand of NC_134530.1, from coordinate 270,315,358 downwards.
AGTAGTCCAAATGTCCGATAGGGATCCTACATAGTCCAAGTGCCTGCTAGGTAACCTACATAGTCCAAGTGCCCGTTCGTTGACCTAGATAGTCCAAGTGCCCGCTAGGTAAACTAGATAGTCCAAGTGCCCGCTAGGTAACCTGGATTCCAAGTGCTCGCTAGTTAACCTACATAGTCCAAGTGCCCGCTATGTAACCTAGATAGTCAAAGTGCCCGTTAGGTAACCTAGATAGTCCAAGTGCCCGCTAGGTAACTTACATTTTCCATGTTCCCGCTAGGTAACCTAGATACTCCAAGTGCCCGTTACCTAACCTAGATAGTCCAAGTGCCCGCTAAGCAACCTACATAGTCGAAGTGCCCGTGCGTTAACCTAGAAGTCCAAGTGCCCGCTAGGTAACCTAGATAGTGCAAGTGCCCGCTAATTAACCTAGATAGTTCAAGTACCCGCTAGGTAACCTAGATCGTCCAAGGGCCCCCTAGTTAGCCTACATAGTACAAGTGCCCGCTAGGTAACCTACATAGTCCTAGTGCCCATTCGGTAACCTAGATAGTCCAAGTGCCCTAAGGAACCTAGATAATCCAAGGGCCCGCTAGTAAACCTACATAGTCCATGCGCCCGCTAGTTAACCTACATGTTGCAACTGTCCGCTAGTTAACCTACATATTCCAAGTGCCAGCTAGTTAACCTACATAATCTAAGTGACCGTTAGCTAACCTAGATAGTCCAAGGGCCCGCTAGTTAACCTACATAGTCCAAGTGCCCGCTAGGTAACCTAGACAGTCCAAGTGCCCGCTAGGTTACCTGAATATTCCAAGTGCCCGTTCGTTAACCTAGATAGTCCAAGTGCCCGCTAGGTAACCTAGATAGTGCAAGTGCCCGCTAGTTAACCTAGATAGTTCAAGCACCCGCTAGGTAACCTAGATCGTCCAAGGGCCCCCTAGTTTGCCTACATAGTACAAGTGCCCGCTAGGTAACCTAGATAGTCCAAGTGCCCGTTCGGTAACCTAGATAGTCCAAGTGCCCTTTAAGGAACCTAGATAGTCCATGGGCCCGCTAGTAAACCTACATAGTCCATGCGCCCGCTAGTTAACCTACATAGTGCAAGTGTCCGCTAGGCATCCTACATTGTCCAAGTGCCCGTTAGTTAACCTAGATAGTCAAAGTGCCTGCTAGGTAACCTAGATAGTCCAAGTGCTCGCTAGGTAACCTACATAGTCCAAGTGCTCCCTTGGTAACCTAAATAGTCCAAATGCCCGCTAGGGAAACTACATAGTCCAAGTGCCCGCTAGTTAACCTAGATAGTCCAAGTGCCTGCTAGTAAACCTACATAATCCATGGGCCCGCTAATAACCTACATAGTGCAAGGGACCGCTAGTTAACCTAGATCATGCAAGTGTCCGCAAGTTAACCTACATAGTCCAAGTGCCCGCTAGTTAACCTAGATAGTCCAAGGACCCGCTAGTAAACCTTTATAGTCAATGAACCCACTAGTTAACCTACATAGTGGAAGTGTCTGCTAGTTAACCTACATATTCCAAGTGCCCGGTAGTTAACCTACATAATCTAAGTGCCCGTTAGCTAACCTAGATAGTCCAGGGCTCGCTAGTTGACCTACATATTCCAAGTGCCAGCTAGGTAAACTAGATAGTACAAGTGCCCGCTAGGGAACCTAGATATCCAAGTGCCTGTTAGCTAACATAGATAGTCCAAGTAGCGGCTAGGAAACCTACATAGTCCACGTGCCCTTTCGTTAACCTAGATAATCCAAATGCCAGCTAGGAACCCTAGATAGTCCAAGTGCCCGCTAGTTAACCTACATAGTCCAAGGGCCTGCTAGTTAACCTACATAGTACAAGGTCCGCTAGTTAACCTAGATAGTCCAAGTGCCCGCTAGTTAACCTACATAGTACAAGGGCCCGATAGTTGACCCAGATAGTCAAAGTGCCCGTTCGTTAACCTAGTCAAAGTGCCCGCTAGGTAACCTAGACAGTCCAAGTGCCCGCTAGGTTACCTATATAGTCCAAGGGCCCGCTATGTAACCTAGATAGTGCAAGTGCCCGCTAGGTAACTTACATTTTCCAAGTTCCCGCTAGGTAACCTAGATACTCCAAGTGCCCGTTACCTAACCTAGATAGTCCAAGTGCCCGCTCAGCAACCTACATAGTGCAAGTGCCCGTTCGTTAACCTAGAAGTCCAAGTGCCCACTAGGTTACCTGAATATTCCAAGTGCCCGTTCGTTAACCTAGATAGTCCAAGTGCCCGCTAGGTAACCTAGATAGTGCAAGTGCCCGCTAGTTAACCTAGATAGTTCAAGTACCCGCTAGGTAACCTAGATCGTCCAAGGGCCCCCTAGTTAACCTACATAGTGCAAGTGCCCGGTAGTTAACTTACATAGTTCAAGTGTCCGTAGGGAACATACATAGTCCAAGTGCCCTCTAGGGATCATACATAGTCCAATGCCCCCTAGGGAACCTACGTAGTCCAAGTGCCCACTAGGGAATCTACATAGTCCAAGGGCCCGCTAGTTAACGTAGATAGTCCAAGTGCCGCTAGTTAATCTACATAGCCCAAGTGCCCGCTAGGTAACCTAGAGAGTGCAAATGCCCGCTAGTCAACCTACATAGTCCAAGTGCCTGCTAGGTAACCTAGATAGTCCAAGGGCCTGCTATTTAACCTTCATAGTCCAAGTGTCTGCTAGTTAACCTACATAGTCCAAGTGCCCGCTAGTTAACCTAGATAGTCCAAGAGCCTGCTAGGTAACATACATAGTGCAAGTGTCCACTAGTAAACCTACGTAGTCCAAGGGCCCGCTAGTTAACCTACATAGTCCAAGTGCCCGGTAGTTAACCTACATAGTCCAAGGTCCGCTAGTTAACCTAGATAGTCCAAGTGCCCGCTAGTTAACCTACATAGTACAAGGGCCCGCTAGTTGACCCAGATAGTCAAAGTGCCCGTTCGTTAACCTAGATAGTCAAAGTGCCCCCTAAGTAACCTAGACAGTCCAAGTGCCCGCTAGGTTACCTATATAGTCCAAGGGCCCGCTATGTAACCTAGATAGTCCAAGTGCCCGTCACCAAACCTAGATAGTCCAAGTGCCCGCCAAGCAACCTACATAGTCCAAGTGCCCGTTCGTTAACCTAGAAGTCCAAGTGCCCGCTAGGTAACCTAGACAGTCCAAGTGCCCGCTAGGTTACCTGAATATTCCAAGGGCCCGTTCGTTAACCTAGATAGTCCCAGTGCCCGCTAGGTAACCTAGATAGTGCAAGTGCCCGCTAATTAACCTAGATAGTTCAAGTACCCGCTAGGTAACCTAGATCGTCCAAGGGCCCCCTAGTTAGTGTACATAGTACAAGTGCCCGCTAGGTAACCTAGATAGTCCAAGTGCCCTTTAAGGAACCTAGATAGTCCAAGGGCCCACTAGTAAACCTACATAGTCTATGCGCCCGCTAGTTAACCTACATATGCAAGTGTCCGCTAGGAAACCTACATTGTCCAAGTGCCCGTTAGTTAACCTAGATAGTCAAATGCCTGCTAGGTAACCTAGATAGTCCAAGTGCTCGCTAGGTAACCTACATAGTCCAAGTGCCCCCTTGGTAACCTAAATAGTCCAAATGCCCGCTAGGGAAACTACATAGTCCAAGTGCCCGCTAGTTAACCTAGATAGTCCAAGTGCCTGCTAGTAAACCTACATAATCCATGGGCCCGCTAATAACCTACATAGTGCAAGGGCCCGCTAGTTAACCTAGATCATGCAAGTGTCCACAAGTTAACCTACATAGTCCAAGTGCCCGCTAGTTAACCTAGATAATCCAAGTGTCCGCTAGGGAACGTACATAGTCCAAGTGCCCGCTAGGTAACCTAGATAATCCAAGTGCCCGCTAGGTAACCTAGACAGTCCAAGTGCCCGCTAGTTACCCTACATAGTCCAAGTGCCCGTTAGTTAACCTAGGTAGTCAAAGTGCCTGCTAGGTAACCTAGATAGTCCAAGTGCCTGTTACCTAACCTAGATAGTCCAAATGCCCGCTAGGCAACATACATAGTCAAAGTGCCCGTTCGTTAACCGAGAAGTCCAAGTGCCCGGTAGGGAACCTATATAGTCCAAGTACTATCAAGGTAACCTAGATAGTACAAGGGCCCTCTAGTTAACCTACATAGTCCAAGTGCACGCTAGGTAACCTACATAGTGCAAGTGTCTGCTAGGTAACCTACATAGTCCAAGTGCCCGCTAGTTAACATAGATAGTCCAAGTGCCCACTATGGAAAGTACATAGTCCAAGTGCCCGCTAGTTAACCTACAAAATCCAAGTGCCTGCTAGTTAACCTAGATAGTCGAAGGGCCTGCTAGATAACCTTCAAAGTCCAAGTGTCCGCTAGTTAACCTACATAGTCCACTTGCCCGCTAGTTAACCTAGATATTCCAAGTGCCCACTAGGTAACATACATAGTTCAAGTGTCCGCTAGTTAACCTACGTAGTCCAAGGGCCCGATAGTTAACCTACATAGTCCAAGTGCCCGGTAGTTAACTTACATAGTTCAAGTGTCCGTAGGGAACATACATAGTCCTAGTGCCCTCTAGGGATCATACATTGTCCAATGCCCGCTAGGGAACCTACGTAGTCCAAGTGCCCGCTAGGGAATCTACATAGTCCAAGGGCCCGCTAGTTAACGTAGATAGTCCAAGTGCCGCTAGTTAATCTACATAGTCCAAGTGCCCGCTGGTAACCTAGAGAGTGCAAATGCCCGCTAGTTAACCTACATAGTCCAAGTGCCTGCTAGGTAACCTAGATAGTCCAAGGGCCTGCTAGGTAACATACATAGTGCAAGTGTCCGCTAGTTAACCTACGTAGTCCAAGGGCCCGCTAGTTAACCTACATAGTCCAATTGCACGGTAGTTAACCTACATAGTCCAAGGTCCGCTAGTTAACATAGATAGTCCAAGTGCCCGCTAGTTAACCTATATAGTACAAGGGCCCGCTAGATGACCCAGATAGTCAAAGTGCCCGTTCGTTAACCTAGATAGTCAAAGTGCCCGCTAGGTAACCTAGACAGTCCAAGTGCCCGCTAGGTTACCTATATTGTCCAAGGGCCGGCTATGTAACCTAGATAGTCCAAGTGCCCGCTAGGTAACTTACATTTTCCAAGTTCCCGCTAGGTAACCTAGATACTCCAAGTGCCCGTTACCAAACCTAGATAGTCCAAGTGCCTGCTAAGCAACCTACATAGTCCAAGTGCCCGTTCGTTAACCTAGAAGTCCAAGTGCCCGCTAGGTAACCTAGACAGTCCATGTGCCCGCTAGGTTACCTGAATATTCCAAGGGCCCGTTCGTTAACCTAGATAGTCCAAGTGCCCGCTAGGTAACCTAGATAGTGCAAGTGCCCGCTAGTTAACCTAGATAGTCCAAGTGCCCGCTAGGTAACCTAGATAGTGCAAGTGCCCGCTAATTAACCTAGATAGTTCAAGTACCCGCTAGGTAACCTAGATCGTCCAAGGGCCCCCTAGTTAGCCTACATAGTACAAGTGCCCGCTAGGTAACCTAGATAGTCCAAGTGCCCTTTAAGGAACCTAGATAGTCCAAGGGCCCACTAGTAAACCTACATAGTCTATGCGCCCGCTAGTTAACCTACATATGCAAGTGTCCGCTAGGAAACCTACATTGTCCAAGTGCCCGTTAGTTAACCTAGATAGTCAAATGCCTGCTAGGTAACCTAGATAGTCAAAGTGCTCGCTAGGTAACCTACATCGTCCAAGTGCCCCCTTGGTAACCTAAATAGTCCAAATGCCCGCTAGGGAAACTACATAGTCCAAGTGCCCGCTAGTTAACATAGATAGTCCAAGTGCCCACTATGGAAAGTACATAGTCCAAGTGCCCGCTAGGTAACCTAGAGAGTGCAAGTGCCCGCTAGTTAACCTACAAAGTCCAAGTGCCTGCTAGTTAACCTAGATAGTCCAAGGGCCTGCTAGATAACCTTCATAGTCCAAGTGTCCGCTAGTTAACCTACATAGTCCAAGTGCCCGCTAGTTAACCTAGATATTCCAAGTGCCCGCTAGTTAACCTAGATATTCCAAGTGCCCACTAGGTAACATACATCGTGCAAGTGTCCGCTAGTTAACCTACGTAGTCCAAGGGCGCGCTAGTTAACCTACATAGTCCAAGTGCCCGGTAGTTAACTTACATAATTCAAGTGTCCGTAGGGAACATACATAGTCCAAGTGCCCTCTAGGGATCATACATAGTCCATGCCCGCTAGGGAACCTACGTAGTCCAAGTGCCCGCTAGGGAATCTACATAGTCCAAGGGCCCGCTAGTTAACGTAGATAGTCCAAGTGCCGCTAGTTAATCTACATAATCCAAGTGCCCGCTAGGTAACCTAGAGAGTGCAAATGCCCGCTAGTTAACCTACATAGTCCAAGTGCCTGCTAGGTAACCTAGATAGTCCAAGTGCCCGCTAGGTAACCTACAAAGTCTAAGTACCCGCTAGGTAATCTATATAGTCCAAATGCCCGCTAGGGAGCCTACATAGTCCAAATGCCCGCTAGGTAACCTAGATAGTCCAAGGGCCCCCCAGGTAACCTTGATAGTCCTAGTGCCCCCTAGTTAACCTACATTCTCCAAGTGCCCGATAGGGAACCTACATAGTCCAAGTGCCCGTTAGTTAACCTAGATAGTCCAAGTGCCCGCTTGGTAACCTAGATAGTCCAACAGCCCGCTAGGTAACTTACAGAGTCTAAATACGCACTAGGTTATCTATATAGTCCAAATGCCCGCTAGGGAAACTACATAGTCCAAGTGCCCGCTAGGTAACATAGATAATCCAAGTGCCCGCTAATTAACCTATATCGTACAAGTGCCCGCTGGTTAACCTAGATAGTCCAAGTGCCCGCTAGTTAACCTATATCTTCCAAGTGCCTGCTAGTTAACCTAGATAGTCCAAGTGCCCGCTAGTTAACCTAGATATTCCAAGTGCCCGCTAGTTAACCTACATAGTCAATGGGCCCGCTAGTTAACCTACATAGTGCAAGAGCCTGCTAGTTAACCTATCTCGTGCAAGTATCCGCTAGTTAACCTACATAGTACAAGTGCAAGTTAGCTAACCTAGATAGTCCAAGGGCCCGCTAGTTGACCTACATAGTCCAAGTGCCCGCTAGGTAACCTAGATAGTCCAAGTGCCCGCTAGTTAACCTAGATAGTCCTAGTGCCCATTAGTTAATCTAGATAGTCCATGTACCCACTAGGGAACCTACTTAGTCCAAGTGCCCGTAAGCTAACCTAGATAGTCCAAGTGCCCGCTAGTTAACATTGATCATCCAAGTGCCCGCTAGTTAACCTAGATAGACCATGTGCATGCTAGTTAACCTAGATAGGCGAAGTGCCCTCTAGTTAACCTAGATCATCCAAGTGCCTGCTAGTTAACCTACATAGTCCAAGGGCCCGCTAGTTGACCTACGTAGTCCAAGGTCCGCTATTTAACCTAGATAGTTCAATTGCTCGCTAGTTAACCTACATAGTCCAAGTGCCCGCTAGTTTACCTAGATAATCCAAGAGCCCACTAGGTAACCTAAGTAGTCCAAATGTCCGATAGGGATCCTACATAGTCCAAGTGCCTGCTAGGTAACCTACATAGTCCAAGTGCCCGTTCGTTGACCTAGATAGTCCAAGTGCCCGCTAGGTAAACTAGATAGTCCAAGTGCCCGCTAGGTAACCTGGATTCCAAGTGCTCGCTAGTTAACCTACATAGTCCAAGTGCCCGCTATGTAACCTAGATAGTCAAAGTGCCCGTTAGGTAACCTAGATAGTCCAAGTGCCCGCTAGGTAACTAACATTTTCCAAGTTCCCGCTAGGTAACCTAGATACTCCAAGTGCCCGTTACCTAACCTAGATAGTCCAAGTGCCCGCTAAGCAACCTACATAGTCGAAGTGCCTGTGCGTTAACCTAGAAGTCCAAGTGCCCGCTAGGTAACCTAGATAGTGCAAGTGCCCGCTAATTAACCTAGATAGTTCAAGTACCCGCTAGGTAACCTAGATCGTCCAAGGGCCCCCTAGTTAGCCTACATAGTACAAGTGCCCGCTAGGTAACCTACATAGTCCTAGTGCCCATTCGGTAACCTAGATAGTCCAAGTGCCCTAAGGAACCTAGATAATCCAAGGGCCCGCTAGTAAACCTACATAGTCCATGCGCCCGCTAGTTAACCTACATGTTGCAACTGTCCGCTAGTTAACCTACATATTCCAAGTGCCAGCTAGTTAACCTACATAATCTAAGTGACCGTTAGCTAACCTAGATAGTCCAAGGGCCCGCTAGTTAACCTACATAGTCCAAGTGGCCGCTAGGTAACCTAGACAGTCCAAGTGCCCGCTAGGTTACCTGAATATTCCAAGTGCCCGTTCGTTAACCTAGATAGTCAAAGTGCCCGCTAGGTAACCTAGATAGTGCAAGTGCCCGCTAGTTAACCTAGATAGTTCAAGCACCCACTAGGTAACCTAGATCGTCCAAGGGCCCCCTAGTTTGCCTACATAGTACAAGTGCCCGCTAGGTAACCTAGATAGTCCAAGTGCCCGTTCGGTAACCTAGATAGTCCAAGTGCCCTTTAAGGAACCTAGATAGTCCAAGGGCCCGCTAGTAAACCTACATAGTCCATGCGCCCGCTAGTTAACCTACATAGTGCAAGTGTCCGCTAGGCATCCTACATTGTCCAAGTGCCCGTTAGTTAACCTAGATAGTCAAAGTGCCTGCTAGGTAACCTAGATAGTCCAAGTGCTCGCTAGGTAACCTACATAGTCCAAGTGCCCCCTTGGTAACCTAAATAGTCCAAATGCCCGCTAGGGAAACTACATAGTCCAAGTGCCCGCTAGTTAACCTAGATAGTCCAAGTGCCTGCTAGTAAACCTACATAATCCATGGGCCCGCTAATAACCTACATAGTGCAAGGGCCCGCTAGTTAACCTAGATCATGCAAGTGTCCACAAGTTAACCTACATAGTCCAAGTTCCCGCTAGTTAACCTACATAGTACAAGGGCCCGCTAGTTGACCCAGATAGTCAAAGTGCCCGTTCGTTAACCTAGATAGTCAAAGTGCCCCCTAAGTAACCTAGACAGTCCAAGTGCCCGCTAGGTTACCTATATAGTCCAAGGGCCCGCTATGTAACCTAGATAGTCCAAGTGCCCGTTACCAAACCTAGATAGTCCAAGTGGCCGCCAAGCAACCTACATAGTCCAAGTGCCCGTTCGTTAACCTAGAAGTCCAAGTGCCCGCTAGGTAACCTAGACAGTCCAAGTGCCCGCTAGGTTACCTGAATATTCCAAGGGCCCGTTCGTTAACCTAGATAGTCCAAGTGCCCGCTAGGTAACCTAGATAGTGCAAGAGCCCGCTAATTAACCTAGATAGTTCAAGTACCCGCTAGGTAACCTAGATCGTCCAAGGGCCCCCTAGTTAGTCTACATAGTACAAGTGCCCGCTAGGTAACCTAGATAGTCCAAGTGCCCTTTAAGGAACCTAGATAGTCCAAGGGCCCACTAGTAAACCTACATAGTCTATGCGCCCGCTAGTTAACCTACATATGCAAGTGTCCGCTAGGAAACCTACATTGTCCAAGTGCCCGTTAGTTAACCTAGATAGTCAAATGCCTGCTAGGTAACCTAGATAGTCCAAGTGCTCGCTAGGTAACCTACATAGTCCAAGTGCCCCCTTGGTAACCTAAATAGTCCAAATGCCCGCTAGGGAAACTACATAGTCCAAGTGCCCGCTAGTTAACCTAGATAGTCCAAGTGCCTGCTAGTAAACCTACATAATCCATGGGCCCGCTAATAACCTACATAGTGCAAGGGCCCGCTAGTTAACCTAGATCATGCAAGTGTCCGCAAGTTAACCTACATAGTCCAAGTGCCCGCTAGTTAACCTAGATAATCCAAGTGTCCGCTAGGGAACGTACATAGTCCAAGTGCCCGCTAGGTAACCTAGATAATCCAAGTGCCCGCTAGGTAACCTAGACAGTCCAAGTGCCCGCTAGTTACCCTACATAGTCCAAGTGCCCGTTAGTTAACCTAGATAGTCAAAGTGCCTGCTAGGTAACCTAGATAGTCCAAGTGCCTGTTACCTAACCTAGATAGTCCAAATGCCCGCTAGGCAACATACATAGTCAAAGTGCCCGTTCGTTAACCGAGAAGTCCAAGTGCCCGGTAGGGAACCTATATAGTCCAAGTACTATCAAGGTAACCTAGATAGTACAAGGGCCCTCTAGTTAACCTACATAGTCCAAGTGCACGCTAGGTAACCTACATAGTGCAAGTGTCTGCTAGGTAACCTACATAGTCCAAGTGCCCGCTAGTTAACATAGATAGTCCAAGTGCCCACTATGGAAAGTACATAGTCCAAGTGCCCGCTAGGTAACCTAGAGAGTGCAAGTGCCCGCTAGTTAACCTACAAAGTCCAAGTGCCTGCTAGTTAACCTAGATAGTCCAAGGGCCTGCTAGATAACCTTCATAGTCCAAGTGTCCGCTAGTTAACCTACATAGTCCACTTGCCCGCTAGTTAACCTAGATATTCCAAGTGCCCACTAGGTAACATACATAGTTCAAGTGTCCGCTAGTTAACCTACGTAGTCCAAGGGCCCGCTAGTTAACCTACATAGTCCAAGTGCCCGGCAGTTAACTTACATAGTTCAAGTGTCCGTAGGGAACATACATAGTCCTAGTGCCCTCTAGGGATCATACATTGTCCAATGCCCGCTAGGGAACCTACGTAGTCCAAGTGCCCGCTAGGGAATCTACATAGTCCAAGGGCCCGCTAGTTAACGTAGATAGTCCAAGTGCCGCTAGTTAATCTACATAGTCCAAGTGCCCGCTAGGTAACCTAGAGAGTGCAAATGCCCGCTAGTTAACCTACATAGTCCAAGTGCCTGCTAGGTAACCTAGATAGTCCAAGGGCCTGCTAGGTAACATACATAGTGCAAGTGTCCGCTAGTTAACCTACGTAGTCCAAGGGCCCGCTAGTTAACCTACATAGTCCAATTGCACGGTAGTTAACCTACATAGTCCAAGGTCCGCTAGTTAACATAGATAGTCCAATGCCCGCTAGTTAACCTATATAGTACAAGGGCCCGCTAGATGACCCAGATAGTCAAAGTGCCCGTTCGTTAACCTAGATAGTCAAAGTGCCCGATAGGTAACCTAGACAGTCCAAGTGCCCGCTAGGTTACCTATATTGTCCAAGGGTCCGCTATGTAACCTAGATAGTCCAAGTGCCCGCTAGGTAACTTACATTTTCCAAGTTCCCGCTAGGTAACCTAGATACTCCAAGTGCCCGTTACCAAACCTAGATAGTCCAAGTGCCCGCTAAGCAACCTACATAGTCCAAGTGCCCGTTCGTTAACCTAGAAGTCCAAGTGCCCGCTAGGTAACCTAGACAGTCCAAGTGCCCGCTAGGTTACCTGAATATTCCAAGGGCCCGTTCGTTACCCTAGATAGTCCAAGTGCCCGCTAGGTAACCTAGATAGTGCAAGTGCCCGCTAGTTAACCTAGATAGTTCAAGTACCCGCTAGGTAACCTAGATCGTCCAAGGGCCCCCTAGTTAGCCTACATAGTACAAGTGCCCGCTAGGTAACCTAGATAGTCCAAGTGCCCTTTAAGGAACCTAGATAGTCCAAGGGCCTACTAGTAAACCTACATAGTCTATGCGCCCGCTAGTTAACCTACATATGCAAGTGTCCGCTAGGAAACCTACATTGTCCAAGTGCCCGTTAGTTAACCTAGATAGTCAAATGCCTGCTAGGTAACCTAGATAGTCCAAGTGCTCGCTAGGTAACCTACATCGTCCAAGTGCCCCCTTGGTAACCTAAATAGTCCAAATGCCCGCTAGGGAAACTACATAGTCCAAGTGCCCGCTAGTTAACATAGATAGTCCAAGTGCCCACTATGGAAAGTACATAGTCCAAGTGCCCGCTATGTAACCTAGAGAGTGCAAGTGCCCGCTAGTTAACCTACAAAGTCCAAGTGCCTGCTAGTTAACCTAGATAGTCCAAGGGCCTGCTAGATAACCTTCATAGTCCAAGTGTCTGCTAGTTAACCTACATAGTCCAAGTGCCCGCTAGTTAACCTAGATATTCCAAGTGCCCGCTAGTTAACCTAGATATTCCAAGTGCCCACTAGGTAACATACATCGTGCAAGTGTCCGCTAGTTAACCTACGTAGTCCAAGGGCCCGCTAGTTAACCTACATAGTCCAAGTGCCCGGTAGTTAACTTACATAGTTCAAGTGTCCGTAGGGAACATACATAGTCCAAGTGCCCTCTAGGGATCATACATAGACCATGCCCGCTAGGGAACCTACGTAGTCCAAGTGCCCGCTAGGGAATCTACATAGTCCAAGGGCCCGCTAGTTAACGTAGATAGTCCAAGTGCCGCTAGTTAATCTACATAATCCAAGTGCCCGCTAGGTAACCTAGAGAGTGCAAATGCCCGCTAGTTAACCTACATAGTCTAAGTGCCTGCTAGGTAACCAAGATAGTCCAAGGGCCTGCTAGTTAACCTTCATAGTCCAAGTGTCCGCTAGTTAACCTACATAGTCCAAGTGCCCGATAGTTTACCTAGATAGTCCAAGTGCCTGCTAGGTAACATACATAGTGCAAGTGTCCGCTAGTTAACATACGTAGTCCAAGGGCCCGCTAGTTAACCTACATAGTCCAAGTGCCCGGTAGTTAACTTACATAGTTCAAGTGTCCGTAGGGAACATACATAGTCCAAGTGCCCGCTAGGGATCATACATAGTCCAAATGCCCGCTAGGGTACCTACGTAGTCCAATGCCCGCTAGTTAATCTACATAGTCCAAGGGCCCGCTAGTTAACCTACATAGTCCAAGTACCCGCTAGTTAACCTAGATCGTCCAAGTGTCTGCTAGTTAACCTACATAGTCCAAGTGCTCGCTAGGGAACCTAGATATTCCAAGTACCCGCTCTGGAACCTACATATACAAGTGTCTGCTAGGGAACCAACATAGTCCAAGTGCCCGTTCTGGAACATACATAGTCAAAGTGCCTGCTAGGGAATCTACATAGTCCAAGGGCCCGCTAGGTAACTTAGATAGTCCAAGTGCTGCTAGTTAATCTACATAGTCCAAGGGCCCGATAGTTAACCTACATAGTCCAAGTGCCCGCTAGTTAACCTAGATCGTACAAGTGCCCGCTAGTTAACCTACATAGTCCAAGGGCCTGCTAGTTAACCTACATAGTCCAAGGGCCCGCTAGTTAACCTAGATTGTCCAAGAGCCCGCTAGTTAACCTAGATTGTCCAAATGCCCTCTAGTTAACCTACATAGTCCAAGTGCCCGCTAGGTAACCTAGACAGTTCAAGTGAACACTAGGTTACCTACATAGTCCAAGTTCCTGTTCGTTAACCTACATAGTCCAAGTGCCCGCTAGGTAACCGATATAGTCCAAATGCCCGCTAGGGACCCTAATAGTCCAAGTGCCCGCTAGTTAACCTAGATAGTCCAAGTGCTCGCTAGTTAACCTACATAATCCAAGTGCCCGCTAGGTAACCTAGAGAGTTCAAGTGACCACTAGGTTACCTACATAGCCCAAGTGCCCGATAGGGAACCTCCATAGTCCAAGTGCCCGCTAGTTAACATAGATAGTCCAAGTACCTGCTAGGAAACGTACGTAGTCTAAGTGCCCGCTAGTTAACGTACATTCTCCAAGTGCCCAATTGGGAACCTACATAGTCCAAGTGCCCGCTAGGGAACCTACATAGTCCAAATGCCCGCTAGTTAACCTAAATAGTCCAAGTGCCCGTTAGGTAACCTAGATAGTCCTAATGCCCGCTAGGGAACCCACATAGTCCAAGTGCCCGCTAGGGAACTTACATAGTCCAAGGGCCCGCTAGGGAACCTACATTGTCCAAGTGCCCGTTCGTTAACCTAGATAGTCCCAGTGCCCGCTAGGTAACCAAGATAGTCCAACAGCCCGGAAGGTAACCTACATACTCCAAGTACCCGCTAGGTTACGTAGATAGTTTAAGTGCCAGCTAAGTAACCTAGATAGGCAAAGTGCCCGCTAGATAACCTACAAAGTCTAATTGCCCGCTAGGTAATCTATATAGTACAAATGCCGCTAGGGAGCCTACATAATCCAAATGCCCGCTAGGTAAACTAGATAGTCCAAGGGCACGCTAGTTGACCTACATAGTCCTAGTGCCCCTAAAAGCTACATAATCCAATTGCCCGCTAGGGAACCTACATAGTCCAACTGCCAGTTAGGTAACCTAGATAGTCCAAATGCCCGCCAGGAAACCCACATAGTCCAAGTGCCCGCTAGGGAACTTACATAGTCCAAGGGCCCGCTAGGGAACCTACATAGTCCAAGTGCCCGTTAGTTAACCAAGATAGTCCAAGTGCCCGCTAGGTAACTTAGATAGTCCAACAGCCCGCTAGGTAACCTACATACTCCAAGAATCCGCTAGGCAACGTAGATAGTTCAAGTGCCAGCTAGGTAACCTAGATAGTCCAAGTTCCCACTAGGTAACCAACAAAGTCTAAGTGCCCGCTAGGTTATCTATATAGTCCAAATGCCCGGTAGGGAACCTACATAGTCCAAGTGCCCGCTAGGTAACCTAGATAGTCCAAGTGCCCTCTAGTGAACCTAGATCGTCCAAGTGCCCGCTAGTTAACCTACATAGTCCAAGAGCCTGCTAGTTAACCTACATAGTCCAAGGTCCGCTAGTTAACCAGGATAGTCCAAGTGCTTGCAATTTAACCTACATAGTACAAGGGCCCGGTAGTTGACCTAGATAGTCCAAGTGCCCGCTAATTAACCTAGATAGTCCAAGTGCCCGCTAGTTAACCTAAGTAGTCCAAATGTCCGATAGGGATCCTACATAGTCCAAGTGCCTGCTAGGTAACCTACATAGTCCAAGTGCCCGTTTGTTAACCTAGATATTCCAAGAGCCCTCAAGGTAACCTAGACTGTCCAAGTGCCCGCTAGGTTACCTACATAGTCGAAGTGTCCGTTCGTTAACCTAGATAGTCCAAGTGCCCGCTAGTTAACCTAAGTAGCCCAAATGTCCGATAGGGATCCTACATAGTCCAAGTGCCCGCTAGGTAACCTACATAGTCTAATTGCCCGTTCGTTAACCTAGATAGTCCAAGTGCCCTCGAGGTAACCTAGAGTCCAAGTGCTCGCTAGTTAACATACATAGTCCAAGTGCCCGCTATGTACCCTAGATAGTCCAAGTGCCTGCTAGGTAACTTACATTGTCCAAGTTCCCGCTAGGTAACCTAAATAGTCCAAGTTCCCGTTACCTAACCTAGATAGTCCAAGTGCCTGCTAGGTAACCTAGAGTCCAAGTGCTCGCTAGTTAACCTACATAGTACAAGAGCCCGCTATGTAACCTAGATAGTCCATGTGCCTGCTAGGTAACTTACATTGTCCAAGTTCCCGCTAGGTAACCTAGATAGTCCAAGTTCCCGTTACCTAACCTAGATAGTCCAAGTGCCCGCTAGGCAACCTACATAGTCCAATAGCCCGTTCGTTAACCTAGAAGTCCAAGTGCCCGCAAAGTAACCTAGACAGTAAAAGTGCCCGCAAGGTTACCTGCATATTCCAAGTGCCCGTTCGTTAACCTAGATAATCCAAGTGTCCACTAAGTAACCTACATAGTCCAAGTGCCCGCTAGGCAACCTACATAGTCCAAGAGCCCGTTCGTTACCTAGAAGTCCAAGTGCCCGATAGGTAACCTAGACAGTAGAAGTGCCCGCTAGGTTACCTGCATATTCCAAGTGCCCGTTCGTTAACCTAGATAGTCCAAGTGTCCGCTACTTAAACTACATATTCCAAGTGCCTGCTAGGTAACCTACATATTCCAAGTGCCAGCTAGGTAACCTAGATAATACAAGTGCCCGCTAGGGAACCTAGAAACTCCAAGTGCCTATTAGCTAACCTAGATTGTCCAAGTGCCCGCTAGGATACCTACAGAGTCCAAGGGCCCGCTAGATAACCTAGATAGTCCAAGTGCCCGCTAGGTAACCTAGAGTCCAAGTGCTCGCTAGATAACCTACATAGTCCAAGTGCCCGCTATGTAACCTAGATAGTCCAAGTGCCTGCTAGGTAACTTACATTGTCCAAGTTCCCGCTAGGTAACATAGATAGTCCAAGTTCCCATTACCTAACCTAGATAGTCCAAGTGCCCGCTAGGCAAGCTACATAGTCCAATAGCCCGTTCGTTAACCTAGATAGTCCAAGTGTCCACTAGGTAACCTACATAGCCCAAGTGCCCGCTAGGTAACCTATATAGTCCAAGTGCCCGCTAGGTAACATACATAGTCCAAGTGCCCGCTAGGTAATCTATATAGTCCAAGTGCCCGCTAGTTAACCTACAGAGTCCAAGTGCCCGGTAGTTAACTTACATAGTTCAAGTGTCCGTAGGGAACATACATAGTCCAAGTGCCCGCTAGGGTACCTACGTAGTCCAATGCCCGCTAGGGAATCTACATAGTCCTAGGGCCCGCTAGTTAACGTAGATAGTCCAAGTGCCGCTAGTTAATCTACATAGTCCAAGGGTCCGCTAGTTAACCTACATAGTCCAAGTGCTCGCTAGGGAACCTAGATATTCCAAGTACCTGCTCTGGAACCTACATATTCGAGTGCCTGCTAGGGAACCAACATAGTCCAAGTGCCCGTTCTGGAACATACAAAGTCAAAGTGCCTGCTAGGGAATCTACATAGTCCAAGGGCCCGCTAGGTAACTTAGATAGTCCAAGTGCTGCTAGTTAATCTACATAGTCCAAGGGCCCGATAGTTAACCTACATAGTCCAAGTACCCGCTAGTTAACCTAGATCATACAAGTGCCCGCTAGTTAACCTACATAGTCCAAGGGCCTGCTAGTTAACCTACATAGTCCAAGGGCCCGCTAGTTAACCTAGATTGTCCAAATGCCCGCTAGTTAACCTACATAGTCCAAGTGCCCGCTAGGTAACCTAGACAGTTCAAGTGAACACTAGGTTACCTACATAGTCCAAGTTCCTGTTCGTTAACCTACATAGTCCAAGTGCCCGCTAGGTAACCTATATAGTCCAAATGCCCGCTAGGGTCCCTAATAGTCCAAGTGCCCGCTAGTTAACCTAGATAGTCCAAGTGCTCGCTAGTTAACCTACATAATCCAAGTGCCCGCTAGGTAACCTAGAGAGTTCAAGTGACCACTAGGTTACCTACATAGCCCAAGTGCCCGATAGGGAACCTCCATAGTCCAAGTGCCCGCTAGTTAACATAGATAGTCCAAGTACCTGCTAGGAAACGTACGTAGTCTAAGTGCCCGCTAGTTAACGTACATTCTCCAAGTGCCCAATTGGGAACCTACATAGTCCAAGTGCCCGCTAGGGAACCTACATAGTCCAAATGCCCGCTAGTTAACCTAAATAGTCCAAGTGGCCGTTAGGTAACCTAGATAGTCCTAATGCCCGCTAGGGAACCCACATAGTCCAAGTGCCCGCTTGGTTACCTACATAGTCCAACTGCCCGTTCGTTAACCTAGATAGTCCAAGTGCCCGCAAGTTAACTTAAGTAGTCCAATTGTCCGATAGGGATCCTACATAGTCCAAGTGCCCGCTAGGTAACCTACATAGTCCAAGTGCCCGTTCGTTAACCTAGATAGTCCAAGTGCCCTCTAGGTAACCTAGACTGTCCAAGTGCCTGCTAGGTTACCTACATAGTCCAAGTGCCCGTTCGTTAACCTAGATAGTCCAAGTGCCCGCTAGGAAACCTACATAGTCCAAAGGCCCGCTAGGTAACCTAGATAGTCCAAGTGCCCGCTAGGTAACCTAGATAGTCCAAGTGCCCACTAGGTAACCTAGATAGTCCAAGTGCCCGCTAGGTAACCTAGAGTCCAAGTGCTCGCTAGTTAACCTACATAGTCCAAGTGCCCGCTGTGTAACCTAGATAGTCCAAGTGCCTGCTAGGTAACTTACATTGTCCAAGTTCCCGCTAGGTAACCTAGATAATCCAAGTTCCCGTTACCTAACCTAGATAATCCAAGTGCCCGCCAAGCAACCTACATAATCCAAGAGCCCGTTCATTAACCTAGAAGTCCAAGTGCCCGCCAGGTAACCTACAGAGTCCAAGTGCCCGCTAGGTTACCTGAATATTCCAAGTGCCCGTTCGTTAACCTAGATGGTCCAAGTGCCCACTAGGTAACCTACATAGTCCAAGTGCCCGCTAGGTAACCTATATAGTTCAAGTGCCCGCTAGGTAACCTACATAGTCCAAGTTCCCCCTAGGTAACCTAGATAGTCCAAAGTCCCGCTAGGTAACCTACATTGTCCTTGTGCCCCCTAGTTAAACTACATTCTCCAAGTGCCCGATAGGGAACCTACATAGTCCAAGTGCCCGCTAGGGAACCTACATAGTCCAAATGCCCACTAGTTAACCTGAATAGTCCAAGTGCCCGTTAGGTAACCTAGATAGTCCTAATGCCCGCTAGGGAACCCACATAGTCCAAGTGCCCGCTAGGGAACTTACATAGTCCAAGGGCCCGCTAGGGAACCTACATTGTCCATGTGCCCGTTAGTTAACCTAGATAGTCCCAGTGCCCGCTAGGTAACCAAGATAGTCCAACAGCCCGGTAGGTAACCTACATACTCCGAGTACCCGCTTGGTTACGTAGATAGTTTAAGTGCCAGCTAAGTAACCTAGATAGGCAAAGTGCCCGCTAGATAACCTACAAAGTCTAATTGCCCGCTAGGTAATCTATATAGTACAAATGCCGCTAGGGAGCCTACATAATCCAAATGCCCGTAGGTAAACTAGATAGTCCAAGGGCACGCTAGTTGACCTACATAGTCCTAGTGCCCCTAAAACCTACATAATCCAATTGCCCGCTAGGGAACCTACATAGTCCAACTGCCAGTTAGGTAACCTAGATAGTCCAAATGCCCGCCAGGAAACCCACATAGTCCAAGTTCCCGCTAGGGAACTTACATAGTCCAAGGGCCCGCTAGGGAACCTACATAGTCCAAGTGCCCGTTAGTTAACCAAGATAGTCCAAGTGCCCGCTAGGTAACTTAGATAGTCCAACAGCCCGCTAGGTAACCTACATACTCCAAGAATCCGCTAGGCAACGTAGATAGTTCAAGTGCCAGCTATGTAACCTAGATAGTCCAAGTTCCCACTAGGTAACCAACAAAGTCTAAGTGCCCGCTAGGTTATCTATAAAGTCCAAATGCCCGGTAGGGAACCTGCGTAGTCCAAGTGCCCGCTAGGTACCCTAGATAGTCCAAGTGCCCTCTAGTGAACCTAGATCGTCCAAGTGCCCGCTAGTTAACCTACATAGTCCAAGAGCCTGCTAGTTAACCTACATAGTCCAAGGTCCGCTAGTTAACCAGGATAGTCCAAGTGCTTGCAATTTAACCTACATAGTACAAGGGCCCGGTAGTTGACCTAGATAGTCCAAGTGCCCGCTAGTTAACCTAGATAGTCCAAGTGCCCGCTAGTTAACCTAAGTAGTCCAAATGTCCGATAGGGATCCTACATAGTCCAAGTGCCTGCTAGGTAACCTACATAGTCCAAGTGCCCGTTTGTTAACCTAGATAGTCCAAGAGCCCTCAAGGTAACCCAGACTGTCCAAGTGCCCGCTAGGTTACCTACATAGTCGAAGTGCCCGTTCGTTAACCTAGATAGTCCAAGTGCCCGCTAGTTAACCTAAGTAGTCCAAATGTCCGATAGGGATCCTACATAGTCCAAGTGCCCGCTAGGTAACCTACATAGTCTAATTGCCCGTTCGTTAACCTAGATAGTCCAAGTGCCCTCTAGGTAACCTAGAGTCCAAGTGCTCGCTAGTTAACATACATAGTCCAAGTGCCCGCTATGTACCCTAGATAGTCCAAGTGCCTGCTAAGTAACTTACATTGTCCAAGTTCCCGCTAGGTAACCTAGATAGTCCAAGTTCCCGTTACCTAACCTAGATAGTCCAAGTGCCTGCTAGGTAACCTAGAGTCCAAGTGCTCGCTAGTTAACCTACATAGTACAAGAGCCCGCTATGTAACCTAGATAGTCCATGTGCCTGCTAGGTAACTTACATTGTCCAAGTTCCCGCTAGGTAACCTAGATAGTCCAAGTTCCCGTTACCTAACCTAGATAGTCCAAGTGCCCGCTAGGCAACCTACATAGACCAATAGCCCGTTCGTTAACCTAGAAGTCCAAGTGCCCGCAAAGTAACCTAGACAGTAAAAGTGCCCGCAAGGTTACCTGCATATTCCAAGTGCCCGTTCGTTAACCTAGATAGTCCAAGTGTCCACTAAGTAACCTACATAGTCCAAGTGCCCGCTAGGCAACCTACATAGTCCAAGAGCCCGTTCGTTACCTAGAAGTCCAAGTGCCCGATAGGTAACCTAGACAGTAGAAGTGCCCGCTAGGTTACCTGCATATTCCAAGTGCCCGTTCGTTAACCTAGATAGTCCAAGTGTCCGCTACTAAAACTACATATTCCAAGTGCCTGCTAGTTAACCTACATAATCTAAGTGCCCGTTAGCTAACCAAGATAGTCCAAGGGCCCGCTAGTTGACCTACATAGTCCTAGTGCCAGCTAGGTAACCTAGATAGTACAAGTGCCCACTAGGTAACCTAGATAGTGCAAGTGCCCGCTAGTTAACCTAGATAGTTCAAATACCCGTTGGTAAACAGGATCGTCCAAGGGGCCTCTAGTTAGCCTACATAGTCCAAGTGCCCTATAGGTAACCTAGATAGTCCAAGTGCCCGTTCGGTAACTAGATAGTCCAAGTGCCCTTTAGGGAACCTGGATAGTCCAAGGGCCCGCTAGTAAACCTACATAGTCCATGGGCCCACTAGTTAACCTACATAGTGCAAGTGTCCGCTATTTAACCTACATATTCCAAGTGCCTGCTAGTTAACCTACATAATCTAAGTGCCCGTTAGCTAACCAAGATAGTCCAAGGGCCCGTTAGTTGACCTACATATTCCAAGTGCCAGCTAGGTAACCTAGATAATACAAGTGCCCGCTAGGGAACCTAGATACTCCAAGTGCCTATTAGATAACCTAGATAGTCCAAGTGCCCGCTAGGATACCTACATAGTCCAAGGGCCCGCTAGATAACCTAGATAGTTTAAGTGCCCGCTAGGTAACCTAGAGTCCAAGTGCTCGCTAGATAACCTACATAGTCCAAGTGCCCGCTATGTAACCTAGATAGTCCAAGTGCCTGCTAGGTAACTTACATTGTCCAAGTTCCCGCTAGGTAACATAGATAGTCCAAGTTCCCATTACCTAACCTAGATAGTCCAAGTGCCCGCTAGGCAAGCTACATAGTCCAATAGCCCGTTCGTTAACTTAGATAGTCCAAGTGTCCACTAGATAACCTACATAGTCCATGTGCCCGCTAGGTAACCTATATAGTCCAAGTGCCCGCTAGGTAACCTACATAGTCCAAGTGCCCGCTAGGTAACCTATATAGTCCAAGTGCCCGCTAGGTAACCTACATAGTCCAAGTGCCCGCTAGGGAACTTACATAGTCCAAGTGCCCACTAGGTAACCTAGATAGTGCAAGTGCCCGCTAGTTAACCTAGATAGTTCAAATAACCGCTAAATAACCTAGATCGTCCAAGGGGCCTCTAGTTAGCCTACATAGTCCAAGTGCCCTCTAGGTAACCTAGATCGTCCAAGTGCCCGTTCGGTAACTAGATAGTCCAAGTGCCCTTTACGGAACCTGGATAGTCCAAGGGCCCGCTAGTAAACCTACATTGTCCATGGGCCCGGTAGTTAATATACATAGTGCAAGTGTCCGCTACTTATCCTACATATTCCAAGTGCCTGCTAGTTAACCTACATAATCTAAGTGCCCGTTAGCTAACCAAGATAGTCCAAGGGCCCGTAAGTTGACCTACATATTCCAAGTGCCAGCTAGGTAACCTAGATAATACAAGTGTCCGCTAGGGAACCTAGATACTCCAAGTGCCTGTTAGCTAACCTAGATAATCCAAGTGACTGCTAGGAAAACTACATAGTCCTAGGGCCCGCTAGGTAACCTAGATAGTCCAAGTGCCCGCTATGTAACCTAGAGTCCAAGTGCTCGCTAGTTAACCTACATAGTCCAAGTGCCCGCTATGTAACCAAGATAGTCCAAGTGCCTGCTAAGTAACTTACATTGTCCAAGTTCCCGCTAGGTAACATAGATAGTCCAAGTTCCCATTACCTAACCTAGATAGTCCAAGTGCCCGGTAGGCAACCTACATAGTCCAATAGCCCGTTCGATAACCTAGATAATCCAAGTGTCCACTAGGTAACCTACATAGTCCAAGTGCCCGCTAGGTAACCTATATAGTCCACGTGCCCGCTAGGTAACCTAGATAGTCCAAGGACCCTCTAGTTAAACTACATAGTCCAAGGGCTTACTTGTTAACTTTGATAGTCCAGCTGCCGGCTAGTTAACCTAGATCGTCCAAGTGCCCGCTAGTTAACCTAGATTGTCCAAGTGCCTGCTAGTTAATCTACATAGTCCAAGGGCCCATTAGTTAACCTAGATAGTCCAAGTGTCCTCTAGTTAACCTTCATAGTCCAAGTGCCCGTTAGTTAACCTAGATAGTTCAAGTGCCCGTTAGGCAACCTAGATAGTCCAACAGCCCGCTAGGTAACCTACATATTCCAAGAACCCGCTAGGTAACGTAGATAGTTAAAGTGCCAGCTAGGTAACCTAGTTAGTCCAAGTGCCCGCTAGGTAACCTACAAAGTCTAAGTGCCCGCTAGGTAATCTATATAGTCCAAATGCCCGCTAGGGAGCCTACATAGTCCAAATGCCCGCTAGGTAACCTAGATAGTCCAAGGGCCCCCTAGGTAACCTTGATAGTCCTAGTGCCCCCTAGTTAACCTACATTCTCCAAGTGCCCGATAGGGAACCTACATAGTCCAAGTGCCCGTTAGTTAACCTAGATAGTCCAAGTGCCCGCTTGGTAACCTAGATAGTCCAACAGCCCGCTAGGTAACTTACAGAGTCTAAATACCCACTAGGTTATCTATATAGTCCAAATGCCCACTAGGGAAACTACATAGTCCAAGTGCCCGCTAGGTAACATAGATAATCCAAGTGCCCGCTAATTAACCTATATCGTACAAGTGCCCGCTGGTTAACCTAGATAGTCCAAGTGCCCGCTAGTTAACCTATATCTTCCAAGTGCCTGCTAGTTAACCTAGATAGTCCAAGTGCCCGCTAGTTAACCTAGATATTCCAAGTGCCCGCTAGTTAACCTACATAGTCAATGGGCCCGCTAGTTAACCTACATAGTGCAAGAGCCTGCTAGTTAACCTATCTCGTGCAAGTGTCCGCTAGTTAACCTACATAGTACAAGTGCAAGTTAGCTAACCTAGATAGTCCAAGGGCCCGCTAGTTGACCTACATAGTCCAAGTGCCCGCTAGGTAACCTAGATAGTCCAAGTGCCCGCTAGTTAACCTAGATAGTCCTAGTGCCCATTAGTTAATCTAGATAGTCCATGTACCCACTAGGGGACGTACTTAGTCCAAGTGCCCGTAAGCTAACCTAGATAGTCCAAGTGCCCGCTAGTTAACATTGATCATCCAAGTGCCCGCTAGTTAACCTAGATAGACCATGTGCATGCTAGTTAACCTAGATAGGCGAAGTGCCCTCTAGTTAACCTAGATCATCCAAGTGCCTGCTAGTTAACCTACATAGTCCAAGGGCCCGCTAGTTGACCTACGTAGTCCAAGGTCCGCTATTTAACCTAGATAGTTCAATTGCTCGCTAGTTAACCTACATAGTCCAAGTGCCCGCTAGTTTACCTAGATAATCCAAGAGCCCACTAGGTAACCTAAGTAGTCCAAATGTCCGATAGGGATCCTACATAGTCCAAGTGCCTGCTAGGTAACCTACATAGTCCAAGTGCCCGTTCGTTGACCTAGATAGTCCAAGTGCCCGCTAGGTAAACTAGATAGTCCAAGTGCCCGCTAGGTAACCTGGATTCCAAGTGCTCGCTAGTTAACCTACATAGTCCAAGTGCCCGCTATGTAACCTAGATAGTCAAAGTGCCCGTTAGGTAACCTAGATAGTCCAAGTGCCCGCTAGGTAACTTACATTTTCCATGTTCCCGCTAGGTAACCTAGATACTCCAAGTGCCCGTTACCTAACCTAGATAGTCCAAGTGCCCGCTAAGCAACCTACATAGTCGAAGTGCCCGTGCGTTAACCTAGAAGTCCAAGTGCCCGCTAGGTAACCTAGATAGTGCAAGTGCCCGCTAATTAACCTAGATAGTTCAAGTACCCGCTAGGTAACCTAGATCGTCCAAGGGCCCCCTAGTTAGCCTACATAGTACAAGTGCCCGCTAGGTAACCTACATAGTCCTAGTGCCCATTCGGTAACCTAGATAGTCCAAGTGCCCTAAGGAACCTAGATAATCCAAGGGCCCGCTAGTAAACCTACATAGTCCATGCGCCCGCTAGTTAACCTACATGTTGCAACTGTCCGCTAGTTAACCTACATATTCCAAGTGCCAGCTAGTTAACCTACATAATCTAAGTGACCGTTAGCTAACCTAGATAGTCCAAGGGCCCGCTAGTTAACCTACATAGTCCAAGTGCCCGCTAGGTAACCTAGACAGTCCAAGTGCCCGCTAGGTTACCTGAATATTCCAAGTGCCCGTTCGTTAACCTAGATAGTCCAAGTGCCCGCTAGGTAACCTAGATAGTGCAAGTGCCCGCTAGTTAACCTAGATAGTTCAAGCACCCGCTAGGTAACCTAGATCGTCCAAGGGCCCCCTAGTTTGCCTACATAGTACAAGTGCCCGCTAGGTAACCTAGATAGTCCAAGTGCCCGTTCGGTAACCTAGATAGTCCAAGTGCCCTTTAAGGAACCTAGATAGTCCATGGGCCCGCTAGTAAACCTACATAGTCCATGCGCCCGCTAGTTAACCTACATAGTGCAAGTGTCCGCTAGGCATCCTACATTGTCCAAGTGCCCGTTAGTTAACCTAGATAGTCAAAGTGCCTGCTAGGTAACCTAGATAGTCCAAGTGCTCGCTAGGTAACCTACATAGTCCAAGTGCTCCCTTGGTAACCTAAATAGTCCAAATGCCCGCTAGGGAAACTACATAGTCCAAGTGCCCGCTAGTTAACCTAGATAGTCCAAGTGCCTGCTAGTAAACCTACATAATCCATGGGCCCGCTAATAACCTACATAGTGCAAGGGACCGCTAGTTAACCTAGATCATGCAAGTGTCCGCAAGTTAACCTACATAGTCCAAGTGCCCGCTAGTTAACCTAGATAGTCCAAGGACCCGCTAGTAAACCTTTATAGTCAATGAACCCACTAGTTAACCTACATAGTGGAAGTGTCTGCTAGTTAACCTACATATTCCAAGTGCCCGGTAGTTAACCTACATAATCTAAGTGCCCGTTAGCTAACCTAGATAGTCCAGGGCTCGCTAGTTGACCTACATATTCCAAGTGCCAGCTAGGTAAACTAGATAGTACAAGTGCCCGCTAGGGAACCTAGATATCCAAGTGCCTGTTAGCTAACATAGATAGTCCAAGTAGCGGCTAGGAAACCTACATAGTCCACGTGCCCTTTCGTTAACCTAGATAATCCAAATGCCAGCTAGGAACCCTAGATAGTCCAAGTGCCCGCTAGTTAACCTACATAGTCCAAGGGCCTGCTAGTTAACCTACATAGTACAAGGTCCGCTAGTTAACCTAGATAGTCCAAGTGCCCGCTAGTTAACCTACATAGTACAAGGGCCCGATAGTTGACCCAGATAGTCAAAGTGCCCGTTCGTTAACCTAGTCAAAGTGCCCGCTAGGTAACCTAGACAGTCCAAGTGCCCGCTAGGTTACCTATATAGTCCAAGGGCCCGCTATGTAACCTAGATAGTGCAAGTGCCCGCTAGGTAACTTACATTTTCCAAGTTCCCGCTAGGTAACCTAGATACTCCAAGTGCCCGTTACCTAACCTAGATAGTCCAAGTGCCCGCTCAGCAACCTACATAGTGCAAGTGCCCGTTCGTTAACCTAGAAGTCCAAGTGCCCACTAGGTTACCTGAATATTCCAAGTGCCCGTTCGTTAACCTAGATAGTCCAAGTGCCCGCTAGGTAACCTAGATAGTGCAAGTGCCCGCTAGTTAACCTAGATAGTTCAAGTACCCGCTAGGTAACCTAGATCGTCCAAGGGCCCCCTAGTTAACCTACATAGTGCAAGTGCCCGGTAGTTAACTTACATAGTTCAAGTGTCCGTAGGGAACATACATAGTCCAAGTGCCCTCTAGGGATCATACATAGTCCAATGCCCCCTAGGGAACCTACGTAGTCCAAGTGCCCACTAGGGAATCTACATAGTCCAAGGGCCCGCTAGTTAACGTAGATAGTCCAAGTGCCGCTAGTTAATCTACATAGCCCAAGTGCCCGCTAGGTAACCTAGAGAGTGCAAATGCCCGCTAGTCAACCTACATAGTCCAAGTGCCTGCTAGGTAACCTAGATAGTCCAAGGGCCTGCTATTTAACCTTCATAGTCCAAGTGTCTGCTAGTTAACCTACATAGTCCAAGTGCCCGCTAGTTAACCTAGATAGTCCAAGAGCCTGCTAGGTAACATACATAGTGCAAGTGTCCACTAGTAAACCTACGTAGTCCAAGGGCCCGCTAGTTAACCTACATAGTCCAAGTGCCCGGTAGTTAACCTACATAGTCCAAGGTCCGCTAGTTAACCTAGATAGTCCAAGTGCCCGCTAGTTAACCTACATAGTACAAGGGCCCGCTAGTTGACCCAGATAGTCAAAGTGCCCGTTCGTTAACCTAGATAGTCAAAGTGCCCCCTAAGTAACCTAGACAGTCCAAGTGCCCGCTAGGTTACCTATATAGTCCAAGGGCCCGCTATGTAACCTAGATAGTCCAAGTGCCCGTCACCAAACCTAGATAGTCCAAGTGCCCGCCAAGCAACCTACATAGTCCAAGTGCCCGTTCGTTAACCTAGAAGTCCAAGTGCCCGCTAGGTAACCTAGACAGTCCAAGTGCCCGCTAGGTTACCTGAATATTCCAAGGGCCCGTTCGTTAACCTAGATAGTCCCAGTGCCCGCTAGGTAACCTAGATAGTGCAAGTGCCCGCTAATTAACCTAGATAGTTCAAGTACCCGCTAGGTAACCTAGATCGTCCAAGGGCCCCCTAGTTAGTGTACATAGTACAAGTGCCCGCTAGGTAACCTAGATAGTCCAAGTGCCCTTTAAGGAACCTAGATAGTCCAAGGGCCCACTAGTAAACCTACATAGTCTATGCGCCCGCTAGTTAACCTACATATGCAAGTGTCCGCTAGGAAACCTACATTGTCCAAGTGCCCGTTAGTTAACCTAGATAGTCAAATGCCTGCTAGGTAACCTAGATAGTCCAAGTGCTCGCTAGGTAACCTACATAGTCCAAGTGCCCCCTTGGTAACCTAAATAGTCCAAATGCCCGCTAGGGAAACTACATAGTCCAAGTGCCCGCTAGTTAACCTAGATAGTCCAAGTGCCTGCTAGTAAACCTACATAATCCATGGGCCCGCTAATAACCTACATAGTGCAAGGGCCCGCTAGTTAACCTAGATCATGCAAGTGTCCACAAGTTAACCTACATAGTCCAAGTGCCCGCTAGTTAACCTAGATAATCCAAGTGTCCGCTAGGGAACGTACATAGTCCAAGTGCCCGCTAGGTAACCTAGATAATCCAAGTGCCCGCTAGGTAACCTAGACAGTCCAAGTGCCCGCTAGTTACCCTACATAGTCCAAGTGCCCGTTAGTTAACCTAGGTAGTCAAAGTGCCTGCTAGGTAACCTAGATAGTCCAAGTGCCTGTTACCTAACCTAGATAGTCCAAATGCCCGCTAGGCAACATACATAGTCAAAGTGCCCGTTCGTTAACCGAGAAGTCCAAGTGCCCGGTAGGGAACCTATATAGTCCAAGTACTATCAAGGTAACCTAGATAGTACAAGGGCCCTCTAGTTAACCTACATAGTCCAAGTGCACGCTAGGTAACCTACATAGTGCAAGTGTCTGCTAGGTAACCTACATAGTCCAAGTGCCCGCTAGTTAACATAGATAGTCCAAGTGCCCACTATGGAAAGTACATAGTCCAAGTGCCCGCTAGTTAACCTACAAAATCCAAGTGCCTGCTAGTTAACCTAGATAGTCGAAGGGCCTGCTAGATAACCTTCAAAGTCCAAGTGTCCGCTAGTTAACCTACATAGTCCACTTGCCCGCTAGTTAACCTAGATATTCCAAGTGCCCACTAGGTAACATACATAGTTCAAGTGTCCGCTAGTTAACCTACGTAGTCCAAGGGCCCGATAGTTAACCTACATAGTCCAAGTGCCCGGTAGTTAACTTACATAGTTCAAGTGTCCGTAGGGAACATACATAGTCCTAGTGCCCTCTAGGGATCATACATTGTCCAATGCCCGCTAGGGAACCTACGTAGTCCAAGTGCCCGCTAGGGAATCTACATAGTCCAAGGGCCCGCTAGTTAACGTAGATAGTCCAAGTGCCGCTAGTTAATCTACATAGTCCAAGTGCCCGCTGGTAACCTAGAGAGTGCAAATGCCCGCTAGTTAACCTACATAGTCCAAGTGCCTGCTAGGTAACCTAGATAGTCCAAGGGCCTGCTAGGTAACATACATAGTGCAAGTGTCCGCTAGTTAACCTACGTAGTCCAAGGGCCCGCTAGTTAACCTACATAGTCCAATTGCACGGTAGTTAACCTACATAGTCCAAGGTCCGCTAGTTAACATAGATAGTCCAAGTGCCCGCTAGTTAACCTATATAGTACAAGGGCCCGCTAGATGACCCAGATAGTCAAAGTGCCCGTTCGTTAACCTAGATAGTCAAAGTGCCCGCTAGGTAACCTAGACAGTCCAAGTGCCCGCTAGGTTACCTATATTGTCCAAGGGCCGGCTATGTAACCTAGATAGTCCAAGTGCCCGCTAGGTAACTTACATTTTCCAAGTTCCCGCTAGGTAACCTAGATACTCCAAGTGCCCGTTACCAAACCTAGATAGTCCAAGTGCCTGCTAAGCAACCTACATAGTCCAAGTGCCCGTTCGTTAACCTAGAAGTCCAAGTGCCCGCTAGGTAACCTAGACAGTCCATGTGCCCGCTAGGTTACCTGAATATTCCAAGGGCCCGTTCGTTAACCTAGATAGTCCAAGTGCCCGCTAGGTAACCTAGATAGTGCAAGTGCCCGCTAGTTAACCTAGATAGTCCAAGTGCCCGCTAGGTAACCTAGATAGTGCAAGTGCCCGCTAATTAACCTAGATAGTTCAAGTACCCGCTAGGTAACCTAGATCGTCCAAGGGCCCCCTAGTTAGCCTACATAGTACAAGTGCCCGCTAGGTAACCTAGATAGTCCAAGTGCCCTTTAAGGAACCTAGATAGTCCAAGGGCCCACTAGTAAACCTACATAGTCTATGCGCCCGCTAGTTAACCTACATATGCAAGTGTCCGCTAGGAAACCTACATTGTCCAAGTGCCCGTTAGTTAACCTAGATAGTCAAATGCCTGCTAGGTAACCTAGATAGTCAAAGTGCTCGCTAGGTAACCTACATCGTCCAAGTGCCCCCTTGGTAACCTAAATAGTCCAAATGCCCGCTAGGGAAACTACATAGTCCAAGTGCCCGCTAGTTAACATAGATAGTCCAAGTGCCCACTATGGAAAGTACATAGTCCAAGTGCCCGCTAGGTAACCTAGAGAGTGCAAGTGCCCGCTAGTTAACCTACAAAGTCCAAGTGCCTGCTAGTTAACCTAGATAGTCCAAGGGCCTGCTAGATAACCTTCATAGTCCAAGTGTCCGCTAGTTAACCTACATAGTCCAAGTGCCCGCTAGTTAACCTAGATATTCCAAGTGCCCGCTAGTTAACCTAGATATTCCAAGTGCCCACTAGGTAACATACATCGTGCAAGTGTCCGCTAGTTAACCTACGTAGTCCAAGGGCGCGCTAGTTAACCTACATAGTCCAAGTGCCCGGTAGTTAACTTACATAATTCAAGTGTCCGTAGGGAACATACATAGTCCAAGTGCCCTCTAGGGATCATACATAGTCCATGCCCGCTAGGGAACCTACGTAGTCCAAGTGCCCGCTAGGGAATCTACATAGTCCAAGGGCCCGCTAGTTAACGTAGATAGTCCAAGTGCCGCTAGTTAATCTACATAATCCAAGTGCCCGCTAGGTAACCTAGAGAGTGCAAATGCCCGCTAGTTAACCTACATAGTCCAAGTGCCTGCTAGGTAACCTAGATAGTCCAAGTGCCCGCTAGGTAACCTACAAAGTCTAAGTACCCGCTAGGTAATCTATATAGTCCAAATGCCCGCTAGGGAGCCTACATAGTCCAAATGCCCGCTAGGTAACCTAGATAGTCCAAGGGCCCCCCAGGTAACCTTGATAGTCCTAGTGCCCCCTAGTTAACCTACATTCTCCAAGTGCCCGATAGGGAACCTACATAGTCCAAGTGCCCGTTAGTTAACCTAGATAGTCCAAGTGCCCGCTTGGTAACCTAGATAGTCCAACAGCCCGCTAGGTAACTTACAGAGTCTAAATACGCACTAGGTTATCTATATAGTCCAAATGCCCGCTAGGGAAACTACATAGTCCAAGTGCCCGCTAGGTAACATAGATAATCCAAGTGCCCGCTAATTAACCTATATCGTACAAGTGCCCGCTGGTTAACCTAGATAGTCCAAGTGCCCGCTAGTTAACCTATATCTTCCAAGTGCCTGCTAGTTAACCTAGATAGTCCAAGTGCCCGCTAGTTAACCTAGATATTCCAAGTGCCCGCTAGTTAACCTACATAGTCAATGGGCCCGCTAGTTAACCTACATAGTGCAAGAGCCTGCTAGTTAACCTATCTCGTGCAAGTATCCGCTAGTTAACCTACATAGTACAAGTGCAAGTTAGCTAACCTAGATAGTCCAAGGGCCCGCTAGTTGACCTACATAGTCCAAGTGCCCGCTAGGTAACCTAGATAGTCCAAGTGCCCGCTAGTTAACCTAGATAGTCCTAGTGCCCATTAGTTAATCTAGATAGTCCATGTACCCACTAGGGAACCTACTTAGTCCAAGTGCCCGTAAGCTAACCTAGATAGTCCAAGTGCCCGCTAGTTAACATTGATCATCCAAGTGCCCGCTAGTTAACCTAGATAGACCATGTGCATGCTAGTTAACCTAGATAGGCGAAGTGCCCTCTAGTTAACCTAGATCATCCAAGTGCCTGCTAGTTAACCTACATAGTCCAAGGGCCCGCTAGTTGACCTACGTAGTCCAAG
The DNA here is from genome assembly GCF_050624435.1 of Tenrec ecaudatus. Taxonomy (NCBI): domain Eukaryota; kingdom Metazoa; phylum Chordata; class Mammalia; order Afrosoricida; family Tenrecidae; genus Tenrec; species Tenrec ecaudatus. The sequence goes on along the minus strand of NC_134530.1, from coordinate 270,284,083 downwards.
GTCCGCTATTTAACCTAGATAGTTCAATTGCTCGCTAGTTAACCTACATAGTCCAAGTGCCCGCTAGTTTACCTAGATAATCCAAGAGCCCACTAGGTAACCTAAGTAGTCCAAATGTCCGATAGGGATCCTACATAGTCCAAGTGCCTGCTAGGTAACCTACATAGTCCAAGTGCCCGTTCGTTGACCTAGATAGTCCAAGTGCCCGCTAGGTAAACTAGATAGTCCAAGTGCCCGCTAGGTAACCTGGATTCCAAGTGCTCGCTAGTTAACCTACATAGTCCAAGTGCCCGCTATGTAACCTAGATAGTCAAAGTGCCCGTTAGGTAACCTAGATAGTCCAAGTGCCCGCTAGGTAACTAACATTTTCCAAGTTCCCGCTAGGTAACCTAGATACTCCAAGTGCCCGTTACCTAACCTAGATAGTCCAAGTGCCCGCTAAGCAACCTACATAGTCGAAGTGCCTGTGCGTTAACCTAGAAGTCCAAGTGCCCGCTAGGTAACCTAGATAGTGCAAGTGCCCGCTAATTAACCTAGATAGTTCAAGTACCCGCTAGGTAACCTAGATCGTCCAAGGGCCCCCTAGTTAGCCTACATAGTACAAGTGCCCGCTAGGTAACCTACATAGTCCTAGTGCCCATTCGGTAACCTAGATAGTCCAAGTGCCCTAAGGAACCTAGATAATCCAAGGGCCCGCTAGTAAACCTACATAGTCCATGCGCCCGCTAGTTAACCTACATGTTGCAACTGTCCGCTAGTTAACCTACATATTCCAAGTGCCAGCTAGTTAACCTACATAATCTAAGTGACCGTTAGCTAACCTAGATAGTCCAAGGGCCCGCTAGTTAACCTACATAGTCCAAGTGGCCGCTAGGTAACCTAGACAGTCCAAGTGCCCGCTAGGTTACCTGAATATTCCAAGTGCCCGTTCGTTAACCTAGATAGTCAAAGTGCCCGCTAGGTAACCTAGATAGTGCAAGTGCCCGCTAGTTAACCTAGATAGTTCAAGCACCCACTAGGTAACCTAGATCGTCCAAGGGCCCCCTAGTTTGCCTACATAGTACAAGTGCCCGCTAGGTAACCTAGATAGTCCAAGTGCCCGTTCGGTAACCTAGATAGTCCAAGTGCCCTTTAAGGAACCTAGATAGTCCAAGGGCCCGCTAGTAAACCTACATAGTCCATGCGCCCGCTAGTTAACCTACATAGTGCAAGTGTCCGCTAGGCATCCTACATTGTCCAAGTGCCCGTTAGTTAACCTAGATAGTCAAAGTGCCTGCTAGGTAACCTAGATAGTCCAAGTGCTCGCTAGGTAACCTACATAGTCCAAGTGCCCCCTTGGTAACCTAAATAGTCCAAATGCCCGCTAGGGAAACTACATAGTCCAAGTGCCCGCTAGTTAACCTAGATAGTCCAAGTGCCTGCTAGTAAACCTACATAATCCATGGGCCCGCTAATAACCTACATAGTGCAAGGGCCCGCTAGTTAACCTAGATCATGCAAGTGTCCACAAGTTAACCTACATAGTCCAAGTTCCCGCTAGTTAACCTACATAGTACAAGGGCCCGCTAGTTGACCCAGATAGTCAAAGTGCCCGTTCGTTAACCTAGATAGTCAAAGTGCCCCCTAAGTAACCTAGACAGTCCAAGTGCCCGCTAGGTTACCTATATAGTCCAAGGGCCCGCTATGTAACCTAGATAGTCCAAGTGCCCGTTACCAAACCTAGATAGTCCAAGTGGCCGCCAAGCAACCTACATAGTCCAAGTGCCCGTTCGTTAACCTAGAAGTCCAAGTGCCCGCTAGGTAACCTAGACAGTCCAAGTGCCCGCTAGGTTACCTGAATATTCCAAGGGCCCGTTCGTTAACCTAGATAGTCCAAGTGCCCGCTAGGTAACCTAGATAGTGCAAGAGCCCGCTAATTAACCTAGATAGTTCAAGTACCCGCTAGGTAACCTAGATCGTCCAAGGGCCCCCTAGTTAGTCTACATAGTACAAGTGCCCGCTAGGTAACCTAGATAGTCCAAGTGCCCTTTAAGGAACCTAGATAGTCCAAGGGCCCACTAGTAAACCTACATAGTCTATGCGCCCGCTAGTTAACCTACATATGCAAGTGTCCGCTAGGAAACCTACATTGTCCAAGTGCCCGTTAGTTAACCTAGATAGTCAAATGCCTGCTAGGTAACCTAGATAGTCCAAGTGCTCGCTAGGTAACCTACATAGTCCAAGTGCCCCCTTGGTAACCTAAATAGTCCAAATGCCCGCTAGGGAAACTACATAGTCCAAGTGCCCGCTAGTTAACCTAGATAGTCCAAGTGCCTGCTAGTAAACCTACATAATCCATGGGCCCGCTAATAACCTACATAGTGCAAGGGCCCGCTAGTTAACCTAGATCATGCAAGTGTCCGCAAGTTAACCTACATAGTCCAAGTGCCCGCTAGTTAACCTAGATAATCCAAGTGTCCGCTAGGGAACGTACATAGTCCAAGTGCCCGCTAGGTAACCTAGATAATCCAAGTGCCCGCTAGGTAACCTAGACAGTCCAAGTGCCCGCTAGTTACCCTACATAGTCCAAGTGCCCGTTAGTTAACCTAGATAGTCAAAGTGCCTGCTAGGTAACCTAGATAGTCCAAGTGCCTGTTACCTAACCTAGATAGTCCAAATGCCCGCTAGGCAACATACATAGTCAAAGTGCCCGTTCGTTAACCGAGAAGTCCAAGTGCCCGGTAGGGAACCTATATAGTCCAAGTACTATCAAGGTAACCTAGATAGTACAAGGGCCCTCTAGTTAACCTACATAGTCCAAGTGCACGCTAGGTAACCTACATAGTGCAAGTGTCTGCTAGGTAACCTACATAGTCCAAGTGCCCGCTAGTTAACATAGATAGTCCAAGTGCCCACTATGGAAAGTACATAGTCCAAGTGCCCGCTAGGTAACCTAGAGAGTGCAAGTGCCCGCTAGTTAACCTACAAAGTCCAAGTGCCTGCTAGTTAACCTAGATAGTCCAAGGGCCTGCTAGATAACCTTCATAGTCCAAGTGTCCGCTAGTTAACCTACATAGTCCACTTGCCCGCTAGTTAACCTAGATATTCCAAGTGCCCACTAGGTAACATACATAGTTCAAGTGTCCGCTAGTTAACCTACGTAGTCCAAGGGCCCGCTAGTTAACCTACATAGTCCAAGTGCCCGGCAGTTAACTTACATAGTTCAAGTGTCCGTAGGGAACATACATAGTCCTAGTGCCCTCTAGGGATCATACATTGTCCAATGCCCGCTAGGGAACCTACGTAGTCCAAGTGCCCGCTAGGGAATCTACATAGTCCAAGGGCCCGCTAGTTAACGTAGATAGTCCAAGTGCCGCTAGTTAATCTACATAGTCCAAGTGCCCGCTAGGTAACCTAGAGAGTGCAAATGCCCGCTAGTTAACCTACATAGTCCAAGTGCCTGCTAGGTAACCTAGATAGTCCAAGGGCCTGCTAGGTAACATACATAGTGCAAGTGTCCGCTAGTTAACCTACGTAGTCCAAGGGCCCGCTAGTTAACCTACATAGTCCAATTGCACGGTAGTTAACCTACATAGTCCAAGGTCCGCTAGTTAACATAGATAGTCCAATGCCCGCTAGTTAACCTATATAGTACAAGGGCCCGCTAGATGACCCAGATAGTCAAAGTGCCCGTTCGTTAACCTAGATAGTCAAAGTGCCCGATAGGTAACCTAGACAGTCCAAGTGCCCGCTAGGTTACCTATATTGTCCAAGGGTCCGCTATGTAACCTAGATAGTCCAAGTGCCCGCTAGGTAACTTACATTTTCCAAGTTCCCGCTAGGTAACCTAGATACTCCAAGTGCCCGTTACCAAACCTAGATAGTCCAAGTGCCCGCTAAGCAACCTACATAGTCCAAGTGCCCGTTCGTTAACCTAGAAGTCCAAGTGCCCGCTAGGTAACCTAGACAGTCCAAGTGCCCGCTAGGTTACCTGAATATTCCAAGGGCCCGTTCGTTACCCTAGATAGTCCAAGTGCCCGCTAGGTAACCTAGATAGTGCAAGTGCCCGCTAGTTAACCTAGATAGTTCAAGTACCCGCTAGGTAACCTAGATCGTCCAAGGGCCCCCTAGTTAGCCTACATAGTACAAGTGCCCGCTAGGTAACCTAGATAGTCCAAGTGCCCTTTAAGGAACCTAGATAGTCCAAGGGCCTACTAGTAAACCTACATAGTCTATGCGCCCGCTAGTTAACCTACATATGCAAGTGTCCGCTAGGAAACCTACATTGTCCAAGTGCCCGTTAGTTAACCTAGATAGTCAAATGCCTGCTAGGTAACCTAGATAGTCCAAGTGCTCGCTAGGTAACCTACATCGTCCAAGTGCCCCCTTGGTAACCTAAATAGTCCAAATGCCCGCTAGGGAAACTACATAGTCCAAGTGCCCGCTAGTTAACATAGATAGTCCAAGTGCCCACTATGGAAAGTACATAGTCCAAGTGCCCGCTATGTAACCTAGAGAGTGCAAGTGCCCGCTAGTTAACCTACAAAGTCCAAGTGCCTGCTAGTTAACCTAGATAGTCCAAGGGCCTGCTAGATAACCTTCATAGTCCAAGTGTCTGCTAGTTAACCTACATAGTCCAAGTGCCCGCTAGTTAACCTAGATATTCCAAGTGCCCGCTAGTTAACCTAGATATTCCAAGTGCCCACTAGGTAACATACATCGTGCAAGTGTCCGCTAGTTAACCTACGTAGTCCAAGGGCCCGCTAGTTAACCTACATAGTCCAAGTGCCCGGTAGTTAACTTACATAGTTCAAGTGTCCGTAGGGAACATACATAGTCCAAGTGCCCTCTAGGGATCATACATAGACCATGCCCGCTAGGGAACCTACGTAGTCCAAGTGCCCGCTAGGGAATCTACATAGTCCAAGGGCCCGCTAGTTAACGTAGATAGTCCAAGTGCCGCTAGTTAATCTACATAATCCAAGTGCCCGCTAGGTAACCTAGAGAGTGCAAATGCCCGCTAGTTAACCTACATAGTCTAAGTGCCTGCTAGGTAACCAAGATAGTCCAAGGGCCTGCTAGTTAACCTTCATAGTCCAAGTGTCCGCTAGTTAACCTACATAGTCCAAGTGCCCGATAGTTTACCTAGATAGTCCAAGTGCCTGCTAGGTAACATACATAGTGCAAGTGTCCGCTAGTTAACATACGTAGTCCAAGGGCCCGCTAGTTAACCTACATAGTCCAAGTGCCCGGTAGTTAACTTACATAGTTCAAGTGTCCGTAGGGAACATACATAGTCCAAGTGCCCGCTAGGGATCATACATAGTCCAAATGCCCGCTAGGGTACCTACGTAGTCCAATGCCCGCTAGTTAATCTACATAGTCCAAGGGCCCGCTAGTTAACCTACATAGTCCAAGTACCCGCTAGTTAACCTAGATCGTCCAAGTGTCTGCTAGTTAACCTACATAGTCCAAGTGCTCGCTAGGGAACCTAGATATTCCAAGTACCCGCTCTGGAACCTACATATACAAGTGTCTGCTAGGGAACCAACATAGTCCAAGTGCCCGTTCTGGAACATACATAGTCAAAGTGCCTGCTAGGGAATCTACATAGTCCAAGGGCCCGCTAGGTAACTTAGATAGTCCAAGTGCTGCTAGTTAATCTACATAGTCCAAGGGCCCGATAGTTAACCTACATAGTCCAAGTGCCCGCTAGTTAACCTAGATCGTACAAGTGCCCGCTAGTTAACCTACATAGTCCAAGGGCCTGCTAGTTAACCTACATAGTCCAAGGGCCCGCTAGTTAACCTAGATTGTCCAAGAGCCCGCTAGTTAACCTAGATTGTCCAAATGCCCTCTAGTTAACCTACATAGTCCAAGTGCCCGCTAGGTAACCTAGACAGTTCAAGTGAACACTAGGTTACCTACATAGTCCAAGTTCCTGTTCGTTAACCTACATAGTCCAAGTGCCCGCTAGGTAACCGATATAGTCCAAATGCCCGCTAGGGACCCTAATAGTCCAAGTGCCCGCTAGTTAACCTAGATAGTCCAAGTGCTCGCTAGTTAACCTACATAATCCAAGTGCCCGCTAGGTAACCTAGAGAGTTCAAGTGACCACTAGGTTACCTACATAGCCCAAGTGCCCGATAGGGAACCTCCATAGTCCAAGTGCCCGCTAGTTAACATAGATAGTCCAAGTACCTGCTAGGAAACGTACGTAGTCTAAGTGCCCGCTAGTTAACGTACATTCTCCAAGTGCCCAATTGGGAACCTACATAGTCCAAGTGCCCGCTAGGGAACCTACATAGTCCAAATGCCCGCTAGTTAACCTAAATAGTCCAAGTGCCCGTTAGGTAACCTAGATAGTCCTAATGCCCGCTAGGGAACCCACATAGTCCAAGTGCCCGCTAGGGAACTTACATAGTCCAAGGGCCCGCTAGGGAACCTACATTGTCCAAGTGCCCGTTCGTTAACCTAGATAGTCCCAGTGCCCGCTAGGTAACCAAGATAGTCCAACAGCCCGGAAGGTAACCTACATACTCCAAGTACCCGCTAGGTTACGTAGATAGTTTAAGTGCCAGCTAAGTAACCTAGATAGGCAAAGTGCCCGCTAGATAACCTACAAAGTCTAATTGCCCGCTAGGTAATCTATATAGTACAAATGCCGCTAGGGAGCCTACATAATCCAAATGCCCGCTAGGTAAACTAGATAGTCCAAGGGCACGCTAGTTGACCTACATAGTCCTAGTGCCCCTAAAAGCTACATAATCCAATTGCCCGCTAGGGAACCTACATAGTCCAACTGCCAGTTAGGTAACCTAGATAGTCCAAATGCCCGCCAGGAAACCCACATAGTCCAAGTGCCCGCTAGGGAACTTACATAGTCCAAGGGCCCGCTAGGGAACCTACATAGTCCAAGTGCCCGTTAGTTAACCAAGATAGTCCAAGTGCCCGCTAGGTAACTTAGATAGTCCAACAGCCCGCTAGGTAACCTACATACTCCAAGAATCCGCTAGGCAACGTAGATAGTTCAAGTGCCAGCTAGGTAACCTAGATAGTCCAAGTTCCCACTAGGTAACCAACAAAGTCTAAGTGCCCGCTAGGTTATCTATATAGTCCAAATGCCCGGTAGGGAACCTACATAGTCCAAGTGCCCGCTAGGTAACCTAGATAGTCCAAGTGCCCTCTAGTGAACCTAGATCGTCCAAGTGCCCGCTAGTTAACCTACATAGTCCAAGAGCCTGCTAGTTAACCTACATAGTCCAAGGTCCGCTAGTTAACCAGGATAGTCCAAGTGCTTGCAATTTAACCTACATAGTACAAGGGCCCGGTAGTTGACCTAGATAGTCCAAGTGCCCGCTAATTAACCTAGATAGTCCAAGTGCCCGCTAGTTAACCTAAGTAGTCCAAATGTCCGATAGGGATCCTACATAGTCCAAGTGCCTGCTAGGTAACCTACATAGTCCAAGTGCCCGTTTGTTAACCTAGATATTCCAAGAGCCCTCAAGGTAACCTAGACTGTCCAAGTGCCCGCTAGGTTACCTACATAGTCGAAGTGTCCGTTCGTTAACCTAGATAGTCCAAGTGCCCGCTAGTTAACCTAAGTAGCCCAAATGTCCGATAGGGATCCTACATAGTCCAAGTGCCCGCTAGGTAACCTACATAGTCTAATTGCCCGTTCGTTAACCTAGATAGTCCAAGTGCCCTCGAGGTAACCTAGAGTCCAAGTGCTCGCTAGTTAACATACATAGTCCAAGTGCCCGCTATGTACCCTAGATAGTCCAAGTGCCTGCTAGGTAACTTACATTGTCCAAGTTCCCGCTAGGTAACCTAAATAGTCCAAGTTCCCGTTACCTAACCTAGATAGTCCAAGTGCCTGCTAGGTAACCTAGAGTCCAAGTGCTCGCTAGTTAACCTACATAGTACAAGAGCCCGCTATGTAACCTAGATAGTCCATGTGCCTGCTAGGTAACTTACATTGTCCAAGTTCCCGCTAGGTAACCTAGATAGTCCAAGTTCCCGTTACCTAACCTAGATAGTCCAAGTGCCCGCTAGGCAACCTACATAGTCCAATAGCCCGTTCGTTAACCTAGAAGTCCAAGTGCCCGCAAAGTAACCTAGACAGTAAAAGTGCCCGCAAGGTTACCTGCATATTCCAAGTGCCCGTTCGTTAACCTAGATAATCCAAGTGTCCACTAAGTAACCTACATAGTCCAAGTGCCCGCTAGGCAACCTACATAGTCCAAGAGCCCGTTCGTTACCTAGAAGTCCAAGTGCCCGATAGGTAACCTAGACAGTAGAAGTGCCCGCTAGGTTACCTGCATATTCCAAGTGCCCGTTCGTTAACCTAGATAGTCCAAGTGTCCGCTACTTAAACTACATATTCCAAGTGCCTGCTAGGTAACCTACATATTCCAAGTGCCAGCTAGGTAACCTAGATAATACAAGTGCCCGCTAGGGAACCTAGAAACTCCAAGTGCCTATTAGCTAACCTAGATTGTCCAAGTGCCCGCTAGGATACCTACAGAGTCCAAGGGCCCGCTAGATAACCTAGATAGTCCAAGTGCCCGCTAGGTAACCTAGAGTCCAAGTGCTCGCTAGATAACCTACATAGTCCAAGTGCCCGCTATGTAACCTAGATAGTCCAAGTGCCTGCTAGGTAACTTACATTGTCCAAGTTCCCGCTAGGTAACATAGATAGTCCAAGTTCCCATTACCTAACCTAGATAGTCCAAGTGCCCGCTAGGCAAGCTACATAGTCCAATAGCCCGTTCGTTAACCTAGATAGTCCAAGTGTCCACTAGGTAACCTACATAGCCCAAGTGCCCGCTAGGTAACCTATATAGTCCAAGTGCCCGCTAGGTAACATACATAGTCCAAGTGCCCGCTAGGTAATCTATATAGTCCAAGTGCCCGCTAGTTAACCTACAGAGTCCAAGTGCCCGGTAGTTAACTTACATAGTTCAAGTGTCCGTAGGGAACATACATAGTCCAAGTGCCCGCTAGGGTACCTACGTAGTCCAATGCCCGCTAGGGAATCTACATAGTCCTAGGGCCCGCTAGTTAACGTAGATAGTCCAAGTGCCGCTAGTTAATCTACATAGTCCAAGGGTCCGCTAGTTAACCTACATAGTCCAAGTGCTCGCTAGGGAACCTAGATATTCCAAGTACCTGCTCTGGAACCTACATATTCGAGTGCCTGCTAGGGAACCAACATAGTCCAAGTGCCCGTTCTGGAACATACAAAGTCAAAGTGCCTGCTAGGGAATCTACATAGTCCAAGGGCCCGCTAGGTAACTTAGATAGTCCAAGTGCTGCTAGTTAATCTACATAGTCCAAGGGCCCGATAGTTAACCTACATAGTCCAAGTACCCGCTAGTTAACCTAGATCATACAAGTGCCCGCTAGTTAACCTACATAGTCCAAGGGCCTGCTAGTTAACCTACATAGTCCAAGGGCCCGCTAGTTAACCTAGATTGTCCAAATGCCCGCTAGTTAACCTACATAGTCCAAGTGCCCGCTAGGTAACCTAGACAGTTCAAGTGAACACTAGGTTACCTACATAGTCCAAGTTCCTGTTCGTTAACCTACATAGTCCAAGTGCCCGCTAGGTAACCTATATAGTCCAAATGCCCGCTAGGGTCCCTAATAGTCCAAGTGCCCGCTAGTTAACCTAGATAGTCCAAGTGCTCGCTAGTTAACCTACATAATCCAAGTGCCCGCTAGGTAACCTAGAGAGTTCAAGTGACCACTAGGTTACCTACATAGCCCAAGTGCCCGATAGGGAACCTCCATAGTCCAAGTGCCCGCTAGTTAACATAGATAGTCCAAGTACCTGCTAGGAAACGTACGTAGTCTAAGTGCCCGCTAGTTAACGTACATTCTCCAAGTGCCCAATTGGGAACCTACATAGTCCAAGTGCCCGCTAGGGAACCTACATAGTCCAAATGCCCGCTAGTTAACCTAAATAGTCCAAGTGGCCGTTAGGTAACCTAGATAGTCCTAATGCCCGCTAGGGAACCCACATAGTCCAAGTGCCCGCTTGGTTACCTACATAGTCCAACTGCCCGTTCGTTAACCTAGATAGTCCAAGTGCCCGCAAGTTAACTTAAGTAGTCCAATTGTCCGATAGGGATCCTACATAGTCCAAGTGCCCGCTAGGTAACCTACATAGTCCAAGTGCCCGTTCGTTAACCTAGATAGTCCAAGTGCCCTCTAGGTAACCTAGACTGTCCAAGTGCCTGCTAGGTTACCTACATAGTCCAAGTGCCCGTTCGTTAACCTAGATAGTCCAAGTGCCCGCTAGGAAACCTACATAGTCCAAAGGCCCGCTAGGTAACCTAGATAGTCCAAGTGCCCGCTAGGTAACCTAGATAGTCCAAGTGCCCACTAGGTAACCTAGATAGTCCAAGTGCCCGCTAGGTAACCTAGAGTCCAAGTGCTCGCTAGTTAACCTACATAGTCCAAGTGCCCGCTGTGTAACCTAGATAGTCCAAGTGCCTGCTAGGTAACTTACATTGTCCAAGTTCCCGCTAGGTAACCTAGATAATCCAAGTTCCCGTTACCTAACCTAGATAATCCAAGTGCCCGCCAAGCAACCTACATAATCCAAGAGCCCGTTCATTAACCTAGAAGTCCAAGTGCCCGCCAGGTAACCTACAGAGTCCAAGTGCCCGCTAGGTTACCTGAATATTCCAAGTGCCCGTTCGTTAACCTAGATGGTCCAAGTGCCCACTAGGTAACCTACATAGTCCAAGTGCCCGCTAGGTAACCTATATAGTTCAAGTGCCCGCTAGGTAACCTACATAGTCCAAGTTCCCCCTAGGTAACCTAGATAGTCCAAAGTCCCGCTAGGTAACCTACATTGTCCTTGTGCCCCCTAGTTAAACTACATTCTCCAAGTGCCCGATAGGGAACCTACATAGTCCAAGTGCCCGCTAGGGAACCTACATAGTCCAAATGCCCACTAGTTAACCTGAATAGTCCAAGTGCCCGTTAGGTAACCTAGATAGTCCTAATGCCCGCTAGGGAACCCACATAGTCCAAGTGCCCGCTAGGGAACTTACATAGTCCAAGGGCCCGCTAGGGAACCTACATTGTCCATGTGCCCGTTAGTTAACCTAGATAGTCCCAGTGCCCGCTAGGTAACCAAGATAGTCCAACAGCCCGGTAGGTAACCTACATACTCCGAGTACCCGCTTGGTTACGTAGATAGTTTAAGTGCCAGCTAAGTAACCTAGATAGGCAAAGTGCCCGCTAGATAACCTACAAAGTCTAATTGCCCGCTAGGTAATCTATATAGTACAAATGCCGCTAGGGAGCCTACATAATCCAAATGCCCGTAGGTAAACTAGATAGTCCAAGGGCACGCTAGTTGACCTACATAGTCCTAGTGCCCCTAAAACCTACATAATCCAATTGCCCGCTAGGGAACCTACATAGTCCAACTGCCAGTTAGGTAACCTAGATAGTCCAAATGCCCGCCAGGAAACCCACATAGTCCAAGTTCCCGCTAGGGAACTTACATAGTCCAAGGGCCCGCTAGGGAACCTACATAGTCCAAGTGCCCGTTAGTTAACCAAGATAGTCCAAGTGCCCGCTAGGTAACTTAGATAGTCCAACAGCCCGCTAGGTAACCTACATACTCCAAGAATCCGCTAGGCAACGTAGATAGTTCAAGTGCCAGCTATGTAACCTAGATAGTCCAAGTTCCCACTAGGTAACCAACAAAGTCTAAGTGCCCGCTAGGTTATCTATAAAGTCCAAATGCCCGGTAGGGAACCTGCGTAGTCCAAGTGCCCGCTAGGTACCCTAGATAGTCCAAGTGCCCTCTAGTGAACCTAGATCGTCCAAGTGCCCGCTAGTTAACCTACATAGTCCAAGAGCCTGCTAGTTAACCTACATAGTCCAAGGTCCGCTAGTTAACCAGGATAGTCCAAGTGCTTGCAATTTAACCTACATAGTACAAGGGCCCGGTAGTTGACCTAGATAGTCCAAGTGCCCGCTAGTTAACCTAGATAGTCCAAGTGCCCGCTAGTTAACCTAAGTAGTCCAAATGTCCGATAGGGATCCTACATAGTCCAAGTGCCTGCTAGGTAACCTACATAGTCCAAGTGCCCGTTTGTTAACCTAGATAGTCCAAGAGCCCTCAAGGTAACCCAGACTGTCCAAGTGCCCGCTAGGTTACCTACATAGTCGAAGTGCCCGTTCGTTAACCTAGATAGTCCAAGTGCCCGCTAGTTAACCTAAGTAGTCCAAATGTCCGATAGGGATCCTACATAGTCCAAGTGCCCGCTAGGTAACCTACATAGTCTAATTGCCCGTTCGTTAACCTAGATAGTCCAAGTGCCCTCTAGGTAACCTAGAGTCCAAGTGCTCGCTAGTTAACATACATAGTCCAAGTGCCCGCTATGTACCCTAGATAGTCCAAGTGCCTGCTAAGTAACTTACATTGTCCAAGTTCCCGCTAGGTAACCTAGATAGTCCAAGTTCCCGTTACCTAACCTAGATAGTCCAAGTGCCTGCTAGGTAACCTAGAGTCCAAGTGCTCGCTAGTTAACCTACATAGTACAAGAGCCCGCTATGTAACCTAGATAGTCCATGTGCCTGCTAGGTAACTTACATTGTCCAAGTTCCCGCTAGGTAACCTAGATAGTCCAAGTTCCCGTTACCTAACCTAGATAGTCCAAGTGCCCGCTAGGCAACCTACATAGACCAATAGCCCGTTCGTTAACCTAGAAGTCCAAGTGCCCGCAAAGTAACCTAGACAGTAAAAGTGCCCGCAAGGTTACCTGCATATTCCAAGTGCCCGTTCGTTAACCTAGATAGTCCAAGTGTCCACTAAGTAACCTACATAGTCCAAGTGCCCGCTAGGCAACCTACATAGTCCAAGAGCCCGTTCGTTACCTAGAAGTCCAAGTGCCCGATAGGTAACCTAGACAGTAGAAGTGCCCGCTAGGTTACCTGCATATTCCAAGTGCCCGTTCGTTAACCTAGATAGTCCAAGTGTCCGCTACTAAAACTACATATTCCAAGTGCCTGCTAGTTAACCTACATAATCTAAGTGCCCGTTAGCTAACCAAGATAGTCCAAGGGCCCGCTAGTTGACCTACATAGTCCTAGTGCCAGCTAGGTAACCTAGATAGTACAAGTGCCCACTAGGTAACCTAGATAGTGCAAGTGCCCGCTAGTTAACCTAGATAGTTCAAATACCCGTTGGTAAACAGGATCGTCCAAGGGGCCTCTAGTTAGCCTACATAGTCCAAGTGCCCTATAGGTAACCTAGATAGTCCAAGTGCCCGTTCGGTAACTAGATAGTCCAAGTGCCCTTTAGGGAACCTGGATAGTCCAAGGGCCCGCTAGTAAACCTACATAGTCCATGGGCCCACTAGTTAACCTACATAGTGCAAGTGTCCGCTATTTAACCTACATATTCCAAGTGCCTGCTAGTTAACCTACATAATCTAAGTGCCCGTTAGCTAACCAAGATAGTCCAAGGGCCCGTTAGTTGACCTACATATTCCAAGTGCCAGCTAGGTAACCTAGATAATACAAGTGCCCGCTAGGGAACCTAGATACTCCAAGTGCCTATTAGATAACCTAGATAGTCCAAGTGCCCGCTAGGATACCTACATAGTCCAAGGGCCCGCTAGATAACCTAGATAGTTTAAGTGCCCGCTAGGTAACCTAGAGTCCAAGTGCTCGCTAGATAACCTACATAGTCCAAGTGCCCGCTATGTAACCTAGATAGTCCAAGTGCCTGCTAGGTAACTTACATTGTCCAAGTTCCCGCTAGGTAACATAGATAGTCCAAGTTCCCATTACCTAACCTAGATAGTCCAAGTGCCCGCTAGGCAAGCTACATAGTCCAATAGCCCGTTCGTTAACTTAGATAGTCCAAGTGTCCACTAGATAACCTACATAGTCCATGTGCCCGCTAGGTAACCTATATAGTCCAAGTGCCCGCTAGGTAACCTACATAGTCCAAGTGCCCGCTAGGTAACCTATATAGTCCAAGTGCCCGCTAGGTAACCTACATAGTCCAAGTGCCCGCTAGGGAACTTACATAGTCCAAGTGCCCACTAGGTAACCTAGATAGTGCAAGTGCCCGCTAGTTAACCTAGATAGTTCAAATAACCGCTAAATAACCTAGATCGTCCAAGGGGCCTCTAGTTAGCCTACATAGTCCAAGTGCCCTCTAGGTAACCTAGATCGTCCAAGTGCCCGTTCGGTAACTAGATAGTCCAAGTGCCCTTTACGGAACCTGGATAGTCCAAGGGCCCGCTAGTAAACCTACATTGTCCATGGGCCCGGTAGTTAATATACATAGTGCAAGTGTCCGCTACTTATCCTACATATTCCAAGTGCCTGCTAGTTAACCTACATAATCTAAGTGCCCGTTAGCTAACCAAGATAGTCCAAGGGCCCGTAAGTTGACCTACATATTCCAAGTGCCAGCTAGGTAACCTAGATAATACAAGTGTCCGCTAGGGAACCTAGATACTCCAAGTGCCTGTTAGCTAACCTAGATAATCCAAGTGACTGCTAGGAAAACTACATAGTCCTAGGGCCCGCTAGGTAACCTAGATAGTCCAAGTGCCCGCTATGTAACCTAGAGTCCAAGTGCTCGCTAGTTAACCTACATAGTCCAAGTGCCCGCTATGTAACCAAGATAGTCCAAGTGCCTGCTAAGTAACTTACATTGTCCAAGTTCCCGCTAGGTAACATAGATAGTCCAAGTTCCCATTACCTAACCTAGATAGTCCAAGTGCCCGGTAGGCAACCTACATAGTCCAATAGCCCGTTCGTTAACCTAGATAATCCAAGTGTCCACTAGGTAACCTACATAGTCCAAGTGCCCGCTAGGTAACCTATATAGTCCACGTGCCCGCTAGGTAACCTAGATAGTCCAAGGACCCTCTAGTTAAACTACATAGTCCAAGGGCTTACTTGTTAACTTTGATAGTCCAGCTGCCGGCTAGTTAACCTAGATCGTCCAAGTGCCCGCTAGTTAACCTAGATTGTCCAAGTGCCTGCTAGTTAATCTACATAGTCCAAGGGCCCATTAGTTAACCTAGATAGTCCAAGTGTCCTCTAGTTAACCTTCATAGTCCAAGTGCCCGTTAGTTAACCTAGATAGTTCAAGTGCCCGTTAGGCAACCTAGATAGTCCAACAGCCCGCTAGGTAACCTACATATTCCAAGAACCCGCTAGGTAACGTAGATAGTTAAAGTGCCAGCTAGGTAACCTAGTTAGTCCAAGTGCCCGCTAGGTAACCTACAAAGTCTAAGTGCCCGCTAGGTAATCTATATAGTCCAAATGCCCGCTAGGGAGCCTACATAGTCCAAATGCCCGCTAGGTAACCTAGATAGTCCAAGGGCCCCCTAGGTAACCTTGATAGTCCTAGTGCCCCCTAGTTAACCTACATTCTCCAAGTGCCCGATAGGGAACCTACATAGTCCAAGTGCCCGTTAGTTAACCTAGATAGTCCAAGTGCCCGCTTGGTAACCTAGATAGTCCAACAGCCCGCTAGGTAACTTACAGAGTCTAAATACCCACTAGGTTATCTATATAGTCCAAATGCCCACTAGGGAAACTACATAGTCCAAGTGCCCGCTAGGTAACATAGATAATCCAAGTGCCCGCTAATTAACCTATATCGTACAAGTGCCCGCTGGTTAACCTAGATAGTCCAAGTGCCCGCTAGTTAACCTATATCTTCCAAGTGCCTGCTAGTTAACCTAGATAGTCCAAGTGCCCGCTAGTTAACCTAGATATTCCAAGTGCCCGCTAGTTAACCTACATAGTCAATGGGCCCGCTAGTTAACCTACATAGTGCAAGAGCCTGCTAGTTAACCTATCTCGTGCAAGTGTCCGCTAGTTAACCTACATAGTACAAGTGCAAGTTAGCTAACCTAGATAGTCCAAGGGCCCGCTAGTTGACCTACATAGTCCAAGTGCCCGCTAGGTAACCTAGATAGTCCAAGTGCCCGCTAGTTAACCTAGATAGTCCTAGTGCCCATTAGTTAATCTAGATAGTCCATGTACCCACTAGGGGACGTACTTAGTCCAAGTGCCCGTAAGCTAACCTAGATAGTCCAAGTGCCCGCTAGTTAACATTGATCATCCAAGTGCCCGCTAGTTAACCTAGATAGACCATGTGCATGCTAGTTAACCTAGATAGGCGAAGTGCCCTCTAGTTAACCTAGATCATCCAAGTGCCTGCTAGTTAACCTACATAGTCCAAGGGCCCGCTAGTTGACCTACGTAGTCCAAGGTCCGCTATTTAACCTAGATAGTTCAATTGCTCGCTAGTTAACCTACATAGTCCAAGTGCCCGCTAGTTTACCTAGATAATCCAAGAGCCCACTAGGTAACCTAAGTAGTCCAAATGTCCGATAGGGATCCTACATAGTCCAAGTGCCTGCTAGGTAACCTACATAGTCCAAGTGCCCGTTCGTTGACCTAGATAGTCCAAGTGCCCGCTAGGTAAACTAGATAGTCCAAGTGCCCGCTAGGTAACCTGGATTCCAAGTGCTCGCTAGTTAACCTACATAGTCCAAGTGCCCGCTATGTAACCTAGATAGTCAAAGTGCCCGTTAGGTAACCTAGATAGTCCAAGTGCCCGCTAGGTAACTTACATTTTCCATGTTCCCGCTAGGTAACCTAGATACTCCAAGTGCCCGTTACCTAACCTAGATAGTCCAAGTGCCCGCTAAGCAACCTACATAGTCGAAGTGCCCGTGCGTTAACCTAGAAGTCCAAGTGCCCGCTAGGTAACCTAGATAGTGCAAGTGCCCGCTAATTAACCTAGATAGTTCAAGTACCCGCTAGGTAACCTAGATCGTCCAAGGGCCCCCTAGTTAGCCTACATAGTACAAGTGCCCGCTAGGTAACCTACATAGTCCTAGTGCCCATTCGGTAACCTAGATAGTCCAAGTGCCCTAAGGAACCTAGATAATCCAAGGGCCCGCTAGTAAACCTACATAGTCCATGCGCCCGCTAGTTAACCTACATGTTGCAACTGTCCGCTAGTTAACCTACATATTCCAAGTGCCAGCTAGTTAACCTACATAATCTAAGTGACCGTTAGCTAACCTAGATAGTCCAAGGGCCCGCTAGTTAACCTACATAGTCCAAGTGCCCGCTAGGTAACCTAGACAGTCCAAGTGCCCGCTAGGTTACCTGAATATTCCAAGTGCCCGTTCGTTAACCTAGATAGTCCAAGTGCCCGCTAGGTAACCTAGATAGTGCAAGTGCCCGCTAGTTAACCTAGATAGTTCAAGCACCCGCTAGGTAACCTAGATCGTCCAAGGGCCCCCTAGTTTGCCTACATAGTACAAGTGCCCGCTAGGTAACCTAGATAGTCCAAGTGCCCGTTCGGTAACCTAGATAGTCCAAGTGCCCTTTAAGGAACCTAGATAGTCCATGGGCCCGCTAGTAAACCTACATAGTCCATGCGCCCGCTAGTTAACCTACATAGTGCAAGTGTCCGCTAGGCATCCTACATTGTCCAAGTGCCCGTTAGTTAACCTAGATAGTCAAAGTGCCTGCTAGGTAACCTAGATAGTCCAAGTGCTCGCTAGGTAACCTACATAGTCCAAGTGCTCCCTTGGTAACCTAAATAGTCCAAATGCCCGCTAGGGAAACTACATAGTCCAAGTGCCCGCTAGTTAACCTAGATAGTCCAAGTGCCTGCTAGTAAACCTACATAATCCATGGGCCCGCTAATAACCTACATAGTGCAAGGGACCGCTAGTTAACCTAGATCATGCAAGTGTCCGCAAGTTAACCTACATAGTCCAAGTGCCCGCTAGTTAACCTAGATAGTCCAAGGACCCGCTAGTAAACCTTTATAGTCAATGAACCCACTAGTTAACCTACATAGTGGAAGTGTCTGCTAGTTAACCTACATATTCCAAGTGCCCGGTAGTTAACCTACATAATCTAAGTGCCCGTTAGCTAACCTAGATAGTCCAGGGCTCGCTAGTTGACCTACATATTCCAAGTGCCAGCTAGGTAAACTAGATAGTACAAGTGCCCGCTAGGGAACCTAGATATCCAAGTGCCTGTTAGCTAACATAGATAGTCCAAGTAGCGGCTAGGAAACCTACATAGTCCACGTGCCCTTTCGTTAACCTAGATAATCCAAATGCCAGCTAGGAACCCTAGATAGTCCAAGTGCCCGCTAGTTAACCTACATAGTCCAAGGGCCTGCTAGTTAACCTACATAGTACAAGGTCCGCTAGTTAACCTAGATAGTCCAAGTGCCCGCTAGTTAACCTACATAGTACAAGGGCCCGATAGTTGACCCAGATAGTCAAAGTGCCCGTTCGTTAACCTAGTCAAAGTGCCCGCTAGGTAACCTAGACAGTCCAAGTGCCCGCTAGGTTACCTATATAGTCCAAGGGCCCGCTATGTAACCTAGATAGTGCAAGTGCCCGCTAGGTAACTTACATTTTCCAAGTTCCCGCTAGGTAACCTAGATACTCCAAGTGCCCGTTACCTAACCTAGATAGTCCAAGTGCCCGCTCAGCAACCTACATAGTGCAAGTGCCCGTTCGTTAACCTAGAAGTCCAAGTGCCCACTAGGTTACCTGAATATTCCAAGTGCCCGTTCGTTAACCTAGATAGTCCAAGTGCCCGCTAGGTAACCTAGATAGTGCAAGTGCCCGCTAGTTAACCTAGATAGTTCAAGTACCCGCTAGGTAACCTAGATCGTCCAAGGGCCCCCTAGTTAACCTACATAGTGCAAGTGCCCGGTAGTTAACTTACATAGTTCAAGTGTCCGTAGGGAACATACATAGTCCAAGTGCCCTCTAGGGATCATACATAGTCCAATGCCCCCTAGGGAACCTACGTAGTCCAAGTGCCCACTAGGGAATCTACATAGTCCAAGGGCCCGCTAGTTAACGTAGATAGTCCAAGTGCCGCTAGTTAATCTACATAGCCCAAGTGCCCGCTAGGTAACCTAGAGAGTGCAAATGCCCGCTAGTCAACCTACATAGTCCAAGTGCCTGCTAGGTAACCTAGATAGTCCAAGGGCCTGCTATTTAACCTTCATAGTCCAAGTGTCTGCTAGTTAACCTACATAGTCCAAGTGCCCGCTAGTTAACCTAGATAGTCCAAGAGCCTGCTAGGTAACATACATAGTGCAAGTGTCCACTAGTAAACCTACGTAGTCCAAGGGCCCGCTAGTTAACCTACATAGTCCAAGTGCCCGGTAGTTAACCTACATAGTCCAAGGTCCGCTAGTTAACCTAGATAGTCCAAGTGCCCGCTAGTTAACCTACATAGTACAAGGGCCCGCTAGTTGACCCAGATAGTCAAAGTGCCCGTTCGTTAACCTAGATAGTCAAAGTGCCCCCTAAGTAACCTAGACAGTCCAAGTGCCCGCTAGGTTACCTATATAGTCCAAGGGCCCGCTATGTAACCTAGATAGTCCAAGTGCCCGTCACCAAACCTAGATAGTCCAAGTGCCCGCCAAGCAACCTACATAGTCCAAGTGCCCGTTCGTTAACCTAGAAGTCCAAGTGCCCGCTAGGTAACCTAGACAGTCCAAGTGCCCGCTAGGTTACCTGAATATTCCAAGGGCCCGTTCGTTAACCTAGATAGTCCCAGTGCCCGCTAGGTAACCTAGATAGTGCAAGTGCCCGCTAATTAACCTAGATAGTTCAAGTACCCGCTAGGTAACCTAGATCGTCCAAGGGCCCCCTAGTTAGTGTACATAGTACAAGTGCCCGCTAGGTAACCTAGATAGTCCAAGTGCCCTTTAAGGAACCTAGATAGTCCAAGGGCCCACTAGTAAACCTACATAGTCTATGCGCCCGCTAGTTAACCTACATATGCAAGTGTCCGCTAGGAAACCTACATTGTCCAAGTGCCCGTTAGTTAACCTAGATAGTCAAATGCCTGCTAGGTAACCTAGATAGTCCAAGTGCTCGCTAGGTAACCTACATAGTCCAAGTGCCCCCTTGGTAACCTAAATAGTCCAAATGCCCGCTAGGGAAACTACATAGTCCAAGTGCCCGCTAGTTAACCTAGATAGTCCAAGTGCCTGCTAGTAAACCTACATAATCCATGGGCCCGCTAATAACCTACATAGTGCAAGGGCCCGCTAGTTAACCTAGATCATGCAAGTGTCCACAAGTTAACCTACATAGTCCAAGTGCCCGCTAGTTAACCTAGATAATCCAAGTGTCCGCTAGGGAACGTACATAGTCCAAGTGCCCGCTAGGTAACCTAGATAATCCAAGTGCCCGCTAGGTAACCTAGACAGTCCAAGTGCCCGCTAGTTACCCTACATAGTCCAAGTGCCCGTTAGTTAACCTAGGTAGTCAAAGTGCCTGCTAGGTAACCTAGATAGTCCAAGTGCCTGTTACCTAACCTAGATAGTCCAAATGCCCGCTAGGCAACATACATAGTCAAAGTGCCCGTTCGTTAACCGAGAAGTCCAAGTGCCCGGTAGGGAACCTATATAGTCCAAGTACTATCAAGGTAACCTAGATAGTACAAGGGCCCTCTAGTTAACCTACATAGTCCAAGTGCACGCTAGGTAACCTACATAGTGCAAGTGTCTGCTAGGTAACCTACATAGTCCAAGTGCCCGCTAGTTAACATAGATAGTCCAAGTGCCCACTATGGAAAGTACATAGTCCAAGTGCCCGCTAGTTAACCTACAAAATCCAAGTGCCTGCTAGTTAACCTAGATAGTCGAAGGGCCTGCTAGATAACCTTCAAAGTCCAAGTGTCCGCTAGTTAACCTACATAGTCCACTTGCCCGCTAGTTAACCTAGATATTCCAAGTGCCCACTAGGTAACATACATAGTTCAAGTGTCCGCTAGTTAACCTACGTAGTCCAAGGGCCCGATAGTTAACCTACATAGTCCAAGTGCCCGGTAGTTAACTTACATAGTTCAAGTGTCCGTAGGGAACATACATAGTCCTAGTGCCCTCTAGGGATCATACATTGTCCAATGCCCGCTAGGGAACCTACGTAGTCCAAGTGCCCGCTAGGGAATCTACATAGTCCAAGGGCCCGCTAGTTAACGTAGATAGTCCAAGTGCCGCTAGTTAATCTACATAGTCCAAGTGCCCGCTGGTAACCTAGAGAGTGCAAATGCCCGCTAGTTAACCTACATAGTCCAAGTGCCTGCTAGGTAACCTAGATAGTCCAAGGGCCTGCTAGGTAACATACATAGTGCAAGTGTCCGCTAGTTAACCTACGTAGTCCAAGGGCCCGCTAGTTAACCTACATAGTCCAATTGCACGGTAGTTAACCTACATAGTCCAAGGTCCGCTAGTTAACATAGATAGTCCAAGTGCCCGCTAGTTAACCTATATAGTACAAGGGCCCGCTAGATGACCCAGATAGTCAAAGTGCCCGTTCGTTAACCTAGATAGTCAAAGTGCCCGCTAGGTAACCTAGACAGTCCAAGTGCCCGCTAGGTTACCTATATTGTCCAAGGGCCGGCTATGTAACCTAGATAGTCCAAGTGCCCGCTAGGTAACTTACATTTTCCAAGTTCCCGCTAGGTAACCTAGATACTCCAAGTGCCCGTTACCAAACCTAGATAGTCCAAGTGCCTGCTAAGCAACCTACATAGTCCAAGTGCCCGTTCGTTAACCTAGAAGTCCAAGTGCCCGCTAGGTAACCTAGACAGTCCATGTGCCCGCTAGGTTACCTGAATATTCCAAGGGCCCGTTCGTTAACCTAGATAGTCCAAGTGCCCGCTAGGTAACCTAGATAGTGCAAGTGCCCGCTAGTTAACCTAGATAGTCCAAGTGCCCGCTAGGTAACCTAGATAGTGCAAGTGCCCGCTAATTAACCTAGATAGTTCAAGTACCCGCTAGGTAACCTAGATCGTCCAAGGGCCCCCTAGTTAGCCTACATAGTACAAGTGCCCGCTAGGTAACCTAGATAGTCCAAGTGCCCTTTAAGGAACCTAGATAGTCCAAGGGCCCACTAGTAAACCTACATAGTCTATGCGCCCGCTAGTTAACCTACATATGCAAGTGTCCGCTAGGAAACCTACATTGTCCAAGTGCCCGTTAGTTAACCTAGATAGTCAAATGCCTGCTAGGTAACCTAGATAGTCAAAGTGCTCGCTAGGTAACCTACATCGTCCAAGTGCCCCCTTGGTAACCTAAATAGTCCAAATGCCCGCTAGGGAAACTACATAGTCCAAGTGCCCGCTAGTTAACATAGATAGTCCAAGTGCCCACTATGGAAAGTACATAGTCCAAGTGCCCGCTAGGTAACCTAGAGAGTGCAAGTGCCCGCTAGTTAACCTACAAAGTCCAAGTGCCTGCTAGTTAACCTAGATAGTCCAAGGGCCTGCTAGATAACCTTCATAGTCCAAGTGTCCGCTAGTTAACCTACATAGTCCAAGTGCCCGCTAGTTAACCTAGATATTCCAAGTGCCCGCTAGTTAACCTAGATATTCCAAGTGCCCACTAGGTAACATACATCGTGCAAGTGTCCGCTAGTTAACCTACGTAGTCCAAGGGCGCGCTAGTTAACCTACATAGTCCAAGTGCCCGGTAGTTAACTTACATAATTCAAGTGTCCGTAGGGAACATACATAGTCCAAGTGCCCTCTAGGGATCATACATAGTCCATGCCCGCTAGGGAACCTACGTAGTCCAAGTGCCCGCTAGGGAATCTACATAGTCCAAGGGCCCGCTAGTTAACGTAGATAGTCCAAGTGCCGCTAGTTAATCTACATAATCCAAGTGCCCGCTAGGTAACCTAGAGAGTGCAAATGCCCGCTAGTTAACCTACATAGTCCAAGTGCCTGCTAGGTAACCTAGATAGTCCAAGTGCCCGCTAGGTAACCTACAAAGTCTAAGTACCCGCTAGGTAATCTATATAGTCCAAATGCCCGCTAGGGAGCCTACATAGTCCAAATGCCCGCTAGGTAACCTAGATAGTCCAAGGGCCCCCCAGGTAACCTTGATAGTCCTAGTGCCCCCTAGTTAACCTACATTCTCCAAGTGCCCGATAGGGAACCTACATAGTCCAAGTGCCCGTTAGTTAACCTAGATAGTCCAAGTGCCCGCTTGGTAACCTAGATAGTCCAACAGCCCGCTAGGTAACTTACAGAGTCTAAATACGCACTAGGTTATCTATATAGTCCAAATGCCCGCTAGGGAAACTACATAGTCCAAGTGCCCGCTAGGTAACATAGATAATCCAAGTGCCCGCTAATTAACCTATATCGTACAAGTGCCCGCTGGTTAACCTAGATAGTCCAAGTGCCCGCTAGTTAACCTATATCTTCCAAGTGCCTGCTAGTTAACCTAGATAGTCCAAGTGCCCGCTAGTTAACCTAGATATTCCAAGTGCCCGCTAGTTAACCTACATAGTCAATGGGCCCGCTAGTTAACCTACATAGTGCAAGAGCCTGCTAGTTAACCTATCTCGTGCAAGTATCCGCTAGTTAACCTACATAGTACAAGTGCAAGTTAGCTAACCTAGATAGTCCAAGGGCCCGCTAGTTGACCTACATAGTCCAAGTGCCCGCTAGGTAACCTAGATAGTCCAAGTGCCCGCTAGTTAACCTAGATAGTCCTAGTGCCCATTAGTTAATCTAGATAGTCCATGTACCCACTAGGGAACCTACTTAGTCCAAGTGCCCGTAAGCTAACCTAGATAGTCCAAGTGCCCGCTAGTTAACATTGATCATCCAAGTGCCCGCTAGTTAACCTAGATAGACCATGTGCATGCTAGTTAACCTAGATAGGCGAAGTGCCCTCTAGTTAACCTAGATCATCCAAGTGCCTGCTAGTTAACCTACATAGTCCAAGGGCCCGCTAGTTGACCTACGTAGTCCAAGGTCCGCTATTTAACCTAGATAGTTCAATTGCTCGCTAGTTAACCTACATAGTCCAAGTGCCCGCTAGTTTACCTAGATAATCCAAGAGCCCACTAGGTAACCTAAGTAGTCCAAATGTCCGATAGGGATCCTACATAGTCCAAGTGCCTGCTAGGTAACCTACATAGTCCAAGTGCCCGTTCGTTGACCTAGATAGTCCAAGTGCCCGCTAGGTAAACTAGATAGTCCAAGTGCCCGCTAGGTAACCTGGATTCCAAGTGCTCGCTAGTTAACCTACATAGTCCAAGTGCCCGCTATGTAACCTAGATAGTCAAAGTGCCCGTTAGGTAACCTAGATAGTCCAAGTGCCCGCTAGGTAACTAACATTTTCCAAGTTCCCGCTAGGTAACCTAGATACTCCAAGTGCCCGTTACCTAACCTAGATAGTCCAAGTGCCCGCTAAGCAACCTACATAGTCGAAGTGCCTGTGCGTTAACCTAGAAGTCCAAGTGCCCGCTAGGTAACCTAGATAGTGCAAGTGCCCGCTAATTAACCTAGATAGTTCAAGTACCCGCTAGGTAACCTAGATCGTCCAAGGGCCCCCTAGTTAGCCTACATAGTACAAGTGCCCGCTAGGTAACCTACATAGTCCTAGTGCCCATTCGGTAACCTAGATAGTCCAAGTGCCCTAAGGAACCTAGATAATCCAAGGGCCCGCTAGTAAACCTACATAGTCCATGCGCCCGCTAGTTAACCTACATGTTGCAACTGTCCGCTAGTTAACCTACATATTCCAAGTGCCAGCTAGTTAACCTACATAATCTAAGTGACCGTTAGCTAACCTAGATAGTCCAAGGGCCCGCTAGTTAACCTACATAGTCCAAGTGGCCGCTAGGTAACCTAGACAGTCCAAGTGCCCGCTAGGTTACCTGAATATTCCAAGTGCCCGTTCGTTAACCTAGATAGTCAAAGTGCCCGCTAGGTAACCTAGATAGTGCAAGTGCCCGCTAGTTAACCTAGATAGTTCAAGCACCCACTAGGTAACCTAGATCGTCCAAGGGCCCCCTAGTTTGCCTACATAGTACAAGTGCCCGCTAGGTAACCTAGATAGTCCAAGTGCCCGTTCGGTAACCTAGATAGTCCAAGTGCCCTTTAAGGAACCTAGATAGTCCAAGGGCCCGCTAGTAAACCTACATAGTCCATGCGCCCGCTAGTTAACCTACATAGTGCAAGTGTCCGCTAGGCATCCTACATTGTCCAAGTGCCCGTTAGTTAACCTAGATAGTCAAAGTGCCTGCTAGGTAACCTAGATAGTCCAAGTGCTCGCTAGGTAACCTACATAGTCCAAGTGCCCCCTTGGTAACCTAAATAGTCCAAATGCCCGCTAGGGAAACTACATAGTCCAAGTGCCCGCTAGTTAACCTAGATAGTCCAAGTGCCTGCTAGTAAACCTACATAATCCATGGGCCCGCTAATAACCTACATAGTGCAAGGGCCCGCTAGTTAACCTAGATCATGCAAGTGTCCACAAGTTAACCTACATAGTCCAAGTTCCCGCTAGTTAACCTACATAGTACAAGGGCCCGCTAGTTGACCCAGATAGTCAAAGTGCCCGTTCGTTAACCTAGATAGTCAAAGTGCCCCCTAAGTAACCTAGACAGTCCAAGTGCCCGCTAGGTTACCTATATAGTCCAAGGGCCCGCTATGTAACCTAGATAGTCCAAGTGCCCGTTACCAAACCTAGATAGTCCAAGTGGCCGCCAAGCAACCTACATAGTCCAAGTGCCCGTTCGTTAACCTAGAAGTCCAAGTGCCCGCTAGGTAACCTAGACAGTCCAAGTGCCCGCTAGGTTACCTGAATATTCCAAGGGCCCGTTCGTTAACCTAGATAGTCCAAGTGCCCGCTAGGTAACCTAGATAGTGCAAGAGCCCGCTAATTAACCTAGATAGTTCAAGTACCCGCTAGGTAACCTAGATCGTCCAAGGGCCCCCTAGTTAGTCTACATAGTACAAGTGCCCGCTAGGTAACCTAGATAGTCCAAGTGCCCTTTAAGGAACCTAGATAGTCCAAGGGCCCACTAGTAAACCTACATAGTCTATGCGCCCGCTAGTTAACCTACATATGCAAGTGTCCGCTAGGAAACCTACATTGTCCAAGTGCCCGTTAGTTAACCTAGATAGTCAAATGCCTGCTAGGTAACCTAGATAGTCCAAGTGCTCGCTAGGTAACCTACATAGTCCAAGTGCCCCCTTGGTAACCTAAATAGTCCAAATGCCCGCTAGGGAAACTACATAGTCCAAGTGCCCGCTAGTTAACCTAGATAGTCCAAGTGCCTGCTAGTAAACCTACATAATCCATGGGCCCGCTAATAACCTACATAGTGCAAGGGCCCGCTAGTTAACCTAGATCATGCAAGTGTCCGCAAGTTAACCTACATAGTCCAAGTGCCCGCTAGTTAACCTAGATAATCCAAGTGTCCGCTAGGGAACGTACATAGTCCAAGTGCCCGCTAGGTAACCTAGATAATCCAAGTGCCCGCTAGGTAACCTAGACAGTCCAAGTGCCCGCTAGTTACCCTACATAGTCCAAGTGCCCGTTAGTTAACCTAGATAGTCAAAGTGCCTGCTAGGTAACCTAGATAGTCCAAGTGCCTGTTACCTAACCTAGATAGTCCAAATGCCCGCTAGGCAACATACATAGTCAAAGTGCCCGTTCGTTAACCGAGAAGTCCAAGTGCCCGGTAGGGAACCTATATAGTCCAAGTACTATCAAGGTAACCTAGATAGTACAAGGGCCCTCTAGTTAACCTACATAGTCCAAGTGCACGCTAGGTAACCTACATAGTGCAAGTGTCTGCTAGGTAACCTACATAGTCCAAGTGCCCGCTAGTTAACATAGATAGTCCAAGTGCCCACTATGGAAAGTACATAGTCCAAGTGCCCGCTAGGTAACCTAGAGAGTGCAAGTGCCCGCTAGTTAACCTACAAAGTCCAAGTGCCTGCTAGTTAACCTAGATAGTCCAAGGGCCTGCTAGATAACCTTCATAGTCCAAGTGTCCGCTAGTTAACCTACATAGTCCACTTGCCCGCTAGTTAACCTAGATATTCCAAGTGCCCACTAGGTAACATACATAGTTCAAGTGTCCGCTAGTTAACCTACGTAGTCCAAGGGCCCGCTAGTTAACCTACATAGTCCAAGTGCCCGGCAGTTAACTTACATAGTTCAAGTGTCCGTAGGGAACATACATAGTCCTAGTGCCCTCTAGGGATCATACATTGTCCAATGCCCGCTAGGGAACCTACGTAGTCCAAGTGCCCGCTAGGGAATCTACATAGTCCAAGGGCCCGCTAGTTAACGTAGATAGTCCAAGTGCCGCTAGTTAATCTACATAGTCCAAGTGCCCGCTAGGTAACCTAGAGAGTGCAAATGCCCGCTAGTTAACCTACATAGTCCAAGTGCCTGCTAGGTAACCTAGATAGTCCAAGGGCCTGCTAGGTAACATACATAGTGCAAGTGTCCGCTAGTTAACCTACGTAGTCCAAGGGCCCGCTAGTTAACCTACATAGTCCAATTGCACGGTAGTTAACCTACATAGTCCAAGGTCCGCTAGTTAACATAGATAGTCCAATGCCCGCTAGTTAACCTATATAGTACAAGGGCCCGCTAGATGACCCAGATAGTCAAAGTGCCCGTTCGTTAACCTAGATAGTCAAAGTGCCCGATAGGTAACCTAGACAGTCCAAGTGCCCGCTAGGTTACCTATATTGTCCAAGGGTCCGCTATGTAACCTAGATAGTCCAAGTGCCCGCTAGGTAACTTACATTTTCCAAGTTCCCGCTAGGTAACCTAGATACTCCAAGTGCCCGTTACCAAACCTAGATAGTCCAAGTGCCCGCTAAGCAACCTACATAGTCCAAGTGCCCGTTCGTTAACCTAGAAGTCCAAGTGCCCGCTAGGTAACCTAGACAGTCCAAGTGCCCGCTAGGTTACCTGAATATTCCAAGGGCCCGTTCGTTACCCTAGATAGTCCAAGTGCCCGCTAGGTAACCTAGATAGTGCAAGTGCCCGCTAGTTAACCTAGATAGTTCAAGTACCCGCTAGGTAACCTAGATCGTCCAAGGGCCCCCTAGTTAGCCTACATAGTACAAGTGCCCGCTAGGTAACCTAGATAGTCCAAGTGCCCTTTAAGGAACCTAGATAGTCCAAGGGCCTACTAGTAAACCTACATAGTCTATGCGCCCGCTAGTTAACCTACATATGCAAGTGTCCGCTAGGAAACCTACATTGTCCAAGTGCCCGTTAGTTAACCTAGATAGTCAAATGCCTGCTAGGTAACCTAGATAGTCCAAGTGCTCGCTAGGTAACCTACATCGTCCAAGTGCCCCCTTGGTAACCTAAATAGTCCAAATGCCCGCTAGGGAAACTACATAGTCCAAGTGCCCGCTAGTTAACATAGATAGTCCAAGTGCCCACTATGGAAAGTACATAGTCCAAGTGCCCGCTATGTAACCTAGAGAGTGCAAGTGCCCGCTAGTTAACCTACAAAGTCCAAGTGCCTGCTAGTTAACCTAGATAGTCCAAGGGCCTGCTAGATAACCTTCATAGTCCAAGTGTCTGCTAGTTAACCTACATAGTCCAAGTGCCCGCTAGTTAACCTAGATATTCCAAGTGCCCGCTAGTTAACCTAGATATTCCAAGTGCCCACTAGGTAACATACATCGTGCAAGTGTCCGCTAGTTAACCTACGTAGTCCAAGGGCCCGCTAGTTAACCTACATAGTCCAAGTGCCCGGTAGTTAACTTACATAGTTCAAGTGTCCGTAGGGAACATACATAGTCCAAGTGCCCTCTAGGGATCATACATAGACCATGCCCGCTAGGGAACCTACGTAGTCCAAGTGCCCGCTAGGGAATCTACATAGTCCAAGGGCCCGCTAGTTAACGTAGATAGTCCAAGTGCCGCTAGTTAATCTACATAATCCAAGTGCCCGCTAGGTAACCTAGAGAGTGCAAATGCCCGCTAGTTAACCTACATAGTCTAAGTGCCTGCTAGGTAACCAAGATAGTCCAAGGGCCTGCTAGTTAACCTTCATAGTCCAAGTGTCCGCTAGTTAACCTACATAGTCCAAGTGCCCGATAGTTTACCTAGATAGTCCAAGTGCCTGCTAGGTAACATACATAGTGCAAGTGTCCGCTAGTTAACATACGTAGTCCAAGGGCCCGCTAGTTAACCTACATAGTCCAAGTGCCCGGTAGTTAACTTACATAGTTCAAGTGTCCGTAGGGAACATACATAGTCCAAGTGCCCGCTAGGGATCATACATAGTCCAAATGCCCGCTAGGGTACCTACGTAGTCCAATGCCCGCTAGTTAATCTACATAGTCCAAGGGCCCGCTAGTTAACCTACATAGTCCAAGTACCCGCTAGTTAACCTAGATCGTCCAAGTGTCTGCTAGTTAACCTACATAGTCCAAGTGCTCGCTAGGGAACCTAGATATTCCAAGTACCCGCTCTGGAACCTACATATACAAGTGTCTGCTAGGGAACCAACATAGTCCAAGTGCCCGTTCTGGAACATACATAGTCAAAGTGCCTGCTAGGGAATCTACATAGTCCAAGGGCCCGCTAGGTAACTTAGATAGTCCAAGTGCTGCTAGTTAATCTACATAGTCCAAGGGCCCGATAGTTAACCTACATAGTCCAAGTGCCCGCTAGTTAACCTAGATCGTACAAGTGCCCGCTAGTTAACCTACATAGTCCAAGGGCCTGCTAGTTAACCTACATAGTCCAAGGGCCCGCTAGTTAACCTAGATTGTCCAAGAGCCCGCTAGTTAACCTAGATTGTCCAAATGCCCTCTAGTTAACCTACATAGTCCAAGTGCCCGCTAGGTAACCTAGACAGTTCAAGTGAACACTAGGTTACCTACATAGTCCAAGTTCCTGTTCGTTAACCTACATAGTCCAAGTGCCCGCTAGGTAACCGATATAGTCCAAATGCCCGCTAGGGACCCTAATAGTCCAAGTGCCCGCTAGTTAACCTAGATAGTCCAAGTGCTCGCTAGTTAACCTACATAATCCAAGTGCCCGCTAGGTAACCTAGAGAGTTCAAGTGACCACTAGGTTACCTACATAGCCCAAGTGCCCGATAGGGAACCTCCATAGTCCAAGTGCCCGCTAGTTAACATAGATAGTCCAAGTACCTGCTAGGAAACGTACGTAGTCTAAGTGCCCGCTAGTTAACGTACATTCTCCAAGTGCCCAATTGGGAACCTACATAGTCCAAGTGCCCGCTAGGGAACCTACATAGTCCAAATGCCCGCTAGTTAACCTAAATAGTCCAAGTGCCCGTTAGGTAACCTAGATAGTCCTAATGCCCGCTAGGGAACCCACATAGTCCAAGTGCCCGCTAGGGAACTTACATAGTCCAAGGGCCCGCTAGGGAACCTACATTGTCCAAGTGCCCGTTCGTTAACCTAGATAGTCCCAGTGCCCGCTAGGTAACCAAGATAGTCCAACAGCCCGGAAGGTAACCTACATACTCCAAGTACCCGCTAGGTTACGTAGATAGTTTAAGTGCCAGCTAAGTAACCTAGATAGGCAAAGTGCCCGCTAGATAACCTACAAAGTCTAATTGCCCGCTAGGTAATCTATATAGTACAAATGCCGCTAGGGAGCCTACATAATCCAAATGCCCGCTAGGTAAACTAGATAGTCCAAGGGCACGCTAGTTGACCTACATAGTCCTAGTGCCCCTAAAAGCTACATAATCCAATTGCCCGCTAGGGAACCTACATAGTCCAACTGCCAGTTAGGTAACCTAGATAGTCCAAATGCCCGCCAGGAAACCCACATAGTCCAAGTGCCCGCTAGGGAACTTACATAGTCCAAGGGCCCGCTAGGGAACCTACATAGTCCAAGTGCCCGTTAGTTAACCAAGATAGTCCAAGTGCCCGCTAGGTAACTTAGATAGTCCAACAGCCCGCTAGGTAACCTACATACTCCAAGAATCCGCTAGGCAACGTAGATAGTTCAAGTGCCAGCTAGGTAACCTAGATAGTCCAAGTTCCCACTAGGTAACCAACAAAGTCTAAGTGCCCGCTAGGTTATCTATATAGTCCAAATGCCCGGTAGGGAACCTACATAGTCCAAGTGCCCGCTAGGTAACCTAGATAGTCCAAGTGCCCTCTAGTGAACCTAGATCGTCCAAGTGCCCGCTAGTTAACCTACATAGTCCAAGAGCCTGCTAGTTAACCTACATAGTCCAAGGTCCGCTAGTTAACCAGGATAGTCCAAGTGCTTGCAATTTAACCTACATAGTACAAGGGCCCGGTAGTTGACCTAGATAGTCCAAGTGCCCGCTAATTAACCTAGATAGTCCAAGTGCCCGCTAGTTAACCTAAGTAGTCCAAATGTCCGATAGGGATCCTACATAGTCCAAGTGCCTGCTAGGTAACCTACATAGTCCAAGTGCCCGTTTGTTAACCTAGATATTCCAAGAGCCCTCAAGGTAACCTAGACTGTCCAAGTGCCCGCTAGGTTACCTACATAGTCGAAGTGTCCGTTCGTTAACCTAGATAGTCCAAGTGCCCGCTAGTTAACCTAAGTAGCCCAAATGTCCGATAGGGATCCTACATAGTCCAAGTGCCCGCTAGGTAACCTACATAGTCTAATTGCCCGTTCGTTAACCTAGATAGTCCAAGTGCCCTCGAGGTAACCTAGAGTCCAAGTGCTCGCTAGTTAACATACATAGTCCAAGTGCCCGCTATGTACCCTAGATAGTCCAAGTGCCTGCTAGGTAACTTACATTGTCCAAGTTCCCGCTAGGTAACCTAAATAGTCCAAGTTCCCGTTACCTAACCTAGATAGTCCAAGTGCCTGCTAGGTAACCTAGAGTCCAAGTGCTCGCTAGTTAACCTACATAGTACAAGAGCCCGCTATGTAACCTAGATAGTCCATGTGCCTGCTAGGTAACTTACATTGTCCAAGTTCCCGCTAGGTAACCTAGATAGTCCAAGTTCCCGTTACCTAACCTAGATAGTCCAAGTGCCCGCTAGGCAACCTACATAGTCCAATAGCCCGTTCGTTAACCTAGAAGTCCAAGTGCCCGCAAAGTAACCTAGACAGTAAAAGTGCCCGCAAGGTTACCTGCATATTCCAAGTGCCCGTTCGTTAACCTAGATAATCCAAGTGTCCACTAAGTAACCTACATAGTCCAAGTGCCCGCTAGGCAACCTACATAGTCCAAGAGCCCGTTCGTTACCTAGAAGTCCAAGTGCCCGATAGGTAACCTAGACAGTAGAAGTGCCCGCTAGGTTACCTGCATATTCCAAGTGCCCGTTCGTTAACCTAGATAGTCCAAGTGTCCGCTACTTAAACTACATATTCCAAGTGCCTGCTAGGTAACCTACATATTCCAAGTGCCAGCTAGGTAACCTAGATAATACAAGTGCCCGCTAGGGAACCTAGAAACTCCAAGTGCCTATTAGCTAACCTAGATTGTCCAAGTGCCCGCTAGGATACCTACAGAGTCCAAGGGCCCGCTAGATAACCTAGATAGTCCAAGTGCCCGCTAGGTAACCTAGAGTCCAAGTGCTCGCTAGATAACCTACATAGTCCAAGTGCCCGCTATGTAACCTAGATAGTCCAAGTGCCTGCTAGGTAACTTACATTGTCCAAGTTCCCGCTAGGTAACATAGATAGTCCAAGTTCCCATTACCTAACCTAGATAGTCCAAGTGCCCGCTAGGCAAGCTACATAGTCCAATAGCCCGTTCGTTAACCTAGATAGTCCAAGTGTCCACTAGGTAACCTACATAGCCCAAGTGCCCGCTAGGTAACCTATATAGTCCAAGTGCCCGCTAGGTAACATACATAGTCCAAGTGCCCGCTAGGTAATCTATATAGTCCAAGTGCCCGCTAGTTAACCTACAGAGTCCAAGTGCCCGGTAGTTAACTTACATAGTTCAAGTGTCCGTAGGGAACATACATAGTCCAAGTGCCCGCTAGGGTACCTACGTAGTCCAATGCCCGCTAGGGAATCTACATAGTCCTAGGGCCCGCTAGTTAACGTAGATAGTCCAAGTGCCGCTAGTTAATCTACATAGTCCAAGGGTCCGCTAGTTAACCTACATAGTCCAAGTGCTCGCTAGGGAACCTAGATATTCCAAGTACCTGCTCTGGAACCTACATATTCGAGTGCCTGCTAGGGAACCAACATAGTCCAAGTGCCCGTTCTGGAGCATACAAAGTCAAAGTGCCTGCTAGGGAATCTACATAGTCCAAGGGCCCGCTAGGTAACTTAGATAGTCCAAGTGCTGCTAGTTAATCTACATAGTCCAAGGGCCCGATAGTTAACCTACATAGTCCAAGTACCCGCTAGTTAACCTAGATCATACAAGTGCCCGCTAGTTAACCTACATAGTCCAAGGGCCTGCTAGTTAACCTACATAGTCCAAGGGCCCGCTAGTTAACCTAGATTGTCCAAATGCCCGCTAGTTAACCTACATAGTCCAAGTGCCCGCTAGGTAACCTAGACAGTTCAAGTGAACACTAGGTTACCTACATAGTCCAAGTTCCTGTTCGTTAACCTACATAGTCCAAGTGCCCGCTAGGTAACCTATATAGTCCAAATGCCCGCTAGGGTCCCTAATAGTCCAAGTGCCCGCTAGTTAACCTAGATAGTCCAAGTGCTCGCTAGTTAACCTACATAATCCAAGTGCCCGCTAGGTAACCTAGAGAGTTCAAGTGACCACTAGGTTACCTACATAGCCCAAGTGCCCGATAGGGAACCTCCATAGTCCAAGTGCCCGCTAGTTAACATAGATAGTCCAAGTACCTGCTAGGAAACGTACGTAGTCTAAGTGCCCGCTAGTTAACGTACATTCTCCAAGTGCCCAATTGGGAACCTACATAGTCCAAGTGCCCGCTAGGGAACCTACATAGTCCAAATGCCCGCTAGTTAACCTAAATAGTCCAAGTGGCCGTTAGGTAACCTAGATAGTCCTAATGCCCGCTAGGGAACCCACATAGTCCAAGTGCCCGCTTGGTTACCTACATAGTCCAACTGCCCGTTCGTTAACCTAGATAGTCCAAGTGCCCGCAAGTTAACTTAAGTAGTCCAATTGTCCGATAGGGATCCTACATAGTCCAAGTGCCCGCTAGGTAACCTACATAGTCCAAGTGCCCGTTCGTTAACCTAGATAGTCCAAGTGCCCTCTAGGTAACCTAGACTGTCCAAGTGCCTGCTAGGTTACCTACATAGTCCAAGTGCCCGTTCGTTAACCTAGATAGTCCAAGTGCCCGCTAGGAAACCTACATAGTCCAAAGGCCCGCTAGGTAACCTAGATAGTCCAAGTGCCCGCTAGGTAACCTAGATAGTCCAAGTGCCCACTAGGTAACCTAGATAGTCCAAGTGCCCGCTAGGTAACCTAGAGTCCAAGTGCTCGCTAGTTAACCTACATAGTCCAAGTGCCCGCTGTGTAACCTAGATAGTCCAAGTGCCTGCTAGGTAACTTACATTGTCCAAGTTCCCGCTAGGTAACCTAGATAATCCAAGTTCCCGTTACCTAACCTAGATAATCCAAGTGCCCGCCAAGCAACCTACATAATCCAAGAGCCCGTTCATTAACCTAGAAGTCCAAGTGCCCGCCAGGTAACCTACAGAGTCCAAGTGCCCGCTAGGTTACCTGAATATTCCAAGTGCCCGTTCGTTAACCTAGATGGTCCAAGTGCCCACTAGGTAACCTACATAGTCCAAGTGCCCGCTAGGTAACCTATATAGTTCAAGTGCCCGCTAGGTAACCTACATAGTCCAAGTTCCCCCTAGGTAACCTAGATAGTCCAAAGT
Source organism: Tenrec ecaudatus (assembly GCF_050624435.1). NCBI lineage: Eukaryota > Metazoa > Chordata > Mammalia > Afrosoricida > Tenrecidae > Tenrec > Tenrec ecaudatus. The sequence continues at coordinate 270,249,441 of NC_134530.1, read as the reverse complement.
CCCGCTAGGTAACCTACATTGTCCTTGTGCCCCCTAGTTAAACTACATTCTCCAAGTGCCCGATAGGGAACCTACATAGTCCAAGTGCCCGCTAGGGAACCTACATAGTCCAAATGCCCACTAGTTAACCTGAATAGTCCAAGTGCCCGTTAGGTAACCTAGATAGTCCTAATGCCCGCTAGGGAACCCACATAGTCCAAGTGCCCGCTAGGGAACTTACATAGTCCAAGGGCCCGCTAGGGAACCTACATTGTCCATGTGCCCGTTAGTTAACCTAGATAGTCCCAGTGCCCGCTAGGTAACCAAGATAGTCCAACAGCCCGGTAGGTAACCTACATACTCCGAGTACCCGCTTGGTTACGTAGATAGTTTAAGTGCCAGCTAAGTAACCTAGATAGGCAAAGTGCCCGCTAGATAACCTACAAAGTCTAATTGCCCGCTAGGTAATCTATATAGTACAAATGCCGCTAGGGAGCCTACATAATCCAAATGCCCGTAGGTAAACTAGATAGTCCAAGGGCACGCTAGTTGACCTACATAGTCCTAGTGCCCCTAAAACCTACATAATCCAATTGCCCGCTAGGGAACCTACATAGTCCAACTGCCAGTTAGGTAACCTAGATAGTCCAAATGCCCGCCAGGAAACCCACATAGTCCAAGTTCCCGCTAGGGAACTTACATAGTCCAAGGGCCCGCTAGGGAACCTACATAGTCCAAGTGCCCGTTAGTTAACCAAGATAGTCCAAGTGCCCGCTAGGTAACTTAGATAGTCCAACAGCCCGCTAGGTAACCTACATACTCCAAGAATCCGCTAGGCAACGTAGATAGTTCAAGTGCCAGCTATGTAACCTAGATAGTCCAAGTTCCCACTAGGTAACCAACAAAGTCTAAGTGCCCGCTAGGTTATCTATAAAGTCCAAATGCCCGGTAGGGAACCTGCGTAGTCCAAGTGCCCGCTAGGTACCCTAGATAGTCCAAGTGCCCTCTAGTGAACCTAGATCGTCCAAGTGCCCGCTAGTTAACCTACATAGTCCAAGAGCCTGCTAGTTAACCTACATAGTCCAAGGTCCGCTAGTTAACCAGGATAGTCCAAGTGCTTGCAATTTAACCTACATAGTACAAGGGCCCGGTAGTTGACCTAGATAGTCCAAGTGCCCGCTAGTTAACCTAGATAGTCCAAGTGCCCGCTAGTTAACCTAAGTAGTCCAAATGTCCGATAGGGATCCTACATAGTCCAAGTGCCTGCTAGGTAACCTACATAGTCCAAGTGCCCGTTTGTTAACCTAGATAGTCCAAGAGCCCTCAAGGTAACCCAGACTGTCCAAGTGCCCGCTAGGTTACCTACATAGTCGAAGTGCCCGTTCGTTAACCTAGATAGTCCAAGTGCCCGCTAGTTAACCTAAGTAGTCCAAATGTCCGATAGGGATCCTACATAGTCCAAGTGCCCGCTAGGTAACCTACATAGTCTAATTGCCCGTTCGTTAACCTAGATAGTCCAAGTGCCCTCTAGGTAACCTAGAGTCCAAGTGCTCGCTAGTTAACATACATAGTCCAAGTGCCCGCTATGTACCCTAGATAGTCCAAGTGCCTGCTAAGTAACTTACATTGTCCAAGTTCCCGCTAGGTAACCTAGATAGTCCAAGTTCCCGTTACCTAACCTAGATAGTCCAAGTGCCTGCTAGGTAACCTAGAGTCCAAGTGCTCGCTAGTTAACCTACATAGTACAAGAGCCCGCTATGTAACCTAGATAGTCCATGTGCCTGCTAGGTAACTTACATTGTCCAAGTTCCCGCTAGGTAACCTAGATAGTCCAAGTTCCCGTTACCTAACCTAGATAGTCCAAGTGCCCGCTAGGCAACCTACATAGACCAATAGCCCGTTCGTTAACCTAGAAGTCCAAGTGCCCGCAAAGTAACCTAGACAGTAAAAGTGCCCGCAAGGTTACCTGCATATTCCAAGTGCCCGTTCGTTAACCTAGATAGTCCAAGTGTCCACTAAGTAACCTACATAGTCCAAGTGCCCGCTAGGCAACCTACATAGTCCAAGAGCCCGTTCGTTACCTAGAAGTCCAAGTGCCCGATAGGTAACCTAGACAGTAGAAGTGCCCGCTAGGTTACCTGCATATTCCAAGTGCCCGTTCGTTAACCTAGATAGTCCAAGTGTCCGCTACTAAAACTACATATTCCAAGTGCCTGCTAGTTAACCTACATAATCTAAGTGCCCGTTAGCTAACCAAGATAGTCCAAGGGCCCGCTAGTTGACCTACATAGTCCTAGTGCCAGCTAGGTAACCTAGATAGTACAAGTGCCCACTAGGTAACCTAGATAGTGCAAGTGCCCGCTAGTTAACCTAGATAGTTCAAATACCCGTTGGTAAACAGGATCGTCCAAGGGGCCTCTAGTTAGCCTACATAGTCCAAGTGCCCTATAGGTAACCTAGATAGTCCAAGTGCCCGTTCGGTAACTAGATAGTCCAAGTGCCCTTTAGGGAACCTGGATAGTCCAAGGGCCCGCTAGTAAACCTACATAGTCCATGGGCCCACTAGTTAACCTACATAGTGCAAGTGTCCGCTATTTAACCTACATATTCCAAGTGCCTGCTAGTTAACCTACATAATCTAAGTGCCCGTTAGCTAACCAAGATAGTCCAAGGGCCCGTTAGTTGACCTACATATTCCAAGTGCCAGCTAGGTAACCTAGATAATACAAGTGCCCGCTAGGGAACCTAGATACTCCAAGTGCCTATTAGATAACCTAGATAGTCCAAGTGCCCGCTAGGATACCTACATAGTCCAAGGGCCCGCTAGATAACCTAGATAGTTTAAGTGCCCGCTAGGTAACCTAGAGTCCAAGTGCTCGCTAGATAACCTACATAGTCCAAGTGCCCGCTATGTAACCTAGATAGTCCAAGTGCCTGCTAGGTAACTTACATTGTCCAAGTTCCCGCTAGGTAACATAGATAGTCCAAGTTCCCATTACCTAACCTAGATAGTCCAAGTGCCCGCTAGGCAAGCTACATAGTCCAATAGCCCGTTCGTTAACTTAGATAGTCCAAGTGTCCACTAGATAACCTACATAGTCCATGTGCCCGCTAGGTAACCTATATAGTCCAAGTGCCCGCTAGGTAACCTACATAGTCCAAGTGCCCGCTAGGTAACCTATATAGTCCAAGTGCCCGCTAGGTAACCTACATAGTCCAAGTGCCCGCTAGGGAACTTACATAGTCCAAGTGCCCACTAGGTAACCTAGATAGTGCAAGTGCCCGCTAGTTAACCTAGATAGTTCAAATAACCGCTAAATAACCTAGATCGTCCAAGGGGCCTCTAGTTAGCCTACATAGTCCAAGTGCCCTCTAGGTAACCTAGATCGTCCAAGTGCCCGTTCGGTAACTAGATAGTCCAAGTGCCCTTTACGGAACCTGGATAGTCCAAGGGCCCGCTAGTAAACCTACATTGTCCATGGGCCCGGTAGTTAATATACATAGTGCAAGTGTCCGCTACTTATCCTACATATTCCAAGTGCCTGCTAGTTAACCTACATAATCTAAGTGCCCGTTAGCTAACCAAGATAGTCCAAGGGCCCGTAAGTTGACCTACATATTCCAAGTGCCAGCTAGGTAACCTAGATAATACAAGTGTCCGCTAGGGAACCTAGATACTCCAAGTGCCTGTTAGCTAACCTAGATAATCCAAGTGACTGCTAGGAAAACTACATAGTCCTAGGGCCCGCTAGGTAACCTAGATAGTCCAAGTGCCCGCTATGTAACCTAGAGTCCAAGTGCTCGCTAGTTAACCTACATAGTCCAAGTGCCCGCTATGTAACCAAGATAGTCCAAGTGCCTGCTAAGTAACTTACATTGTCCAAGTTCCCGCTAGGTAACATAGATAGTCCAAGTTCCCATTACCTAACCTAGATAGTCCAAGTGCCCGGTAGGCAACCTACATAGTCCAATAGCCCGTTCGTTAACCTAGATAATCCAAGTGTCCACTAGGTAACCTACATAGTCCAAGTGCCCGCTAGGTAACCTATATAGTCCACGTGCCCGCTAGGTAACCTAGATAGTCCAAGGACCCTCTAGTTAAACTACATAGTCCAAGGGCTTACTTGTTAACTTTGATAGTCCAGCTGCCGGCTAGTTAACCTAGATCGTCCAAGTGCCCGCTAGTTAACCTAGATTGTCCAAGTGCCTGCTAGTTAATCTACATAGTCCAAGGGCCCATTAGTTAACCTAGATAGTCCAAGTGTCCTCTAGTTAACCTTCATAGTCCAAGTGCCCGCTAGTTAACCTAGATTGTCCAAGTGCCTGCTAATTAACCTACATACTCCAAGTGCCCACTAGGCAACCTAGATAGTCCAAGTGCCCGCTAAGGGACCTACATAGTCCAAGTGCATGCTAGTTAACCTAGATAGTCCAAGTGCCCGCTAGGTAACCTAGATAGTCCAAGTGCCTGCTAGGTAACCTACATATTCCAAGTGCCCGCTAGTTAACATAGATTGTCCAAGTGCCCGCTAGGGAACGTACATAGTCCAAGTGCCCGCTAGGTAACCTAGATAGTGCAAGTGCCCGCTAGTTAACCTAGATAGTTCAAGTACCCGCTAGGTAACCTAGATCGTCCAAGGACCCCCTAGTTAGCCTACATAGTCCAAGTGCCCGCTAGGTAACCTAGATAGTCCAAGTGCCCGTTCGGTAACCTAGATAGTCCAAGTGCCCTTTAGGGAACCTAGATAGTCCAAGGGCCCGCTAGTAAACCTATATAGTCCATGGGTCCGCTAGTTAACCTACATAGTGCATATGTCCGCTAGTTAACCTACATATTCCAAGTACCCGCTAGTTAACCTACATAATCTAAGTGCCCGTTAGTTACCCTAGATAGTCCAAGGGCCCGCTAGTTGTCCTACATAGTCCAAGTGCCAGCTAGGTAACCTAGATAGTACAAGTGCCCGCTAGGGAACCTAGATAGTCCAAGTGCCTGTTAGCTAACCTAGATAGTCCAAGTGGCGGCTAGGTAACCTACATAGTCCAAGTGCCCGTTCGTTAACCTAGATAATCCTAGTGCCCGCTAGGTAACCTAGACAGTCCAAGTGCCCGCTAGTTAACCTACATAGTCCACGTGCCCGATAGGGAACCTACATAGTCCAAGTGCCAGCTAGGCAACCTACATAGTCCAAATGCCCGCTAGGGAACCTATATAGTCCAAGTGTCCGCTAGGTAACCTAGATAGTCCAAGTGCCCTCTAGTTAACCTAGATCGTCCAAGTGCCCGCTAGTTAACCTACATAGTCCAAGGGCCCGCTAGTTAACCTACATAGTCCAAGGTCCGCTAGTTTACCTAGATAGTCCAAGTGCTCGGTAGTTAACCTACATAGTACAAAGGCCCGCTAGTTGACCTAGATAGTCCAAGTGCCCGCTAGGCAACCTACATAGTCCAAGTGCCCGTTAGTTAACCTAGATAGTCAAAGTGCCTGCTAGGTAACCTAGATAGTCCAAGTGCCCGCTAGGTAACCTACATAGTCCAAATGCCCGCTAGGGAAACTACATAGTCCAAGTGCCCCCTAAGGAACCTAGGTAGTCCAAGTGCCTGCTAGTAAAGCTACATAATCCATGGGCCCACTAGTTAACCTACATAGTATAAGGGCCCGCTAGTTAACCTAGATCTTGCAAGTGTCCGCTAGATAACCTACATAGTCCAAGTGCCCGCTAGTTAACCTATATACCAAGTGCCCGCTACGTAACCTAGATAGTCCAAGGGCCGCTAGTTAACCTACATAGTCCAAGTGCCCGCTAGGTAACCTAGATAGTCCAAGTGCCCGCTAACGAACCTACATAGTCCAAGTGCACGCTACTTAACCTAGATAGTCCAAAGGCCCGCTAGTTAACCTAGATAGTCCAAGTGCCTGCTAGGTAACCTAGATTGTCCAAGTGTCCGCTAGTTTACCTACATATTCAAAGTGCCCGCTAGTTAACATAGATAGTCCAAGTGCCCCTAGGGAACGTACATAGTCCAAGTGCCCGCTAGGTAACCTAGATAGTGCAAGTGTCCGCTAGTTAACCTAGATAGTCCAAGTGCCTGCTAGGTAACCTAGATAGTACTAGTGCCCGTTCGGTAACCTAGATAGTCCAAGTGCCCTTTAGGGAACCTAGATAGTCCAAGGGCCCTCTAGTAAACCTACATAGTCCATGGGCCCGCTAGTTAACCTACATAGTGCAAGAGTCCGCTAGTTTACCTACATATTCCAAGTGCCCCCTAGTTAACCTACATAATCTATGTGCCCTTTAGCATTCCTAGGTAGTCCAAGGGCCCGCTAGTTAACCTAGATAGTCCAAGTGCCTGTTAGCTAACCTAGATAGTCCAAGTGGCGGCTAGGTAACCTACATAGTCTAAGTGCCCGTTCGTTAACCTAGATAATCCAAGTGCCCGCTAGGTAACCTAGACAGTCCTAGTGCCCGCTAGTTAAACTACATAGTGCAAGGGACCGCTCGTTAACCTAGATCGAGGAAGTGTCTGCTAGTTAACCTACATAGTCCAAGTGCCTGCTAGTTAACCTAGATAGTCCTAGTGCCCGTTAGTTTACCAAGATAGTCCAAGTGCCCACTTGGGGACGTACATAGTCCAAGTGCCCGCTAATTAACCTAGATAGTCCAAGGGCACACTAGTTAACCTACATCGTCCAAGGGCCCGCTAGGTAACCTAGACAGTTCAAGTGAACACTAGGTTACCTACATAGTCCAAGTGCCTGTTCGTTAACCTACATAGTCCAAGTGCCCGCTAGGTAACCTATATAGTCCAAGACCCCGTTCGTTAAACTAGAAGTCCAAGTGCCCGCTATGTAACCTAGACAGTCCAAGGGCCCGCTAGGTTACCTGCATATTCCAAGTGCCCGTTCGTTAACCTAGATAGTCCAAGTGCCCACTAGGTAACCTACATAGTCCAAATGCCCGCTATGTAACCTATATAGTCCAAGTGCCCCCTAGGTAACCTAGACAGTCCAAGGGCCCACTAGGTAACCAACATAGTCCAAATGCCCACTAGGTAACCTAGATAGTCCAAGTGCCCGCTAGTTAACCTAGATCGTCCAAGTGCCTGCTAGTAAACCTACATAATCCATGGGCCCGCTAATAACCTACATAGTGCAAGGGCCCGCTAGTTAACCTAGATCATGCAAGTGTCCGCAAGTTAACCTACATAGTCCAAGTGCCCGCTAGTTAACCTAGATAATCCAAGTGTCCGCTAGGGAACGTACATAGTCCAAGTGCCCGCTAGGTAACCTAGATAATCCAAGTGCCCGCTAGGTAACCTAGACAGTCCAAGTGCCCGCTAGTTACCCTACATAGTCCAAGTGCCCGTTAGTTAACCTAGATAGTCAAAGTGCCTGCTAGGTAACCTAGATAGTCCAAGTGCCTGTTACCTAACCTAGATAGTCCAAATGCCCGCTAGGCAACATACATAGTCAAAGTGCCCGTTCGTTAACCGAGAAGTCCAAGTGCCCGGTAGGGAACCTATATAGTCCAAGTACTATCAAGGTAACCTAGATAGTACAAGGGCCCTCTAGTTAACCTACATAGTCCAAGTGCACGCTAGGTAACCTACATAGTGCAAGTGTCTGCTAGGTAACCTACATAGTCCAAGTGCCCGCTAGTTAACATAGATAGTCCAAGTGCCCACTATGGAAAGTACATAGTCCAAGTGCCCGCTAGGTAACCTAGAGAGTGCAAGTGCCCGCTAGTTAACCTACAAAGTCCAAGTGCCTGCTAGTTAACCTAGATAGTCCAAGGGCCTGCTAGATAACCTTCATAGTCCAAGTGTCCGCTAGTTAACCTACATAGTCCACTTGCCCGCTAGTTAACCTAGATATTCCAAGTGCCCACTAGGTAACATACATAGTTCAAGTGTCCGCTAGTTAACCTACGTAGTCCAAGGGCCCGCTAGTTAACCTACATAGTCCAAGTGCCCGGCAGTTAACTTACATAGTTCAAGTGTCCGTAGGGAACATACATAGTCCTAGTGCCCTCTAGGGATCATACATTGTCCAATGCCCGCTAGGGAACCTACGTAGTCCAAGTGCCCGCTAGGGAATCTACATAGTCCAAGGGCCCGCTAGTTAACGTAGATAGTCCAAGTGCCGCTAGTTAATCTACATAGTCCAAGTGCCCGCTAGGTAACCTAGAGAGTGCAAATGCCCGCTAGTTAACCTACATAGTCCAAGTGCCTGCTAGGTAACCTAGATAGTCCAAGGGCCTGCTAGGTAACATACATAGTGCAAGTGTCCGCTAGTTAACCTACGTAGTCCAAGGGCCCGCTAGTTAACCTACATAGTCCAATTGCACGGTAGTTAACCTACATAGTCCAAGGTCCGCTAGTTAACATAGATAGTCCAATGCCCGCTAGTTAACCTATATAGTACAAGGGCCCGCTAGATGACCCAGATAGTCAAAGTGCCCGTTCGTTAACCTAGATAGTCAAAGTGCCCGATAGGTAACCTAGACAGTCCAAGTGCCCGCTAGGTTACCTATATTGTCCAAGGGTCCGCTATGTAACCTAGATAGTCCAAGTGCCCGCTAGGTAACTTACATTTTCCAAGTTCCCGCTAGGTAACCTAGATACTCCAAGTGCCCGTTACCAAACCTAGATAGTCCAAGTGCCCGCTAAGCAACCTACATAGTCCAAGTGCCCGTTCGTTAACCTAGAAGTCCAAGTGCCCGCTAGGTAACCTAGACAGTCCAAGTGCCCGCTAGGTTACCTGAATATTCCAAGGGCCCGTTCGTTACCCTAGATAGTCCAAGTGCCCGCTAGGTAACCTAGATAGTGCAAGTGCCCGCTAGTTAACCTAGATAGTTCAAGTACCCGCTAGGTAACCTAGATCGTCCAAGGGCCCCCTAGTTAGCCTACATAGTACAAGTGCCCGCTAGGTAACCTAGATAGTCCAAGTGCCCTTTAAGGAACCTAGATAGTCCAAGGGCCTACTAGTAAACCTACATAGTCTATGCGCCCGCTAGTTAACCTACATATGCAAGTGTCCGCTAGGAAACCTACATTGTCCAAGTGCCCGTTAGTTAACCTAGATAGTCAAATGCCTGCTAGGTAACCTAGATAGTCCAAGTGCTCGCTAGGTAACCTACATCGTCCAAGTGCCCCCTTGGTAACCTAAATAGTCCAAATGCCCGCTAGGGAAACTACATAGTCCAAGTGCCCGCTAGTTAACATAGATAGTCCAAGTGCCCACTATGGAAAGTACATAGTCCAAGTGCCCGCTATGTAACCTAGAGAGTGCAAGTGCCCGCTAGTTAACCTACAAAGTCCAAGTGCCTGCTAGTTAACCTAGATAGTCCAAGGGCCTGCTAGATAACCTTCATAGTCCAAGTGTCTGCTAGTTAACCTACATAGTCCAAGTGCCCGCTAGTTAACCTAGATATTCCAAGTGCCCGCTAGTTAACCTAGATATTCCAAGTGCCCACTAGGTAACATACATCGTGCAAGTGTCCGCTAGTTAACCTACGTAGTCCAAGGGCCCGCTAGTTAACCTACATAGTCCAAGTGCCCGGTAGTTAACTTACATAGTTCAAGTGTCCGTAGGGAACATACATAGTCCAAGTGCCCTCTAGGGATCATACATAGACCATGCCCGCTAGGGAACCTACGTAGTCCAAGTGCCCGCTAGGGAATCTACATAGTCCAAGGGCCCGCTAGTTAACGTAGATAGTCCAAGTGCCGCTAGTTAATCTACATAATCCAAGTGCCCGCTAGGTAACCTAGAGAGTGCAAATGCCCGCTAGTTAACCTACATAGTCTAAGTGCCTGCTAGGTAACCAAGATAGTCCAAGGGCCTGCTAGTTAACCTTCATAGTCCAAGTGTCCGCTAGTTAACCTACATAGTCCAAGTGCCCGATAGTTTACCTAGATAGTCCAAGTGCCTGCTAGGTAACATACATAGTGCAAGTGTCCGCTAGTTAACATACGTAGTCCAAGGGCCCGCTAGTTAACCTACATAGTCCAAGTGCCCGGTAGTTAACTTACATAGTTCAAGTGTCCGTAGGGAACATACATAGTCCAAGTGCCCGCTAGGGATCATACATAGTCCAAATGCCCGCTAGGGTACCTACGTAGTCCAATGCCCGCTAGTTAATCTACATAGTCCAAGGGCCCGCTAGTTAACCTACATAGTCCAAGTACCCGCTAGTTAACCTAGATCGTCCAAGTGTCTGCTAGTTAACCTACATAGTCCAAGTGCTCGCTAGGGAACCTAGATATTCCAAGTACCCGCTCTGGAACCTACATATACAAGTGTCTGCTAGGGAACCAACATAGTCCAAGTGCCCGTTCTGGAACATACATAGTCAAAGTGCCTGCTAGGGAATCTACATAGTCCAAGGGCCCGCTAGGTAACTTAGATAGTCCAAGTGCTGCTAGTTAATCTACATAGTCCAAGGGCCCGATAGTTAACCTACATAGTCCAAGTGCCCGCTAGTTAACCTAGATCGTACAAGTGCCCGCTAGTTAACCTACATAGTCCAAGGGCCTGCTAGTTAACCTACATAGTCCAAGGGCCCGCTAGTTAACCTAGATTGTCCAAGAGCCCGCTAGTTAACCTAGATTGTCCAAATGCCCTCTAGTTAACCTACATAGTCCAAGTGCCCGCTAGGTAACCTAGACAGTTCAAGTGAACACTAGGTTACCTACATAGTCCAAGTTCCTGTTCGTTAACCTACATAGTCCAAGTGCCCGCTAGGTAACCGATATAGTCCAAATGCCCGCTAGGGACCCTAATAGTCCAAGTGCCCGCTAGTTAACCTAGATAGTCCAAGTGCTCGCTAGTTAACCTACATAATCCAAGTGCCCGCTAGGTAACCTAGAGAGTTCAAGTGACCACTAGGTTACCTACATAGCCCAAGTGCCCGATAGGGAACCTCCATAGTCCAAGTGCCCGCTAGTTAACATAGATAGTCCAAGTACCTGCTAGGAAACGTACGTAGTCTAAGTGCCCGCTAGTTAACGTACATTCTCCAAGTGCCCAATTGGGAACCTACATAGTCCAAGTGCCCGCTAGGGAACCTACATAGTCCAAATGCCCGCTAGTTAACCTAAATAGTCCAAGTGCCCGTTAGGTAACCTAGATAGTCCTAATGCCCGCTAGGGAACCCACATAGTCCAAGTGCCCGCTAGGGAACTTACATAGTCCAAGGGCCCGCTAGGGAACCTACATTGTCCAAGTGCCCGTTCGTTAACCTAGATAGTCCCAGTGCCCGCTAGGTAACCAAGATAGTCCAACAGCCCGGAAGGTAACCTACATACTCCAAGTACCCGCTAGGTTACGTAGATAGTTTAAGTGCCAGCTAAGTAACCTAGATAGGCAAAGTGCCCGCTAGATAACCTACAAAGTCTAATTGCCCGCTAGGTAATCTATATAGTACAAATGCCGCTAGGGAGCCTACATAATCCAAATGCCCGCTAGGTAAACTAGATAGTCCAAGGGCACGCTAGTTGACCTACATAGTCCTAGTGCCCCTAAAAGCTACATAATCCAATTGCCCGCTAGGGAACCTACATAGTCCAACTGCCAGTTAGGTAACCTAGATAGTCCAAATGCCCGCCAGGAAACCCACATAGTCCAAGTGCCCGCTAGGGAACTTACATAGTCCAAGGGCCCGCTAGGGAACCTACATAGTCCAAGTGCCCGTTAGTTAACCAAGATAGTCCAAGTGCCCGCTAGGTAACTTAGATAGTCCAACAGCCCGCTAGGTAACCTACATACTCCAAGAATCCGCTAGGCAACGTAGATAGTTCAAGTGCCAGCTAGGTAACCTAGATAGTCCAAGTTCCCACTAGGTAACCAACAAAGTCTAAGTGCCCGCTAGGTTATCTATATAGTCCAAATGCCCGGTAGGGAACCTACATAGTCCAAGTGCCCGCTAGGTAACCTAGATAGTCCAAGTGCCCTCTAGTGAACCTAGATCGTCCAAGTGCCCGCTAGTTAACCTACATAGTCCAAGAGCCTGCTAGTTAACCTACATAGTCCAAGGTCCGCTAGTTAACCAGGATAGTCCAAGTGCTTGCAATTTAACCTACATAGTACAAGGGCCCGGTAGTTGACCTAGATAGTCCAAGTGCCCGCTAATTAACCTAGATAGTCCAAGTGCCCGCTAGTTAACCTAAGTAGTCCAAATGTCCGATAGGGATCCTACATAGTCCAAGTGCCTGCTAGGTAACCTACATAGTCCAAGTGCCCGTTTGTTAACCTAGATATTCCAAGAGCCCTCAAGGTAACCTAGACTGTCCAAGTGCCCGCTAGGTTACCTACATAGTCGAAGTGTCCGTTCGTTAACCTAGATAGTCCAAGTGCCCGCTAGTTAACCTAAGTAGCCCAAATGTCCGATAGGGATCCTACATAGTCCAAGTGCCCGCTAGGTAACCTACATAGTCTAATTGCCCGTTCGTTAACCTAGATAGTCCAAGTGCCCTCGAGGTAACCTAGAGTCCAAGTGCTCGCTAGTTAACATACATAGTCCAAGTGCCCGCTATGTACCCTAGATAGTCCAAGTGCCTGCTAGGTAACTTACATTGTCCAAGTTCCCGCTAGGTAACCTAAATAGTCCAAGTTCCCGTTACCTAACCTAGATAGTCCAAGTGCCTGCTAGGTAACCTAGAGTCCAAGTGCTCGCTAGTTAACCTACATAGTACAAGAGCCCGCTATGTAACCTAGATAGTCCATGTGCCTGCTAGGTAACTTACATTGTCCAAGTTCCCGCTAGGTAACCTAGATAGTCCAAGTTCCCGTTACCTAACCTAGATAGTCCAAGTGCCCGCTAGGCAACCTACATAGTCCAATAGCCCGTTCGTTAACCTAGAAGTCCAAGTGCCCGCAAAGTAACCTAGACAGTAAAAGTGCCCGCAAGGTTACCTGCATATTCCAAGTGCCCGTTCGTTAACCTAGATAATCCAAGTGTCCACTAAGTAACCTACATAGTCCAAGTGCCCGCTAGGCAACCTACATAGTCCAAGAGCCCGTTCGTTACCTAGAAGTCCAAGTGCCCGATAGGTAACCTAGACAGTAGAAGTGCCCGCTAGGTTACCTGCATATTCCAAGTGCCCGTTCGTTAACCTAGATAGTCCAAGTGTCCGCTACTTAAACTACATATTCCAAGTGCCTGCTAGGTAACCTACATATTCCAAGTGCCAGCTAGGTAACCTAGATAATACAAGTGCCCGCTAGGGAACCTAGAAACTCCAAGTGCCTATTAGCTAACCTAGATTGTCCAAGTGCCCGCTAGGATACCTACAGAGTCCAAGGGCCCGCTAGATAACCTAGATAGTCCAAGTGCCCGCTAGGTAACCTAGAGTCCAAGTGCTCGCTAGATAACCTACATAGTCCAAGTGCCCGCTATGTAACCTAGATAGTCCAAGTGCCTGCTAGGTAACTTACATTGTCCAAGTTCCCGCTAGGTAACATAGATAGTCCAAGTTCCCATTACCTAACCTAGATAGTCCAAGTGCCCGCTAGGCAAGCTACATAGTCCAATAGCCCGTTCGTTAACCTAGATAGTCCAAGTGTCCACTAGGTAACCTACATAGCCCAAGTGCCCGCTAGGTAACCTATATAGTCCAAGTGCCCGCTAGGTAACATACATAGTCCAAGTGCCCGCTAGGTAATCTATATAGTCCAAGTGCCCGCTAGTTAACCTACAGAGTCCAAGTGCCCGGTAGTTAACTTACATAGTTCAAGTGTCCGTAGGGAACATACATAGTCCAAGTGCCCGCTAGGGTACCTACGTAGTCCAATGCCCGCTAGGGAATCTACATAGTCCTAGGGCCCGCTAGTTAACGTAGATAGTCCAAGTGCCGCTAGTTAATCTACATAGTCCAAGGGTCCGCTAGTTAACCTACATAGTCCAAGTGCTCGCTAGGGAACCTAGATATTCCAAGTACCTGCTCTGGAACCTACATATTCGAGTGCCTGCTAGGGAACCAACATAGTCCAAGTGCCCGTTCTGGAGCATACAAAGTCAAAGTGCCTGCTAGGGAATCTACATAGTCCAAGGGCCCGCTAGGTAACTTAGATAGTCCAAGTGCTGCTAGTTAATCTACATAGTCCAAGGGCCCGATAGTTAACCTACATAGTCCAAGTACCCGCTAGTTAACCTAGATCATACAAGTGCCCGCTAGTTAACCTACATAGTCCAAGGGCCTGCTAGTTAACCTACATAGTCCAAGGGCCCGCTAGTTAACCTAGATTGTCCAAATGCCCGCTAGTTAACCTACATAGTCCAAGTGCCCGCTAGGTAACCTAGACAGTTCAAGTGAACACTAGGTTACCTACATAGTCCAAGTTCCTGTTCGTTAACCTACATAGTCCAAGTGCCCGCTAGGTAACCTATATAGTCCAAATGCCCGCTAGGGTCCCTAATAGTCCAAGTGCCCGCTAGTTAACCTAGATAGTCCAAGTGCTCGCTAGTTAACCTACATAATCCAAGTGCCCGCTAGGTAACCTAGAGAGTTCAAGTGACCACTAGGTTACCTACATAGCCCAAGTGCCCGATAGGGAACCTCCATAGTCCAAGTGCCCGCTAGTTAACATAGATAGTCCAAGTACCTGCTAGGAAACGTACGTAGTCTAAGTGCCCGCTAGTTAACGTACATTCTCCAAGTGCCCAATTGGGAACCTACATAGTCCAAGTGCCCGCTAGGGAACCTACATAGTCCAAATGCCCGCTAGTTAACCTAAATAGTCCAAGTGGCCGTTAGGTAACCTAGATAGTCCTAATGCCCGCTAGGGAACCCACATAGTCCAAGTGCCCGCTTGGTTACCTACATAGTCCAACTGCCCGTTCGTTAACCTAGATAGTCCAAGTGCCCGCAAGTTAACTTAAGTAGTCCAATTGTCCGATAGGGATCCTACATAGTCCAAGTGCCCGCTAGGTAACCTACATAGTCCAAGTGCCCGTTCGTTAACCTAGATAGTCCAAGTGCCCTCTAGGTAACCTAGACTGTCCAAGTGCCTGCTAGGTTACCTACATAGTCCAAGTGCCCGTTCGTTAACCTAGATAGTCCAAGTGCCCGCTAGGAAACCTACATAGTCCAAAGGCCCGCTAGGTAACCTAGATAGTCCAAGTGCCCGCTAGGTAACCTAGATAGTCCAAGTGCCCACTAGGTAACCTAGATAGTCCAAGTGCCCGCTAGGTAACCTAGAGTCCAAGTGCTCGCTAGTTAACCTACATAGTCCAAGTGCCCGCTGTGTAACCTAGATAGTCCAAGTGCCTGCTAGGTAACTTACATTGTCCAAGTTCCCGCTAGGTAACCTAGATAATCCAAGTTCCCGTTACCTAACCTAGATAATCCAAGTGCCCGCCAAGCAACCTACATAATCCAAGAGCCCGTTCATTAACCTAGAAGTCCAAGTGCCCGCCAGGTAACCTACAGAGTCCAAGTGCCCGCTAGGTTACCTGAATATTCCAAGTGCCCGTTCGTTAACCTAGATGGTCCAAGTGCCCACTAGGTAACCTACATAGTCCAAGTGCCCGCTAGGTAACCTATATAGTTCAAGTGCCCGCTAGGTAACCTACATAGTCCAAGTTCCCCCTAGGTAACCTAGATAGTCCAAAGTCCCGCTAGGTAACCTACATTGTCCTTGTGCCCCCTAGTTAAACTACATTCTCCAAGTGCCCGATAGGGAACCTACATAGTCCAAGTGCCCGCTAGGGAACCTACATAGTCCAAATGCCCACTAGTTAACCTGAATAGTCCAAGTGCCCGTTAGGTAACCTAGATAGTCCTAATGCCCGCTAGGGAACCCACATAGTCCAAGTGCCCGCTAGGGAACTTACATAGTCCAAGGGCCCGCTAGGGAACCTACATTGTCCATGTGCCCGTTAGTTAACCTAGATAGTCCCAGTGCCCGCTAGGTAACCAAGATAGTCCAACAGCCCGGTAGGTAACCTACATACTCCGAGTACCCGCTTGGTTACGTAGATAGTTTAAGTGCCAGCTAAGTAACCTAGATAGGCAAAGTGCCCGCTAGATAACCTACAAAGTCTAATTGCCCGCTAGGTAATCTATATAGTACAAATGCCGCTAGGGAGCCTACATAATCCAAATGCCCGTAGGTAAACTAGATAGTCCAAGGGCACGCTAGTTGACCTACATAGTCCTAGTGCCCCTAAAACCTACATAATCCAATTGCCCGCTAGGGAACCTACATAGTCCAACTGCCAGTTAGGTAACCTAGATAGTCCAAATGCCCGCCAGGAAACCCACATAGTCCAAGTTCCCGCTAGGGAACTTACATAGTCCAAGGGCCCGCTAGGGAACCTACATAGTCCAAGTGCCCGTTAGTTAACCAAGATAGTCCAAGTGCCCGCTAGGTAACTTAGATAGTCCAACAGCCCGCTAGGTAACCTACATACTCCAAGAATCCGCTAGGCAACGTAGATAGTTCAAGTGCCAGCTATGTAACCTAGATAGTCCAAGTTCCCACTAGGTAACCAACAAAGTCTAAGTGCCCGCTAGGTTATCTATAAAGTCCAAATGCCCGGTAGGGAACCTGCGTAGTCCAAGTGCCCGCTAGGTACCCTAGATAGTCCAAGTGCCCTCTAGTGAACCTAGATCGTCCAAGTGCCCGCTAGTTAACCTACATAGTCCAAGAGCCTGCTAGTTAACCTACATAGTCCAAGGTCCGCTAGTTAACCAGGATAGTCCAAGTGCTTGCAATTTAACCTACATAGTACAAGGGCCCGGTAGTTGACCTAGATAGTCCAAGTGCCCGCTAGTTAACCTAGATAGTCCAAGTGCCCGCTAGTTAACCTAAGTAGTCCAAATGTCCGATAGGGATCCTACATAGTCCAAGTGCCTGCTAGGTAACCTACATAGTCCAAGTGCCCGTTTGTTAACCTAGATAGTCCAAGAGCCCTCAAGGTAACCCAGACTGTCCAAGTGCCCGCTAGGTTACCTACATAGTCGAAGTGCCCGTTCGTTAACCTAGATAGTCCAAGTGCCCGCTAGTTAACCTAAGTAGTCCAAATGTCCGATAGGGATCCTACATAGTCCAAGTGCCCGCTAGGTAACCTACATAGTCTAATTGCCCGTTCGTTAACCTAGATAGTCCAAGTGCCCTCTAGGTAACCTAGAGTCCAAGTGCTCGCTAGTTAACATACATAGTCCAAGTGCCCGCTATGTACCCTAGATAGTCCAAGTGCCTGCTAAGTAACTTACATTGTCCAAGTTCCCGCTAGGTAACCTAGATAGTCCAAGTTCCCGTTACCTAACCTAGATAGTCCAAGTGCCTGCTAGGTAACCTAGAGTCCAAGTGCTCGCTAGTTAACCTACATAGTACAAGAGCCCGCTATGTAACCTAGATAGTCCATGTGCCTGCTAGGTAACTTACATTGTCCAAGTTCCCGCTAGGTAACCTAGATAGTCCAAGTTCCCGTTACCTAACCTAGATAGTCCAAGTGCCCGCTAGGCAACCTACATAGACCAATAGCCCGTTCGTTAACCTAGAAGTCCAAGTGCCCGCAAAGTAACCTAGACAGTAAAAGTGCCCGCAAGGTTACCTGCATATTCCAAGTGCCCGTTCGTTAACCTAGATAGTCCAAGTGTCCACTAAGTAACCTACATAGTCCAAGTGCCCGCTAGGCAACCTACATAGTCCAAGAGCCCGTTCGTTACCTAGAAGTCCAAGTGCCCGATAGGTAACCTAGACAGTAGAAGTGCCCGCTAGGTTACCTGCATATTCCAAGTGCCCGTTCGTTAACCTAGATAGTCCAAGTGTCCGCTACTAAAACTACATATTCCAAGTGCCTGCTAGTTAACCTACATAATCTAAGTGCCCGTTAGCTAACCAAGATAGTCCAAGGGCCCGCTAGTTGACCTACATAGTCCTAGTGCCAGCTAGGTAACCTAGATAGTACAAGTGCCCACTAGGTAACCTAGATAGTGCAAGTGCCCGCTAGTTAACCTAGATAGTTCAAATACCCGTTGGTAAACAGGATCGTCCAAGGGGCCTCTAGTTAGCCTACATAGTCCAAGTGCCCTATAGGTAACCTAGATAGTCCAAGTGCCCGTTCGGTAACTAGATAGTCCAAGTGCCCTTTAGGGAACCTGGATAGTCCAAGGGCCCGCTAGTAAACCTACATAGTCCATGGGCCCACTAGTTAACCTACATAGTGCAAGTGTCCGCTATTTAACCTACATATTCCAAGTGCCTGCTAGTTAACCTACATAATCTAAGTGCCCGTTAGCTAACCAAGATAGTCCAAGGGCCCGTTAGTTGACCTACATATTCCAAGTGCCAGCTAGGTAACCTAGATAATACAAGTGCCCGCTAGGGAACCTAGATACTCCAAGTGCCTATTAGATAACCTAGATAGTCCAAGTGCCCGCTAGGATACCTACATAGTCCAAGGGCCCGCTAGATAACCTAGATAGTTTAAGTGCCCGCTAGGTAACCTAGAGTCCAAGTGCTCGCTAGATAACCTACATAGTCCAAGTGCCCGCTATGTAACCTAGATAGTCCAAGTGCCTGCTAGGTAACTTACATTGTCCAAGTTCCCGCTAGGTAACATAGATAGTCCAAGTTCCCATTACCTAACCTAGATAGTCCAAGTGCCCGCTAGGCAAGCTACATAGTCCAATAGCCCGTTCGTTAACTTAGATAGTCCAAGTGTCCACTAGATAACCTACATAGTCCATGTGCCCGCTAGGTAACCTATATAGTCCAAGTGCCCGCTAGGTAACCTACATAGTCCAAGTGCCCGCTAGGTAACCTATATAGTCCAAGTGCCCGCTAGGTAACCTACATAGTCCAAGTGCCCGCTAGGGAACTTACATAGTCCAAGTGCCCACTAGGTAACCTAGATAGTGCAAGTGCCCGCTAGTTAACCTAGATAGTTCAAATAACCGCTAAATAACCTAGATCGTCCAAGGGGCCTCTAGTTAGCCTACATAGTCCAAGTGCCCTCTAGGTAACCTAGATCGTCCAAGTGCCCGTTCGGTAACTAGATAGTCCAAGTGCCCTTTACGGAACCTGGATAGTCCAAGGGCCCGCTAGTAAACCTACATTGTCCATGGGCCCGGTAGTTAATATACATAGTGCAAGTGTCCGCTACTTATCCTACATATTCCAAGTGCCTGCTAGTTAACCTACATAATCTAAGTGCCCGTTAGCTAACCAAGATAGTCCAAGGGCCCGTAAGTTGACCTACATATTCCAAGTGCCAGCTAGGTAACCTAGATAATACAAGTGTCCGCTAGGGAACCTAGATACTCCAAGTGCCTGTTAGCTAACCTAGATAATCCAAGTGACTGCTAGGAAAACTACATAGTCCTAGGGCCCGCTAGGTAACCTAGATAGTCCAAGTGCCCGCTATGTAACCTAGAGTCCAAGTGCTCGCTAGTTAACCTACATAGTCCAAGTGCCCGCTATGTAACCAAGATAGTCCAAGTGCCTGCTAAGTAACTTACATTGTCCAAGTTCCCGCTAGGTAACATAGATAGTCCAAGTTCCCATTACCTAACCTAGATAGTCCAAGTGCCCGGTAGGCAACCTACATAGTCCAATAGCCCGTTCGTTAACCTAGATAATCCAAGTGTCCACTAGGTAACCTACATAGTCCAAGTGCCCGCTAGGTAACCTATATAGTCCACGTGCCCGCTAGGTAACCTAGATAGTCCAAGGACCCTCTAGTTAAACTACATAGTCCAAGGGCTTACTTGTTAACTTTGATAGTCCAGCTGCCGGCTAGTTAACCTAGATCGTCCAAGTGCCCGCTAGTTAACCTAGATTGTCCAAGTGCCTGCTAGTTAATCTACATAGTCCAAGGGCCCATTAGTTAACCTAGATAGTCCAAGTGTCCTCTAGTTAACCTTCATAGTCCAAGTGCCCGCTAGTTAACCTAGATTGTCCAAGTGCCTGCTAATTAACCTACATACTCCAAGTGCCCACTAGGCAACCTAGATAGTCCAAGTGCCCGCTAAGGGACCTACATAGTCCAAGTGCATGCTAGTTAACCTAGATAGTCCAAGTGCCCGCTAGGTAACCTAGATAGTCCAAGTGCCTGCTAGGTAACCTACATATTCCAAGTGCCCGCTAGTTAACATAGATTGTCCAAGTGCCCGCTAGGGAACGTACATAGTCCAAGTGCCCGCTAGGTAACCTAGATAGTGCAAGTGCCCGCTAGTTAACCTAGATAGTTCAAGTACCCGCTAGGTAACCTAGATCGTCCAAGGACCCCCTAGTTAGCCTACATAGTCCAAGTGCCCGCTAGGTAACCTAGATAGTCCAAGTGCCCGTTCGGTAACCTAGATAGTCCAAGTGCCCTTTAGGGAACCTAGATAGTCCAAGGGCCCGCTAGTAAACCTATATAGTCCATGGGTCCGCTAGTTAACCTACATAGTGCATATGTCCGCTAGTTAACCTACATATTCCAAGTACCCGCTAGTTAACCTACATAATCTAAGTGCCCGTTAGTTACCCTAGATAGTCCAAGGGCCCGCTAGTTGTCCTACATAGTCCAAGTGCCAGCTAGGTAACCTAGATAGTACAAGTGCCCGCTAGGGAACCTAGATAGTCCAAGTGCCTGTTAGCTAACCTAGATAGTCCAAGTGGCGGCTAGGTAACCTACATAGTCCAAGTGCCCGTTCGTTAACCTAGATAATCCTAGTGCCCGCTAGGTAACCTAGACAGTCCAAGTGCCCGCTAGTTAACCTACATAGTCCACGTGCCCGATAGGGAACCTACATAGTCCAAGTGCCAGCTAGGCAACCTACATAGTCCAAATGCCCGCTAGGGAACCTATATAGTCCAAGTGTCCGCTAGGTAACCTAGATAGTCCAAGTGCC
This sequence comes from Tenrec ecaudatus, assembly GCF_050624435.1. Lineage (NCBI taxonomy): Eukaryota > Metazoa > Chordata > Mammalia > Afrosoricida > Tenrecidae > Tenrec > Tenrec ecaudatus. Next base: position 270,228,618 of record NC_134530.1, on the reverse strand, counting down.
CTCTAGTTAACCTAGATCGTCCAAGTGCCCGCTAGTTAACCTACATAGTCCAAGGGCCCGCTAGTTAACCTACATAGTCCAAGGTCCGCTAGTTTACCTAGATAGTCCAAGTGCTCGGTAGTTAACCTACATAGTACAAAGGCCCGCTAGTTGACCTAGATAGTCCAAGTGCCCGCTAGGCAACCTACATAGTCCAAGTGCCCGTTAGTTAACCTAGATAGTCAAAGTGCCTGCTAGGTAACCTAGATAGTCCAAGTGCCCGCTAGGTAACCTACATAGTCCAAATGCCCGCTAGGGAAACTACATAGTCCAAGTGCCCCCTAAGGAACCTAGGTAGTCCAAGTGCCTGCTAGTAAAGCTACATAATCCATGGGCCCACTAGTTAACCTACATAGTATAAGGGCCCGCTAGTTAACCTAGATCTTGCAAGTGTCCGCTAGATAACCTACATAGTCCAAGTGCCCGCTAGTTAACCTATATACCAAGTGCCCGCTACGTAACCTAGATAGTCCAAGGGCCGCTAGTTAACCTACATAGTCCAAGTGCCCGCTAGGTAACCTAGATAGTCCAAGTGCCCGCTAACGAACCTACATAGTCCAAGTGCACGCTACTTAACCTAGATAGTCCAAAGGCCCGCTAGTTAACCTAGATAGTCCAAGTGCCTGCTAGGTAACCTAGATTGTCCAAGTGTCCGCTAGTTTACCTACATATTCAAAGTGCCCGCTAGTTAACATAGATAGTCCAAGTGCCCCTAGGGAACGTACATAGTCCAAGTGCCCGCTAGGTAACCTAGATAGTGCAAGTGTCCGCTAGTTAACCTAGATAGTCCAAGTGCCTGCTAGGTAACCTAGATAGTACTAGTGCCCGTTCGGTAACCTAGATAGTCCAAGTGCCCTTTAGGGAACCTAGATAGTCCAAGGGCCCTCTAGTAAACCTACATAGTCCATGGGCCCGCTAGTTAACCTACATAGTGCAAGAGTCCGCTAGTTTACCTACATATTCCAAGTGCCCCCTAGTTAACCTACATAATCTATGTGCCCTTTAGCATTCCTAGGTAGTCCAAGGGCCCGCTAGTTAACCTAGATAGTCCAAGTGCCTGTTAGCTAACCTAGATAGTCCAAGTGGCGGCTAGGTAACCTACATAGTCTAAGTGCCCGTTCGTTAACCTAGATAATCCAAGTGCCCGCTAGGTAACCTAGACAGTCCTAGTGCCCGCTAGTTAAACTACATAGTGCAAGGGACCGCTCGTTAACCTAGATCGAGGAAGTGTCTGCTAGTTAACCTACATAGTCCAAGTGCCTGCTAGTTAACCTAGATAGTCCTAGTGCCCGTTAGTTTACCAAGATAGTCCAAGTGCCCACTTGGGGACGTACATAGTCCAAGTGCCCGCTAATTAACCTAGATAGTCCAAGGGCACACTAGTTAACCTACATCGTCCAAGGGCCCGCTAGGTAACCTAGACAGTTCAAGTGAACACTAGGTTACCTACATAGTCCAAGTGCCTGTTCGTTAACCTACATAGTCCAAGTGCCCGCTAGGTAACCTATATAGTCCAAGACCCCGTTCGTTAAACTAGAAGTCCAAGTGCCCGCTATGTAACCTAGACAGTCCAAGGGCCCGCTAGGTTACCTGCATATTCCAAGTGCCCGTTCGTTAACCTAGATAGTCCAAGTGCCCACTAGGTAACCTACATAGTCCAAATGCCCGCTATGTAACCTATATAGTCCAAGTGCCCCCTAGGTAACCTAGACAGTCCAAGGGCCCACTAGGTAACCAACATAGTCCAAATGCCCACTAGGTAACCTAGATAGTCCAAGTGCCCGCTAGTTAACCTAGATCGTCCAAGTGCCCGCTAGTTAACCTAGATAGTCCAAGTGCCGGCTAGGGAACTTACATAGTCCAAGTGCCCACTAGGTAACCTAGATAGTCCAAGTGCCCGCTAGGTAACCTAGAGTCCAAGTGCTCGCTAGTTAACCTACATAGTCCAAGTGCCCGCTGTGTAACCTAGATAGTCCAAGTGCCTGCTAGGTAACTTACATTGTCCAAGTTCCCGCTAGGTAACCTAGATAATCCAAGTTCCCGTTAACCTAACCTAGATAATCCAAGTGCCCGCCAAGCAACCTACATAATCCAAGAGCCCGTTCATTAACCTAGAAGTCCAAGTGCCCGCCAGGTAACCTACAGAATCCAAGTGCCCGCTAGGTTACCTGAATATTCCAAGTGCCCGTTCGTTAACCTAGATGGTCCAAGTGCCCACTAGGTAACCTACATAGTCCAAGTGCCCGCTAGGTAACCTATATAGTTCAAGTGCCCGCTAGGTAACCTACATAGTCCAAGTTCCCCCTAGGTAACCTAGATAGTCCAAAGTCCCGCTAGGTAACCTACATTGTCCTTGTGCCCCCTAGTTAAACTACATTCTCCAAGTGCCCGATAGGGAACCTACATAGTCCAAGTGCCCGCTAGGGAACCTACATAGTCCAAATGCCCGCTAGTTAACCTAAATAGTCCAAGTGCCCGTTAGGTAACCTAGATAGTCCTAATGCCCGCTAGGGAACCCACATAGTCCAAGTGCCCGCTAGGGAACTTACATAGTCCAAGGGCCCGCTAGGGAACCTACATTGTCCAAGTGCCCGTTAGTTAACCTAGATAGTCCCAGTGCCCGCTAGGTAACCAAGATAGTCCAACAGCCCGCTAGGTAACCTACATACTCCAAGAATCCGCTAGGCAACGTAGATAGTTCAAGTGCCAGCTATGTAACCTAGATAGTCCAAGTTCCCACTAGGTAACCAACAAAGTCTAAGTGCCCGCTAGGTTATCTATAAAGTCCAAATGCCCGGTAGGGAACCTGCATAGTCCAAGTGCCCGCTAGGTAACCTAGATAGTCCCAGTGCCCTCTAGTGAACCTAGATCGTCCAAGTGCCCGCTAGTTAACCTACATAGTCCAAGAGCCTGCTAGTTAACCTACATAGTCCAAGGTCCGCTAGTTAACCAGGATAGTCCAAGTGCTTGCAATTTAACCTACATAGGACAAGGGCCCGGTAGTTGACCTAGATAGTCCAAGTGCCCGCTAGTTAACCTAGATAGTCCAAGTGCCCGCTAGTTAACCTAAGTAGTCCAAATGTTCGATAGGGATCCTACATAGTCCAAGTGCCTGCTAGGTAACCTACATAGTCCAAGTGCCCGTTTGTTAACCTAGATAGTCCAAGAGCCCTCAAGGTAACCCAGACTGTCCAAGTGCCCGCTAGGTTACCTACATAGTCGAAGTGCCCGTTCGTTAACCTAGATAGTCCAAGTGCCCGCTAGTTAACCTAAGTAGTCCAAATGTCCGATAGGGATCCTACATAGTCCAAGTGCCCGCTAGGTAACCTACATAGTCTAATTGCCCGTTCGTTAACCTAGATAGTCCAAGTGCCCTCTAGGTAACCTAGAGTCCAAGTGCTCGCTAGTTAACATACATAGTCCAAGTGCCCGCTATGTACCCTAGATAGTCCAAGTGCCTGCTAGGTAACTTACATTGTCCAAGTTCCCGCTAGGTAACCTAGATAGTCCAAGTTCCCGTTACCTAACCTAGATAGTCCAAGTGCCTGCTAGGTAACCTAGAGTCCAAGTGCTCGCTAGTTAACCTACATAGTACAAGAGCCCGCTATGTAACCTAGATAGTCCATGTGCCTGCTAGGTAACTTACATTGTCCAAGTTCCCGCTAGGTAACCTAGATAGTCCAAGTTCCCGTTACCTAACCTAGATAGTCCAAGTGCCCGCTAGGCAACCTACATAGTCCAATAGCCCGTTCGTTAACCTAGAAGTCCAAGTGCCCGCAAAGTAACCTAGACAGTAAAAGTGCCCGCAAGGTTACCTGCATATTCCAAGTGCCCGTTCGTTAACCTAGATAGTCCAAGTGTCCACCAAGTAACCTACATAGTCCAAGTGCCCGCTAGGCAACCTACATAGTCCAAGAGCCCGTTCGTTACCTAGAAGTCCAAGTGCCCGATAGGTAACCTAGACAGTAGAAGTGCCCGCTAGGTTACCTGCATATTCCAAGTGCCCGTTCGTTAACCTAGATAGTCCAAGTGTCCGCTACTTAAACTACATATTCCAAGTGCCTGCTAGTTAACCTACATAATCTAAGTGCCCGTTAGCTAACCAAGATAGTCCAAGGGCCCGCTAGTTGACCTACATAGTCCTAGTGCCAGCTAGGTAACCTAGATAGTACAAGTGCCCACTAGGTAACCTAGATAGTGCAAGTGCCCGCTAGTTAACCTAGATAGTTCAAATACCCGTTGGTAAACAGGATCGTCCAAGGGGCCTCTAGTTAGCCTACATAGTCCAAGTGCCCTATAGGTAACCTAGATAGTCCAAGTGCCCGTTCAGTAACTAGATAGTCCAAGTGCCCTTTAGGGAACCTGGATAGTCCAAGGGCCCGCTAGTAAACCTACATAGTCCATGGGCCCACTAGTTAACCTACATAGTGCAAGTGTCCGCTATTTAACCTACATATTCCAAGTGCCTGCTAGTTAACCTACATAATCTAAGTGCCCGTTAGCTAACCAAGATAGTCCAAGGGCCCGTTAGTTGACCTACATATTCCAAGTGCCAGCTAGGTAACCTAGATAATACAAGTGCCCGCTAGGGAACCTAGATACTCCAAGTGCCTATTAGATAACCTAGATAGTCCAAGTGCCCGCTAGGATACCTACATAGTCCAAGGGCCCGCTAGATAACCTAGATAGTTTAAGTGCCCGCTAGGTAACCTAGAGTCCAAGTGCTCGCTAGATAACCTACATAGTCCAAGTGCCCGCTATGTAACCTAGATAGTCCAAGTGCCTGCTAGGTAACTTACATTGTCCAAGTTCCCGCTAGGTAACATAGATAGTCCAAGTTCCCATTACCTAACCTAGATAGTCCAAGTGCCCGCTAGGCAAGCTACATAGTCCAATAGCCCGTTCGTTAACCTAGATAGTCCAAGTGTCCACTAGATAACCTACATAGTCCAAGTGCCCGCTAGGTAACCTATATAGTCCAAGTGCCCGCTAGGTAACCTACATAGTCCAAGTGCCCGCTAGGTAACCTATATAGTCCAAGTGCCCGCTAGGTAACCTACATAGTCCAAGTGCCCGCTAGGGAACTTACATAGTCCAAGTGCCCACTAGGTAACCTAGATAGTGCAAGTGCCCGCTAGTTAACCTAGATAGTTCAAATAACCGCTAAATAACCTAGATCGTCCAAGGGGCCTCTAGTTAGCCTACATAGTCCAAGTGCCCTCTAGGTAACCTAGATAGTCCAAGTGCCCGTTCGGTAACTAGATAGTCCAAGTGCCCTTTACGGAACCTGGATAGTCCAAGGGCCCGCTAGTAAACCTACATTGTCCATGGGCCCGGTAGTTAATCTACATAGTGCAAGTGTCCGCTACTTATCCTACATATTCCAAGTGCCTGCTAGTTAACCTACATAATCTAAGTGCCCGTTAGCTAACCAAGATAGTCCAAGGGCCCGTAAGTTGACCTACATATTCCAAGTGCCAGCTAGGTAACCTAGATAATACAAGTGTCCGCTAGGGAACCTAGATACTCCAAGTGCCTGTTAGCTAACCTAGATAATCCAAGTGCCCGCTAGGAAACCTACATAGTCCAAGGGCCCGCTAGGTAACCTAGATAGTCCAAGTGCCCGCTATGTAACCTAGAGTCCAAGTGCTCGCTAGTTAACCTACATAGTCCAAGTGCCCGCTATGTAACCAAGATAGTCCAAGTGCCTGCTAAGTAACTTACATTGTCCAAGTTCCCGCTAGGTAACATAGATAGTCCAAGTTCCCATAACCTAACCTAGATAGTCCAAGTGCCCGGTAGGCAACCTACATAGTCCAATAGCCCGTTCGTTAACCTAGATAATCCAAGTGTCCACTAGGTAACCTACATAGTCCAAGTGCCCGCTAGGTAACCTAGATAGTCCAAGTGCCCGCTATGTAACCTAGAGTCCAAGTGCTCGCTAGTTAACCTACATAGTCCAAGTGCCCGCTATGTAACCAAGATAGTCCAAGTGCCTGCTAAGTAACTTACATTGTCCAAGTTCCTGCTAGGTAACATAGATAGTCCAAGTTCCCATTACCTAACCTAGATAGTCCAAGTGCCCGGTAGGCAACCTACATAGTCCAATAGCCCGTTCGTTAACCTAGATAATCCAAGTGTCCACTAGGTAACCTACATAGTCCAAGTGCCCGCTAGGTAACCTATATAGTCCACGTGCCCGCTAGGTAACCTAGATAGTCCAAGGACCCTCTAGTTAAACTACATAGTCCAAGGGCTTACTTGTTAACTTTGATAGTCCAACTGCCGGCTAGTTAACCTAGATCGTCCAAGTGCCCGCTAGTTAACCTAGATTGTCGAAGTGCCTGCTAGTTAATCTACATAGTCCAAGGGCCCATTAGTTAACCTAGATAGTCCAAGTGTCCTCTAGTTAACCTACATAGTCCAAGTGCCCGCTAGTTAACCTAGATTGTCCAAGTGCCTGCTAATTAACCTACATACTCCAAGTGCCCACTAGGCAACCTAGATAGTCCAAGTGCCCGCTAAGGGACCTACATAGTCCAAGTGCATGCTAGTTAACCTAGATAGTCCAAGTGCCCGCTAGGTAACCTAGATAGTCCAAGTGCCTGCTAGGTAACCTACATATTCCAAGTGCCCGCTAGTTAACATAGATTGTCCAAGTGCCCGCTAGGGAACGTACATAGTGCAAGTGCCCGCTAGGTAACCTAGATAGTGCAAGTGCCCGCTAGTTAACCTAGATAGTTCAAGTACCCGCTAGGTAACCTAGATCGTCCAAGGACCCCCTAGTTAGCCTACATAGTCCAAGTGCCCGCTAGGTAACCTAGATAGTCCAAGTGCCCGTTCGGTAACCTAGATAGTCCAAGTGCCCTTTAGGGAACCTAGATAGTCCAAGGGCCCGCTAGTAAACCTATATAGTCCATGGGTCCGCTAGTTAACCTACATAGTGCATATGTCCGCTAGTTAACCTACATATTCCAAGTACCCGCTAGTTAACTTACATAATCTAAGTGCCCGTTAGTTACCCTAGATAGTCCAAGGGCCCGCTAGTTGTCCTACATAGTCCAAGTGCCAGCTAGGTAACCTAGATAGTACAAGTGCCCGCTAGGGAACCTAGATAGTCCAAGTGCCTGTTAGCTAACCTAGATAGTCCAAGTGGCGGCTAGGTAACCTACATAGTCCAAGTGCCCGTTCGTTAACCTAGATAATCCTAGTGCCCGCTAGGTAACCTAGACAGTCCAAGTGCCCGCTAGTTAACCTACATAGTCCAAGTGCCCGATAGGGAACCTACATAGTCCAAGTGCCAGCTAGGCAACCTACATAGTCCAAATGCCCGCTAGGGAACCTATATAGTCCAAGTGTCCGCTAGGTAACCTAGATAGTCCAAGTGCCCTCTAGTTAACCTAGATAGTACAAGTGCCCGCTAGTTAACCTACATAGTCCAAGGGCCCGCTAGTTAACCTACATAGTCCAAGGTCCGCTAGTTAACCTAGATAGTCCAAGTGCTCGGTAGTTAACCTACATAGTACAAAGGCCCGCTAGTTGACCTAGATAGTCCAAGTGCCCGCTAGGCAACCTACATAGTCCAAGTGCCCGTTAGTTAACCTAGATAGTCAAAGTGCCTGCTAGGTAACCTAGATAGTCCAAGTGCCCGCTAGGTAACCTACATAGTCCAAATGCCCGCTAGGGAAACTACATAGTCCAAGTGCCCCCTAAGGAACCTAGGTAGTCCAAGTGCCTGCTAGTAAAGCTACATAGTCCATGGGCCCACTAGTTAATCTACATAGTATAAGGGCCCGCTAGTTAACCTAGATCTTGCAAGTGTCCGCTAGATAACCTACATAGTCCAAGTGCCCGCTAGTTAACCTATATACCAAGTGCCCGCTACGTAACCTAGATAGTCCAAGGGCCCGCTAGTTAACCTACATAGTCCAAGTGCCCGCTAGGTAACCTAGATAGTCCAAGTGCCCGCTAACGAACCTACATAGTCCAAGTGCACGCTACTTAACCTAGATAGTCCAAAGGCCAGCTTGTTAACCTAGATAGTCCAAGTGCCTGCTAGGTAACCTAGATTGTCCAAGTGTCCGCTAGTTTACCTACATATTCAAAGTGCCCGCTAGTTAACATAGATAGTCCAAGTGCCCCTAGGGAACGTACATAGTCCAAGTGCCCGCTAGGTAACCTAGATAGTGCAAGTGTCCGCTAGTTAACCTAGATAGTCCAAGTGCCTGCTAGGTAACCTAGATAGTACTAGTGCCCGTTCGGTAACCTAGATAGTCCAAGTGCCCTTTAGGGAACCTAGATAGTCCAAGGGCCCTCTAGTAAACCTACATAGTCCATGGGCCCGCTAGTTAACCTACATAGTGCAAGTGTCCGCTAGTTTACCTACATATTCCAAGTGCCCCCTAGTTAACCTACATAATCTATGTGCCCGTTAGCATTCCTAGGTAGTCCAAGGGCCCGCTAGTTAACCTAGATAGTCCAAGTGCCTGTTAGCTAACCTAGATAGTCCAAGTGGCGGCTAGGTAACCTACATAGTCTAAGTGCCCGTTCGTTAACCTAGATAATCCAAGTGCCCGCTAGGTAACCTAGAGAGTCCTAGTGCCCGCTAGTTAAACTACATAGTGCAAGGGACCGCTCGTTAACCTAGATCGAGGAAGTGTCTGCTAGTTAACCTACATAGTCCAAGTGCCTGCTAGTTAACCTAGATAGTCCTAGTGCCCGTTAGTTAACCAAGATAGTCCAAGTGCCCACTTGGGGACGTACATAGTCCAAGTGCCCGCTAGGTAACCTAGATAGTCCAAGTGCGCGCTTGGGTATGTACATAGTCCAAGTGCCTGCTAGGAAACCTAGATAGTCATAGTGCCCGCTAGTTTACCTACATAGTCCAAGGGCCTGCTAGTTAACCTACATAGTCCAAGGTCCGCTAGTTAACCTAGATAGTCAAAGTGCCCGCTAGGTAACCTAGACAGTCCAAGTGCCTGCTAGATTACCTACATAGTCCAAGTGCCCGTTCGTTAACCTAGATAGTCCAAGTGCCCGCTAGGTAATCTACATAGTCCACGGGCCCGCTAGGTAACCAAGATAGTCCAAGTGCCCGCTAGGTAACCTAGATAGTCCAAGGGCCCGCTAGGCAAGATAAATAGTCCAAGTGCCCGTTCGTTAACCTAGAAGTCCAAGTGCCCGCTTTGTAACCTAGACAGTCCAAGTGCCCGCTAGGTTACCTGCATAGTCCAAGTGCCCGTTCGTTAACCTAGATAGTCCAAGTGCCCGCTAGGGAACCTAGATAGTCCAAGCGCCCGCTAGTTATCCTGCATAGTCCAAGAGTCGCTTGTTAATTTTGATAGTCCAAGTGTCCGTTAGTAAACCTAGATCATCCAAGTGCCCGCTAGTTAACCTAGATCGTCCAAGGGTCCTCTAGGTAACCTACATAGTCCAAGTGTCCGCTAGGTAACCTACGTAGTCCAAGGGCCCGCTAGTTAACCTACATAGTCCAAGTGCCCGGTAGTTAACTTACATAGTTCAAGTGTCCGTAAGGTACATACATAATCCAAGTGCCCGCTAGGGAACATACATAGTCCAAATGTCCGCTAGGGAATCTACATAGTACAAGAGCCCGCTAGGTAACGTAGATAGTCCAAGTGCCGCTAGTTAATCTACATAGTCCAAGGGCCCGCTAGTTAACCTACATAGTCGAAGTACCCGCTAGTTAACCTAGATCGTCCAAGTGTCCGCTAGTTAACCTACATAGTCCAAGTGCTCGCTAGGGAACCTAGATAATCCAAGTGCCCTGTCTGGAACCTACATACTCCAAGTGCCTGCTAGGGAACCAACATAATACAAGTGCCCGCTCTGGAACATACATAGTCCATGTGCCCGCTAGGGAATCTACATAGTCCAAGGGCCCGCTAGTTATACTACATAGTCCAAGTACACGCAAGTTAACCTATATCTTCCAAGTGCCCGGTAGTTAACCTACATAGTTCTAGGGCCCGCTAGTTAACCTAGATCGTCCAAGTGCCCGCTAGTTAACCTACATAGTCCAAGGGCCCGCTAATTAACCTAGATAGTCCAAGGGCACACTAGTTAACCTACATCGTCCAAGGGCCCGCTAGGTAACCTAGACAGTTCAAGTGAACACTAGGTTACCTACATAGTCCAAGTGCCTGTTCGTTAACCTACATAGTCCAAGTGCCCGCTAGGTAACCTATATAGTCCAAATGCCCTCTAGGGACCCTAATAGTCCAAGTGCCTACTAGTTAACCTAGATAGTCCAAGTGCCCGCTAGTTAACCTAGATAGACCAAGTGCCCGCTAGGGAACCTTCGTATTCCAAGTGCCCGCTAGTTAACATAGATAGTACAAGTGCCTGCTAGGTAACATAGATAGTCCAAGTGCCCACTAGTTAACCTACATAGTCCAAGTGCCTGCTAGGAGACCTAGATAGTCCAAGTGCCCACTAGTTAACCTACATAGTCCAAGTTCCCCATAGGTAACCTAGATAGTCCAAAGGCCCGCTAGGTAACCTACATTGTCCTAGTGCCCCCTAGTTAACCTACATTCTCCAAGTGCCCGATAGAGAACCTACATAGTCCTTGTGCCCGCTAGGTAACCTACATACTCCAAATGCCCGCTAGTTAACCTACATAGTCCAAGTGTCCGTTAGGTAACCTAGATAGCCCAAATGCCCGCTAGGGAACCCACATAGTCCAAGTGCCCTCTAGGGAACTTACATAGTCCAAGGGCCCTCTAGGAAACAACATAGTCCTAGTGCCCGTTAGTTAACCTAGATAGTCCCAGTGCCCGCGAGGTAACCTAGATAGTCCAACAGCCCGGTAGGAAACCTACAAAGTCTAAATGCCCGCTAGGTTATCTATATAGTCCAAATGCCCGCTAGGGAACCTACATATTCCAAGTGCGAGCTAGGTAACCTAGATAGTCCAAGTGCCCGCTAGTTAACCTAGATAGTCCAAGTGCCCGCTAGGTAACCTAAGTAGTCCAAATGTCCGATAGGGATCCTACATAGTCCAAGTGCCCGCTAGGTAACCTACATAGTCCAAGTGCCCGTTCGTTAACCTAGATATCCAAGTGCCCGCTAGGTAACCTAGACTTTCCAAGTGCCCGCTAGGTTACCTACATAGTCCAAGTGCCCATTCGTTAACCTAGATAGTCCAAGTGCCCGCTAGGAAACCTACATAGTCCAAGGGCCCGCTAGGTAACCTAGATAGTCCAAGTGCCCGCTAGGTAACCTAGAGTCCAAGTGCTCACAAGTTAACCTACATAGTCCAAGTGCCCGCCATGTAACCTAGATAGTCAAAGTGCCCGCTAGGTAACTTACATTGTCCAAGTTCCCGCTAGGTAACCTAGGTAGTCCATGTGCCCGTTACCAAACCTAGATAGTCCAAGTGCCCGCTAGGCAACCTACATAGTCCAATAGCCCGTTCGTTAACCTAGATAATCCAAGTGTCCACTAGGTAACCTACATAGTCCAAGTGCCCGCTAGGTAACCTAGACAGTCCAAGGGCCCCCTAGGTTACCTGCATATTCCAAGTGCCCGTTTGTTAACCTAGATAGTCCAAGTGCCCACTAGGTAACCTACATAGTCCAAGTGCCCGCTATGTAACCTATATAGTCCAAGTGCCCCCTAGGTAACCTAGACAGTCCAAGGGCCCACTAGGTAACCAACATAGTCCAAATGCCCACTAGGTAACCTAGATAGTCCAAGTGCCCGCTAGTTAACCTAGATCGTCCAAGTGCCCGCTAGTTAACCTAGATAGTCCAAGTGCCGGCTAGGGAACTTACATAGTCCAAGTGCCCACTAGGTAACCTAGATAGTCCAAGTGCCCGCTAGGTAACCTAGAGTCCAAGTGCTCGCTAGTTAACCTACATAGTCCAAGTGCCCGCTGTGTAACCTAGATAGTCCAAGTGCCTGCTAGGTAACTTACATTGTCCAAGTTCCCGCTAGGTAACCTAGATAGTCCAAGTTCCCGTTACCTAACCTAGATAATCCAAGTGCCCGCCAAGCAACCTACATAATCCAAGAGCCCGTTCATTAACCTAGAAGTCCAAGTGCCCGCCAGGTAACCTACAGAGTCCAAGTGCCCGCTAGGTTACCTGAATATTCCAAGTGCCCGTTCGTTAACCTAGATATTCCAAGTGTCCACTAGGTAACCTACATAGTCCAAGTGCCTGCTAGGTAACCTATATAGTCCAAGTGCCCGCTAGGTAACCTAGACAGTAGAAGTGCCCGCTAGGTTACCTGCATATTCTAAGTGCCCGTTCGTTAACCTAGATAGTCCAAGTGTCCACTAGGTAACCTACATAGTCCATGTGACCGCTAGATAACCTATATAGTTTAAGTGCCCGCTAGGTAACCTATATAGTCCATGTGCCCGCTAGGTAACCTACATAGTCCAAGTGCCCGCTAGGGAACTTACATAGTCCAAGTGCCCACTAGGTAACCTAGATAGTGCAAGTGTCCGCTAGTTAACTTAGAGAGTTCAAATACCCGCTAGGTAACCTAGATCGTCCAAGGGGCCTCTAGTTAGCCTACATAGTCCAAGTGCCCTCTAGGTAACCTAGATAGTCCAAGTGCCCGTTCGGTAACGAGATAGTCCAAGTGCCCTTTACGGAACCTGGATAGTCCAAGGGCCCGCTAGTAAACCTACATTGTCCATGGGCCCGCTAGTTAACCTACATAGTGCAAGTGTCCGCTACTTATCCTACATATTCCAAGTGCCTGCTAGTTAACCTACATAATCTAAGTGCCCGTTAACTAACCAAGATAGTCCAAGGGCCCGTAAGTTGACCTACATATTCCAAGTGCCAGCTAGGTAACCTAGATAATACAAGTGTCCGCTAGGGACCCTAGATACTCCAAGTGCCTGTTAGCTAACCTAGATAGTCCAAGTGCCCGCTAGGAAACCTTCATAGTCTAAGGGCCCGCTAGGTAACCTAGATAGTCCAAGTGCCCCCTAGGTAACCTAGATACTCCAAGTGCCTATTAGCTAACCTAGATAGTCCAAGTGCCCGCTAGGAAACCTACATAGTCCAAGGGCCCGCTAGGTAACCTAGATAGTAAGTGCCCGCTAGGTAACCTAGAGTCCAAGTGCTCGCTAGTTAACCTACATAGTCCAAGTGCCCGCTATGTAACCTAGATAGTCAAAGTGCCTGCTAGGTAACTTACATTTTCCAAGTTCCCGCTAGGTAACATAGATAGTCCAGGTTCCCATTACCTAACCTAGATAGTCCAAGTGCCCGCTAGGCAACATACATAGTCCAATAGCCCGTTCGTTAACCTAGATAGTCCAAGTGTCCACTAGGTAACCTACATAGTCCAAGTGCCCGCTAGGTAACCTATGTAGTCCACGTGCCCGCTAGGTAACCTATATAGTCCAAGTGCCCGCTAGGGAACTTACATAGTCCAAGTGCCCACTAGGTAACCTAGATAGTGCAAGTGCACGCTAGTTAACCTAGATACTTCAAATACCCGCTAGGTAACCTAGATCGTCCAAGGGGCCTCTAGTTAGCCTACATAGTCCAAGTGCCCTCTAGATAACCTAGATAGTCCAAGTGCCCGTTCAGTAACGAGATAGTCCAAGTGCCCTTTACGGAACCTGGATAGTCCAAGGGCCCGCTAGTAAACCTACATTGTCCATGGGCCCGCTAGTTAACCTACATAGTGCAAGTGTCCGCTACTTATCCTACATATTCCAAGTGCCTGCTAGTTAACCTACATAATCTAAGTGCCCGTTAGCTAACCAAGATAGTCCAAGGGCCCGTTAGTTGACCTACATATTCCAAGTGCCAGCTAGGTAATCTAGATAATACAAGTGCCCGCTAGGGAACCTAGATACTCCAAGTGCCTGTTAGCTAACCTAGATAGTACAAGTGCCCGCTAGGAAACCTACATAGTCCAAAGGCCCGCTAGGTAACCTAGATAATCCAAGTGCCCGCTAGGTAACCTAGAGTCCAAGTGCTCGCTAGTTAACCTACATAGTCCAAGTGCCCGCTATGTAACCTAGATAGTCCAAGTGCCTGCTAAGTAACTTACATTGTCCAAGTTCCCGCTAGGTAACATAGATAGTCCAAGTTCCCATTACCTAACCTAGATAGTCCAAGTGCCCGGAAGGCAACCTACATAGTCCAATAGCCCGTTCGTTAACCTAGATAATCCAAGTGTCCACTAGGTAACCTACATAGTCCAAGTGCCCGCTAGGTAACCTATATAGTCCAAGTGCCCGCTAGGTAACCTAGATAGTCCAAGGACCCTCTAGTTAAACTACATAGTCCAAGGGCTTACTTGTTAACTTTGATAGTCCAGCTGCCCGGTAGTTAACCTAGATCGTCCAAGTGCCCGCTATTTAACCTAGATTGTCCAAGTGCCTGCTAGTTAATCTACATAGTCCAAGGGTCCATTAGTTAACCTAGATAGTCCAAGTGTCCTCTAGTTAACCTACATAGTCCAAGTGCCCGCTAGTTAACCTAGATTGTCCAAGTGCCTGCTAATTAACCTACATACTCCAAGTGCCCACTAGGCAACCTAGATAGTCCAAGTGCCCGCTAAGGGACCTACATAGTCCAAGTGCATGCTAGTTAACCTATATAGTCCAAGTGCCCGCTAGTTAACCTAGATAGTCCAAGTGCCTGCTAGGTAACCTACATATTCCAAGTGCCCGCTAGTTAACATAGATAGTCCAAGTGCCCGCTAGGGAACGTACATAGTCCAAGTGCCCGCTAGGTAACCTAGATAGTGCAAGTGCCCGCTAGTTAAACTAGATAGTTCAAGTACCCGCTAGGTAACCTAGATCGTCCAAGAACCCTCAAGTTAGCCTACATAGTCCAAGTGCCCGCTAGGTAACCTAGATAGTCCAAGTGCCCGTTCGGTAACCTATATAGTCCAAGTGCCCTTTAGGGAACCTAGATAGTCCAAGGGCCCGCTAGTAAACCTATATAGTCCATGGGTCCGCTAGTTAACCTACATAGTGCAAATGTCCGCTAGTTAACCTACATATTCCAAGTGCCCGCTAGTTAAACTACATAATCTAAGTGCCCGTTAGCTAACCTAGATAGTCCAAGGGCCCGCTAGTTGACCTACATAGTCCAAGTGCCAGCTAGGTAACCTAGATAGTACAAGTGCCCGCTAGGGAACCTAGATAGTCCAAGTGCCTGTTAGCTAACCTAGATAGTCCAATTGGCGGCTAGGTAACCTACATAGTCCAAGTGCCCGTTCGTTAACCTAGATAATCCAAGTGCCCGCTAGTTAACCTACATAGTCCAAGTGCCCGATAGGGAACCTACATAGTCCAAGTGCCAGCTAGGCAACCTACATTGTCCAAATGCCCGCTAGGGAACCTACATAGTCCAAGTGCCCGCTAGGTAACCTAGATAGTCCAAGTGCCCTCTAGTTAACCTAGATCGTCCAAGTGCCCGCTAGTTAACCTACATAGTCCAAGGGCCCACTAGTTAACCTACATAGTACAAAGGCCCGCTAGTTGACCTAGATAGTCCAAGTGCCCGCTAGGTAACCTACATAGTCCAAATGCCCGCTAGGGAAACTACATAGTCCAAGTGCCCGCTAAGGAACCTAGATAGTCCAAGTGCCTGCTAGTGAAGCTACATAATCCATGGGCCCACTAGTTAACCTACATAGTATAAGGGCCCGCTAGTTAACCTAGATCGTGCAAGTGTCCGCTAGTTAACCTACATAGTCCAAGTGCCCGCTAGTTAACCTATATACCAAGTGCCCGCTACGTAACCTAGATAGTCCATGTGCCCACTAACGAACCTACATAGTCCAAGTGCACGCTACTTAACCTAGATAGTCCACAGGCCCGCTAGTTAACCTAGATATTCCAAGTGCCTGCTAGGTAACCTAGATTGTCCAAGTGTCCGCTAGTTTACCTACATATTCCAAATGCCCGCTAGTTAACATAGATAGTCCAAGTGCCCCTAGGGAACTTACATAGTCCAAGTGCCCGCTAGGTAACCTAGATAGTGCAAGTGTCCGCTAGTTAACCTAGATAGTCCAAGTGCCTGTTAGGCAACCTAGATAGTCCAAGTGCCCGTTCGGTAACCTAGATAGTCCAAGTGCCCTTTAGGGAACCTAGATAGTCCAAGGGCCCTCTAGTAAACCTACATAGTCCATGGGCCCGCTAGTTAACCTACATAGTGCAAGTGTCCGCTAGTTTACCTACATATTCCAAGTGCCCCCTAGTTAACCTACATAATCTATGTGCCCGTTAGAAATCCTAGGTAGTCCAAGGGCCCGCTAGTTGACCTACATACAACAAATGCCAGCTAGGTAACCTACATAGTACAAGTGCCCGCTAGGGAACCTAGATAGTCCAAGTGCCTGTTAGCTAACCTAGATAGTCCAAGTGGCGGCTAGGTAACCTACATAGTCCAAGTGCCCGTTCGTTAACCTAGATAATCCAAGTGCCCGCTAGGTAACCTAGACAGTCCTAGTGCCCGCTAGTTAACCTACATAGTGCAAGGGCCCGCTAGTTAACCTAGATCGTGGAAGTGTCTGCTAGTTAACCTATATAGTCCAAGTGCCTGCTAGTTAACCTAGATAGTCCAAGTGCCCGCTAGGGATCCTTCATAATCCAAGTGCCTGCTGGGTAACTTACATAGTCCAAGTGCCCGCTAGTTAACCTAGATAGTCCTAGTGCCCATTAGTTAACCTAGATAGTCCAAGTGCCCACTAGGTGACGTACATAGTCCAAGTGCCCGCTAGGTAACCTAGATAGTCCATGTGCGCGCTAGGGTATGTACATATTCCAAGTGCCTGCTAGGAAACCTAGATAGTCCAAGTGCCCGCTAGTTAACCTACATAGTCCAAGGGCCTGCTAGTTAACCTACATAGTTCAAGGTTCGCTAGTTAACCTAGATAGTCAAAGTGCCCGCTAGGTAACCTAGACAGTCCAAGTGCCTGCTAGATTACCTACATAGTCCAAGTGCCCGTTCGATAACCTAGATAGTCCAAGTGCCCGCAAGGTAACCAAGATAGTCCAAGTGCTCGCTAGGTAACCAAGATAGTCCAAGTGCCCGCTAGGTAACCTAGATAGTCCAAGGGCCCGCTAGGCAAGATAAATAGTCCAAGTGCCCGTTCGTTAACCTTTAAGTCCAAGTGCACGCTATGTAACCTATACAGTCCAAGTGCCCGGTAGGTTACCTGCATAGTCCAAGTGCCCGTTCGTTAACTTTGATAGTCCAAGTGCCCGTTAGTTAACCTAGATCATCCAAGTGCCCGCTAGTTAACCTAGATCGTCAGAGTGTCCTCTAGTTAACCTACATAGTCCAAGTGCCCGCTAGGTAACCTACATAGTGCCAGTGTCCGCTAGTTAACCTAGATAGTCCAAGTGCGAGCTAGGTAACCTACATAGTGCAAGTGTCTGCTAGTTAACCTACGTAGTCCAAGGGCCCGCTAATTAACCTACATCGTCCAAGAGCCCGGTATTTAACTTACATAGTTCAAGTGTCCGTAAGGTACATACATATTCCAAGTGTCCGCTAGGGAACATACATAGTCCAAATGCCCGCTAGGGAATCTACATAGTACAAGAGCCCGCTTGTTAACGTAGATAGTCCAAGTGCCGCTAGTTAATCCACATAGTCCAAGGGCCCGCTAGTTAACCTACATAGTCGAAGTACCCGCTAGTTAACCTAGATCGTCCAAGTGTCCGCTAGTTAACCTACATAGTCCAAGTGCTCGCTAGGGAACTTAGATAATCCAAGTGCCCGCTCTGGAACCTACATAGTCCAAGTGCCTGCTAGGGAACCAACATAGTCCAAGTGCCCGCTCTGGAACATACATAGTCCAAGTGCCCGCTAGGGAATCTACATAGTCCAAGGGCCCGCTAGTTAACTTAGATAGTCCAAGTGCCACTAGTTAATCTACATAGTCCAAGGGCCCGCTAGTTAACCTACATAGTCCAAGTACCCGCTAGTTAACCTAGATCGTCCAAGTGCCTGCTACTTAACCTACATAGTCCAAGGGCCCGCTAATTAACCTAGATAGTCCAAGGGCACGCTAGTTAACCTACATCGTCCAAGGGCCCGCTAGGTAACCTAGACAGTTCAAGTGAACACTAGGTTACCTACATAGTCCAAGTGCCTGTTCGTTAACCTACATAGTCCAAGTGCCCGCTAGGTAACCTATATAGTCCAAATGCCCTCTAGGGACACTAATAGTCCAAGTGCCTACTAGTTAACCTAGATAGTCCAAGTGCTCGCTAGTTAACCTAGATAGTCCAAGTGCCCGCTAGTTAACCTAGATAGACCAAGTGCCCGCTAGGGAACCTACGTATTCCAAGTGCCCGCTAGTTAACATAGATAGTACAAGTGCCTGCTAGGTAACCTAGATAGTCCAAGTGCCCACTAGTTAACCTACATAGTCCAAGTGCCCGATAGAGAACCTACATAGTCCATGTGCCCGCTAGGTAACATACATTGTCCTAGTCCCCTTTTGGTAACCTAGATAGCCCAAATGCCCGCTAGGGAACCCACATAGTCCAAGTGCCCTCTAGGGAACTTACATAGTCCAAGGGCCCTCTAGGAAACAACATAGTCCAAGTGCCCGTTAGTTAACCTAGAAAGTCCCAGGGCCCGCGAGGTAACCTAGATAGTCCAACAGCCCGGTAGGTAACCTACAAAGTCTAAATGCCCGCTAGGTTATCTATATAGTCCAAATGCCCGCTAGGGAACCTACATAGTCCAAGTGCCCGCTAGGTAACCTAGATAGTCCAAGTGCCCGCTAGTTAACCTAGATAGTCCAAGTGCCCGCTAGGTAACCTAAGTAGTCCAAATGTCCGATAGGGATCCTACATAGTCCAAGTGCCCGCTAGGTAACCTAGATAGTCCAAGTGCCCGCTAGGTAACCTAGAGTCCAAGTGCTCGCTAGTTAACCTACATAGTCCAAGTGCCTGCTGTGTAACCTAGATAGTCCAAGTGCCTGCTAGGTAACTTACATTGTCCAAGTTCCCGCTAGGTAACCTAGATAGTCCAAGTTCCCGTTACCTAACCTAGATAGTCCAAGTGCCCGCTAGGCAACCTACATAATCCAAGAGCCCATTCGTTAACCTAGAAGTCCAAGTGCCCGCCAGGTAACCTACAGAGTCCAAGTGCCCGGTAGGTTACCTGAATATTCCAAGTGACGCTAGTTAACCTAGATACTTCAAATACCCGCTAGGTAACCTAGATGGTCCAAGGGGCCTCTAGTTAGCCTACATAGTCCAAGTGCCCTCTAGGTAACCTAGATAGTCCAAGTGCCCGTTCGGTAACTAGATAGTCCAAGTGCCCTTTACGGAACCTGGATAGTCCAAGGGCCCGCTAGTAAACCTACATAGTCCATGGGCCCGCTAGTTAACCTACATAGTGCAAGTGTCCGCTACTTATCCTACATATTCCAAGTGCCTGCTAGTTAACCTACATAATCTAAGTGCCCGTTAGCTAACCAAGATAGTCCAAGGGCCCGTTAGTTGACCTACATATTCCAAGTGCCAGCTAGGTAATCTAGATAATACAAGTGCCCGCTAGGGAACCTAGATACTCCAAGTGCCTGTTAGCTAACCTAGATAGTCCAAGTGCCCGCTAGGAAACCTACATAGTCCAAGGGCCCGCTAGGTAACCTAGATAGTCCAAGTGCCCGCTAGGTAACCTAGAGTCCAAGTGCTCGCTAGTTAACCTACATAGTCCAAGTGCCCGCTATGTAACCTAGATAGTCCAAGTGCCTGCTAAGTAACTTACATTGTCCAAGTTCCCGCTAGGTAACATAGATAGTCCAAGTTCCCATTACCTAACCTAGATAGTCCAAGTGCCCGGAAGGCAACCTACATAGTCCAATAGCCCGTTCGTTAACCTAGATAATCCAAGTGTCCACTAGGTAACCTACATAGTCCAAGTGCCCGCTAGGTAACCTATATAGTCCAAGTGCCCGCTAGGTAACCTAGATAGTCCAAGGACCCTCTAGTTAAACTACATAGTCCAAGGGCTTACTTGTTAACTTTGATAGTCCAGCTGCCCGGTAGTTAACCTAGATCGTCCAAGTGCCCGCTATTTAACCTAGATTGTCCAAGTGCCTGCTAGTTAATCTACATAGTCCAAGGGTCCATTAGTTAACCTAGATAGTCCAAGTGTCCTCTAGTTAACCTACATAGTCCAAGTGCCCGCTAGTTAACCTAGATTGTCCAAGTGCCTGCTAATTAACCTACATACTCCAAGTGCCCACTAGGCAACCTAGATATTCCAAGTGCCCGCTAAGGGACCTACATAGTCCAAGTGCATGCTAGTTAACCTAGATAGTCCAAGTGCCCGCTAGTTAACCTAGATAGTCCAAGTGCCTGCTAGGTAACCTACATATTCCAAGTGCCCGCTAGTTAACATAGATAGTCCAAGTGCCCGCTAGGGAACGTACATAGTCCAAGTGCCCGCTAGGTAACCTAGATAGTGCAAGTGCCCGCTAGTTAACCTCGATAGTTCAAGTACCCGCTAGGTAACCTAGATCGTCCAGGAACCCTCAAGTTAGCCTACATAGTCCAAGTGCCCGCTAGGTAACCTAGATAGTCCAAGTGCCCTTTAGGGAACCTAGATAGTCCAAGGGCCCGCTAGTAAACCTATATAGTCCATGGGTCCGCTAATTAACCTACATAGTGCAAATGTCCGCTAGTTAACCTACATATTCCAAGTGCCCGCTAGTTAACCTACATAATCTAAGTGCCCGTTAGCTAACCTAGATAGTCCAAGGGCCCGCTAGTTGACCTACATAGTCCAAGTGCCAGCTAGGTAACCTAGATAGTACAAGTGCCCGCTAGGGAACCTAGATAGTCCAAGTGCCTGTTAGCTAACCTAGATAGTCCAATTGGCGGCTAGGTAACCTACATAGTCCAAGTGCCCGTTCGTTAACCTAGATAATCCATGTGCCCGCTAGTTAACCTACATAGTCCAAGTGCCCGATAGGGAACCTACATAGTCCAAGTGCCAGCTAGGCAACCTACATTGTCCAAATGCCCGCTAGGGAACCTACATAGTCCAAGTGCCCGCTAGGTAACCTAGATAGTCCAAGTGCCCTCTAGTTAACCTAGATCGTCCAAGTGCCCGCTAGTTAACCTACATAGTCCAAGGGCCCGCTAGTTAACCTACATAGTACAAAGACCCGCTAGTTGACCTAGATAGTCCAAGTGCCCGCTAGGCAACCTACATAGTCCAAGTGCCCGTTACTTAACCTACATAGTCAAAGTGCCTGCTAGGTAACCTAGATAGTCCAAGTGCCCGCTAGGTAACCTACATAGTCCAAATGCCCGCTAGGGAAACTACATAGTCCAAGTGCCCGCTAAGGAACCTAGATAGTCCAAGTGCCTGCTAGTGAAGCTACATAATCCATGGGCCCACTAGTTAACCTACATAGTATAAGGGCCCGCTAGTTAACCTAGATCGTGCAAGTGTCCGCTAGTTAACCTACATAGTCCAAGTGCCCGCTAGTTAACCTATATACCAAGTGCCCGCTACGTAACCTAGATAGTCCATGTGCCCGCTAACGAACCTACATAGTCCAAGTGCACGCTACTTAACCTAGATAGTCCACAGGCCCGCTAGTTAACCTAGATATTCCAAGTGCCTGCTAGGTAACCTAGATTGTCCAAGTGTCCGCTAGTTTACCTACATATTTCAAATGCCCGCTAGTTAACATAGATAGTCCAAGTGCCCCTAGGGAACGTACATAGTCCAAGTGCCCGCTAGGTAACCTAGATAGTGCAAGTGTCCGCTAGTTAACCTAGATAGTCCAAGTGCCTGCTAGGTAACCTAGATAGTACAAGTGCCCGTTCGGTAACCTAGATAGTCCAAGTGCCCTTTAGGGAACCTAGATAGTCCAAGGGCCCTCTAGTAAACCTATATAGTCCATGGGCCCGCTAGTTAACCTACATAGTGCAAGTGTCCGCTAGTTTACCTACATATCCCAAGTGCCCCCTAGTTAACCTACATAATCTATGTGCCCGTTAGCAATCCTAGGTAGTCCAAGGGCCCGCTAGTTGACCTACATAGTCCAAGTGCCAGCTAGGTAACCTAGATAGTACAAGTGCCCGCTAGGGAACCTAGATAGTCCAAGTGCCTGTTAGCTAACCTAGATAGTCCAAGTGGCGGCTAGGTAACCTACATAGTCCAAGTGCCCGTTCGTTAACCTAGATAATCCAAGTGCCCGCTAGGTAACCTAGACAGTCCTAGTGCCCGCTAGTTAACATACATAGTGCAAGGGCCCGCTAATTAACCTAGATCGTGGAAGTGTCTGCTAGTTAACCTATATAGTCCAAGTGCCTGCTAGTTAACCTAGATAGTCCAAGTGCCCGCTAGGGATCCTTCATAATCCAAGTGCCTGCTGGGTAACTTACATAGTCCAAGTGCCCGCTAGTTAACCTAGATAGTCCTAGTGCCCATTAGTTAACCTAGATAGTCCAAGTGCCCACTAGGTGACGTACATAGTCCAAGTGCCCGCTAGGTAACCTAGATAGTCCAAGTGCGCGCTAGGGTATGTACATAGTCCAAGTGCCTGCTAGGAAACCTAGATAGTCCAAGTGCCCGCTAGTTAACCTACATAGTCCAAGGGCCTGCTAGTTAACCTACATAGTTCAAGGTCCGCTAGTTAACCTAGATAGTCAAAGTGCCCGCTAGGTAACCTAGACAGTCCAAGTGCCTGCTACATTACCTACATAGTCCAAGTGCCCGTTCGATAACCTAGATAGTCCAAGTGCCCGCAAGGTAACCAAGATAGTCCAAGTGCTCGCTAGGTAACCAAGATAGTCCAAGTGCCCGCTAGGTAACCTAGATAGTCCAAGGGCCCGCTAGGCAAGATAAATAGTCCAAGTGCCCGTTCGTTAACCTTTAAGTCCAAGTGCACGCTATGTAACCTATACAGTCCAAGTGCCCGGTAGGTTACCTGCATAGTCCAAGTGCCCGTTCGTTAACTTTGATAGTCCAAGTGCCCGTTAGTTAACCTAGATCATCCAAGTGCCCGCTAGTTAACCTAGATCGTCCAAGTGTCCTCTAGTTAACCTACATAGTCCAAGTGCCCGCTAGGTAACCTACATAGTGAAAGTGTCCGCTAGTTAACCTAGATAGTCCAAGTGCGAGCTAGGTAACCTACATAGTGCAAGTGTCCGCTAGGTAACCTACGTAGTCCAAGGGCCCGCTAATTAACCTACATCGTCCAAGTGCCCGGTATTTAACTTACATAGTTCAAGTGTCCGTAAGGTACATACATATTCCAAGTGTCCGCTAGGGAACATACATAGTCCAAATGCCCGCTAGGGAATCTACATAGTACAAGAGCCCGCTTGTTAACGTAGATAGTCCAAGTGCCGCTAGTTAATCTACATAGTCCAAGGGCCCGCTAGTTAACCTACATAGTCGAAGTACCCGCTAGTTAACCTAGATCGTCCAAGTGTCCGCTAGTTAACCTACATAGTCCAAGTGCTCGCTAGGGAACCTAGATAATCCAAATGCCCGCTCTGGAACCTACATAGTCCAAGTGCCTGCTAGGGAACCATCATAGTCCAAGTGCCCGCTCTGGAACATACATAGTCCAAGTGCCCGCTAGGGAATCTACATAGTCCAAGGGCCCGCTAGTTAACTTAGATAGTCCAAGTGCCACTAGTTAATCTACATAGTCCAAGGGCCCGCTAGTTAACCTACATAGTCCAAGTACCCGCTAGTTAACCTAGATCGTCCAAGTGCCTGCTAGTTAACCTACATAGTCCAAGGGCCCACTAATTAACCTAGATAGTCCAAGGGCACGCTAGTTAACCTACATCGTCCAAGGGCCCGCTAGGTAACCTAGACAGTTCAAGTGAACTCTACATTACCTACATAGTCCAAGTGCCTGTTCGTTAACCTACATAGTCCAAGTGCCCGCTAGGTAACCTATATAGTCCAAATGCCCTCTAGGGACACTAATAGTCCAAGTGCCTACTAGTTAACCTAGATAGTCCAAGTGCTCGCTAGTTAACCTAGATAGTCCAAGTGCCCGCTAGTTAACCTAGATAGACCAAGTGCCCGCTAGGGAACCTACGTATTCCAAGTGCCCGCTAGTTAACATAGATAGTACAAGTGCCTGCTAGGTAACCTAGATAGTCCAAGTGCCCACTAGTTAACCTATATAGTCCAAGTGCCCGATAGAGAACCTACATAGTCCATGTGCCCGCTAGGTAACATACATTGTCCTAGTGCCCCCTAGTTAAACTACATTCTCCAAGTGCCCACTAGTTAACCTACATAGTCCAAGTGCCCGATAGAGAACCTACATAGTCCATGTGCCCGCTAGGTAACCTACATTATCCTAGTCCCCTTTTGGTAACCTAGATAGCCCAAATGCCCGCTAGGGAACCCACATAGTCCAAGTGCCCTCTAGGGAACTTACATAGTCCAAGGGCCCTCTAGGAAACAACATAGTCCAAGGGCCCGTTAGTTAACCTAGATAGTCCCAGGGCCCGCGAGGTAACCTAGATAGTCCAACAGCCCGGTAGGTAACCTACAAAGTCTAAATGCCCGCTAGGTTATCTATATAGTCCAAATGCCCGCTAGGGAACCTACATAGTCCAAGTGCCCACTAGGTGACGTACATAGTCCAAGTGACTGCTAGGTAACCTAGATAGTCAAAGTGCCCGCTAGTTAACCTAAGTAGTCCAAATGTCCGATAGGGATCCTACATAGTCCAAGTGCCCGTTAGGTAACCTACATAGTCCAAGTGCCCGTTCGTTAACGTAGATAGTCCAAGTGCCGGCTAGGGAACTTACATAGTCCAAGTGCCCACTAGGTAACCTAGATAGTCCAAGTGCCCGCTAGGTAACCTAGAGTCCAAGTGCTCGCTAGTTAACCTACATAGTCCAAGTGCCTGCTGTGTAACCTAGATAGTCCAAGTGCCTGCTAGGTAACTTACATTGTCCAAGTTCCCGCTAGGTAACCTAGATAGTCCAAGTTCCCGTTACCTAACCTAGATAGTCCAAGTGCCCGCTAGGCAACCTACATAATCCAAGAGCCCGATCGTTAACCTAGAAGTCCAAGTGCCCGCCAGGTAACCTACAGAGTCCAAGTGCCCGCTAGGTTACCTGAATATTCCAAGTGCCCGTTCGTTAACCTAGATAGTCCAAGTGTCCACTAGGTAACCTACATAGTCCAAGTGCCTGCTAGGTATCCTATATAGTCCAAGTGCCCGCTAGGTAACCAAGATAGTCCAAGGACCCACTAGTTAAACTACATAGTCCAAGGGCTCACTTGTTAACTTTGATAGTCCAGCTGCCCGCTAGTTATCCTAGATTGTCCAAGTGCCCGCTAGTTAACCTAGATTGTCAAAGTACCTGCTAGTTAACCAACATTGTCCAATGGCCCACTAGTTAACCTAGATAGTCCAAGTGTCCTCTAGTTAACCTACATAGTCCAACTGCCCGCTAGTTAACCAAGATTGTCCAAGTGCCTGCTAGTTAACCTACATAGTCCAAGTGCCCGCTTGGCAACCTAGATAGTCCAAGTGCCCGCTAGTTAACCTAGATAGTCCAAGTTCCTGCTAGGTAACCTACATATTCCAAGTGCCCGCTAGTTAACAGGATAGTCCAAGTGCCCCTAGGGAAAATACATAGTCCAAGTGCCCGCTAGGTAACCTAGATAGTGCAAGTGCCCGCTAGTTAACCTAGATAGTTCAAGTACCCGCTAGGTAACCTAGATCATCCAAGGGCTCCCTAGTTAGCCTACATAGTCCAAGAGCCCGCTAGGTAACCTAGATAGTCCAAGTGCCCGTTCGGTAACCTAGATAGTCCAAGTGCCCTTTTGGGAACCTAAATAGTCCAAGGGCCCGCTAGTAAACCTACATAGTCCATGCGCCCGCTAGTTAACCTACATAGTGCAACTGTCCGCTAGTTAACCTACATATTCCAAGTGCCCGCTAGTTAACCTACATAATCTAAGTGACCGTTAGCTAACCTAGATAGTCCAAGGGCCCGCTAGTTGACCTACATAGTCCTAGTGCCAGCTAGGTAACCTAGATAGTACAAGTGCCCGCTAGGGAACCTAGATTGTCCAAGTGCCTGTTAGCTAACCTAGATAGTCCAAAGGCGGCTAGGTAACCTACATAGTCCAAGTGCCCGTTCGTTAAACGAGATAATCCAAGTGCCCGCTAGGTAACCTATATAGTCCAAGTGCCCGATAGGGAACCTACATAATCCAAGTGCCCGCTAGGCAACCTACATAGTCCAAGTGCCCGTTAGTTAACCTAGATAGTCAAAGTGCCTGCTAGGTAACCTAGATAGTCCAAGTGCCCGCTAGGTAACCTACATAGTCCAAGTGCCCGCTAGGTAACCTAAATAGTCCAAATGCCCGCTAGGGAAACTACATAGTCCAAGTGCCCGCTAGTTAACCTAGATAGTCCAAGTGCCTGCTAGTAAACCTACATAATCCATGGGCCCGCTAGTTAACCTACATAGTGCAAGGGCCCGCTAGTTAACCTAGATCGTGCAAGTGTCCCCTAGTTAACCTATATAGTCCAAGTGCCCGCTAGTTAACCTATATACCAAGTGCCTGCTACGTAACCAAGATAGTCCAAGGGCACGCTAGTTAACCTACATAGTACAAGTGCCCGCTAAGGAACCTAGATAGTCCAAGTGCCTGCTCTGGAACCTAGATAGTCCAAGTGCCCGCTCTGGAATCTACATAGTCCAAGTGCCTGCTAGGGAACCTACATAGTCCAAGTGCCCGCTCTGGAACATACATAGTCCAAGTGCCCGCTAGGGAATCTACATAGTCCAAGGACCCGCTAGTTAACCTACATAGTCCAAGTACACGCTAGTTAACCTATATCTTCCAAGTGCCCGGTAGTTAACCTACATAGTCCAAGTGCCTGCTAGTTAACCTACATAGTCCAAGGGCTCACTAGTTAACCTAGAGTGTCCAAAGGCCCGCTAGGTAACCGACATTGTCCTAGTGCCCCCTAGTTAACCTACATTCTCCAAGTGCCCGATAGAGAACCTTCATAGTCCAAATGCCCACTAGGTAACCTACATAGTCCAAGTGCCCGTTAGGTAACCTAGATAGCCCAAATGCCCGCTAGGGAACCCACATAGTCCAAGTGACCTCTAGGGAACTTACATAGTCCAAGGGCCCTCTAGGGAACCTACATAGTCCAAGTGCCCGTTAGTTAACCTAGATAGTCCCAGTGCCCGCTAGGTAACCTAGATACTCCAACAGCCCGGTAGGTAACCTACAAAGTATAAATGCCCGCTAGTTAACCTACATAGTGCAACTGTCCGCTAGTTAACCTACATATTCCAAGTGCCCGCTAGTTAACCTACATAATCTAAGTGACCGTTAGCTAACCTAGATAGTCCAAGGGCCCGCTAGTTGACCTACATAGTCCTAGTGCCAGCTAGGTAACCTAGATAGTACAAGTGCCCGCTAGGGAACCTAGATAGTCCAAGTGCCTGTTAGCTAACCTAGATAGTCCAAAGGCAGCTAGGTAACCTACATAGTCCAAGTGCCCGTTCGGTAACCTAGATAGTCCAAGTGCCCTTTAGGGAACCTAGATAGTCCATGGGCCCGATAGTAAACCTATATTGTCCATGGGCCCGCTAGTTAACCTACATAGTGCAACTGTCCGCTAGTTAACCTACATATTCCAAGTGCCCGCTAGTTAACCTACATAATCTAAGTGACCGTTAGCTAACCTAGATAGTCCAAGGGCCCGCTAGTTGACCTACATAGTCCTAGTGCCCGCTAGTTAACCTAGATAGTCCTAGTGCCCGTTAGTTAACCTAGATAGTCCAAGTCCCACTAGGGGACGTACATAGTCCAAGTGCCCGCTAGGTAACCTAGATAGTCCAAGTGCACGCTAGGGTATTTACATAGTCCAAGTGCCTGCTAGGAAACCTAGATAGTCCAAGTGCCTGCTAGTTAACCTACATAGTCCAAGGTCCGCTAGTTAACCTAGATAGTCAAAGTGCCCACTAGGTAACCTAGACAGTCCAAGTGCCTGCTAGGTTACCTACATAGTCCAAGTGCCCGTTCGTTAACCTAGATAGTCCAAGTGCCCGCTATTTATCCTAGATAGTCCAAGGGTCGCTTGTTAACTTTGATAGTCCAAGTGCCCGTTAGTTAACCTAGATCATCCAAGTTCCCGCTAGTTAACCTAGATCGTCCAAGTGTCCTCTAGTTAACCTACATAGTCCAAGTGCCCGCTAGGTAACCTACATAGTGCAAGTGTCCGCTAGTTAACCTACGTAGTCCAAGGGCCCGCTAGTTAACCTACATAGTCCAAGTGCCCGGTGGTTAACTTACATAGTTCAAGTGTCCGTAAGGTACATACATAGTCCAAGTGCCCGCTAGGGAACCTAGATAGTCCAAGTGCCCGCTAAGGAACCTACATAGTCCAAGTGCACGCTACTTAACCTAGATAATCCAAATGCCCGCTAGTTAACCTAGATAGTCCAAATGCCTGCTAGGTAACCTAGATAGTCCAAGTGTCCGCTAGTTTACGTACATATTCCAAGTGCCCGCTAGTTAACATAGATAGTCCAAGTGCCCCTAGGGAACGTACATAGTCCAAGTGCCCGCTAGGTAACCTAGATAGTCCAAGTTCCTGCTAGGTAACCTAGATTGTACAAGTGCCCGTTCGGTATCCTAGATAGTCCAAGTGCCCTTTAGGGAACCTAGATAGTCCAAGGGCCCTCTAGTAAACCTCCATAGTCAATGGGCCCGCTAGTTAACCTACATAGTGCAAGTGTCCGCTAGTTTACCTACATATTCCAAGTACCCCCTAGTTAACCTACATAATCTATGTGCCCGTTAGCTATCCTAGGTAGTCCAAGGGCCCGCTAGTTGACCTACATAGTCCAAGTGCCAGCTAGGTAACCTAGATAGTATAAGAGCCCGCTAGGGAACCTAGATAGTCCAAGTGCCTGTTAGCTAACCTAGATAGTCCAAGTGGCGGCTAGGTAACCTACATAGTCCAAGTGCCCATTCGTTAACCTAGATAATCCAAGTGCCCGCTAGGTAACCTAGACAGTCCTAGTGCCCGCTAGTTAACCTACATAGTGCAAGGGCCTGCTAGTTAACCTAGATCGTGGAAGTGTCTGCTAGTTAACCTACATAGTCCAAGCGCCTGCTAGTTAAACTAGATAGTCCAAGTGCCCGCTAGGAATCCTTCATAATCCAAGTGCCTGCTAGGTAACCTACATAGTCCAAGTGCCCGCTAGTTAACCTAGATAGTCCTAGTGCCCGTTAGTTAACCTAGATAGTCCAAGTCCCACTAGGGGACGTACATAGTCCAAGTGCCCGCTAGGTAACCTAGATAGTCCAAGTGCGCGCTAGGGTATTTACATAGTCCAAGTGCCTGCTAGGAAACCTAGATAGTCCAAGTGCCTGTTAGTTAACCTACATAGTCCAAGGTCCGCTAGTTAACCTAGATAGTCAAAGTGCCCGCTAGGTAACCTAGACAGTCCAAGTGTCTGCTAGGTTACCTACATAGTCCAAGTGCCCGTTCGTTAACCTAGATAGTCCAAGTGCCCGCTATTTATCCTACATAGTCCAAGGGTCGCTTGTTAACTTTGATAGTCCAAGTGCCCGTTAGTTAACCTAGATCATCCAAGTTCCCGCTAGTTAACCTAGATCGTCCAAGTGTCCTCTAGTTAACCTACATAGTCCAAGTGCCCGCTAGGTAACCTACATAGTGCAAGTGTCCGCTAGTTAACCTACGTAGTCCAAGGGCCCGCTAGTTAACCTACATAGTCCAAGTGCCCGGTGGTTAACTTACATAGTTCAAGTGTCCGTAAGGTACATTCATAGTCCAAGTGCCCGCTAGGGAACATACATGGTCCAAATGCCCGCTAGGGAATCTACATAGTACAAGAGCCCGCTAGTTAACGTAGATAGTCCAAGTGCCGCTAGTTAATCTACATAATCCAAGGGCCCGCTAGTTAACCTACATAGTCGAAGTACCCGCTAATTAACCTAGATCGTCCAAGTGTCCGCTAGTTAACCTACATAGTCCAAGTGCTCGCTAGGGAACCTAGATAATCCAAGTGCCCACTCTGGAACCTACATAGTCCAAGTGCCTGCTAGGGAACCAACATAGTCCAAGTGCCCGCTCTGGAACATACATAGTCCAAGTGCCCGCTAGGGAATCTACATAGTCCAAGGGCCCGCTAGTTAACGTAGATAGTCCAAGTGCCACTAGTTAATCTACATAGTCCAAGGGCCCGCTAGTTAACCTACATAGTCCAAGTACCCGCTAGTTAACCTAGATCGTCCAAGTGCCCGCTAGTTAACCTACATAGTCCAAGGGCCCGCTAATTAACCTAGATAGTCCAAGGGCACGCTAGTTAACCTACATCGTCCAAGGGCCCGCTAGGTAACCTAGACAGTTCAAGTGAACACTAGGTTACCTACATAGTCCAAGTGCCTGTTCGTTAACCTACATAGTCCAAGTGCCCGCTAGGCAACCTATATAGTCCAAATGGCCTCTAGGGACCCTAATAGTCCAAGTGCCCACTAGTTAACCTAGATAATCCAAGTGCTCGCTACTTAACCTAGATAGACCAAGTGCCCGCTAGGGAACGTACCTATTCCAAGTGCCCGCTAGTTAACATAGATAGTCCAAGTGCCTGCTAGGTAACCTAGATAGTCCAAGTGCCCACTAGTTAACCTACATAGTCCAGTGCCTGCTAGGTAACCTAGATAGTCCAAGTGCCCACTAGTTAACCTACATAGTCCAAGTTCCCCCTAGGAAACCTAGATACTCCAAAGGCCCGCTAGGTAACCTACATTGTCCTAGTGCCCCCTAGTTAACCTACATTCTCCAAGTGCCCGATAGAGAACCTACATAGTCCAAGTGCCCGCTAGGTTACCTACATAGTCCAAATGCCCGCTAGGTAACCTACATAGTCCAAGTGCCCGTTAGGTAACCTAGATAGCCCAAATGCCCGCTAGGGAACCCACATAGACCAAGTGCCCTCTTGGGAACTTACATAGTCCAAGGGCCCTCTAGGGAACCTACATAGTCCAAGTGCCCGTTAGTTAACCTAGATAGTCCCAGTGCCCGCGAGGTAACCTAGATAGTCCAACAGACCGGTAGGTAACCTGCAAAGTCTAAATGCCCGCTAGGTTATCTATATAGTCCAAATGCCCGCTAGGGAACCTACATAGTCCAAGTGCCCACTAGGTAACCTAGATAGTCCAAGTGCCCGCTAGTTAACCTAGATAGTCCAAGTGCCCACTAGGTAACCTAAGTAGTCCAAATGTCCGATAGGGATCCTACATAGTCCAAGTGCCCGCTAGGTAACCTACATAGTCCAAGTGCCCGTTCGTTAACCTAGATAGTCCAAGTGCCCGCTAGGTAACCTAGACTGTCCAAGTGCCCGCTAGGTAACCTAGATAGTCCAAGTGCCCGCTAGGTAACCTACAGAGTCTAAGTGCCCACTAGGTTATCTATATAGTCCAAATGCCCGCTAGTTAACCTACATAGTCCAAGTGCCCGCTAGGTAACATAGATAATCCAAGTGCCCACTGGTTAACCTATATCGTGCAAGTGCCCGCTGGTTAACCTAGATAGTCCAAGTTCCTGCTAGGTAACCTAGATTGTACAAGTGCCCGTTCGGTATCCTAGATAGTCCAAGTGCCCTTTAGGGAACCTAGATAGTCCAAGGGCCCGCTAGTAACCTACATAGTACATGCGCCCGCTAGTTTACCTACATATTCCAAGTACCCCCTAGTTAACCTACATAATCTATGTGCCCGTTAGCTATCCTAGGTAGTCCAAGGGCCCGCTAGTTGACCTACATAGTCCAAGTGCCATCTAGGTAACCTAGATAGTACAAGAGCCCGCTAGGGAACCTAGATAGTCCAAGTGCCTGTTAGCTAACCTAGATAGTCCAAGTGGCGGCTAGGTAACATACATAGTCCAAGTGCCCGTTCGTTAACCTAGATAATCCAAGTGCCCGCTAGGTAACCTAGACAGTCGTAGTGCCCGCTAGTTAACCTACATAGTGCAAGGGCCTGCTAGTTAACCTAGATCGTGGAAGTGTCTGCTAGTTAACCTACATAGTCCAAGCGCCTGCTAGTTAAACTAGATAGTCCAAGTGCCCGCTAGGGATCCTTCATAATCCAAGTGCCTGCTAGGTAACCTACATAGTCCAAGTGCCCGCTAGTTAACCTAGATAGTCCTAGTGCCCGTTAGTTAACCTAGATAGTCCAAGTCCCACTAGGGGACGTACATAGTCCAAGTGCCCGCTAGGTAACCTAGATAGTCCAAGTGCACGCTAGGGTATTTACATAGTCCAAGTGCCTGCTAGGAAACCTAGATAGTCCAAGTGCCTGCTAGTTAACCTACATAGTCCAAGGTCCGCTAGTTAACCTAGATAGTCAAAGTGCCCGCTAGGTAACCTAGACAGTCCAAGTGCCTGCTAGGTTACCTACATAGTCCAAGTGCCCGTTCGTTAACCTAGATAGTCCAAGTGCCCGCTATTTATCCTACATAGTCCAAGGGTCGCTTGTTAACTTTGATAGTCCAAGTGCCCGTTAGTTAACCTAGATCATCCAAGTTCCCGCTAGTTAACCTAGATCGTCCAAGTGTCCTCTAGTTAACCTACATAGTCCAAGTGCCCGCTAGGTAACCTACATAGTGCAAGTGTCCGCTAGTTAACCTACGTAGTCCAAGGGCCCGCTAGTTAACCTACATAGTCCAAGTGCCCGGTGGTTAACTTACATAGTTCAAGTGTCCGTAAGGTACATACATAGTCCAAGTGCCCGCTAGGGAACATACATAGTCCAAATGCCCGTAGGGAATCTACATAGTACAAGAGCCCGCTAGTTAACGTAGATAGTCCAAGTGCCTGCTAGTTAACCTACATAGTCCAAGGGCCTGCTAGTTAACCTACATAGTCCAAGGTCCGCTAGTTAACCTAGATAGTCAAAGTGCCCGCTAGGTAACCTAGACAGTCCAAGTGCCTGCTAGGTTACCTACATAGTCCAAGTGCCCGTTCGTTAACCTAGATAGTCCAAGTGCCCGCTAGGTAATCTACATAGTCCACGGGCCCGCTAGGTAACCAAGATAGTCCAAGTGCCCGCTAGGGAACCTAGATAGTCCAATGGCCCGCTATTTATCCTGCATAGTCCAAGGGTCGCTTGTTAACTTTGATAGTCCAAGTGCCCGTTAGTTAACCTAGATCATCCAAGTGCCCGCTAGTTAACCTAGATCGTCCAAGTGTCCTCTAGTTAACCTACATAGTCCAAGTGCCCGCTAGGTAACCTACATAGTGCAAGTGTCCGCTAGTTAACCTACGTAGTCCAAGGGCCCGCTAGTTAACCTACATAGTCCAAGTGCCCGGTGGTTAACTTACATAGTTCAAGTGTCCGTAAGGTACATTCATAGTGCAAGTGCCCGCTAGGGAACATACATGGTCCAAATGCCCGCTAGGGAATCTACATAGTACAAGAGCCCGCTAGTTAACGTAGATAGTCCAAGTGCCGCTAGTTAATCTACATAATCCAAGGGCCCGCTAGTTAACCTACATAGTCGAAGTACCCGCTAATTAACCTAGATCGTCCAAGTGTCCGCTAGTTAACCTACATAGTCCAAGTGCTCGCTAGGGAACCTAGATAATCCAAGTGCCCACTCTGGAACCTACATAGTCCAAGTGCCTGCTAGGGAACCAACATAGTCCAAGTGCCCGCTCTGGAACATACATAGTCCAAGTGCCCGCTAGGGAATCTACATAGTCCAAGGGCCCGCTAGTTAACGTAGATAGTCCAAGTGCCACTAGTTAATCTACATAGTCCAAGGGCCCGCTAGTTAACCTACATAGTCCAAGTACCCGCTAGTTAACCTAGATCGTCCAAGTGCCCGCTAGTTAACCTACATAGTCCAAGGGCCCGCTAATTAACCTAGATAGTCCAAGGGCACGCTAGTTAACCTACATCGTCCAAGGGCCCGCTAGGTAACCTAGACAGTTCAAGTGAACACTAGGTTACCTACATAGTCCAAGTGCCTGTTCGTTAACCTACATAGTCCAAGTGCCCGCTAGGTAACCTATATAGTCCAAATGGCCTCTAGGGACCCTAATAGTCCAAGTGCCCACTAGTTAACCTAGATAATCCAAGTGCTCGCTACTTAACCTAGATAGACCAAGTGCCCGCTAGGGAACCTACCTATTCCAAGTGCCCGCTAGTTAACATAGATAGTCCAAGTGCCTGCTAGGTAACCTAGATAGTCCAAGTGCCCACTAGTTAACCTACATAGTCCAAGTGCCTGCTAGGTAACCTAGATAGTCCAAGTGCCCACTAGTTAACCTACATAGTCCAAGTTCCCCCTAGGAAACCTAGATACTCCAAAGGCCCGCTAGGTAACCTACATTGTCCTAGTGCCCCCTAGTTAACCTACATTCTCCAAGTGCCCGATAGAGAACCTACATAGTCCAAGTGCCCGCTAGGTTACCTACATAGTCCAAATGCCCGCTAGGTAACCTACATAGTCCAAGTGCCCGTTAGGTAACCTAGATAGCCCAAATGCCCGCTAGGGAACCCACATAGACCAAGTGCCCTCTTGGGAACTTACATAGTCCAAGGGCCCTCTAGGGAACCTACATAGTCCAAGTGCCCATTAGTTAACCTAGATAGTCCCAGTGCCCGCGAGGTAACCTAGATAGTCCAACAGACCGGTAGGTAACCTGCAAAGTCTAAATGCCCGCTAGGTTATCTATATAGTCCAAATGCCCGCTAGGGAACCTACATAGTCCAAGTGCCCACTAGGTAACCTAGATAGTCCAAGTGCCCGCTAGTTAACCTAGATAGTCCAAGTGCCCACTAGGTAACCTAAGTAGTCCAAATGTCCGATAGGGATCCTACATAGTCCAAGTGCCCGCTAGGTAACCTACATAGTCCAAGTGCCCGTTCGTTAACCTAGATAGTCCAAGTGCCCGCTAGGTAACCTAGACTGTCCAAGTGCCCGCTAGGTAACCTAGATAGTCCAAGTGCCCGCTAGGTAACCTACAGAGTCTAAGTGCCCACTAGGTTATCTATATAGTCCAAATGCCCGCTAGTTAACCTACATAGTCCAAGTGCCCGCTAGGTAACATAGATAATCCAAGTGCCCACTAGTTAACCTATATCGTGCAAGTGCCCGCTGGTTAACCTAGATAGTCCAAGTGCCTGCTAGGTTACCTACATAGTCCAAGTGCCCGTTCGTTAACCTAGATAGTCCAAGTGCCCACTAGGAAACCTACATAGTCCAAGGACCTGCTAGGTAACCTAGATAGTCCAAGTGCCCGCTAGGTAACCTAGAGTCGAAGTGCTCGCAAGTTAACCTACATAGTCCAAGTGCCTGTTCGTTAACCAAGATAGTCCAAGTGCCCGCTAGGAAACCTACATAGTCCAAGGGCCCGCTAGGTAACCTAGATAGTCCAAGTGCCCGCTAGGTAACCTAGAGTCGAAGTGCTCGCAAGTTAACCTACATATTCCAAGTGCCCGCCATGTAACCTAGATAGTCAAGTGCCCGTTAGGTAACCTAGATAGTCCAAGTGCCCGCGAGGTAACTTACATTGTCCAAGTTCCCGCTAGGTAACCTAGATAGTCCAAGTGCCCGTTACCTAACCTAGATAATCCAAGTGCCCGCTAGGTAACATACATAGTCCAAGAGCCCGTTCGTTAACCTAGAAGTCCAAGTGCCCGCTAGGTAGCCTAGACAGTCCAAGGGCCCGCTTGGTTAACTGCATATTACAAGTGCCCGTTTGTTAACCTAGATAGTCCAAGTGCCCACTAGGCAACCTACATAGTCCAAGTGCCCGCTAGGTAACCTATATAGTCCAAGTTCCCCCTAGGTAACCTAGACAGTCCAAGGGCCCGCTAGGTAACCTACATAGTCCAAATGCCCGCTAGGTAAACTAGATAGTCCAAGTGCCCGCTAGTTAAACTAGATCGTCCAAGTGCCCGCTAGTTAACCTAGATAGTCCAAGTGCCGGCTAGGGAACTTACATAGTCCAAGTGCCCACTAGGTAACCTAGATAGTCCAAGTGCCCGCTAGGTAACCTAGAGTCCAAGTGCTCGCAGGTTAACCTACATAGTCCAAGTGCCCGCTGTGTAACCTAGATAGTGCAAGTGCCTGCTAGGTAACTTACATTGTCCAAGTTCCCGCTAGGTAACCTAGATAGTCCAAGTTCCCGTTACCTAATCTAGATAGTCCAAGTGCCCGCTAGGCAACCTACATAATCCAAGAGCCCGATCGTTAACCTAGAAGTCCAAGTGCCCGCCAGGTAACCTACAGAGTCCAAGTGCCCGCTAGGTTACCTGAATATTACAAGTGCCCGTTCGTTAACCTAGATAGTCCAAGTGTCCACTAGGTAACCTACATAGTCCAAGTGCCTGCTAGGTAACCTATATAGTCCAAGTGCCCGCTAGGTAACCAAGATAGTCCAAGGACCCACTAGTTAAACTGCATAGTCCAAGGGCTCACTTGTTAACTTTGATAGTCCAGCTGCCCGCTAGTTATCCTAGATTGTCCAAGTGCCCGCTAGTTAACCTGGATTGTCCAAGTGCCTGCTAGTTAACCTATATTGTCCAAGGGCCCACTAGTTAACCTAGATAGTCCAAGTGTCCTCTAGTTAACCTACATATTCCATGTGCCCGCTAGTTAACCTAGATTTTCCAAGTGCCTGCTAGTTAACCTACATAGTCCAAGTGCCCGCTAGGCAACCTAGCTAGTCCAAGTGCCTGCTAAGGAACCTACATAGTCCAAGTGCACGCTAGTTAACTTAGATAGTCCAAGTGCCCGCTAGTTAACCTAGATAGTCCAAGTGCCTGCTAGGTAACCTACATATTCCAAGTGTCCGCTAGTTAACATAGATAGTCCAAGTGTCCCTAGGGATCATACATAGTCCAAGTGCCCGCTGGTAACCTAGATAGTGCAAATGCCCGCTAGTTAACCTAGATAGTTCAAGTACCCGCTAGGTAACCTAGATCGTCCAAAGTCTCCCTAGTTAGCCTACATAGTCCAAGTGCCCGCTAGGTAACCTAGATAGTCCAAGTGCCCGTTCGGTAACCTATATAGTCCAAGTGCCCTTTAGGGAACCTAGATAGTCCAAGGGCCCGCTAGTAAACCTACATAGTCCATGCGCCCGCTAGTTAACCTACATAGTGCAACTGTCCGCTAGTTAACCTACATATTCCAAGTGCCCGCTAGTTAACCTACATAATCTAAGTGACCGTTAGCTAACCTAGATAGTCCAAGGGCCCGCTAGTTGACCTACATAGTCCAAGTGCCAGCTAGGTAACCTAGATAGTACAAGTGCCCGCTAGGGAAACTAGATAGTCCAAGTGCCTGTTAGCTAACCTAGATAGTCCAAAGGCGGCTAGGTAACCTACATAGTCCAAGTGCCCGTTCGTTAAAAGAGATAATCCAAGTGCCCGCTAGGTAACCTAGACAGTCCAAGTGCCCGCTAGTTAACCTACATAGTCCAAGTGCCCGATAGGGAACCTACATAATCCAAGTGCCCGCTAGGCAACCTACATAGTCCAAGTGCCCGTTAGTTAACAGGATAGTCCAAGTGCCCCTAGGGAACATACATAGTCCAAGTGCCCGCTAGGTAACCTAGATAGTGCAAGTGCCCGCTAGTTAACCTAGATAGTTCAAGTACCCGCTAGGTAACCTAGATCGTCCAAGGGCTCCCTAGTTAGTCTACATAGTCCAAGTGCCCGCTAGGTAACCTAGATAGTCCAAGTGCCCGTTCGGTAACCTAGATAGTCCAAGTGCCCTTTTGGGAACCTAAATAGTCCAAGGGCCCGCTAATAAACCTACATAGTCCATGCGCCCGCTAGTTAACCTACATAGTGCAACTGTCCGCTAGTTAACCCAGCTATTCCAAGTGCCCGCTAGTTAACCTACATAATCTAAGTGACCGTTAGCTAACCTAGATAGTCCAAGGGCCCGCTAGTTGACCTACATAGTCCTAGTGCCAGCTAGGTAACCTAGATAGTACAAGTGCCCGCTAGGGAACCTAGATAGTCCAAGTGCCTGTTAGCTAACCTAGATAGTCCAAAGGCGGCTAGGTAACCTACATAGTCCAAGTGCCCGTTCGTTAAACGAGATAATCCAAGTGCCCGCTAGGTAACCTATATAGTCCAAGTGCCCGATAGGGAACCTACATAATCCAAGTGCCCGCTAGGCAACCTACATAGTCCAAGTGCCCGTTAGTTAACCTAGATAGTCAAAGTGCCTGCTAGGTAACCTAGATAGTCCAAGTGCCCGCTAGGTAACCTACATAGTCCATGTGCCCGCTAGGTAACCTAAATAGTCCAAATGCCCGCTAGGGAAACTACATAGTCCAAGTGCCCGCTAGTTAACCTAGATAGTCCAAGTGCCTGCTAGTAAACCTACATAATCCATGGGCCCGCTAGTTAACCTACATAGTGCAAGGGCCCGCTAGTTAACCTAGATCGTGCAAGTGTCCCCTAGTTAACCTATATAGTCCAAGTGCCCGCTAGTTAACCTATATACCAAGTGCCTGCTACGTAACCAAGATAGTCCAAGGGCACGCTAGTTAACCTACATAGTACAAGTGCCCGCTAAGGAACCTAGATAGTCCAAGTGCCTGCTCTGGAACCTAGATAGTCCAAGTGCCCGCTCTGGAATCTACATAGTCCAAGTGCCTGCTAGGTAACCTACATAGTCCAAGTGCCCTCTCTGGAACATACATATTCCAAGTGCCCGCTAGGGAATCTACATAGTCCAAGGACCCGCTAGTTAACCTACATAGTCCAAGTACACGCTAGTTAACCTATATCTTCCAAGTGCCCGGTAGTTAACCTACATAGTCCAAGTGCCTGCTAGTTAACCTACATAGTCCAAGGGCTCACTAGTTAACCTAGAGTGTCCAAAGGCCCGCTGGGTAACCTACATTGTCCTAGTGCCCCCTAGTTAACCTACATTCTCCAAGTGCCCGAAAGAGAACCTTCATAGTCCAAATGCCCACTAGGTAACCTACATAGTCCAAGTGCCCGTTAGGTAACCTAGATAGCCCAAATGCCCGCTAGGGAACCCACATAGTCCAAGTGACCTCTAGGGAACTTACATAGTCCAAGGGCCCTCTAGGGAACCTACATAGTCCAAGTGCCCGTTAGTTAACCTAGATAGTCCCAGTGCCCGCTAGGTAACCTAGATACTCCAACAGCCCGGTAGGTAACCTACAAAGTATAAATGCCCGCTAGTTAACCTACATAGTGCAACTGTCCGCTAGTTAACCTACATATTCCAAGTGCCCGCTAGTTAACCTACATAATCTAAGTGACCGTTAGCTAACCTAGATAGTCCAAGGGCCCGCTAGTTGACCTACATAGTCCTAGTGCCAGCTAGGTAACCTAGATAGTCCAAGTGCCTGTTAGCTAACCTAGATAGTCCAAAGGCAGCTAGGTAACCTACATAGTCCAATTGCCCGTTCGGTAACCTAGATAGTCCAAGTGCCCTTTAGGGAACCTAGATAGTCCATGGGCCCGATAGTAAACCTATATAGTCCATGGGCCCGCTAGTTAACCTACATAGTGCAAGTGTCCGCTAGTTAACCTACATATTCCAAGTGCCCGCTAGTTAACCTACATAATCTAAGTGACCGTTAGCTAACCTAGATAGTCCAAGGGCCCGCTAGTTGACCTACATAGTCCAAGTGCCAGCTAGGTAACCTAGATAGTACAAGAGCCCGCTAGGGAACCTAGATAGTCCAAGTGCCTGTTAGCTAACCTAGATAGTCCAAGTGGCGGCTAGGTAACATACATAGTCCAAGTGCCCGTTCGTTAACCTAGATAATCCAAGTGCCCGCTAGGTAACCTAGACAGTCGTAGTGCCCGCTAGTTAACCTACATAGTGCAAGGGCCTGCTAGTTAACCTAGATCGTGGAAGTGTCTGCTAGTTAACCTACATAGTCCAAGCGCCTGCTAGTTAAACTAGATAGTCCAAGTGCCCGCTAGGGATCCTTCATAATCCAAGTGCCTGCTAGGTAACCTACATAGTCCAAGTGCCCGCTAGTTAACCTAGATAGTCCTAGTGCCCGTTAGTTAACCTAGATAGTCCAAGTCCCACTAGGGGACGTACATAGTCCAAGTGCCCGCTAGGTAACCTAGATAGTCCAAGTGCACGCTAGGGTATTTACATAGTCCAAGTGCCTGCTAGGAAACCTAGATAGTCCAAGTGCCTGCTAGTTAACCTACATAGTCCAAGGTCCGCTAGTTAACCTAGATAGTCAAAGTGCCCGCTAGGTAACCTAGACAGTCCAAGTGCCTGCTAGGTTACCTACATAGTCCAAGTGCCCGTTCGTTAACCTAGATAGTCCAAGTGCCCGCTATTTATCCTACATAGTCCAAGGGTCGCTTGTTAACTTTGATAGTCCAAGTGCCCGTTAGTTAACCTAGATCATCCAAGTTCCCGCTAGTTAACCTAGATCGTCCAAGTGTCCTCTAGTTAACCTACATAGTCCAAGTGCCCGCTAGGTAACCTACATAGTGCAAGTGTCCGCTAGTTAACCTACGTAGTCCAAGGGCCCGCTAGTTAACCTACATAGTCCAAGTGCCCGGTGGTTAACTTACATAGTTCAAGTGTCCGTAAGGTACATACATAGTCCAAGTGCCCGCTAGGGAACATACATAGTCCAAATGCCCGTAGGGAATCTACATAGTACAAGAGCCCGCTAGTTAACGTAGATAGTCCAAGTGCCTGCTAGTTAACCTACATAGTCCAAGGGCCTGCTAGTTAACCTACATAGTCCAAGGTCCGCTAGTTAACCTAGATAGTCAAAGTGCCCGCTAGGTAACCTAGACAGTCCAAGTGCCTGCTAGGTTACCTACATAGTCCAAGTGCCCGTTCGTTAATCTAGATAGTCCAAGTGCCCGCTAGGTAATCTACATAGTCCACGGGCCCGCTAGGTAACCAAGATAGTCCAAGTGCCCGCTAGGAAACCTAGATAGTCCAATGGCCCGCTATTTATCCTGCATAGTCCAAGGGTCGCTTGTTAACTTTGATAGTCCAAGTGCCCGTTAGTTAACCTAGATCATCCAAGTGCCCGCTAGTTAACCTAGATCGTCCAAGTGTCCTCTAGTTAACCTACATAGTCCAAGTGCCCGCTAGGTAACCTACATAGTGCAAGTGTCCGCTAGTTAACCTACGTAGTCCAAGGGCCCGCTAGTTAACCTACATAGTCCAAGTGCCCGGTGGTTAACTTACATAGTTCAAGTGTCCGTAAGGTACATTCATAGTCCAAGTGCCCGCTAGGGAACATACATGGTCCAAATGCCCGCTAGGGAATCTACATAGTACAAGAGCCCGCTAGTTAACGTAGATAGTCCAAGTGCCGCTAGTTAATCTACATAATCCAAGGGCCCGCTAGTTAACCTACATAGTCGAAGTACCCGCTAATTAACCTAGATCGTCCAAGTGTCCGCTAGTTAACCTACATAGTCCAAGTGCTCGCTAGGGAACCTAGATAATCCAAGTGCCCACTCTGGAACCTACATAGTCCAAGTGCCTGCTAGGGAACCAACATAGTCCAAGTGCCCGCTCTGGAACATACATAGTCCAAGTGCCCGCTAGGGAATCTACATAGTCCAAGGGCCCGCTAGTTAACGTAGATAGTCCAAGTGCCACTAGTTAATCTACATAGTCCAAGGGCCCGCTAGTTAACCTACATAGTCCAAGTACCCGCTAGTTAACCTAGATCGTCCAAGTGCCCGCTAGTTAACCTACATAGTCCAAGGGCCCGCTAATTAACCTAGATAGTCCAAGGGCACGCTAGTTAACCTACATCGTCCAAGGGCCCGCTAGGTAACCTAGACAGTTCAAGTGAACACTAGGTTACCTACATAGTCCAAGTGCCTGTTCGTTAACCTACATAGTCCAAGTGCCCGCTAGGTAACCTATATAGTCCAAATGGCCTCTAGGGACCCTAATAGTCCAAGTGCCCACTAGTTAACCTAGATAATCCAAGTGCTCGCTACTTAACCTAGATAGACCAAGTGCCCGCTAGGGAACCTACCTATTCCAAGTGCCCGCTAGTTAACATAGATAGTCCAAGTGCCTGCTAGGTAACCTAGATAGTCCAAGTGCCCACTAGTTAACCTACATAGTCCAAGTGCCTGCTAGGTAACCTAGATAGTCCAAGTGCCCACTAGTTAACCTACATAGTCCAAGTTCCCCCTAGGAAACCTAGATACTCCAAAGGCCCGCTAGGTAACCTACATTGTCCTAGTGCCCCCTAGTTAACCTACATTCTCCAAGTGCCCGATAGAGAACCTACATAGTCCAAGTGCCCGCTAGGTTA
The DNA here is from genome assembly GCF_050624435.1 of Tenrec ecaudatus. Lineage (NCBI taxonomy): Eukaryota > Metazoa > Chordata > Mammalia > Afrosoricida > Tenrecidae > Tenrec > Tenrec ecaudatus. The sequence continues at coordinate 270,186,263 of NC_134530.1, read as the reverse complement.
CCTACATAGTCCAAATGCCCGCTAGGTAACCTACATAGTCCAAGTGCCCGTTAGGTAACCTAGATAGCCCAAATGCCCGCTAGGGAACCCACATAGACCAAGTGCCCTCTTGGGAACTTACATAGTCCAAGGGCCCTCTAGGGAACCTACATAGTCCAAGTGCCCATTAGTTAACCTAGATAGTCCCAGTGCCCGCGAGGTAACCTAGATAGTCCAACAGACCGGTAGGTAACCTGCAAAGTCTAAATGCCCGCTAGGTTATCTATATAGTCCAAATGCCCGCTAGGGAACCTACATAGTCCAAGTGCCCACTAGGTAACCTAGATAGTCCAAGTGCCCGCTAGTTAACCTAGATAGTCCAAGTGCCCACTAGGTAACCTAAGTAGTCCAAATGTCCGATAGGGATCCTACATAGTCCAAGTGCCCGCTAGGTAACCTACATAGTCCAAGTGCCCGTTCGTTAACCTAGATAGTCCAAGTGCCCGCTAGGTAACCTAGACTGTCCAAGTGCCCGCTAGGTAACCTAGATAGTCCAAGTGCCCGCTAGGTAACCTACAGAGTCTAAGTGCCCACTAGGTTATCTATATAGTCCAAATGCCCGCTAGTTAACCTACATAGTCCAAGTGCCCGCTAGGTAACATAGATAATCCAAGTGCCCACTAGTTAACCTATATCGTGCAAGTGCCCGCTGGTTAACCTAGATAGTCCAAGTGCCTGCTAGGTTACCTACATAGTCCAAGTGCCCGTTCGTTAACCTAGATAGTCCAAGTGCCCACTAGGAAACCTACATAGTCCAAGGACCTGCTAGGTAACCTAGATAGTCCAAGTGCCCGCTAGGTAACCTAGAGTCGAAGTGCTCGCAAGTTAACCTACATAGTCCAAGTGCCTGTTCGTTAACCAAGATAGTCCAAGTGCCCGCTAGGAAACCTACATAGTCCAAGGGCCCGCTAGGTAACCTAGATAGTCCAAGTGCCCGCTAGGTAACCTAGAGTCGAAGTGCTCGCAAGTTAACCTACATATTCCAAGTGCCCGCCATGTAACCTAGATAGTCAAGTGCCCGTTAGGTAACCTAGATAGTCCAAGTGCCCGCGAGGTAACTTACATTGTCCAAGTTCCCGCTAGGTAACCTAGATAGTCCAAGTGCCCGTTACCTAACCTAGATAATCCAAGTGCCCGCTAGGTAACATACATAGTCCAAGAGCCCGTTCGTTAACCTAGAAGTCCAAGTGCCCGCTAGGTAGCCTAGACAGTCCAAGGGCCCGCTTGGTTAACTGCATATTACAAGTGCCCGTTTGTTAACCTAGATAGTCCAAGTGCCCACTAGGCAACCTACATAGTCCAAGTGCCCGCTAGGTAACCTATATAGTCCAAGTTCCCCCTAGGTAACCTAGACAGTCCAAGGGCCCGCTAGGTAACCTACATAGTCCAAATGCCCGCTAGGTAAACTAGATAGTCCAAGTGCCCGCTAGTTAAACTAGATCGTCCAAGTGCCCGCTAGTTAACCTAGATAGTCCAAGTGCCGGCTAGGGAACTTACATAGTCCAAGTGCCCACTAGGTAACCTAGATAGTCCAAGTGCCCGCTAGGTAACCTAGAGTCCAAGTGCTCGCAGGTTAACCTACATAGTCCAAGTGCCCGCTGTGTAACCTAGATAGTGCAAGTGCCTGCTAGGTAACTTACATTGTCCAAGTTCCCGCTAGGTAACCTAGATAGTCCAAGTTCCCGTTACCTAATCTAGATAGTCCAAGTGCCCGCTAGGCAACCTACATAATCCAAGAGCCCGATCGTTAACCTAGAAGTCCAAGTGCCCGCCAGGTAACCTACAGAGTCCAAGTGCCCGCTAGGTTACCTGAATATTACAAGTGCCCGTTCGTTAACCTAGATAGTCCAAGTGTCCACTAGGTAACCTACATAGTCCAAGTGCCTGCTAGGTAACCTATATAGTCCAAGTGCCCGCTAGGTAACCAAGATAGTCCAAGGACCCACTAGTTAAACTGCATAGTCCAAGGGCTCACTTGTTAACTTTGATAGTCCAGCTGCCCGCTAGTTATCCTAGATTGTCCAAGTGCCCGCTAGTTAACCTGGATTGTCCAAGTGCCTGCTAGTTAACCTATATTGTCCAAGGGCCCACTAGTTAACCTAGATAGTCCAAGTGTCCTCTAGTTAACCTACATATTCCATGTGCCCGCTAGTTAACCTAGATTTTCCAAGTGCCTGCTAGTTAACCTACATAGTCCAAGTGCCCGCTAGGCAACCTAGCTAGTCCAAGTGCCTGCTAAGGAACCTACATAGTCCAAGTGCACGCTAGTTAACTTAGATAGTCCAAGTGCCCGCTAGTTAACCTAGATAGTCCAAGTGCCTGCTAGGTAACCTACATATTCCAAGTGTCCGCTAGTTAACATAGATAGTCCAAGTGTCCCTAGGGATCATACATAGTCCAAGTGCCCGCTGGTAACCTAGATAGTGCAAATGCCCGCTAGTTAACCTAGATAGTTCAAGTACCCGCTAGGTAACCTAGATCGTCCAAAGTCTCCCTAGTTAGCCTACATAGTCCAAGTGCCCGCTAGGTAACCTAGATAGTCCAAGTGCCCGTTCGGTAACCTATATAGTCCAAGTGCCCTTTAGGGAACCTAGATAGTCCAAGGGCCCGCTAGTAAACCTACATAGTCCATGCGCCCGCTAGTTAACCTACATAGTGCAACTGTCCGCTAGTTAACCTACATATTCCAAGTGCCCGCTAGTTAACCTACATAATCTAAGTGACCGTTAGCTAACCTAGATAGTCCAAGGGCCCGCTAGTTGACCTACATAGTCCAAGTGCCAGCTAGGTAACCTAGATAGTACAAGTGCCCGCTAGGGAAACTAGATAGTCCAAGTGCCTGTTAGCTAACCTAGATAGTCCAAAGGCGGCTAGGTAACCTACATAGTCCAAGTGCCCGTTCGTTAAAAGAGATAATCCAAGTGCCCGCTAGGTAACCTAGACAGTCCAAGTGCCCGCTAGTTAACCTACATAGTCCAAGTGCCCGATAGGGAACCTACATAATCCAAGTGCCCGCTAGGCAACCTACATAGTCCAAGTGCCCGTTAGTTAACAGGATAGTCCAAGTGCCCCTAGGGAACATACATAGTCCAAGTGCCCGCTAGGTAACCTAGATAGTGCAAGTGCCCGCTAGTTAACCTAGATAGTTCAAGTACCCGCTAGGTAACCTAGATCGTCCAAGGGCTCCCTAGTTAGTCTACATAGTCCAAGTGCCCGCTAGGTAACCTAGATAGTCCAAGTGCCCGTTCGGTAACCTAGATAGTCCAAGTGCCCTTTTGGGAACCTAAATAGTCCAAGGGCCCGCTAATAAACCTACATAGTCCATGCGCCCGCTAGTTAACCTACATAGTGCAACTGTCCGCTAGTTAACCCAGCTATTCCAAGTGCCCGCTAGTTAACCTACATAATCTAAGTGACCGTTAGCTAACCTAGATAGTCCAAGGGCCCGCTAGTTGACCTACATAGTCCTAGTGCCAGCTAGGTAACCTAGATAGTACAAGTGCCCGCTAGGGAACCTAGATAGTCCAAGTGCCTGTTAGCTAACCTAGATAGTCCAAAGGCGGCTAGGTAACCTACATAGTCCAAGTGCCCGTTCGTTAAACGAGATAATCCAAGTGCCCGCTAGGTAACCTATATAGTCCAAGTGCCCGATAGGGAACCTACATAATCCAAGTGCCCGCTAGGCAACCTACATAGTCCAAGTGCCCGTTAGTTAACCTAGATAGTCAAAGTGCCTGCTAGGTAACCTAGATAGTCCAAGTGCCCGCTAGGTAACCTACATAGTCCATGTGCCCGCTAGGTAACCTAAATAGTCCAAATGCCCGCTAGGGAAACTACATAGTCCAAGTGCCCGCTAGTTAACCTAGATAGTCCAAGTGCCTGCTAGTAAACCTACATAATCCATGGGCCCGCTAGTTAACCTACATAGTGCAAGGGCCCGCTAGTTAACCTAGATCGTGCAAGTGTCCCCTAGTTAACCTATATAGTCCAAGTGCCCGCTAGTTAACCTATATACCAAGTGCCTGCTACGTAACCAAGATAGTCCAAGGGCACGCTAGTTAACCTACATAGTACAAGTGCCCGCTAAGGAACCTAGATAGTCCAAGTGCCTGCTCTGGAACCTAGATAGTCCAAGTGCCCGCTCTGGAATCTACATAGTCCAAGTGCCTGCTAGGTAACCTACATAGTCCAAGTGCCCTCTCTGGAACATACATATTCCAAGTGCCCGCTAGGGAATCTACATAGTCCAAGGACCCGCTAGTTAACCTACATAGTCCAAGTACACGCTAGTTAACCTATATCTTCCAAGTGCCCGGTAGTTAACCTACATAGTCCAAGTGCCTGCTAGTTAACCTACATAGTCCAAGGGCTCACTAGTTAACCTAGAGTGTCCAAAGGCCCGCTGGGTAACCTACATTGTCCTAGTGCCCCCTAGTTAACCTACATTCTCCAAGTGCCCGAAAGAGAACCTTCATAGTCCAAATGCCCACTAGGTAACCTACATAGTCCAAGTGCCCGTTAGGTAACCTAGATAGCCCAAATGCCCGCTAGGGAACCCACATAGTCCAAGTGACCTCTAGGGAACTTACATAGTCCAAGGGCCCTCTAGGGAACCTACATAGTCCAAGTGCCCGTTAGTTAACCTAGATAGTCCCAGTGCCCGCTAGGTAACCTAGATACTCCAACAGCCCGGTAGGTAACCTACAAAGTATAAATGCCCGCTAGTTAACCTACATAGTGCAACTGTCCGCTAGTTAACCTACATATTCCAAGTGCCCGCTAGTTAACCTACATAATCTAAGTGACCGTTAGCTAACCTAGATAGTCCAAGGGCCCGCTAGTTGACCTACATAGTCCTAGTGCCAGCTAGGTAACCTAGATAGTACAAGTGCCCGCTAGGGAACCTAGATAGTCCAAGTGCCTGTTAGCTAACCTAGATAGTCCAAAGGCAGCTAGGTAACCTACATAGTCCAATTGCCCGTTCGGTAACCTAGATAGTCCAAGTGCCCTTTAGGGAACCTAGATAGTCCATGGGCCCGATAGTAAACCTATATAGTCCATGGGCCCGCTAGTTAACCTACATAGTGCAAGTGTCCGCTAGTTAACCTACATATTCCAAGTGCCCGCTAGTTAACCTACATAATCTAAGTGACCGTTAGCTAACCTAGATAGTCCAAGGGCCCGCTAGTTGACCTACATAGTCCAAGTGCCAGCTAGGTAACCTAGATAGTACAAGAGCCCGCTAGGGAACCTAGATAGTCCAAGTGCCTGTTAGCTAACCTAGATAGTCCAAGTGGCGGCTAGGTAACCTACATAGTCCAAGTGCCCGATCGTTAACCTAGATAATCCAAGTGCCCGCTAGGTAACCTAGACAGTCCAAGTGCCCGCTAGTTACCCTACATAGTCCAAGTGCCCGATAGGGAACCTACATAGTCCAAGTGCCAGTAGGCAACCTACATAGTGCAAATGCCCGCTAGGGAACCTATATAGTCCAAGTGTCCTCTAGTTAACCTAGATCTTCCAAGTGCCCGCTAGTTAACCTACATAGTCCAAGGGTCCGCTAGTAACCTACCTAGTCCAAGGTCTGCTAGTTTACCTAGATACTCCATGTGCTCGCTATTTAACCTACATAGTACAAAGGCCCGCTAGTTGACCTAGATAGTCCAAGTGCCCGGTGGCAACCTACATAGTACAAGTGCCCGTTAGTTAACCTAGATAGTCAAAGTGCCTGCTAGGTAACCTAGATAGTCCAAGTGCCCGCTTGGTAACCTACATAGTCCAAATGCCCGCAAGGCAAACTACATAGTCCAAGTGCCCGCTAAGGAACCTAGATAGTCCAAGTGCCTGCTAGTAAACCTACATAATCTATGGGCCCACTAGTTAACCTACATAGTATAAGGGCCCGCTAGTTAACCTAGATCGTGCAAGTGTCCGCTAGTTAACCTACATAGTCCAAGTGCCCGCTAGTTAACCTATATACCAAGTGCCCGCTACGTAACCTAGATAGTCCAAGGGCACGCTAGTTAACCTACATAGTCCAAGTGCCCGCTAGGTAACCTAGATAGTCCAAGTGCCCGCTAAGGAACCTACATAGTCCAAGTGAACGCTACTTAACCTAGATAGTCCAAATGCCCGCTAGTTAACCTAGATAGTCCAAATGCCTGCTAGGTAACCTAGATAGTCCAAGTGTCCGCTAGTTTACCTACATATTCCAATTGCCCTCTAGTTAACATAGATAGTCCAAGTGCCTGCTAGGTAACCTAGATAGTGCAAGTGTCCGCTAGTTAACCTAGATAGTCCAAGTTCCTGCTAGGTAACCTAGATTGTACAAGTGCCCATTCGGTATCCTAGATAGTCCAAGTGCCCTTTAGGGAACCTAGATAGTCCAAGGGCCCTCTAGTAAACCTCCATAGTCAATGGGCCCGCTAATTAACCTACATAGTGCAAGTGTCCGCTAATTTACCTACATATTCCAAGTACCCCCTAGTTAACCTACATAATCTATGTGCCCGTTAGCTATCCTAGGTAGTCCAAGGGCCCGCTAGTTGACCTACATAGTCCAAGTGCCAGCTAGGTAACCTAGATAGTACAAGAGCCCGCTAGGGAACCTAGATAGTCCAAGTGCCTGTTAGCTAACCTAGATAGTCCAATTGGCGGCTAGGTAACCTACATAGTCCAAGTGCCCGTTCGTTAACCTAGATAATCCAAGTGCCCGCTAGGTAACCTAGACAGTCCTAGTGCCCGCTAGTTAACCTTCATAGTGTAAGGGCCCGCTAGTTAACCTAGATCGTGGAAGTGTCTGCTAGTTAACCTACATAGTCCAAGCGCCTGCTAGTTAACCTAGATAGTCCAAGTGCCCGCTAGGGATTCTTCATAATCCAAGTGCCTGCTAGGTAACCTACATAGTCCAAGTGCCCGCTAGTTAACCTAGATAGTCCAAGTGCCCACTAGGGGACGTACATAGTCCAAGTGCCCGTTCGTTAACCTAGATAGTCCAAGTGCCCGCTAGGTAATCTACATAGTCCACGGGCCCGCTAGGTAACCAAGATAGTCCAAGTGCCCGCTAGGGAAACTAGATAGTCCAATGGCCCGCTATTTATCTCGCATAGTCCAAGGGTCGCTTGTTAACTTTGATATTCCAAGTGCCCGTTAGTTAACCTAGATCATCCAAGTGCCCGCTAGTTAACCTAGATCGTCCAAGTGTCCTCTAGTTAACCTACATAGTCCAAGTGCCCGCTAGGCAACCTATATAGTGCAAGTGTCCGCTAGGTTACCTACATAGTCCAAATGCCCGCTAGGTAACCTACATAGTCCAAGTGCCCGTTAGGTAACCTAGATAGCCCAAATACCCGCTAGGGAACCCACATAGACCAAGTGCCCTCTTGGGAACTTACATAGTCCAAGGGCCCTCTAGGGAACCTACATAGTCCAAGTGCCCGTTAGTTAACCTAGATAGTCCCAGTGCCCGCGAGGTAACCTAGATAGTCCAACAGCCCGGTAGGTAACCTACAAAGTCTAAATGCCCGCTAGGTTATCTATATAGTCCAAATGCCCGCTAGGGAACCTACATAGTCCAAGTGCCCACTAGGTAACCTAGATAGTCCAAGTGCCCGCTAGTTAACCTAGATAGTCCAAGGGCACGCTAGGTAACCTAAGTAGTCCAAATGTCCGATAGGGATCCTACATAGTCCAAGTGCCCGCTAGGTAACCTACATAGTCCAAGTGCCCGTTCGTTAACCTAGATAGTCCAAGTGCCCGCTAGGTAACCTAGACTGTCCAAGTGCCCGCTAGGTAACCTAGATAGTCCAAGTGCCCGCTAGGTAACCTACAGAGTCTAAGTGCCCACTAGGTTATCTATATAGTCCAAATGCCCGCTAGTTAACCTACATAGTCCAAGTGCCCGCTAGGTAACATAGATAATCCAAGTGCCCACTAGTTAACCTATATCGTGCAAGTGCCCGCTGGTTAACCTAGATAGTCCAAGTGCCTGCTAGGTTACCTACATAGTCCAAGTGCCCGTTCGTTAACCTAGATAGTCCAAGTGCCCACTAGGAAACCTACATAGTCCAAGGGCCTGCTAGGTAACCTAGATAGTCCAAGTGCCCGCTAGGTAACCTAGAGTCGAAGTGCTCGCAAGTTAACCTACATAGTCCAAGTGCCCGCCATGTAACCTAGATAGTCAAGTGCCCGTTAGGTAACCTAGATAGTCCAAGTGCCCGCTAGGTAACTTACATTGTCCAGGTTCCCGCTAGGTAACCTAGATAGTCCAAGTGCCCGTTACCTAACCTAGATAGTCCAAGTGCCCGCTAGGTAACATACATAGTCCAAGAGCCCGTTCGTTAACCTAGAAGTCCAAGTGCCCGCTAGGTAGCCTAGACAGTCCAAGGGCCCGCTAGGTTACCTGCATATTCCAAGTGCCCGTTCGTTAACCTAGATAGTCCAAGTGCCCACTAGGCAACCTACATAGTCCAAGTGCCCGCTAGGTAACCTATATAGTCCAAGTTCCCCCTAGGTAACCTAGACAGTCCATGGGCCCGCTAGGTAACCTACATAGTCCAAATGCCCGCTAGGCAACCTACATAATCCAAGAGCCCGATCGTTAACCTAGAAGTCCAAGTGCCCGCCAGGTAACCTAAAGAGTCCAAGTGCCCGCTAGGTTACCTGAATATTACAAGTGCCCGTTCGTTAACCTAGATAGTCCAAGGGTCCACTAGGTAACTTACATAGTCCAAGTGCCTGCTAGGTAACCTATATAGTCCCAGTGCCCGCTAGGTAACCAAGATAGTCCAAGGACCCACTAGTTAAAGTACATAGTCCAAGGGCTCACTTGTTAACTTTGATAGTCCAGCTGCCCGCTAGTTAACCTAGATTGTCCAAGTGCCCGCTAGTTAACCTGGATTGTCCAAGTGCCTGCTAGTTAACCTATATTGTCCAAGGGCCCACTAGTTAACCTAGATAGTCCAAGTGTCCTCTAGTTAACCTACATAGTCCAAGTGCTCGCTAGGGAACCTAGATAATCCAAGTGCCCACTCTGGAACCTACATAGTCCAAGTGCCTGCTAGGTAACCAACATAGTCCAAGTGCCCGCTCTGGAACATACATAGTCCAAGTGCCCGCTAGGGAATCTACATAGTCCAAGGGCCCGCTAGTTAACGTAGATAGTCCAAGTGCCACTAGTTAATCTACATAGTCCAAGGGCCCGCTAGTTAACCTACATAGTCCAAGTACCCGCTAGTTAACCTAGATCGTCCAAGTGCCCGCTAGTTAACCTACATAGTCCAAGGGCCCGCTAATTAACCTAGATAGTCCAAGGGCACGCTAGTTAACCTACATCGTCCAAGGGCCCGCTAGGTAACCTAGACAGTTCAAGTGAACACTAGGTTACCTACATAGTCCAAGTGCCTGTTCGTTAACCTACATAGTCCAAGTGCCCGCTAGGTAACCTATATAGTCCAAATGGCCTCTAGGGACCCTAATAGTCCAAGTGCCCACTAGTTAACCTAGATAATCCAAGTGCTCGCTACTTAACCTAGATACTCCAAGTGCCCGCTAGTTAACCTAGATAGACCAAGTGCCCGCTAGGGAACCTACCTATTCCAAGTGCCCGCTAGTTAACATAGATAGTCCAAGTGCCTGCTAGGTAACCTAGATAGTCCAAGTGCCCACTAGTTAACCTACATAGTCCAAGTGCCTGCTAGGTAACCTAGATAGTCCAAGTGCCCACTAGTTAACCTACATAGTCCAAGTTCCCCCTAGGAAACCTAGATACTCCAAAGGCCCGCTAGGTAACCTACATTGTCCTAGTGCCCCCTAGTTAACCTACATTCTCCAAGTGCCCAATAGAGAACATACATAGTCCAAGTGCCCGCTATGTTACCTACATAGTCCAAATGCCCGCTAGGTAACCTACATAGTCCAAGTGCCCGTTAGGTAACCTAGATAGCCCAAATACCCGCTAGGGAACCCACATAGATCAAGTGCCCTCTTGGGAACTTACATAGTCCAAGGGCCCTCTAGGGAACCTACATAGTCCAAGTGCCCGTTAGTTAACCTAGATAGTCCCAGTGCCCGCGAGGTAACCTAGATAGTCCAACAGCCCGGTAGGTAACCTACAAAGTCTAAATGCCCGCTAGGTTATCTATATAGTCCAAATGCCCGCTAGGGAACCTACATAGTCCAAGTGCCCACTAGGTAACCTAGATAGTCCAAGTGCCCGCTAGTTAACCTAGATAGTCCAAGGGCACGCTAGGTAACCTATGTAGTCCAAATGTCCGATAGGGATCCTACATAGTCCAAGTGCCCGCTAGGTAACCTACATAGTCCAAGTGCCCGTTCGTTAACCTAGATAGTCCAAGTGCCCGCTAGGTAACCTAGACTGTCCAAGTGCCCGCTAGTTAACCTAGATTGTCCAAGTGCCCGCTAGTTAACCTGGATTGTCCAAGTGCCTGCTAGTTAACCTATATTGTCCAAGGGCCCACTAGTTAACCTAGATAGTCCAAGTGTCCTCTAGTTAACCTACATAGTCCAAGTGCTCGCTAGGGAACCTAGATAATCCAAGTGCCCACTCTGGAACCTACATAGTCCAAGTGCCTGCTAGGTAACCAACATAGTCCAAGTGCCCGCTCTGGAACATACATAGTCCAAGTGCCCGCTAGGGAATCTACATAGTCCAAGGGCCCGCTAGTTAACGTAGATAGTCCAAGTGCCACTAGTTAATCTACATAGTCCAAGGGCCCGCTAGTTAACCTACATAGTCCAAGTACCCGCTAGTTAACCTAGATCGTCCAAGTGCCCGCTAGTTAACCTACATAGTCCAAGGGCCCGCTAATTAACCTAGATAGTCCAAGGGCACGCTAGTTAACCTACATCGTCCAAGGGCCCGCTAGGTAACCTAGACAGTTCAAGTGAACACTAGGTTACCTACATAGTCCAAGTGCCTGTTCGTTAACCTACATAGTCCAAGTGCCCGCTAGGTAACCTATATAGTCCAAATGGCCTCTAGGGACCCTAATAATCCAAGTGCCCACTAGTTAACCTAGATAATCCAAGTGCTCGCTACTTAACCTAGATACTCCAAGTGCCCGCTAGTTAACCTAGATAGACCAAGTGCCCGCTAGGGAACCTACCTATTCCAAGTGCCCGCTAGTTAACATAGATAGTCCAAGTGCCTGCTAGGTAACCTAGATAGTCCAAGTGCCCACTAGTTAACCTACATAGTCCAAGTGCCTGCTAGGTAACCTAGATAGTCCAAGTGCCCACTAGTTAACCTACATAGTCCAAGTTCCCCCTAGGAAACCTAGATACTCCAAAGGCCCGCTAGGTAACCTACATTGTCCTAGTGCCCCCTAGTTAACCTACATTCTCCAAGTGCCCAATAGAGAACATACATAGTCCAAGTGCCCGCTATGTTACCTACATAGTCCAAATGCCCGCTAGGTAACCTACATAGTCCAAGTGCCCGTTAGGTAACCTAGATAGCCCAAATACCCGCTAGGGAACCCACATAGATCAAGTGCCCTCTTGGGAACTTACATAGTCCAAGGGCCCTCTAGGGAACCTACATAGTCCAAGTGCCCGTTAGTTAACCTAGATAGTCCCAGTGCCCGCGAGGTAACCTAGATAGTCCAACAGCCCGGTAGGTAACCTACAAAGTCTAAATGCCCGCTAGGTTATCTATATAGTCCAAATGCCCGCTAGGGAACCTACATAGTCCAAGTGCCCACTAGGTAACCTAGATAGTCCAAGTGCCCGCTAGTTAACCTAGATAGTCCAAGGGCACGCTAGGTAACCTATGTAGTCCAAATGTCCGATAGGGATCCTACATAGTCCAAGTGCCCGCTAGGTAACCTACATAGTCCAAGTGCCCGTTCGTTAACCTAGATAGTCCAAGTGCCCGCTAGGTAACCTAGACTGTCCAAGTGCCCGCTAGGTAACCTAGATAGTCCAAGTGCCCGCTAGGTAGCCTACAGAGTCTAAGTGCCCACTAGGTTATCTATATAGTCCAAATGCCCGCTAGTTAACCTACATAGTCCAAGTGCCCGCTAGGTAACATAGATAATCCAAGTGCCCACTAGTTAACCTATATCGTCCAAGTGCCCACTGGTTAACCTAGATAGTCCAAGTGCCTGCTAGGTTACCTACATAGTCCAAGTGACCGTTCCTTAACCTAGATAGTCCAAGTGCCCACTAGGAAACCTACATAGTCCAAGGGCCTGCTAGGTAACCTAGATAGTCCAAGTGCCCGCTAGGTAACCTAGAGTCGAAGTGCTCGCAAGTTAACCTACATAGTCCAAGTGCCCTCCATGTAACCTAGATAGTCAAGTGCCCGTTAGGTAACCTAGATAGTCCAAGTGCCCGCTAGGTAACTTACATTGTGCAGGTTCCCGCTAGGTAACCTAGATAGTCCAAGTGCCCGTTACCTAACCTAGATAGTCCAAGTGCCCGCTAGGTAACATACATAGTCCAAGAGCCCGTTCGTTAACCTAGAAGTCCAAGTGCCCGCTAGGTAGCCTAGACAGTCCAAGGGCCCGCTAGGTTACCTGCATATTCCAAGTGCCCGTTCGTTAACCTAGATAGTCCAAGTGCCCACTAGGCAACCTACATAGTCCAAGTGCCCGCTAGGTAACCTATATAGTCCAAGTTCCCCCTAGGTAACCTAGACAGTCCAAGGGCCCGCTAGGTAACCTACATAGTCCAAATGCCCGCTAGGTAACCTAGATATTCCAAGTGCCCGCTAGTTAACCTAGATCGACCAAGTTCCCGCTAGTTAACCTAGATAGTCCAAGGGCACGCTAGTTAACCTACATCGTCCAAGGGCCCGCTAGGTAACCTAGACAGTTCAAGTGAACACTAGGTTACCTACATAGTCCAAGTGCCTGTTCGTTAACCTACATAGTCCAAGTGCCCGCTAGGTAACCTATATAGTCCAAATGCCCTCTAGGGACCCTAATAGTCCAAGTGCCCACTAGTTAACCTAGATAATCCAAGTGCTCGCTACTTAACCTAGATAGTCCAAGTGCCCGCTAGTTAACCTAGATAGACCACGTGCCCGCTAGGGAACCTACCTATTCCAAGTGCCCGCTAGTTAACATAGATAGTCCAAGTGCCTGCTAGGTAACCTAGATAGTCCAAGTGCCCACTAGTTAACCTACATAGTCCAAGTGCCTGCTAGGTAACCTAGATAGTCCAAGTGCCCACTAGTTAACCTACATAGTAGAAGTTCCCGCTAGGAAACCTAGATACTCCAAAGGCCCGCTAGGTAACCTACATTGTCCTAGTGCCCCCTAGTTAACCTACATTCTCCAAGTGCCCGATAGAGAACATACATAGTCCAAGTGCCCGCTAGGTTACCTACATAGTCCAAATGCCCGCTAGGTAACCTACATAGTCCAAGTGCCCGTTAGGTAACCTAGATAGCCCAAATACCCGCTAGGGAACCCACATAGACCAAGTGCCCTCTTGGGAACTTACATAGTCCAAGGGCCCTCTAGGGAACCTACATAGTCCAAGTGCCCGTTAGTTAACCTAGATAGTCCCAGTGCCCGCGAGGTAACCTAGATAGTCCAACAGCCTGGTAGGTAACCTACAAAGTCTAAATGCCCGCTAGGTTATCTATATAGTCCAAATGCCCGCTAGGGAACCTACATAGTCCAAGTGCCTACTAGGTAACCTAGATAGTCCAAGTGCCCGCTAGTTAACCTAGATAGTCCAAGGGCACGCTAGGTAACCTAAGTAGTCCAAATGTCCGATAGGGATCCTACATAGTCCAAGTGCCCGCTAGGTAACCTACATAGTCCAAGTGCCCGTTCGTTAACCTAGATAGTCCAAGTGCCCGCTAGGTAACCTAGATAGTCCAAGTGCCCGCTAGGTAACCTACAGAGTCTAAGTGCCCACTAGGTTATCTATATAGTCCAAATGCCCGCTAGTTAACCTACATAGTCCAAGCGCCCGCTAGGTAACATAGATAATCCAAGTGCCCACTAGTTAACCTATATCGTCCAAGTGCCCGCTGGTTAACCTAGATAGTCCAAGTGCCTGCTAGGTTACCTACATAGTCCAAGTGCCCGTTCGTCAACCTAGATAATCCAAGTGCCCACTAGGAAACCTACATAGTCCAAGGGCCTGCTAGGTAACCCAGATAGTCCAAGTGCCCGCTAGGTAACCTAGAGTCGAAGTGCTCGCAAGTTAACCTACATAGTCCAAGTGCCCGCCATGTAACCTAGATAGTCAAGTGCCCGTTAGGTAACCTAGATACTCCAAGTGCCCGCTAGGTAACTTACATTGTCCAGGTTCCCGCTAGGTAACCTAGATAGTCCAAGTGCCCGTTACCTAACCTAGATAGTCCAAGTGCCCGCTAGGTAACATACATAGTCCAAGAGCCCGTTCGTTAACCTAGAAGTCCAAGTGCCCGCTAGGTAGCCTAGACAGTCCAAGGGCCCGCTAGGTTACCTGCATATTCCAAGTGCCCGTTCGATAACATAGATAGTCCAAGTGCCCACTAGGCAACCTACATAGTCCAAGTGCCCGCTAGGTAACCTATATAGTCCAAGTTCCCCCTAGGTAACCTAGACAGTCCAAGGGCCCGCTAGGTAACCTACATAGTCCAAATGCCCGCTAGGTAACCTAGATAGTCCAAGTGCCCGCTAGTTAACCTAGATCGACCAAGTTCCCGCTAGTTAACCTAGATAGTCCAAGTGCCGGCTAGGTAACCTAGAGTCCAAGTGCTCGCAGGTTAACCTACATAATCCAAGTGCCCGCTGTGTAACCTAGATATTGCAAGTGCCTGCTAGGTAACTTACATTGTCCAAGTTCCCGCTAGGTATCCTAGATAGTCCAAGTTCCCGTTACCTAATCTAGATAGTCCAAGTGCCCGCTAGGCAACCTACATAATCCAAGAGCCCGATCGTTAACCTAGAAGTCCAAGTGCCCGCCAGGTAACCTAAAGAGTCCAAGTGCCCGCTAGGTTACCTGAATATTACAAGTGCCCGTTCGTTAACCTAGATAGTCCAAGTGTCCACTAGGTAACATACATAGTCCAAGTGCCTGCTAGGTAACCTATATAGTCCCAGTGCCCGCTAGGTAACCAAGATAGTCCAAGGACCCACTAGTTAAAGTACATAGTCCAAGGGCTCACTTGTTAACTTTGATAGTCCAGCTGCCCGCTAGTTAACCTAGATTGTCCAAGTGCCCGCTAGTTAACCTGGATTGTCCAAGTGTCTGCTAGTTAACCTATATTGTCCAAGGGCCCACTAGTTAACCTAGATAGTCCAAGTGTCCTCTAGTTAACCTATATAGTCCAAGTGCCCGCTAGTTAACCTAGATTTTCCAAGTACCTGCTAGTTAACCTACATAGGCCAAGTGCCCGCTAGGCAACCTAGCTAGTCCAAGTGCCCGCTAAGGAACCTACATAGTCCAAGTGCACGCTAGTTAACTTAGATAGACCAAGTGCCCGCTAGTTAACTTAGATAGACCAAGTGCCCGCTAGTTAACCTAGATAGTCCAAGTGCCTGCTAGGTAACCTACATATTCCAAGTGTCCGCTAGTTAACATAGATAGTCCAAGTGTCCCTAGGGATCATACATAGTCCAAGTGCCCGCTGGTAACCTAGATAGTGCAAATGCCCGCTAGTTAACCTAGATAGTTCAAGTACCCGCTAGGTAACCTAGATCGTCCAAGGGCTCCCTAGTTAGCCTACATAGTCCAAGTGCCCGCTAGGTAACCTAGATAGTCCAAGTGCCCGTTCGGTAACCTATATAGTCCAAGTGCCCTTTAGGGAACCTAGATAGTCCAAGGGCCCGCTAGTAAACCTACATAGTACATGCGCCCGCTAGTTAACCTACATAGTGCAACTGTCCGCTAGTTAACCTACATATTCCAAGTGCCCGCTAGTTAACCTACATAATCTAAGTGACCGTTAGCTAACCTAGATAGTCCAAGGGCCCGCTAGTTGACCTACATAGTCCAAGTGCCAGCTAGGTAACCTAGATATTACAAGTGCCCGCTAGGGAAACTAGATAGTCCAAGTGCCTGTTAGCTAATCTAGATAGTCCAAAGGCGGCTAGGTAACCTACATAGTCCAAGTGCCCGTTCGTTAAACGAGATAATCCAAGTGCCCGCTAGGTAACCTAGACAGTCCAAGTGCCCGCTAGTTAACCTACATAGTCCAAGTGCCCGATAGGGAACCTACATAATCCAAATGCCCGCTAGGCAACCTACATAGTTCAAGTGCCCGTTAGTTAACAGGATAGTCCAAGTGCCCCTAGGGAACATACATAGTCCAAGTGCCCGCTAGGTAACCTAGATAGTGCATGTGCCCGCTAGTTAACCTAGATAGTTCAAGTACCCGCTAGGTAACCTAGATCGTCCAAGGGCTCCCTAGTTAGCCTACATAGTCCAAGTGCCCGCTAGGTAACCTAGATAGTCCAAGTGCCCGTTCGGTAACCTAGATAGTCCAAGTGCCCTTTTGGGAACCTAAATAGTCCAAGGGCCCGCTAGTAAACCTACATAGTCCATGCGCCCGCTATTTAACCTACATAGTGCAACTGTCTGATAGTTAACCTACATATTCCAAGTGCCCGCTAGTTAACCTACATAATCTAAGTGACCGTTAGCTAACCTAGATAGTCCAAGGGCCCGCTAGTTGACCTACATAGTCCTAGTGCCAGCTTGGTAACCTAGATAGTCAAAGTGCCTGCTAGGTAACCTAGATAGTCCAAGTGCCCGCTAGGTAACCTACATAGTCCAAGTGCCCGCTAGGTAACCTAAATAGTCCAAATGCCCCCTAGGGAAACTACATAGTCCAAGTGCGCGCTAGTTAACCTAGATAGTCCAAGTGCCTGCTAGTAAACCTACATAATTCATGGGCCCGCTAGTTAACGTACATGGTGCAAGGGCCCGCTAGTTACCCTATATACTAAGTGCCTGCTACGTAACCTAGATAGTCCAAGGGCACGCTAGTTAACCTACATAGTACAAGTGCCCGCTAAGGAACCTAGATAGTCCAAGTGCCCGCTCTGGAACCTAGATAGTCCAAGTGCCCGCTCTGGAATCTACATAGTCCAAGTGCATGCTAGGGAACCTATATAGTGCAAGTGCCCGCTCTGGAACATACATAGTCCAAGTGCCCGCTAGGGAATCTACATACTCCAAGGGCCCGCTAGTTAACCTACATAGACCAAGTACACGCTAGTTAACCTAGATCTTCCAAGTGCCCAGTAGTTAACCTACATAGTTCAAGGGCCCGATTGTTTACCTACATATTCCAAGTGCCCGCTAGTTAACCTACATAGTCCAAGTGCCCACTAGTTAACCTGGATAGTCCAAAGGCCCGCTAGGTAACCTACATTGTCCTAGTGCCCCTTAGTTAACCTACATTCTCCAAGTGCCCGATAGAGAACCTACATAGTCCAAGGGCCCACTAGTTAACCTAGATAGTCAAGTGTCCTCTAGTTAACCTACATAGTCCAAGTGCCCGCTAGTTAACCTAGATTGTCCAAGTGCCTGCTAGATAACCTACATAGTCCAAGTGCCCGCTAGGCAACCTAGATAGTCCAAGTGCCCTCTAATGAACCTACATAATCCAAGTGCCCCTAGGGAACATACATAGTCCAAGTGCCCGCTAGGCAACCTTGATAGTAAAAGTGCCCGCTAGTTAACCTAGATAGTTCAAGTACCCTCTAGGTAACCTAGATCGTCCAACGGCTCCCTAGTCAGCCTACATAGTCCAAGTGCCCGTTAGGTAACCTAGATAGTCCAAGTGCCCGTTCGGTAACCTAGATAGTCCAAGTGCCCTTTAGGGAACCTAGATAGTCCAAGGGCCCGCTAGTAACCTACATAGTACATGCGCCCGCTAGTTAACCTACATAGTGCAACTGTCCGCTAGTTAACCTACATATTCCA
The DNA here is from genome assembly GCF_050624435.1 of Tenrec ecaudatus. NCBI lineage: Eukaryota > Metazoa > Chordata > Mammalia > Afrosoricida > Tenrecidae > Tenrec > Tenrec ecaudatus. Next base: position 270,168,326 of record NC_134530.1, on the reverse strand, counting down.
AGTGCCCGCTAGTTAACCTACATAATCTAAGTGACCGTTAGCTAACCTAGATATTCCAAGGGCCCGCTAGTTGACCTACATAGTCCTACTGCCAGCTAGGTAACCTAGATAGTACAAGTGCCCGCTAGGGAACCTAGATAGTCCAAGTGCCTGTTAGCTAACCTAGATAGTCCAAGTGGCGGCTAGGTAACCTACATAGTCCAAGTGCCCGTTCGTTAACCTAGATAGTCAAAGTGCCTGCTAGGTATCCTAGATAGTCCAAGTGCCCGCTAGGTAACCTACATAGTCCAAGTGCCCGCTAGGTAACCTAAATAGTCCAAATGCCCGCTAGGGAAACTACATAGTCCAAGTGCCCGCTAGTTAACCTAGATAGTCCAAGTCCCCGGTAGTTAACCTACATAGATCAAGGGCCCGCTAGTTAACCTACATAGTCCAAGTGCCCGCTAGTTAACCTACATAGTCCAAGTGCCTGCTAGTTAACCTACATAGTCCAAGGGCCCACTACTTAACCTAGATAGTCCAAAGGCCCGTTAGGTAACCTACATTGTCCTAGTGCCCCTTAGTTAACCTACATTCTTCAAGTGTCCGATAGAAAACCTACATAGTCCAAGGGCCCACTAGTTAACCTAGATAGTCCAAGTGCACGCTAGTTAACCTACATAGTGCAAGGGCCCGCAAGTTAACCTAGATCGTGCAAGTGTCCGCTACTTAACCTACATAGTCCAAGTGCCCGCTAATTAACCTATATACCAAGTGCCTGCTACGTAACCTAGATAGTCCAAGGGCACGCTAGTTAACCTACATAGTACAAGTGCCCGCTAAGGAACTTTGATAGTCCAAGTGCCCGCTCTGGAACCTACATAGTCCAAGTGCCTGCTAGGGAACGTACATAGTCCATGTGCCCGCTGTGGAACATACATAGTCCAAGTGCCCGCTAGGGAATCTACATAGTCCAAGGGCCCGCTAGTTAACCTACATAGTCCAAGTACACCTTCAGTTAACCTAGATCCTCCATGCGCCCGGTAGTTAACCTATATAGTCCAAGGGCCCGCTACTTAATCTACATCGTCCAAGGGCCCGCTAGTTAACCTAGATAGTCCAAGTGCCCGCTAGATAACCCACATAGTCCAAGTGCCCGCAAGGTAACCTAGACAGTTCAAGTGACCACTAGGTTACCTACATAGTCCAGGTGCCTGTTCGTTAACCTCATATTCCAAGTGCCCGCTAGGGAACCTACCTAGTCCAAGTGCCCGATAGGGAACCTACATAGTCCAAGTGCCCGCTAGTTAATATAGATAGTCCAAGTACCCGCTAGGAAACGTACATAGTCCAAGTGCCCGCTAGCTAACGTACATAGGCCAAGTTCCCGCTAGGTAACGTATATAGTCCAAGTGCCCGCTAGGGAACGTACATAGTCCAAGTGCCCGCTAGGTAACCTATATAGTCCAAGTGTCCACTAGTTAACCTACATAGTCCAAGGTCCCCCTAGGTAACCTAGATAGTCCAAAGTCCCACTAGGTAACCTACATTGTCCTAGTGCCTCCTAGTTAACCTACATTCTCCATGTGCCCGATAGGGAACCTACATAGTCCAAGTGCCCGCTAGGTAACCTACATAGTCCAAATGCCCGCTAGGTAACCTAGATAGTCCAAGTGCCCGCTAGTTAAACTAGATCGTCCAAGTGCCCGCTAGTTAACCTAGATTGTCCAAGTGCCTGCTAGTTAACCTACATAGTCCAAGGGCCCACTAGTTAACCTAGATAGTCCAAGTGTCCTCTAGTTAACCTACATAGTCCACGTGCCCGCTAGGCATCCTAGATAGTCCCAGTGCCCGCTAAGGAACCTACATAGTCCAAGTGCACGCTAGTTAGCCTAGATAGTCCAAGTGCCCGCTAGTTAACATAGATAGTCCAAGTGCCGGCTAGGGAAATTACATAGTCCAAGTGCCCACTAGGTAACCTAGATAGTCCAAGTGCCCACTAGGTAACCTAGAGTCCAAGAGCTCGCTAGTTAACCTACATAGTCCAAGTGCCCTCTGTGTAACCTAGATAGTCCAAGTGCCTGCTGGGTAATTTACATTGTCCAAGTTCCCGCTAGGTAACCTAGATAGTCCAAGTTCCCGTTACCTAACCTAGATAGTCCAAGTGCCCGCTAGGCAACCTACATAGTCCAAGAGCCCGTTCGTTAACCTAGAAGTCCAAGTGCACGCTAGTTAACCTAGATAGTCCAAGTGCCCGCTAGTTAACATAGATAGTCCAAGTGCCGGCTAGGGAAATTACATAGTCCAAGTGCCCACTAGGTAACCTAGATAGTCCAAGTGCCCGCTAGGTAACCTAGAGTCCAAGAGCTCGCTAGTTAACCTACATAGTCCAAGTGCCCTCTGTGTAACCTAGATAGTCCAAGTGCCTGCTGGGTAACTTACATTGTCCAAGTTCCCGCTAGGTAACCTAGATAGTCCAAGTTCCCGTTACCTAACCTAGATAGTCCAAGTGCCCGCTAGGCAACCTACATAGTCCAAGAGCCCGTTCGTTAACCTAGAAGTCCAAGTGCCCGCCAGGTAACCTAGAGTGTCCAAGTGCCTGCTAGGTTACCTGAATATTCCAAGTGCCCGTTCGTTAACCTAGATAGTCCAAGTGTCCACTAGGTAACCTACATAGTCCAAGTGCCTGCTAGGTAACCTATATAGTCCATGTGCCCGCTAGGTAACCAAGATAGTCCAAGGACTCACTAGTTAAACTACATAGTCCAAGGGCTCACTTGTTAACTTTGATAGTCCAGCTGCCCGCTAGTTAACCTAGATAGTCCAAGTGCCCGCTAGTTAACCTAGATTGTCCAAGTGCCTGCTAGTTAACCTACATTGTCCAAGGGCCCACTAGTTAACCTAGATAGTCCAAGTGTCCTCTAATTAACCTACATAGTCCAAGTGCCTGCTAGGTAACCTATATAGTCCAAGTGCCCGCTAGGTAACCAAGATAGTCCAAGGACTCACTAGTTAGACTACATAGTCCAAGGGCTCACTTGTTAACTTTGATAGTCCAAGTTCCCGCTAGGTAACGTAGATAGTCCAAGTGCCCGCTAGGGAACGTACATAGTCCAAGTGCCCGCTAGGTAACCTAGATAGTCCAAGTGCCCGCTAGTTAACCTACATAGTCCAAGTGCCTGCTAGGTAACCTACATAGTCCAAGTGCCCGCTAGTTAACCTATATACCAAGTGCCCGCTAGGCAACCTAGATTTTCCAAGTACCTGCTAGTTAACCTACATAGGCCAAGTGCCCGCTAGGCAACCTAGCTAGTCCAAGTGCCCGCTAAGGAACCTACATAGTCCAAGTGCACGCTAGTTAACTTAGATAGACCAAGTGCCCGCTAGTTAACTTAGATAGACCAAGTGCCCGCTAGTTAACCTAGATAGTCCAAGTGCCTGCTAGGTAACCTACATATTCCAAGTGTCCGCTAGTTAACATAGATAGTCCAAGTGTCCCTAGGGATCATACATAGTCCAAGTGCCCGCTGGTAACCTAGATAGTGCAAATGCCCGCTAGTTAACCTAGATAGTTCAAGTACCCGCTAGGTAACCTAGATCGTCCAAGGGCTCCCTAGTTAGCCTACATAGTCCAAGTGCCCGCTAGGTAACCTAGATAGTCCAAGTGCCCGTTCGGTAACCTATATAGTCCAAGTGCCCTTTAGGGAACCTAGATAGTCCAAGGGCCCGCTAGTAAACCTACATAGTACATGCGCCCGCTAGTTAACCTACATAGTGCAACTGTCCGCTAGTTAACCTACATATTCCAAGTGCCCGCTAGTTAACCTACATAATCTAAGTGACCGTTAGCTAACCTAGATAGTCCAAGGGCCCGCTAGTTGACCTACATAGTCCAAGTGCCAGCTAGGTAACCTAGATATTACAAGTGCCCGCTAGGGAAACTAGATAGTCCAAGTGCCTGTTAGCTAATCTAGATAGTCCAAAGGCGGCTAGGTAACCTACATAGTCCAAGTGCCCGTTCGTTAAACGAGATAATCCAAGTGCCCGCTAGGTAACCTAGACAGTCCAAGTGCCCGCTAGTTAACCTACATAGTCCAAGTGCCCGATAGGGAACCTACATAATCCAAATGCCCGCTAGGCAACCTACATAGTTCAAGTGCCCGTTAGTTAACAGGATAGTCCAAGTGCCCCTAGGGAACATACATAGTCCAAGTGCCCGCTAGGTAACCTAGATAGTGCATGTGCCCGCTAGTTAACCTAGATAGTTCAAGTACCCGCTAGGTAACCTAGATCGTCCAAGGGCTCCCTAGTTAGCCTACATAGTCCAAGTGCCCGCTAGGTAACCTAGATAGTCCAAGTGCCCGTTCGGTAACCTAGATAGTCCAAGTGCCCTTTTGGGAACCTAAATAGTCCAAGGGCCCGCTAGTAAACCTACATAGTCCATGCGCCCGCTATTTAACCTACATAGTGCAACTGTCTGATAGTTAACCTACATATTCCAAGTGCCCGCTAGTTAACCTACATAATCTAAGTGACCGTTAGCTAACCTAGATAGTCCAAGGGCCCGCTAGTTGACCTACATAGTCCTAGTGCCAGCTTGGTAACCTAGATAGTCAAAGTGCCTGCTAGGTAACCTAGATAGTCCAAGTGCCCGCTAGGTAACCTACATAGTCCAAGTGCCCGCTAGGTAACCTAAATAGTCCAAATGCCCCCTAGGGAAACTACATAGTCCAAGTGCGCGCTAGTTAACCTAGATAGTCCAAGTGCCTGCTAGTAAACCTACATAATTCATGGGCCCGCTAGTTAACGTACATGGTGCAAGGGCCCGCTAGTTACCCTATATACTAAGTGCCTGCTACGTAACCTAGATAGTCCAAGGGCACGCTAGTTAACCTACATAGTACAAGTGCCCGCTAAGGAACCTAGATAGTCCAAGTGCCCGCTCTGGAACCTAGATAGTCCAAGTGCCCGCTCTGGAATCTACATAGTCCAAGTGCATGCTAGGGAACCTATATAGTGCAAGTGCCCGCTCTGGAACATACATAGTCCAAGTGCCCGCTAGGGAATCTACATACTCCAAGGGCCCGCTAGTTAACCTACATAGACCAAGTACACGCTAGTTAACCTAGATCTTCCAAGTGCCCAGTAGTTAACCTACATAGTTCAAGGGCCCGATTGTTTACCTACATATTCCAAGTGCCCGCTAGTTAACCTACATAGTCCAAGTGCCCACTAGTTAACCTGGATAGTCCAAAGGCCCGCTAGGTAACCTACATTGTCCTAGTGCCCCTTAGTTAACCTACATTCTCCAAGTGCCCGATAGAGAACCTACATAGTCCAAGGGCCCACTAGTTAACCTAGATAGTCAAGTGTCCTCTAGTTAACCTACATAGTCCAAGTGCCCGCTAGTTAACCTAGATTGTCCAAGTGCCTGCTAGATAACCTACATAGTCCAAGTGCCCGCTAGGCAACCTAGATAGTCCAAGTGCCCTCTAATGAACCTACATAATCCAAGTGCCCCTAGGGAACATACATAGTCCAAGTGCCCGCTAGGCAACCTTGATAGTAAAAGTGCCCGCTAGTTAACCTAGATAGTTCAAGTACCCTCTAGGTAACCTAGATCGTCCAACGGCTCCCTAGTCAGCCTACATAGTCCAAGTGCCCGTTAGGTAACCTAGATAGTCCAAGTGCCCGTTCGGTAACCTAGATAGTCCAAGTGCCCTTTAGGGAACCTAGATAGTCCAAGGGCCCGCTAGTAACCTACATAGTACATGCGCCCGCTAGTTAACCTACATAGTGCAACTGTCCGCTAGTTAACCTACATATTCCAAGTGCCCGCTAGTTAACCTACATAATCTAAGTGACCGTTAGCTAACCTAGATATTCCAAGGGCCCGCTAGTTGACCTACATAGTCCTACTGCCAGCTAGGTAACCTAGATAGTACAAGTGCCCGCTAGGGAACCTAGATAGTCCAAGTGCCTGTTAGCTAACCTAGATAGTCCAAGTGGCGGCTAGGTAACCTACATAGTCCAAGTGCCCGTTCGTTAACCTAGATAGTCAAAGTGCCTGCTAGGTATCCTAGATAGTCCAAGTGCCCGCTAGGTAACCTACATAGTCCAAGTGCCCGCTAGGTAACCTAAATAGTCCAAATGCCCGCTAGGGAAACTACATAGTCCAAGTGCCCGCTAGTTAACCTAGATAGTCCAAGTCCCCGGTAGTTAACCTACATAGATCAAGGGCCCGCTAGTTAACCTACATAGTCCAAGTGCCCGCTAGTTAACCTACATAGTCCAAGTGCCTGCTAGTTAACCTACATAGTCCAAGGGCCCACTACTTAACCTAGATAGTCCAAAGGCCCGTTAGGTAACCTACATTGTCCTAGTGCCCCTTAGTTAACCTACATTCTTCAAGTGTCCGATAGAAAACCTACATAGTCCAAGGGCCCACTAGTTAACCTAGATAGTCCAAGTGCACGCTAGTTAACCTACATAGTGCAAGGGCCCGCAAGTTAACCTAGATCGTGCAAGTGTCCGCTACTTAACCTACATAGTCCAAGTGCCCGCTAATTAACCTATATACCAAGTGCCTGCTACGTAACCTAGATAGTCCAAGGGCACGCTAGTTAACCTACATAGTACAAGTGCCCGCTAAGGAACTTTGATAGTCCAAGTGCCCGCTCTGGAACCTACATAGTCCAAGTGCCTGCTAGGGAACGTACATAGTCCATGTGCCCGCTGTGGAACATACATAGTCCAAGTGCCCGCTAGGGAATCTACATAGTCCAAGGGCCCGCTAGTTAACCTACATAGTCCAAGTACACCTTCAGTTAACCTAGATCCTCCATGCGCCCGGTAGTTAACCTATATAGTCCAAGGGCCCGCTACTTAATCTACATCGTCCAAGGGCCCGCTAGTTAACCTAGATAGTCCAAGTGCCCGCTAGATAACCCACATAGTCCAAGTGCCCGCAAGGTAACCTAGACAGTTCAAGTGACCACTAGGTTACCTACATAGTCCAGGTGCCTGTTCGTTAACCTCATATTCCAAGTGCCCGCTAGGGAACCTACCTAGTCCAAGTGCCCGATAGGGAACCTACATAGTCCAAGTGCCCGCTAGTTAATATAGATAGTCCAAGTACCCGCTAGGAAACGTACATAGTCCAAGTGCCCGCTAGCTAACGTACATAGGCCAAGTTCCCGCTAGGTAACGTATATAGTCCAAGTGCCCGCTAGGGAACGTACATAGTCCAAGTGCCCGCTAGGTAACCTATATAGTCCAAGTGTCCACTAGTTAACCTACATAGTCCAAGGTCCCCCTAGGTAACCTAGATAGTCCAAAGTCCCACTAGGTAACCTACATTGTCCTAGTGCCTCCTAGTTAACCTACATTCTCCATGTGCCCGATAGGGAACCTACATAGTCCAAGTGCCCGCTAGGTAACCTACATAGTCCAAATGCCCGCTAGGTAACCTAGATAGTCCAAGTGCCCGCTAGTTAAACTAGATCGTCCAAGTGCCCGCTAGTTAACCTAGATTGTCCAAGTGCCTGCTAGTTAACCTACATAGTCCAAGGGCCCACTAGTTAACCTAGATAGTCCAAGTGTCCTCTAGTTAACCTACATAGTCCACGTGCCCGCTAGGCATCCTAGATAGTCCCAGTGCCCGCTAAGGAACCTACATAGTCCAAGTGCACGCTAGTTAGCCTAGATAGTCCAAGTGCCCGCTAGTTAACATAGATAGTCCAAGTGCCGGCTAGGGAAATTACATAGTCCAAGTGCCCACTAGGTAACCTAGATAGTCCAAGTGCCCACTAGGTAACCTAGAGTCCAAGAGCTCGCTAGTTAACCTACATAGTCCAAGTGCCCTCTGTGTAACCTAGATAGTCCAAGTGCCTGCTGGGTAATTTACATTGTCCAAGTTCCCGCTAGGTAACCTAGATAGTCCAAGTTCCCGTTACCTAACCTAGATAGTCCAAGTGCCCGCTAGGCAACCTACATAGTCCAAGAGCCCGTTCGTTAACCTAGAAGTCCAAGTGCACGCTAGTTAACCTAGATAGTCCAAGTGCCCGCTAGTTAACATAGATAGTCCAAGTGCCGGCTAGGGAAATTACATAGTCCAAGTGCCCACTAGGTAACCTAGATAGTCCAAGTGCCCGCTAGGTAACCTAGAGTCCAAGAGCTCGCTAGTTAACCTACATAGTCCAAGTGCCCTCTGTGTAACCTAGATAGTCCAAGTGCCTGCTGGGTAACTTACATTGTCCAAGTTCCCGCTAGGTAACCTAGATAGTCCAAGTTCCCGTTACCTAACCTAGATAGTCCAAGTGCCCGCTAGGCAACCTACATAGTCCAAGAGCCCGTTCGTTAACCTAGAAGTCCAAGTGCCCGCCAGGTAACCTAGAGTGTCCAAGTGCCTGCTAGGTTACCTGAATATTCCAAGTGCCCGTTCGTTAACCTAGATAGTCCAAGTGTCCACTAGGTAACCTACATAGTCCAAGTGCCTGCTAGGTAACCTATATAGTCCATGTGCCCGCTAGGTAACCAAGATAGTCCAAGGACTCACTAGTTAAACTACATAGTCCAAGGGCTCACTTGTTAACTTTGATAGTCCAGCTGCCCGCTAGTTAACCTAGATAGTCCAAGTGCCCGCTAGTTAACCTAGATTGTCCAAGTGCCTGCTAGTTAACCTACATTGTCCAAGGGCCCACTAGTTAACCTAGATAGTCCAAGTGTCCTCTAATTAACCTACATAGTCCAAGTGCCTGCTAGGTAACCTATATAGTCCAAGTGCCCGCTAGGTAACCAAGATAGTCCAAGGACTCACTAGTTAGACTACATAGTCCAAGGGCTCACTTGTTAACTTTGATAGTCCAAGTTCCCGCTAGGTAACGTAGATAGTCCAAGTGCCCGCTAGGGAACGTACATAGTCCAAGTGCCCGCTAGGTAACCTAGATAGTCCAAGTGCCCGCTAGTTAACCTACATAGTCCAAGTGCCTGCTAGGTAACCTACATAGTCCAAGTGCCCGCTAGTTAACCTATATACCAAGTGCCCGCTAGGCAACCTAGATAGTCCAAATGCCCGCTAAGGAACCTACATAGTCCAATTGCACGCTAGTTAACCTAGATAGTCCAAGTGCCTGCTAGGTAACCTACATAGTGCAAGTGTCCGCTAGTTAACCCACATTTTCCAAGTGCCCGCTAGTTAACATATATAGTCCTAGTGCCGGCAAGGGAACTTACATAGTCCAAGTGCCCACTAGGTAACCTAGATGGTCCAAGTGCCCGCTAGGGAACCTAGAGTCCAAGTGCTCGCTAGTTAACCTACATAGTCCAAGTGCCCATGTGTAACCTAGATAATCCAAGTGCCTGGTAGGTAACTTACATTGTCCAAGTTCCCACTAGGTATCCTAGATAGTCCAAGTTCCCGTTACCTATCCTAGATAGTCCAAGTGCCCGCTAGGCAACCTACATAGTCCAAGAGCCCGTTCGTTAACCTAGAAGTCCAAGAGCCCGCCAGGTAACCTAGAGAGTCCAAGTGCCCGCTAGGTTACCTGAATATTCCGAGTGCCCGTTCGTTAACCTAGATAGTCCAAGTGTCCACTAGGTAACCTACATAATCCAAGTGCCTGCTAGGTAACCTATATAGTCCAAGTGCCCGCTAGGTAACCAAGATAGTCCAAGGACTCACTAGTTAAACTACATAGTCCAAGGGCTCACTTGTTAACTTTGATAGTCCAGCTGCCCGCTAGTTAACCTAGATTGTCCAAGTGCCCGCTAGTTAACCTACATTGTCCAAGTTCCTGCTAGTTAACCTACATTGTCCAAGGGCCCACTAGTTAACCTACATAGTCCAAGTGCCCGCTAGTTAACCTAGATTGTCCAAGTGCCTGCTAGTTAACCTACATAGTCCAAGTGCACGCTAGGCAACCTAGATAGTCCAAGTGCCCGCTAAGGAACCTACATAGTCCAAATGCACGCTACTTAACTTAGATAGTCCAAGTGCCCGCTAGTTAACCTAGATAGTCCAAGTGCCTGCTAGGTAACCTACATATTCCAAGTGCCCGCTAGTTAACATAGATAGTCCAAGTGCCCCTAGGGAACATACATAGTCCAAGTGCCCGCTAGGTAACCTAGATAGTGCAAGTGCCCGCTAGTTAACCTAGATAGTTCAAGAACCCGCTAGGTAACCTAGATCGTCCAAGTGCCCGTTCGGTAACCTAGAGAGTCCAAGTGCCCTTTAGGGAACCTAGATAGTCCAAGGGCCCGCTAGTAAACCTACATAGTCCATGCGCCCGCTAGTTTACCTACATAGTGCAACTGTCCGCTAGTTAACCTACATATTCCCACTCCCCGCTAGTTAACCTACATAATCAAAGTGACCGTTAGCTAACCTAGATAGTCCAAGGGCCCGCTAGTTGACTTACATAGTCCTAGTGCCAGCTAGGTAACCTAGATAGTACAAGTGCCCACTAGGGAACCTAGATAGTCCAAGTGCCTGTTAGCTAACCTAGATAGTCCAAGTGGCGGATAGGTAACCTATATAGTCCAAGTGCCCGTTCGTTAAACTAGATAATCCAAGTGCCCGCTAGGTAACCTAGACAGTCCAAGAGCCCGCTCGTTAACCTACATAGTCCAAGTGCCCGATAGGGAACCTACATAATCCAAGTGCCCGCTAGGTAACCTTAATAGTCGAAATGCCCGCTAGGGAAACTACATAGTCCAAGTGCCCGCTAGTTAACCTAGATAGTCCAAGTGCCTGCTAGTAAACCTACATAATCCATGGGCCCGCTAGTTAACCTACATAGTGCAAGAGCCCGCAAGTTAACCTAGATCGTGCAAGTGTCCGCTAGTTAACCTACATAGTCCAAGTGCCCGCTAATTAACCTATATACCAAGTGCCTGCTTCGTAACCTAGATAGTCTAAGGGCACGCTAGTTAACCTACATAGTACAAGTGCCCGCTAAGGAACCTAGATAGTCCAAGTGCCCGCTCTGGAACCTACATAAACCAAGTGCCCTCTAGGGAATCTACATAGTCCAAAGGCCTGCTAGTTAACCTAGATCGTCCAAGTACACGCTTGCTAACCTAGATCTTCCAAGTGCCCGGTAGTTAACCTACATAGTTCAAGGGCCCGCTAGTTAACCTACATAGTCCAAGGGCCCGCTACTTAACCTACATCGTCCCAGGGCCCGCTAGTTAACCTAGATAGTCCAAGTGCCCGCTAGTTAACCTACATAGTCCATGTGCCCGCTAGGTAAACTAGACAGTTCAAGTGACTACTAGGTTACCTACATAGTCCAAGTGCCTGTTCGTTAACCTCCTAGACCAAGTGCCCGCTAGGTAACATAGATAGTCCAATTGCTCGCCAGATAACCTAGATAGTGCAAGTGCCCGCTAGTTAACCTAGATAGACCAAGTGCCCGCTAGGGAACCTACCTAGTCCAACTGCCCGATAGGGAACCTACATAGTCCAAGTGCCCGCTAGTTAACATAGATAGTCCAAGTACCCGCTAGGAAACGTACATAGTCCAAGTGCCCGCTAGCTAACGTACATAGTCCAAGTTCCCGCTAGGTAACGTAGATAGTCCAAGTGCCCGCTAGGGAACGTACATAGACCAAGTGCCCGCTAGGTAACCTAGATAGTCCAAGTGCCCGCTAGTTAACCTACATAGTCCAAGTGCCTGCTAGGAACCTAGATAGTCCAAGTGCCCACTAGTTAACCTACATAGTCCAAGGTTCCCCTAGGTAACCTAGATAGTCCATAGTCCCGCTAGGTAACCTACATTGTCCTCGTGCCCCCTAGTTAACCTACATTCTCCAAGTGCCCGATAGGGAACCTACATAGTCCAAGTGCCCGCTTGGTAACCTACATAGTTCAAATGCCCGCTAGGTAACCTAGATAGTCCAAGTGCCCGCAGGTTAACCTAGATTGTCCAAGTGCTTGCTAGTTAACCTACATAGTCCAAGGGCCCACTAGTTTACCTAGAGAGTCCAAGCGTCCTCTAGTTAACCTACATAGTCCATGTGCCCGCTAGTTAACCTATATAGTCCAAGTGCCTACTACGTAACCTAGATAGTCCAAGGGCACGCTAGTTAACCTACATATTCCAAGTGCCCGCTAGTTAACATAGATAGTCCAAGTGCCGGCTAGGGAACTTACATAGTCCAAGTGCCCACTAGGTAACCTAGATAGTCCAAGTGCCCGCTACGTAACTTTGAGTCCAAGTGCTCGCTAGTTAAACTACATAGTCCAAATGCCGCTCTGTAACCTAGATAGTCCAAGTGCCTGCTAGGTAACTTACATTGTCCAAGTTCCCACTAGGTAACTTAGATAGTCCAAGTTCCCGTTACCTAACCTAGATAATCCAAGTGCGCGCTAGGCAACCTACATAGTCCAAGAGCCCGTTCGTTAACGTAGAAGTCCAAGTGCCCGCTAGGTAACCTAGACTGTCCAAGTGCCCGCTAGGTTACCTGAATATTCCAAGTGCCCGTTCGTTAACCTAGATAGTCCAATTGTCCACTAGGTAACCTACATAGTCCAAGTGCTGCTAGGTAACCTATATAGTCCAAGTGCCCGCTAGGTAACCATGATAGTCCAAGGACCCACTAGTTAAACTCCATAGTCCAAGGGCTCACTTGTTAACTTTGATAGTCCAGCTGCCCGCTAGTTAACCTTGATTGTCCAAGTGCCCGCTAGTTAACCTAGATTGTCCAAGTGCCTGCTAGTTAACCTACATAGTCCAAGTGCCCGCTAGGCAACTTAGATACTCCAAGTGCCCGCTAAGGAACCTACATAGTCCAAGTGCACGCTAGTTAACTTAGATAGTCCAAGTGCCCGCTAGTTAACCTAGATAGTCCAAATGCCTGCTAGGTAACCTACATATTCCAAGTGCCCGCTAGTTAACCTAGATAGTTCAAGTACCCGCTAGGTAACCTAGATCGTCCAAGGGCTCCCTAGTTAGCCTACATAGTCCAAGTGCCCGCTAGGTAACCTAGATAGTCCAAGTGCCCGTTCGGTAACCTAGATAGTCCAAGTGCCCTTTATGGAACCTAGATAGTCCATGGGCCCGCTAGTAAACCTACACAGTCCATGCGCCCGCTAGTTTACCTACATAGTGCAACTGTCCGCGAGTTAACCTACATATTCAGAGTGCCCGCTAGTTAACCTACATAATCTAAGTGACCGTTAGCTAACCTAGATAGTCCAAGGGCCCGCTAGTTAACCTACATAGTCCTAGTGCCAGCTAGGTAACCTAGATAGTACAAGTGCCCGCTAGGGAACCTAGGTAGTCCAAGTGCCTGTTAGCTAACCTAGATAGTCCAAGGGCCCGCTAGTTGACCTACATAGTCCTAGTGCCAGATAGGTAACCTACATAGTCCAAGTGCCCATTCGTTAAACTAGATAATCCAAGTGCCCGCTAGGTAACCTAGACAGTCCAAGTGCCCACTAGTTAACCTACATAGTACAAGTGCCCGCTAGGTAACCTAAATAATCCAAATGCCCGCTAGGGAAACTACATAGTCCAAGTGCCCGCTACTTAACCTAGATAGTCCAAGTGCCTGCTAGTAAACCTACATAATCCATGGGCCCGCTAGTTAACCTACATAGGGCAACGGCCCGCTAGTTAACCTAGATCGTGCAAGTGTCCGCTAGTTAACCTACATAGTCCAAGTGCCTGCTAGTTAACCTATATACCAAGTGCCTGCTACGTAACCTAGATAGTCCAAGGGCACGCTAGTTAACCTACATAGTACAAGTGCCCGCTAAGGAACCTAGATAGTCCAAGTTCCCGCTCTGGAACCTAGATAGTCCAAGTGCCCGCTCTGGAACCCACATACTCCAAGTGCATGCTATGGAACATACATAGTCCAAGTGCCCGCTAGGGAATCTACATAGTTCAAGGGCCCGCTAGTTAACCTACATAGTCCAAGTACACGCTAGTTAACCTAGATCTTCCAAGTGCCCGGTAGTTAACGTACATAATTCAAGGGCCCGCTAGTTAACCTACATAGTCCAAGTGCCCGCAAGTTAACCTACATAATCCAAGTGCCTGCTAGTTAACCTACATAGTCCAATTGCCCACTAGTTAACCTAGATAGTCCAAGTGTCCTCTAGTTAACCTGCATAGTCCATGTGCCCGCTAGATAACCTAGATTGTCCAAGTGCCTGCTAGATAACCTACATAGTCCAAGTGCCCGCTAAGGAACCTACATAGTCCAAGTGCACGCTAGTTAACTTAGATAGTCCAAGTGCCCGCTAGTTAACCTAGATAGTCCAAGTGCCTGCTAGGTAACCTACATATTCCAAGTGCCCGCTAGTTAACATAGATAGTCCAAGTGCCCCTAGGGAACATACATAGTCCAAGTGCCCGCTAGGTAACCTAGATAGTGCAAGTGCCCGCTAGATAACCTAGATAGTTCAAGTGCCCGTTCGGTAACCTAGATAGTCCTAGTGCCCTTTAGGGAACCTAGATAGTCCATGGGCCCGCTAGTAAACCTACATAGTCCATGCGCACGCTAGTTAACCTACATAGTGCAACTGTCCGCTAGTTAACCTACATATTCCAAGTGCCCGCTAGTTAACCTACAAAATCTAAGTGACCGTTAGCTAACCTAGATAGTCCAAGGGCCCGCTAGATGACCTACATAGTCCTACTGCCAGCTAGGTAACCTAGATAGTACAAGTGCCCGCTAGGGAACCTAGGTAGTCCAAGTGCCTGTTAGCTAACCTAGATAGTCCAAGTGGCGGCTAGGTAAACTACATAGTCCAAGTGCCCGCTAGGGAATCTACATAGTCCAAAGGCCCGCTAGTTAACCTACATAGTCCAAGTACACGCTAGTTAACCTAGATCTTCTATGTGCCCGGTAGTTAACCTACATAGTTCAAGGGCCCGCTAGTTAACCTACATAGTCCAAGGGCCCGCTACTTAACCTACATCGTCCAAGGGCCCGCTAGTTAACCTAGATAGTCCAAGTGCCCGCTAGTTAACCTACATAGTCCAAGTGCCCGCTAGGTAAACTAGACAGTTCAAGTGACCACTAGGTTACGTACATAGTCCAAGTGCCTGTTCGTTAACCTCCTAGTCCAAGTGCCCGCTAGGTAACCTAGATAGTCCAATTGCTCACTAGTTAACCTAGATAGTCCAAGTGCCCGCTAGTTAACCTAGATAGACCAAGTGCCCGCTAAGGAACCTACCTAGTCCAAGTGCCCGATAGGGAACCTACATAGTCCAAGTGCCCGCTAGTTAACATAGATAGTCCAAGTACCCGCTAGGAAACGTACATAGTCCAAGTGCCCGCTAGCTAACGTACATAGTCCAAGTTCCCACTAGGTAACGTAGATAGTCCAAGTGCCCGCTAGGGAACGTACATAGTCCAAGTGCCCGCTAGGTAACCTAGATAGTCCAAGTTCCCGCTAGTTAACCTACATAGTCCAAGTGCCTGCTAGGTAACCTAGATAGTACAAGTTTCCGCTAGGGAACCTAGATAGTCCAAGTGCCTCTTAGCTAACCTAGATAGTCCAAGTGGCGGCTAGGTAACCTACATAGTCCAAGTGCCCGCTAGGGAATCTACATAGTCCAAAGGCCCGCTAGTTAACCTACATAGTCCAAATACACGCTAGTTAACCTGGATCTTCCATTTGCCCGGTAGTTAACCTACATAGTTCAAGGGCCCGCTAGTTAACCTACATAGTCCAAGGGCGCGCTTCTTAACCTACATCGTCCAAGGGCCAGCTAGTTAACCTAGATAGTCCAAGTGCCCGCTAGTTAACCTACATAGTCCAAGTGCCCGCTAGGTAAACTAGACAGTTCAAGTGACCACTAGGTTACCTACATAGTCCAAGTGCCTGTTCGTTAACCTCCTAGTCCAAGTGCCCGCTAGGTAACCTAGATAGTCCAATTGCTCGCTAGTTAACCTAGATAGTCAAAGTGCCCGCTAGTTAACCTAGATAGACCAAGTGCCCGCTAGGGAACCTACCTAGTCCAAGTGCCCGATAGGGAACCTACATAGTCCAAGTGCCCGCTAGGTAACGTAGATAGTCCATGTGCCCGCTAGGGAACGTACATAGTCCAAGTGCCCGCTAGGTAACCTAGATAGTCCAAGTGCCCGCTAGTTAACCTACATAGTCCAAGTGCCTGCTATGTAACCTAGATAGTCCAAGTGCCCACTAGTTAACCTACATAGTCCAAGGGCCCCCTAGGTAACCTAGATAGTCCAAAGTCCCGCTAGGTAACCTACATTGTCCTCGTGCCCCCTAGTTAACCGACATTCTCCAAGTGCCCGATAGGGAACCTACATAGTCCAAGTGCCCCCTAGGTAACCTACATAGTCCAAATGCCCGCTAGGTAACCTAGATAGTCCAAGTGCCCGCTAGTTAACCTAGATCGTCCAAGTGCCCGCTAGTTAACCTAGATTGTCCAAGTGCCTGCTAGTTAACCGACATAGTCCAAGGGCCCACTAGTTAACCTAGATAGTCCAAGTGTCCTCTAGTTAACCTACATAGTCCATTGCCCGCTAGTTAACCTATATAGTCCAAGTGCCCACTACGTAACCAAGATAGTCCAAGGGCACGCTAGTTAACCTACATATTCCAAGTGCCCGCTAGTTAACATAGATAGTCCGAGTGCCGGCTAGGGAACTTACATAGTCCAAGTGCCCACTAGGTAACCTAGATAGTCCAAGTGCCCGCTAGGTAACTTAGAGTCCAAGTGCTCGCTAGTTAACCTACATAGTCCAAGTGCCCGCTGTGTAACCTAGATAGTCCAAGTGCCTGCTAGGTAACTTACATTGTCCAAGTTCCCGCTAGGTACCCTCGATAGTCCAAGTTCCCCTTACCTAACCTAGATAGTCCAAGTGCCCGCTAGGCAACCTACATAGTCCAAGAGCCCGTTCGTTAACCTAGAAGTCCAAGTGCCCGCCAGGTAACCTAGAGAGTCAAGTTCCCGCTAGGTTTCCTGAATATTCGAAGTGCCCGTTCGTTAACCTAGATAGTCCAAGTGTCCACTAGGTAACCTACATAATCCAAGTGCCTGCTAGGTAACCTATATAGTCCAAATGCCCGCTAGGTAACCAAGATAGTCCAAGGACCCACTAGTTAAACTACATAGTCCAAGGGCTCACTTGTTAACTTTGATAGTCCAGCTGCCCGCTAGTTAACCTTGATTGTCCAAGTGCCCGCTAGTTAACCTAGATTGTCCAAGTGCCTGCTAGTTAACCTACATAGTCCAAGTGCCCGCTAGTTAACCTAGATTGTCCAAGTGCCTGCTAGTTAACCTACATAGTCCAAGTGCCCGCTAGGCAACCTAGATAGTCCAAGTGCCCACTAAGGAACCTACATAGTCCAAGTGCACGCTAGTTAACTTAGATAGTCCAAGTGCCCGCTAGTTAACCTAGATAGTCCAAGTGCCTGCTAGGTAACCTACATATTCCAAGTGCCCGCTAGTTAACATAGATAGTCCAAGTGCCCCGATGGAACATACATAGTCCAAGTGCCCGCTAGGTAACCTAGATAGTGCAAGTGCCTACTAGTTAACCTAGATAGTTCAAGTACCCGCTAGGTAACCTAGATCGTCCAAGGGCTCCCTAGTTAGCCTATATAGTCCAAGTGCCCGCTAGGTAACCTAGATAGTCCAAGTGCCCATTCGGTAACCTAGATAGTCCAAGTGCCCTTTAGGGAACCTAGATAGTCCAAGGGCCCGCTAGTAAACCTACATAGTCCATGCGCCCGCTAGTTTACCTACATAGTGCAACTGTCCGCTAGTTAACCTACATATTCCAAGTGCCTGCTAGTTAACCTAGATTGTCCAAGTGCCTGCTAGTTAACCTACATAGTCCAAGTGCCCGCTAGTTAACCTAGATTGTCCAAGTGCCTGCTAGTTAACCTACATAGTCCAAGTGCCCGCTAGGCAACCTAGATAGTCCAAGTGCCCACTAAGGAACCTACATAGTCCAAGTGCACGCTAGTTAACTTAGATAGTCCAAGTGCCCACTAGTTAACCTAGATAGTCCAAGTGCCTGCTAGGTAACCTAGATAGTCCAAGTGCCTGCTAGTAAACCTAGATAGTCCAAGTGCCTGCTAGTTAACCTAGATAGTCCAAGTGCCTGCTAGTAAACCTACATAATCCATGGGCCCGCTAGTTAACCTACATAGTGCAAGGGCCCGCAAGTTAACCTAGATCGTGCAAGTGTCCGCTAGTTAACCTACATAGTCCAAGTGCCCGCTAATTAACCTATATACCAAGTGCCTGCTTCGTAACCTAGATAGTCCAAGGGCACGCTAGTTAACCTACATAGTACAAGTGCCCGCTAAGGAACCTAGATAGTCCAAGTGCCCGCTCTGGAACCTACATTAACCAAGTGTCCTCTAGGGAATCTACATAGTCCAAAGGCCTGCTAGTTAACCTAGATCGTCCAAGTACACGCTTGCTAACCTAGATCTTCCAAGTGCCCGGTAGTTAACCTACATAGTTCAAGGGCCCGCTAGTTAACCTACATAGTCCAAGGGCCCGCTACTTAACCTACATCGTCCCAGGGCCCGCTAGTTAACCTAGATAGTCCAAGTGCCCGCTAGTTAACCTACATAGTCCATGTGCCCGCTAGGTAAACTAGACAGTTCAAGTGACTACTAGGTTACCTACATAGTCCAAGTGCCTGTTCGTTAACCTCCTAGACCAAGTGCCCGCTAGGTAACATAGATAGTCCAATTGCTCGCCAGATAACCTAGATAGTGCAAGTGCCCGCTAGTTAACCTAGATAGACCAAGTGCCCGCTAGGGAACCTACCTAGTCCAACTGCCCGATAGGGAACCTACATAGTCCAAGTGCCCGCTAGTTAACATAGATAGTCCAAGTACCCGCTAGGAAACGTACATAGTCCAAGTGCCCGCTAGCTAACGTACATAGTCCAAGTTCCCGCTAGGTAACGTAGATAGTCCAAGTGCCCGCTAGGGAACGTACATAGTCCAAGTGCCCGCTAGGTAACCTAGATAGTCCAAGTGCCCGCTAGTTAACCTACATAGTCCAAGTGCCTGCTAGGAACCTAGATAGTCCAAGTGCCCACTAGTTAACCTACATAGTCCAAGGTTCCCCTAGGTAACCTAGATAGTCCATAGTCCCGCTAGGTAACCTACATTGTCCTCGTGCCCCCTAGTTAACCTACATTCTCCAAGTGCCCGATAGGGAACCTACATAGTCCAAGTGCCCGCTTGGTAACCTACATAGTTCAAATGCCCGCTAGGTAACCTAGATAGTCCAAGTGCCCGCAGGTTAACCTAGATTGTCCAAGTGCTTGCTAGTTAACCTACATAGTCCAAGGGCCCACTAGTTTACCTAGAGAGTCCAAGCGTCCTCTAGTTAACCTACATAGTCCATGTGCCCGCTAGTTAACCTATATAGTCCAAGTGCCTACTACGTAACCTAGATAGTCCAAGGGCACGCTAGTTAACCTACATATTCCAAGTGCCCGCTAGTTAACATAGATAGTCCAAGTGCCGGCTAGGGAACTTACATAGTCCAAGTGCCCACTAGGTAACCTAGATAGTCCAAGTGCCCGCTACGTAACTTTGAGTCCAAGTGCTCGCTAGTTAAACTACATAGTCCAAATGCCGCTCTGTAACCTAGATAGTCCAAGTGCCTGCTAGGTAACTTACATTGTCCAAGTTCCCACTAGGTAACTTAGATAGTCCAAGTTCCCGTTACCTAACCTAGATAATCCAAGTGCGCGCTAGGCAACCTACATAGTCCAAGAGCCCGTTCGTTAACGTAGAAGTCCAAGTGCCCGCTAGGTAACCTAGACTGTCCAAGTGCCCGCTAGGTTACCTGAATATTCCAAGTGCCCGTTCGTTAACCTAGATAGTCCAATTGTCCACTAGGTAACCTACATAGTCCAAGTGCTGCTAGGTAACCTATATAGTCCAAGTGCCCGCTAGGTAACCATGATAGTCCAAGGACCCACTAGTTAAACTCCATAGTCCAAGGGCTCACTTGTTAACTTTGATAGTCCAGCTGCCCGCTAGTTAACCTTGATTGTCCAAGTGCCCGCTAGTTAACCTAGATTGTCCAAGTGCCTGCTAGTTAACCTACATAGTCCAAGTGCCCGCTAGGCAACTTAGATACTCCAAGTGCCCGCTAAGGAACCTACATAGTCCAAGTGCACGCTAGTTAACTTAGATAGTCCAAGTGCCCGCTAGTTAACCTAGATAGTCCAAATGCCTGCTAGGTAACCTACATATTCCAAGTGCCCGCTAGTTAACCTAGATAGTTCAAGTACCCGCTAGGTAACCTAGATCGTCCAAGGGCTCCCTAGTTAGCCTACATAGTCCAAGTGCCCGCTAGGTAACCTAGATAGTCCAAGTGCCCGTTCGGTAACCTAGATAGTCCAAGTGCCCTTTATGGAACCTAGATAGTCCATGGGCCCGCTAGTAAACCTACACAGTCCATGCGCCCGCTAGTTTACCTACATAGTGCAACTGTCCGCGAGTTAACCTACATATTCAGAGTGCCCGCTAGTTAACCTACATAATCTAAGTGACCGTTAGCTAACCTAGATAGTCCAAGGGCCCGCTAGTTAACCTACATAGTCCTAGTGCCAGCTAGGTAACCTAGATAGTACAAGTGCCCGCTAGGGAACCTAGGTAGTCCAAGTGCCTGTTAGCTAACCTAGATAGTCCAAGGGCCCGCTAGTTGACCTACATAGTCCTAGTGCCAGATAGGTAACCTACATAGTCCAAGTGCCCATTCGTTAAACTAGATAATCCAAGTGCCCGCTAGGTAACCTAGACAGTCCAAGTGCCCACTAGTTAACCTACATAGTACAAGTGCCCGCTAGGTAACCTAAATAATCCAAATGCCCGCTAGGGAAACTACATAGTCCAAGTGCCCGCTACTTAACCTAGATAGTCCAAGTGCCTGCTAGTAAACCTACATAATCCATGGGCCCGCTAGTTAACCTACATAGGGCAACGGCCCGCTAGTTAACCTAGATCGTGCAAGTGTCCGCTAGTTAACCTACATAGTCCAAGTGCCTGCTAGTTAACCTATATACCAAGTGCCTGCTACGTAACCTAGATAGTCCAAGGGCACGCTAGTTAACCTACATAGTACAAGTGCCCGCTAAGGAACCTAGATAGTCCAAGTTCCCGCTCTGGAACCTAGATAGTCCAAGTGCCCGCTCTGGAACCCACATACTCCAAGTGCATGCTATGGAACATACATAGTCCAAGTGCCCGCTAGGGAATCTACATAGTTCAAGGGCCCGCTAGTTAACCTACATAGTCCAAGTACACGCTAGTTAACCTAGATCTTCCAAGTGCCCGGTAGTTAACGTACATAATTCAAGGGCCCGCTAGTTAACCTACATAGTCCAAGTGCCCGCAAGTTAACCTACATAATCCAAGTGCCTGCTAGTTAACCTACATAGTCCAATTGCCCACTAGTTAACCTAGATAGTCCAAGTGTCCTCTAGTTAACCTGCATAGTCCATGTGCCCGCTAGATAACCTAGATTGTCCAAGTGCCTGCTAGATAACCTACATAGTCCAAGTGCCCGCTAAGGAACCTACATAGTCCAAGTGCACGCTAGTTAACTTAGATAGTCCAAGTGCCCGCTAGTTAACCTAGATAGTCCAAGTGCCTGCTAGGTAACCTACATATTCCAAGTGCCCGCTAGTTAACATAGATAGTCCAAGTGCCCCTAGGGAACATACATAGTCCAAGTGCCCGCTAGGTAACCTAGATAGTGCAAGTGCCCGCTAGATAACCTAGATAGTTCAAGTGCCCGTTCGGTAACCTAGATAGTCCTAGTGCCCTTTAGGGAACCTAGATAGTCCATGGGCCCGCTAGTAAACCTACATAGTCCATGCGCACGCTAGTTAACCTACATAGTGCAACTGTCCGCTAGTTAACCTACATATTCCAAGTGCCCGCTAGTTAACCTACAAAATCTAAGTGACCGTTAGCTAACCTAGATAGTCCAAGGGCCCGCTAGATGACCTACATAGTCCTACTGCCAGCTAGGTAACCTAGATAGTACAAGTGCCCGCTAGGGAACCTAGGTAGTCCAAGTGCCTGTTAGCTAACCTAGATAGTCCAAGTGGCGGCTAGGTAAACTACATAGTCCAAGTGCCCGCTAGGGAATCTACATAGTCCAAAGGCCCGCTAGTTAACCTACATAGTCCAAGTACACGCTAGTTAACCTAGATCTTCTATGTGCCCGGTAGTTAACCTACATAGTTCAAGGGCCCGCTAGTTAACCTACATAGTCCAAGGGCCCGCTTCTTAACCTACATCGTCCAAGGGCCCGCTAGTTAACCTAGATAGTCCAAGTGCCCGCTAGTTAACCTACATAGTCCATGTGCCCGCTAGGTAAACTAGACAGTTCAAGTGACTACTAGGTTACGTACATAGTCCAAGTGCCTGTTCGTTAACCTCCTAGTCCAAGTGCCCGCTAGGTAACCTAGATAGTCCAATTGCTCACTAGTTAACCTAGATAGTCCAAGTGCCCGCTAGTTAACCTAGATAGACCAAGTGCCCGCTAAGGAACCTACCTAGTCCAAGTGCCCGATAGGGAACCTACATAGTCCAAGTGCCCGCTAGTTAACATAGATAGTCCAAGTACCCGCTAGGAAACGTACATAGTCCAAGTGCCCGCTAGCTAACGTACATAGTCCAAGTTCCCGCTAGGTAACGTAGATAGTCCAAGTGCCCGCTAGGGAACGTACATAGTCCAAGTGCCCGCTAGGTAACCTAGATAGTCCAAGTTCCCGCTAGTTAACCTACATAGTCCAAGTGCCTGCTAGGTAACCTAGATAGTACAAGTTTCCGCTAGGGAACCTAGATAGTCCAAGTGCCTCTTAGCTAACCTAGATAGTCCAAGTGGCGGCTAGGTAACCTACATAGTCCAAGTGCCCGCTAGGGAATCTACATAGTCCAAAGGCCCGCTAGTTAACCTACATAGTCCAAATACACGCTAGTTAACCTGGATCTTCCATTTGCCCGGTAGTTAACCTACATAGTTCAAGGGCCCGCTAGTTAACCTACATAGTCCAAGGGCGCGCTTCTTAACCTACATCGTCCAAGGGCCAGCTAGTTAACCTAGATAGTCCAAGTGCCCGCTAGTTAACCTACATAGTCCAAGTGCCCGCTAGGTAAACTAGACAGTTCAAGTGACCACTAGGTTACCTACATAGTCCAAGTGCCTGTTCGTTAACCTCCTAGTCCAAGTGCCCGCTAGGTAACCTAGATAGTCCAATTGCTCGCTAGTTAACCTAGATAGTCCAAGTGCCCGCTAGTTAACCTAGATAGACCAAGTGCCCGCTAGGGAACCTACCTAGTCCAAGTGCCCGATAGGGAACCTACATAGTCCAAGTGCCCGCTAGGTAACGTAGATAGTCCATGTGCCCGCTAGGGAACGTACATAGTCCAAGTGCCCGCTAGGTAACCTAGATAGTCCAAGTGCCCGCTAGTTAACCTACATAGTCCAAGTGCCTGCTATGTAACCTAGATAGTCCAAGTGCCCACTAGTTAACCTACATAGTCCAAGGGCCCCCTAGGTAACCTAGATAGTCCAAAGTCCCGCTAGGTAACCTACATTGTCCTCGTGCCCCCTAGTTAACCGACATTCTCCAAGTGCCCGATAGGGAACCTACATAGTCCAAGTGCCCCCTAGGTAACCTACATAGTCCAAATGCCCGCTAGGTAACCTAGATAGTCCAAGTGCCCGCTAGTTAACCTAGATCGTCCAAGTGCCCGCTAGTTAACCTAGATTGTCCAAGTGCCTGCTAGTTAACCGACATAGTCCAAGGGCCCACTAGTTAACCTAGATAGTCCAAGTGTCCTCTAGTTAACCTACATAGTCCATTGCCCGCTAGTTAACCTATATAGTCCAAGTGCCCACTACGTAACCAAGATAGTCCAAGGGCACGCTAGTTAACCTACATATTCCAAGTGCCCGCTAGTTAACATAGATAGTCCGAGTGCCGGCTAGGGAACTTACTTAGTCCAAGTGCCCACTAGGTAACCTAGATAGTCCAAGTGCCCGCTAGGTAACTTAGAGTCCAAGTGCTCGCTAGTTAACCTACATAGTCCAAGTGCCCGCTGTGTAACCTAGATAGTCCAAGTGCCTGCTAGGTAACTTACATTGTCCAAGTTCCCGCTAGGTACCCTCGATAGTCCAAGTTCCCCTTACCTAACCTAGATAGTCCAAGTGCCCGCTAGGCAACCTACATAGTCCAAGAGCCCGTTCGTTAACCTAGAAGTCCAAGTGCCCGCCAGGTAACCTAGAGAGTCAAGTTCCCGCTAGGTTTCCTGAATATTCGAAGTGCCCGTTCGTTAACCTAGATAGTCCAAGTGTCCACTAGGTAACCTACATAATCCAAGTGCCTGCTAGGTAACCTATATAGTCCAAATGCCCGCTAGGTAACCAAGATAGTCCAAGGACCCACTAGTTAAACTACATAGTCCAAGGGCTCACTTGTTAACTTTGATAGTCCAGCTGCCCGCTAGTTAACCTTGATTGTCCAAGTGCCCGCTAGTTAACCTAGATTGTCCAAGTGCCTGCTAGTTAACCAACATAGTCCAAGTGCCCGCTAGTTAACCTAGATTGTCCAAGTGCCTGCTAGTTAACCTACATAGTCCAAGTGCCCGCTAGGCAACCTAGATAGTCCAAGTGCCCACTAAGGAACCTACATAGTCCAAGTGCACGCTAGTTAACTTAGATAGTCCAAGTGCCCGCTAGTTAACCTAGATAGTCCAAGTGCCTGCTAGGTAACCTACATATTCCAAGTGCCCGCTAGTTAACATAGATAGTCCAAGTGCCCCGATGGAACATACATAGTCCAAGTGCCCGCTAGGTAACCTAGATAGTGCAAGTGCCTACTAGTTAACCTAGATAGTTCAAGTACCCGCTAGGTAACCTAGATCGTCCAAGGGCTCCCTAGTTAGCCTATATAGTCCAAGTGCCCGCTAGGTAACCTAGATAGTCCAAGTGCCCATTCGGTAACCTAGATAGTCCAAGTGCCCTTTAGGGAACCTAGATAGTCCAAGGGCCCGCTAGTAAACCTACATAGTCCATGCGCCCGCTAGTTTACCTACATAGTGCAACTGTCCGCTAGTTAACCTACATATTCCAAGTGCCTGCTAGTTAACCTAGATTGTCCAAGTGCCTGCTAGTTAACCTACATAGTCCAAGTGCCCGCTAGTTAACCTAGATTGTCCAAGTGCCTGCTAGTTAACCTACATAGTCCA
The DNA here is from genome assembly GCF_050624435.1 of Tenrec ecaudatus. Lineage (NCBI taxonomy): Eukaryota > Metazoa > Chordata > Mammalia > Afrosoricida > Tenrecidae > Tenrec > Tenrec ecaudatus. The sequence continues at coordinate 270,143,113 of NC_134530.1, read as the reverse complement.
AGTGCCCGCTAGGCAACCTAGATAGTCCAAGTGCCCACTAAGGAACCTACATAGTCCAAGTGCACGCTAGTTAACTTAGATAGTCCAAGTGCCCACTAGTTAACCTAGATAGTCCAAGTGCCTGCTAGGTAACCTAGATAGTCCAAGTGCCTGCTAGTAAACCTAGATAGTCCAAGTGCCTGCTAGTTAACCTAGATAGTCCAAGTGCCTGCTAGTAAACCTACATAATCCATGGGCCCGCTAGTTAACCTACATAGTGCAAGGGCCCGCAAGTTAACCTAGATCGTGCAAGTGTCCGCTAGTTAACCTACATAGTCCAAGTGCCCGCTAATTAACCTATATACCAAGTGCCTGCTTCGTAACCTAGATAGTCCAAGGGCACGCTAGTTAACCTACATAGTACAAGTGCCCGCTAAGGAACCTAGATAGTCCAAGTGCCCGCTCTGGAACCTACATAAACCAAGTGTCCTCTAGGGAATCTACATAGTCCAAAGGCCTGCTAGTTAACCTAGATCGTCCAAGTACACGCTTGCTAACCTAGATCTTCCAAGTGCCCGGTAGTTAACCTACATAGTTCAAGGGCCCGCTAGTTAACCTACATAGTCCAAGGGCCCGCTACTTAACCTACATCGTCCCAGGGCCCGCTAGTTAACCTAGATAGTCCAAGTGCCCGCTAGTTAACCTACATAGTCCATGTGCCCGCTAGGTAAACTAGACAGTTCAAGTGACTACTAGGTTACCTACATAGTCCAAGTGCCTGTTCGTTAACCTCCTAGACCAAGTGCCCGCTAGGTAACATAGATAGTCCAATTGCTCGCCAGATAACCTAGATAGTGCAAGTGCCCGCTAGTTAACCTAGATAGACCAAGTGCCCGCTAGGGAACCTACCTAGTCCAACTGCCCGATAGGGAACCTACATAGTCCAAGTGCCCGCTAGTTAACATAGATAGTCCAAGTACCCGCTAGGAAACGTACATAGTCCAAGTGCCCGCTAGCTAACGTACATAGTCCAAGTTCCCGCTAGGTAACGTAGATAGTCCAAGTGCCCGCTAGGGAACGTACATAGTCCAAGTGCCCGCTAGGTAACCTAGATAGTCCAAGTGCCCGCTAGTTAACCTACATAGTCCAAGTGCCTGCTAGGAACCTAGATAGTCCAAGTGCCCACTAGTTAACCTACATAGTCCAAGGTTCCCCTAGGTAACCTAGATAGTCCATAGTCCCGCTAGGTAACCTACATTGTCCTCGTGCCCCCTAGTTAACCTACATTCTCCAAGTGCCCGATAGGGAACCTACATAGTCCAAGTGCCCGCTTGGTAACCTACATAGTTCAAATGCCCGCTAGGTAACCTAGATAGTCCAAGTGCCCGCAGGTTAACCTAGATTGTCCAAGTGCTTGCTAGTTAACCTACATAGTTCAAGGGCCCACTAGTTTACCTAGAGAGTCCAAGCGTCCTCTAGTTAACCTACATAGTCCATGTGCCCGCTAGTTAACCTATATAGTCCAAGTGCCTACTACGTAACCTAGATAGTCCAAGGGCACGCTAGTTAACCTACATATTCCAAGTGCCCGCTAGTTAACATAGATAGTCCAAGTGCCGGCTAGGGAACTTACATAGTCCAAGTGCCCACTAGGTAACCTAGATAGTCCAAGTGCCCGCTACGTAACTTTGAGTCCAAGTGCTCGCTAGTTAAACTACATAGTCCAAATGCCGCTCTGTAACCTAGATAGTCCAAGTGCCTGCTAGGTAACTTACATTGTCCAAGTTCCCACTAGGTAACTTAGATAGTCCAAGTTCCCGTTACCTAACCTAGATAATCCAAGTGCGCGCTAGGCAACCTACATAGTCCAAGAGCCCGTTCGTTAACGTAGAAGTCCAAGTGCCCGCTAGGTAACCTAGACTGTCCAAGTGCCCGCTAGGTTACCTGAATATTCCAAGTGCCCGTTCGTTAACCTAGATAGTCCAATTGTCCACTAGGTAACCTACATAGTCCAAGTGCTGCTAGGTAACCTATATAGTCCAAGTGCCCGCTAGGTAACCATGATAGTCCAAGGACCCACTAGTTAAACTCCATAGTCCAAGGGCTCACTTGTTAACTTTGATAGTCCAGCTGCCCGCTAGTTAACCTTGATTGTCCAAGTGCCCGCTAGTTAACCTAGATTGTCCAAGTGCCTGCTAGTTAACCTACATAATCCAAGTGCCCGCTAGGCAACTTAGATACTCCAAGTGCCCGCTAAGGAACCTACATAGTCCAAGTGCACGCTAGTTAACTTAGATAGTCCAAGTGCCCGCTAGTTAACCTAGATAGTCCAAATGCCTGCTAGGTAACCTACATATTCCAAGTGCCCGCTAGTTAACCTAGATAGTTCAAGTACCCGCTAGGTAACCTAGATCGTCCAAGGGCTCCCTAGTTAGCCTACATAGTCCAAGTGCCCGCTAGGTAACCTAGATAGTCCAAGTGCCCGTTCGGTAACCTAGATAGTCCAAGTGCCCTTTATGGAACCTAGATAGTCCATGGGCCCGCTAGTAAACCTACACAGTCCATGCGCCCGCTAGTTTACCTACATAGTGCAACTGTCCGCGAGTTAACCTACATATTCAGAGTGCCCGCTAGTTAACCTACATAATCTAAGTGACCGTTAGCTAACCTAGATAGTCCAAGGGCCCGCTAGTTAACCTACATAGTCCTAGTGCCAGCTAGGTAACCTAGATAGTACAAGTGCCCGCTAGGGAACCTAGGTAGTCCAAGTGCCTGTTAGCTAACCTAGATAGTCCAAGGGCCCGCTAGTTGACCTACATAGTCCTAGTGCCAGATAGGTAACCTACATAGTCCAAGTGCCCATTCGTTAAACTAGATAATCCAAGTGCCCGCTAGGTAACCTAGACAGTCCAAGTGCCCACTAGTTAACCTACATAGTACAAGTGCCCGCTAGGTAACCTAAATAATCCAAATGCCCGCTAGGGAAACTACATAGTCCAAGTGCCCGCTACTTAACCTAGATAGTCCAAGTGCCTGCTAGTAAACCTACATAATCCATGGGCCCGCTAGTTAACCTACATAGGGCAACGGCCCGCTAGTTAACCTAGATCGTGCAAGTGTCCGCTAGTTAACCTACATAGTCCAAGTGCCTGCTAGTTAACCTATATACCAAGTGCCTGCTACGTAACCTAGATAGTCCAAGGGCACGCTAGTTAACCTACATAGTACAAGTGCCCGCTAAGGAACCTAGATAGTCCAAGTTCCCGCTCTGGAACCTAGATAGTCCAAGTGCCCGCTCTGGAACCCACATACTCCAAGTGCATGCTATGGAACATACATAGTCCAAGTGCCCGCTAGGGAATCTACATAGTTCAAGGGCCCGCTAGTTAACCTACATAGTCCAAGTACACGCTAGTTAACCTAGATCTTCCAAGTGCCCGGTAGTTAACGTACATAATTCAAGGGCCCGCTAGTTAACCTACATAGTCCAAGTGCCCGCAAGTTAACCTACATAATCCAAGTGCCTGCTAGTTAACCTACATAGTCCAATTGCCCACTAGTTAACCTAGATAGTCCAAGTGTCCTCTAGTTAACCTGCATAGTCCATGTGCCCGCTAGATAACCTAGATTGTCCAAGTGCCTGCTAGATAACCTACATAGTCCAAGTGCCCGCTAAGGAACCTACATAGTCCAAGTGCACGCTAGTTAACTTAGATAGTCCAAGTGCCCGCTAGTTAACCTAGATAGTCCAAGTGCCTGCTAGGTAACCTACATATTCCAAGTGCCCGCTAGTTAACATAGATAGTCCAAGTGCCCCTAGGGAACATACATAGTCCAAGTGCCCGCTAGGTAACCTAGATAGTGCAAGTGCCCGCTAGATAACCTAGATAGTTCAAGTGCCCGTTCGGTAACCTAGATAGTCCTAGTGCCCTTTAGGGAACCTAGATAGTCCATGGGCCCGCTAGTAAACCTACATAGTCCATGCGCACGCTAGTTAACCTACATAGTGCAACTGTCCGCTAGTTAACCTACATATTCCAAGTGCCCGCTAGTTAACCTACAAAATCTAAGTGACCGTTAGCTAACCTAGATAGTCCAAGGGCCCGCTAGATGACCTACATAGTCCTACTGCCAGCTAGGTAACCTAGATAGTACAAGTGCCCACTAGGGAACCTAGGTAGTCCAAGTGCCTGTTAGCTAACCTAGATAGTCCAAGTGGCGGCTAGGTAAACTACATAGTCCAAGTGCCCGCTAGGGAATCTACATAGTCCAAAGGCCCGCTAGTTAACCTACATAGTCCAAGTACACGCTAGTTAACCTAGATCTTCTATGTGCCCGGTAGTTAACCTACATAGTTCAAGGGCCCGCTAGTTAACCTACATAGTCCAAGGGCCCGCTACTTAACCTACATCGTCCAAGGGCCCGCTAGTTAACCTAGATAGTCCAAGTGCCCGCTAGTTAACCTACATAGTCCAAGTGCCCGCTAGGTAAACTAGACAGTTCAAGTGACCACTAGGTTACGTACATAGTCCAAGTGCCTGTTCGTTAACCTCCTAGTCCAAGTGCCCGCTAGGTAACCTAGATAGTCCAATTGCTCACTAGTTAACCTAGATAGTCCAAGTGCCCGCTAGTTAACCTAGATAGACCAAGTGCCCGCTAAGGAACCTACCTAGTCCAAGTGCCCGATAGGGAACCTACATAGTCCAAGTGCCCGCTAGTTAACATAGATAGTCCAAGTACCCGCTAGGAAACGTACATAGTCCAAGTGCCCGCTAGCTAACGTACATAGTCCAAGTTCCCACTAGGTAACGTAGATAGTCCAAGTGCCCGCTAGGGAACGTACATAGTCCAAGTGCCCGCTAGGTAACCTAGATAGTCCAAGTTCCCGCTAGTTAACCTACATAGTCCAAGTGCCTGCTAGGTAACCTAGATAGTACAAGTTTCCGCTAGGGAACCTAGATAGTCCAAGTGCCTGTTAGCTAACCTAGATAGTCCAAGTGGCGGCTAGGTAACCTACATAGTCCAAGTGCCCGCTAGGGAATCTACATAGTCCAAAGGCCCGCTAGTTAACCTACATAGTCCAAATACACGCTAGTTAACCTGGATCTTCCATTTGCCCGGTAGTTAACCTACATAGTTCAAGGGCCCGCTAGTTAACCTACATAGTCCAAGGGCGCGCTTCTTAACCTACATCGTCCAAGGGCCAGCTAGTTAACCTAGATAGTCCAAGTGCCCGCTAGTTAACCTACATAGTCCAAGTGCCCGCTAGGTAAACTAGACAGTTCAAGTGACCACTAGGTTACCTACATAGTCCAAGTGCCTGTTCGTTAACCTCCTAGTCCAAGTGCCCGCTAGGTAACCTAGATAGTCCAATTGCTCGCTAGTTAACCTAGATAGTCCAAGTGCCCGCTAGTTAACCTAGATAGACCAAGTGCCCGCTAGGGAACCTACCTAGTCCAAGTGCCCGATAGGGAACCTACATAGTCCAAGTGCCCGCTAGGTAACGTAGATAGTCCATGTGCCCGCTAGGGAACGTACATAGTCCAAGTGCCCGCTAGGTAACCTAGATAGTCCAAGTGCCCGCTAGTTAACCTACATAGTCCAAGTGCCTGCTATGTAACCTAGATAGTCCAAGTGCCCACTAGTTAACCTACATAGTCCAAGGGCCCCCTAGGTAACCTAGATAGTCCAAAGTCCCGCTAGGTAACCTACATTGTCCTCGTGCCCCCTAGTTAACCGACATTCTCCAAGTGCCCGATAGGGAACCTACATAGTCCAAGTGCCCCCTAGGTAACCTACATAGTCCAAATGCCCGCTAGGTAACCTAGATAGTCCAAGTGCCCGCTAGTTAACCTAGATCGTCCAAGTGCCCGCTAGTTAACCTAGATTGTCCAAGTGCCTGCTAGTTAACCGACATAGTCCAAGGGCCCACTAGTTAACCTAGATAGTCCAAGTGTCCTCTAGTTAACCTACATAGTCCATTGCCCGCTAGTTAACCTATATAGTCCAAGTGCCCACTACGTAACCAAGATAGTCCAAGGGCACGCTAGTTAACCTACATATTCCAAGTGCCCGCTAGTTAACATAGATAGTCCGAGTGCCGGCTAGGGAACTTACATAGTCCAAGTGCCCACTAGGTAACCTAGATAGTCCAAGTGCCCGCTAGGTAACTTAGAGTCCAAGTGCTCGCTAGTTAACCTACATAGTCCAAGTGCCCGCTGTGTAACCTAGATAGTCCAAGTGCCTGCTAGGTAACTTACATTGTCCAAGTTCCCGCTAGGTACCCTCGATAGTCCAAGTTCCCCTTACCTAACCTAGATAGTCCAAGTGCCCGCTAGGCAACCTACATAGTCCAAGAGCCCGTTCGTTAACCTAGAAGTCCAAGTGCCCGCCAGGTAACCTAGAGAGTCAAGTTCCCGCTAGGTTTCCTGAATATTCGAAGTGCCCGTTCGTTAACCTAGATAGTCCAAGTGTCCACTAGGTAACCTACATAATCCAAGTGCCTGCTAGGTAACCTATATAGTCCAAATGCCCGCTAGGTAACCAAGATAGTCCAAGGACCCACTAGTTAAACTACATAGTCCAAGGGCTCACTTGTTAACTTTGATAGTCCAGCTGCCCGCTAGTTAACCTTGATTGTCCAAGTGCCCGCTAGTTAACCTAGATTGTCCAAGTGCCTGCTAGTTAACCTACATAGTCCAAGTGCCCGCTAGTTAACCTAGATTGTCCAAGTGCCTGCTAGTTAACCTACATAGTCCAAGTGCCCGCTAGGCAACCTAGATAGTCCAAGTGCCCACTAAGGAACCTACATAGTCCAAGTGCACGCTAGTTAACTTAGATAGTCCAAGTGCCCGCTAGTTAACCTAGATAGTCCAAGTGCCTGCTAGGTAACCTACATACTCCAAGTGCCCGCTAGTTAACATAGATAGTCCAAGTGCCCCGATGGAACATACATAGTCCAAGTGCCCGCTAGGTAACCTAGATAGTGCAAGTGCCTACTAGTTAACCTAGATAGTTCAAGTACCCGCTAGGTAACCTAGATCGTCCAAGGGCTCCCTAGTTAGCCTATATAGTCCAAGTGCCCGCTAGGTAACCTAGATAGTCCAAGTGCCCATTCGGTAACCTAGATAGTCCAAGTGCCCTTTAGGGAACCTAGATAGTCCAAGGGCCCGCTAGTAAACCTACATAGTCCATGCGCCCGCTAGTTTACCTACATAGTGCAACTGTCCGCTAGTTAACCTACATATTCCAAGTGCCTGCTAGTTAACCTAGATTGTCCAAGTGCCTGCTAGTTAACCTACATAGTCCAAGTGCCCGCTAGTTAACCTAGATTGTCCAAGTGCCTGCTAGTTAACCTACATAGTCCAAGTGCCCGCTAGGCAACCTAGATAGTCCAAGTGCCCACTAAGGAACCTACATAGTCCAAGTGCACGCTAGTTAACTTAGATAGTCCAAGTGCCCACTAGTTAACCTAGATAGTCCAAGTGCCTGCTAGGTAACCTACATATTCCAAGTGCCCGCTAGTTAACATAGATAGTCCAAGTGCCCCGATGGAACATACATAGCCCAAGTGCCCGCTAGGTAACCTAGATAGTGCAAGTGCCTACTAGTTAACCTAGATAGTTCAAGTACCCGCTAGGTAACCTAGATCGTCCAAGGGCTCCCTAGTTAGCCTATATAGTCCAAGTGCCCGCTAGGTAACCTAGATAGTCCAAGTGCCCATTCGGTAACCTAGATAGTCCAAGTGCCCTTTAGGGAACCTAGATAGTCCAAGGGCCCGCTAGTAAACCTACATAGTCCATGCGCCCGCTAGTTTACCTACATAGTGCAACTGTCCGCTAGTTAACCTACATATTCCAAGTGCCCTCTAGTTAACCTACATAATCTAAGTGACCGTTAGCTAACCTAGATAGTCCAAGGGCCCGCTAGTTGACCTACATAGTCCTAGTGCCAGCTAGGTAACGTAGATAGTACAAGTGCCCGCTAGGGAACCTAGATAGTCCAAGTGCCTGTTAGCTAACCTAGATAGTCCAAGGGCCCGCTAGTTGACCTACATAGTCCTAGTGCCAGCTAGGTAACCTACATAGTCCAAGTGCCCATTCGTTAAACTAGATAATCCAAGTGCCCGAAGGTAACCTAGACAGTCCAAGTGCCCGCTAGTTAACCTACATAGTCCAAGTGCCCACTAGGTAACCTAAATAATCCAAATGCCCGCTAGGGAAACTACAGAGTCCAAGTGCCCGCTAGTTAACCTAGATAGTCCAAGTGCCTGCTAGTAAACCTACATAATCCATGGGCCCGCTAGTTAACCTACATAGTGCAACGGCCCGCTAGTTAACCTAGATCGTGCAAGTGTCCGCTAGTTAACCTACATAGTCCAAGTGCCCGCTAGTTAACCTATATACCAAGTGCCTGCTACATAACCTAGATAGTCCAAGGGAACGCTAGTTAACCTACATAGTACAAGTGCCCGCTAAGGAACCTAGATAGTCCATGTGCCCGCTCTGGAACCTATATAGTCCAAGTGCCTGCTATGAAACATACATAGTCCAAGTGCCCGCTAGGGAATCTACATAGTTCAAGGGCCCGCTAGTTAACCTACATAATCCAAGTACACGCTAGTTAACCTAGATCTTCCACGTGCCCGCTAGTTAACCTACATAGTCCAAGTGCCTGCTAGTTAACCTACATAGTCCAAGGGCCCACTAGTTAACCTAGATAGTCCAAGTGTCCTCTAGTTAACCTACATAGTCCAAGTGCCCGCTAGATAACCTAGATTGTCCAAGTGCCTGCTAGATAACCTACATAGTCCAAGTGCCCACTAGGCAACCTAGATAGTCCAAGTGCCCGCTAATCAACCTACATAGTCCAAGTGCACGCTAGTTAATTTAGATTGTCCAAGTGCCCGCTAGTTAACCTAGATAGTCCAAGTGCCTGCTAGGTAACCTACATATTCCAAGTGCCCGGTAATTAACATAGATAGTCCAAGTGCCCCTAGGGAACATATATAGTCCAAGTGCCCGCTAGGTAACCTAGATAGTGCAAGTGCCCGCTAGTTAACCTAGATAGTTCAAGTACCCGCTAGGTAACCTAGATCGTCCAAGGGCCCCCAAGTTAGCCTACATAGTCTAAGTGCCCGCTAGGTAACCTAGATAGTCCAAGTGCCCGTTCGGTAACCTAGATAGTCCAAGTGCCGTTTAGGGAACCTAGATAGTCCAAGGGCCCGTTCGGTAACCTAGATAGTCCAAGTGCCCTTTAGGGAACCTAGATAGTCCAAGGGCCCGCTAGTAAACCTACATAGTCCATGCGCCCGCTAGTTAACCTACATAGTGCAACTGTCCGCTAGTTAACCTACATATTCCAAGTGCCCGCTAGTTAACCTACATAATCTAAGTGACCGTTAGCTAACCTAGATAGTCCAAGGGCCCGCTAGTTGACCTACATAGTCCTAGTGCCAGCTAGGTAACCTAGATAGTACAAGTGCCCGCTAGGGAACCTAGATAGTCCAAGTGCCTGTTAGCTAACCTAGATAGTTCAAGTGGCCGCTAGGTAACCTACATAGTCCAAGTGCCCGCTAGGGAATCTACATAGTCCAAAGGCCCGCTAGTTAACCTACATAGTCCAGGTACACGCTAGTTAACCTAGATCTTCCATGTGCCCGGTAGTTAACCTACATAGTTCAAGGGCCCGCTAGTTAACCTACATAGTCCAAGGGCGCGTTTCTTAACCTACATCGTCCAAGGGCCAGCTAGTTAACCTAGATAGTCCAAGTGCCCGCTAGTTAACCTACATAGTCCAAGTGCCCGCTAGGTAAACTAGACAGTTCAAGTGACCACTAGGTTACCTACATAGTCCAAGTGCCTGTTCGTTAACCTCCTAGTCCAAGTGCCCGCTAGGTAACCTAGATAGTCCAATTGCTCGCTAGTTAACCTAGATAGTCCAAGTGCCCGCTAGTTAACCTAGATAGACCAAGTGCCCGCTAAGGAACCTACCTAGTCCAAGTGCCCGATAGGGAACCTACATAGTTCAAGTGCCCGCTAGTTAACATAGATAGTCCAAGTACCCGCTAGGAAACGTACATAGTCCACGTGCCCGCTAGCTAACGTACATAGTCCAAGTTCCCGCTAGGTAACGTAGATAGTCCAAGTGCCCGCTAGGGAACGTACATAGTCCAAGTGCCCGCTAGGTAACCTAGATAGTCCAAGTGCCCGCTAGTTAACCTACATAGTCCAAGTGCCGGCTAGGTAACCTAGATAGTACAAGTTTCCGCTAGGGAACCTAGATAGTCCAAGTGCCTGTTAGCTAACCTAGATAGTCCAAGTGGCGGCTAGGTAACCTACATAGTCCAAGTGCCCGCTAGGGAATCTACATAGTCCAAAGGCCCGCTAGTTAACCTACATAGTCCAAATACACGCTAGTTAACCTGGATCTTCCATTTGCCCGGTAGTTAACCTACATAGTTCAAGGGCCCGCTAGTTAACCTACATAGTCCAAGGGCGCGCTTCTTAACCTACATCGTCCAAGGGCCAGCTAGTTAACCTAGATAGTCCAAGTGCCCGCTAGTTAACCTACATAGTCCAAGTGCCCGCTAGGTAAACTAGACAGTTCAAGTGACCACTAGGTTACCTACATAGTCCAAGTGCCTGTTCGTTAACCTCCTAGTCCAAGTGCCCGCTAGGTAACCTAGATAGTCCAATTGCTCGCTAGTTAACCTAGATAGTCCAAGTGCCCGCTAGTTAACCTAGATAGACCAAGTGCCCGCTAGGGAACCTACCTAGTCCAAGTGCCCGATAGGGAACCTACATAGTCCAAGTGCCCGCTAGGTAACGTAGATAGTCCATGTGCCCGCTAGGGAACGTACATAGTCCAAGTGCCCGCTAGGTAACCTAGATAGTCCAAGTGCCCGCTAGTTAACCTACATAGTCCAAGTGCCTGCTATGTAACCTAGATAGTCCAAGTGCCCACTAGTTAACCTACATAGTCCAAGGGCCCCCTAGGTAACCTAGATAGTCCAAAGTCCCGCTAGGTAACCTACATTGTCCTCGTGCCCCCTAGTTAACCGACATTCTCCAAGTGCCCGATAGGGAACCTACATAGTCCAAGTGCCCCCTAGGTAACCTACATAGTCCAAATGCCCGCTAGGTAACCTAGATAGTCCAAGTGCCCGCTAGTTAACCTAGATCGTCCAAGTGCCTGCTAGTTAACCTAGATTGTCCAAGTGCCTGCTAGTTAACCGACATAGTCCAAGGGCCCACTAGTTAACCTAGATAGTCCAAGTGTCCTCTAGTTAACCTACATAGTCCATTGCCCGCTAGTTAACCTATATAGTCCAAGTGCCCACTACGTAACCAAGATAGTCCAAGGGCACGCTAGTTAACCTACATATTCCAAGTGCCCGCTAGTTAACATAGATAGTTCGAGTGCCGGCTAGGGAACTTACATAGTCCAAGTGCCCACTAGGTAACCTAGATAGTCCAAGTGCCCGCTAGGTAACTTAGAGTCCAAGTGCTCGCTAGTTAACCTACATAGTCCAAGTGCCCGCTGTGTAACCTAGATAGTCCAAGTGCCTGCTAGGTAACTTACATTGTCCAAGTTCCCGCTAGGTACCCTCGATAGTCCAAGTTCCCCTTACCTAACCTAGATAGTCCAAGTGCCCGCTAGGCAACCTACATAGTCCAAGAGCCCGTTCGTTAACCTAGAATTCCAAGTGCCCGCCAGGTAACCTAGAGTCAAGTTCCCGCTAGGTTTCCTGAATATTCGAAGTGCCCGTTCGTTAACCTAGATAGTCCAAGTGTCCACTAGGTAACCTACATAATCCAAGTGCCTGCTAGGTAACCTATATAGTCCAAATGCCCGCTAGGTAACCAAGATAGTCCAAGGACCCACTAGTTAAACTACATAGTCCAAGGGCTCACTTGTTAACTTTGATAGTCCAGCTGCCCGCTAGTTAACCTTGATTGTCCAAGTGCCCGCTAGTTAACCTAGATTGTCCAAGTGCCTGCTAGTTAACCTACATAGTCCAAGTGCCCGCTAGTTAACCTAGATTGTCCAAGTGCCTGCTAGTTAACCTACATAGTCCAAGTGCCCGCTAGGCAACCTAGATAGTCCAAGTGCCCACTAAGGAACCTACATAGTCCAAGTGCACGCTAGTTAACTTAGATAGTCCAAGTGCCCGCTAGTTAACCTAGATAGTCCAAGTGCCTGCTAGGTAACCTACATATTCCAAGTGCCCGCTAGTTAACATAGATAATCCAAGTGCCCCGATGGAACATACATAGTCCAAGTGCCCGCTAGGTAACCTAGATAGTGCAAGTGCCTACTAGTTAACCTAGATAGTTCAAGTACCCGCTAGGTAACCTAGATCGTCCAAGGGCTCCCTAGTTAGCCTATATAGTCCAAGTGCCCGCTAGGTAACCTAGATAGTCCAAGTGCCCATTCGGTAACCTAGATAGTCCAAGTGCCCTTTAGGGAACCTAGATAGTCCAAGGGCCCGCTAGTAAACCTACATAGTCCATGCGCCCGCTAGTTTACCTACATAGTGCAACTGTCCGCTAGTTAACCTACATATTCCAAGTGCCCGCTAGTTAACCTACATAATCTAAGTGACCGTTAGCTAACCTAGATAGTCCAAGGGCCCGCTAGTTGACCTACATAGTCCTAGTGCCAGCTAGGTAACGTAGATAGTACAAGTGCCCGCTAGGGAACCTAGATAGTCCAAGTGCCTGTTAGCTAACCTAGATAGTCCAAGGGCCCGCTAGTTGACCTACATAGTCCTAGTGCCAGCTAGGTAACCTACATAGTCCAAGTGCCCATTCGTTAAACTAGATAATCCAAGTGCCCGAAGGTAACCTAGACAGTCCAAGTGCCCGCTAGTTAACCTACATAGTCCAAGTGCCCGCTAGGTAAACTAGACAGTTCAAGTGACCACTAGGTTACGTACATAGTCCAAGTGCCTGTTCGTTAACCTCCTAGTCTAAGTGCCCGCTAGGTAACCTAGATAGTCCAATTGCTCACTAGTTAACCTAGATAGTCCAAGTGCCCGCTAGTTAACCTAGATAGACCAAGTGCCCGCTAAGGAACCTACCTAGTCCAAGTGCCCGATAGGGAACCTACATAGTCCAAGTGCCCGCTAGTTAACATAGATAGTCCAAGTACCCGCTAGGAAACGTACATAGTCCAAGTGCCCGCTAGCTAACGTACATAGTCCAAGTTCCCGCTAGGTAACGTAGATAGTCCAAGTGCCCGCTAGGGAACGTACATAGTCCAAGTGCCCGCTAGGTAACCTAGATAGTCCAAGTTCCCGCTAGTTAACCTACATAGTCCAAGTGCCTGCTAGGTAACCTAGATAGTACAAGTTTCCGCTAGGGAACCTAGATAGTCCAAGTGCCTGTTAGCTAACCTAGATAGTCCAAGTGGCGGCTAGGTAACCTACATAGTCCAAGTGCCCGCTAGGGAATCTACATAGTCCAAAGGCCCGCTAGTTAACCTACATAGTCCAAATACACGCTAGTTAACCTGGATCTTCCATTTGCCCGGTAGTTAACCTACATAGTTCAAGGGCCCGCTAGTTAACCTACATAGTCCAAGGGCGCGCTTCTTAACCTACATCGTCCAAGGGCCAGCTAGTTAACCTAGATAGTCCAAGTGCCCGCTAGTTAACCTACATAGTCCAAGTGCCCGCTAGGTAAACTAGACAGTTCAAGTGACCACTAGGTTACCTACATAGTCCAAGTGCCTGTTCGTTAACCTCCTAGTCCAAGTGCCCGCTAGGTAACCTAGATAGTCCAATTGCTCGCTAGTTAACCTAGATAGTCCAAGTGCCCGCTAGTTAACCTAGATAGACCAAGTGCCCGCTAGGGAACCTACCTAGTCCAAGTGCCCGATAGGGAACCTACATAGTCCAAGTGCCCGCTAGGTAACGTAGATAGTCCATGTGCCCGCTAGGGAACGTACATAGTCCAAGTGCCCGCTAGGTAACCTAGATAGTCCAAGTGCCCGCTAGTTAACCTACATAGTCCAAGTGCCTGCTATGTAACCTAGATAGTCCAAGTGCCCACTAGTTAACCTACATAGTCCAAGGGCCCCCTAGGTAACCTAGATAGTCCAAAGTCCCGCTAGGTAACCTACATTGTCCTCGTGCCCCCTAGTTAACCGACATTCTCCAAGTGCCCGATAGGGAATCTACATAGTCCAAGTGCCCCCTAGGTAACCTACATAGTCCAAATGCCCGCTAGGTAACCTAGATAGTCCAAGTGCCCGCTAGTTAACCTAGATCGTCCAAGTGCCCGCTAGTTAACCTAGATTGTCCAAGTGCCTGCTAGTTAACCGACATAGTCCAAGGGCCCACTAGTTAACCTAGATAGTCCAAGTGTCCTCTAGTTAACCTACATAGTCCATTGCCCGCTAGTTAACCTATATAGTCCAAGTGCCCACTACGTAACCAAGATAGTCCAAGGGCACGCTAGTTAACCTACATATTCCAAGTGCCCGCTAGTTAACATAGATAGTCCGAGTGCCGGCTAGGGAACTTACATAGTCCAAGTGCCCACTAGGTAACCTAGATAGTCCAAGTGCCCGCTAGGTAACTTAGAGTCCAAGTGCTCGCTAGTTAACCTACATAGTCCAAGTGCCCGCTGTGTAACCTAGATAGTCCAAGTGCCTGCTAGGTAACTTACATTGTCCAAGTTCCCGCTAGGTACCCTCGATAGTCCAAGTTCCCCTTACCTAACCTAGATAGTCCAAGTGCCCGCTAGGCAACCTACATAGTCCAAGAGCCCGTTCGTTAACCTAGAAGTCCAAGTGCCCGCCAGGTAACCTAGAGAGTCAAGTTCCCGCTAGGTTTCCTGAATATTCGAAGTGCCCGTTCGTTAACCTAGATAGTCCAAGTGTCCACTAGGTAACCTACATAATCCAAGTGCCTGCTAGGTAACCTATATAGTCCAAATGCCCGCTAGGTAACCAAGATAGTCCAAGGACCCACTAGTTAAACTACATAGTCCAAGGGCTCACTTGTTAACTTTGATAGTCCAGCTGCCCGCTAGTTAACCTTGATTGTCCAAGTGCCCGCTAGTTAACCTAGATTGTCCAAGTGCCTGCTAGTTAACCTACATAGTCCAAGTGCCCGCTAGTTAACCTAGATTGTCCAAGTGCCTGCTAGTTAACCTACATAGTCCAAGTGCCCGCTAGGCAACCTAGATAGTCCAAGTGCCCACTAAGGAACCTACATAGTCCAAGTGCACGCTAGTTAACTTAGATAGTCCAAGTGCCCGCTAGTTAACCTAGATAGTCCAAGTGCCTGCTAGGTAACCTACATATTCCAAGTGCCCGCTAGTTAACATAGATAGTCCAAGTGCCCCGATGGAACATACATAGTCCAAGTGCCCGCTAGGTAACCTAGATAGTGCAAGTGCCTACTAGTTAACCTAGATAGTTCAAGTACCCGCTAGGTAACCTAGATCGTCCAAGGGCTCCCTAGTTAGCCTATATAGTCCAAGTGCCCGCTAGGTAACCTAGATAGTCCAAGTGCCCATTCGGTAACCTAGATAGTCCAAGTGCCCTTTAGGGAACCTAGATAGTCCAAGGGCCCGCTAGTAAACCTACATAGTCCATGCGCCCGCTAGTTTACCTACATAGTGCAACTGTCCGCTAGTTAACCTACATATTCCAAGTGCCCGCTAGTTAACCTACATAATCTAAGTGACCGTTAGCTAACCTAGATAGTCCAAGGGCCCGCTAGTTGACCTACATAGTCCTAGTGCCAGCTAGGTAACGTAGATAGTACAAGTGCCCGCTAGGGAACCTAGATAGTCCAAGTGCCTGTTAGCTAACCTAGATAGTCCAAGGGCCCGCTAGTTGACCTACATAGTCCTAGTGCCAGCTAGGTAACCTACATAGTCCAAGTGCCCATTCGTTAAACTAGATAATCCAAGTGCCCGAAGGTAACCTAGACAGTCCAAGTGCCCGCTAGTTAACCTACATAGTCCAAGTGCCCGCTAGGTAAACTAGACAGTTCAAGTGACCACTAGGTTACGTACATAGTCCAAGTGCCTGTTCGTTAACCTCCTAGTCCAAGTGCCCGCTAGGTAACCTAGATAGTCCAATTGCTCACTAGTTAACCTAGATAGTCCAAGTGCCCGCTAGTTAACCTAGATAGACCAAGTGCCCGCTAAGGAACCTACCTAGTCCAAGTGCCCGATAGGGAACCTACATAGTCCAAGTGCCCGCTAGTTAACATAGATAGTCCAAGTACCCGCTAGGAAACGTACATAGTCCAAGTGCCCGCTAGCTAACGTACATAGTCCAAGTTCCCGCTAGGTAACGTAGATATCCAAGTGCCCGCTAGGGAACGTACATAGTCCAAGTGCCCGCTAGGTAACCTAGATAGTCCAAGTTCCCGCTAGTTAACCTACATAGTCCAAGTGCCTGCTAGGTAACCTAGATAGTACAAGTTTCCGCTAGGGAACCTAGATAGTCCAAGTGCCTGTTAGCTAACCTAGATAGTCCAAGTGGCGGCTAGGTAACCTACATAGTCCAAGTGCCCGCTAGGGAATCTACATAGTCCAAAGGCCCGCTAGTTAACCTACATAGTCCAAATACACGCTAGTTAACCTGGATCTTCCATTTGCCCGGTAGTTAACCTACATAGTTCAAGGGCCCGCTAGTTAACCTACATAGTCCAAGGGCGCGCTTCTTAACCTACATCGTCCAAGGGCCAGCTAGTTAACCTAGATAGTCCAAGTGCCCGCTAGTTAACCTACATAGTCCAAGTGCCCGCTAGGTAAACTAGACAGTTCAAGTGACCACTAGGTTACCTACATAGTCCAAGTGCCTGTTCGTTAACCTCCTAGTCCAAGTGCCCGCTAGGTAACCTAGATAGTCCAATTGCTCGCTAGTTAACCTAGATAGTCCAAGTGCCCGCTAGTTAACCTAGATAGACCAAGTGCCCGCTAGGGAACCTACCTAGTCCAAGTGCCCGATAGGGAACCTACATAGTCCAAGTGCCCGCTAGGTAACGTAGATAGTCCATGTGCCCGCTAGGGAACGTACATAGTCCAAGTGCCCGCTAGGTAACCTAGATAGTCCAAGTGCCCGCTAGTTAACCTACATAGTCCAAGTGCCTGCTATGTAACCTAGATAGTCCAAGTGCCCACTAGTTAACCTACATAGTCCAAGGGCCCCCTAGGTAACCAAGATAGTCCAAAGTCCCGCTAGGTAACCTACATTGTCCTCGTGCCCCCTAGTTAACCGACATTCTCCAAGTGCCCGATAGGGAACCTACATAGTCCAAGTGCCCCCTAGGTAACCTACATAGTCCAAATGCCCGCTAGGTAACCTAGATAGTCCAAGTGCCCGCTAGTTAACCTAGATCGTCCAAGTGCCCGCTAGTTAACCTAGATTGTCCAAGTGCCTGCTAGTTAACCGACATAGTCCAAGGGCCCACTAGTTAACCTAGATAGTCCAAGTGTCCTCTAGTTAACCTACATAGTCCATTGCCCGCTAGTTAACCTATATAGTCCAAGTGCCCACTACGTAACCAAGATAGTCCAAGGGCACGCTAGTTAACCTACATATTCCAAGTGCCCGCTAGTTAACATAGATAGTCCGAGTGCCGGCTAGGGAACTTACATAGTCCAAGTGCCCACTAGGTAACCTAGATAGTCCAAGTGCCCGCTAGGTAACTTAGAGTCCAAGTGCTCGCTAGTTAACCTACATAGTCCAAGTGCCCGCTGTGTAACCTAGATAGTCCAAGTGCCTGCTAGGTAACTTACATTGTCCAAGTTCCCGCTAGGTACCCTCGATAGTCCAAGTTCCCCTTACCTAACCTAGATAGTCCAAGTGCCCGCTAGGCAACCTACATAGTCCAAGAGCCCGTTCGTTAACCTAGAAGTCCAAGTGCCCGCCAGGTAACCTAGAGAGTCAAGTTCCCGCTAGGTTTCCTGAATATTCGAAGTGCCCGTTCGTTAACCTAGATAGTCCAAGTGTCCACTAGGTAACCTACATAATCCAAGTGCCTGCTAGGTAACCTATATAGTCCAAATGCCCGCTAGGTAACCAAGATAGTCCAAGGACCCACTAGTTAAACTACATAGTCCAAGGGCTCACTTGTTAACTTTGATAGTCCAGCTGCCCGCTAGTTAACCTTGATTGTCCAAGTGCCCGCTAGTTAACCTAGATTGTCCAAGTGCCTGCTAGTTAACCTACATAGTCCAAGTGCCCGCTAGTTAACCTAGATTGTCCAAGTGCCTGCTAGTTAACCTACATAGTCCAAGTGCCCGCTAGGCAACCTAGATAGTCCAAGTGCCCACTAAGGAACCTACATAGTCCAAGTGCACGCTAGTTAACTTAGATAGTCCAAGTGCCCGCTAGTTAACCTAGATAGTCCAAGTGCCTGCTAGGTAACCTACATATTCCAAGTGCCCGCTAGTTAACATAGATAGTCCAAGTGCCCCGATGGAACATACATAGTCCAAGTGCCCGCTAGGTAACCTAGATAGTGCAAGTGCCTACTAGTTAACCTAGATAGTTCAAGTACCCGCTAGGTAACCTAGATCGTCCAAGGGCTCCCTAGTTAGCCTATATAGTCCAAGTGCCCGCTAGGTAACCTAGATAGTCCAAGTGCCCATTCGGTAACCTAGATAGTCCAAGTGCCCTTTAGGGAACCTAGATAGTCCAAGGGCCCGCTAGTAAACCTACATAGTCCATGCGCCCGCTAGTTTACCTACATAGTGCAACTGTCCGCTAGTTAACCTACATATTCCAAGTGCCTGCTAGTTAACCTAGATTGTCCAAGTGCCTGCTAGTTAACCTACATAGTCCAAGTGCCCGCAAGTTAACCTAGATTGTCCAAGTGCCTGCTAGTTAACCTACATAGTCCAAGTGCCCGCTAGGCAACCTAGATAGTCCAAGTGCCCACTAAGGAACCTACATAGTCCAAGTGCACGCTAGTTAACTTAGATAGTCCAAGTGCCCACTAGTTAACCTAGATAGTCCAAGTGCCTGCTAGGTAACCTACATATTCCAAGTGCCCGCTAGTTAACATAGATAGTCCAAGTGCCCCGATGGAACATACATAGTCCAAGTGCCCGCTAGGTAACCTAGATAGTGCAAGTGCCTACTAGTTAACCTAGATAGTTCAAGTACCCGCTAGGTAACCTAGATCGTCCAAGGGCTCCCTAGTTAGCCTATATAGTCCAAGTGCCCGCTAGGTAACCTAGATAGTCCAAGTGCCCATTCGGTAACCTAGATAGTCCAAGTGCCCTTTAGGGAACCTAGATAGTCCAAGGGCCCGCTAGTAAACCTACATAGTCCATGCGCCCGCTAGTTTACCTACATAGTGCAACTGTCCGCTAGTTAACCTACATATTCCAAGTGCCCTCTAGTTAACCTACATAATCTAAGTGACCGTTAGCTAACCTAGATAGTCCAAGGGCCCGCTAGTTGACCTACATAGTCCTAGTGCCAGCTAGGTAACGTAGATAGTACAAGTGCCCGCTAGGGAACCTAGATAGTCCAAGTGCCTGTTAGCTAACCTAGATAGTCCAAGGGCCCGCTAGTTGACCTACATAGTCCTAGTGCCAGCTAGGTAACCTACATAGTCCAAGTGCCCATTCGTTAAACTAGATAATCCAAGTGCCCGAAGGTAACCTAGACAGTCCAAGTGCCCGCTAGTTAACCTACATAGTCCAAGTGCCCACTAGGTAACCTAAATAATCCAAATGCCCGCTAGGGAAACTACAGAGTCCAAGTGCCCGCTAGTTAACCTAGATAGTCCAAGTGCCTGCTAGTAAACCTACATAATCCATGGGCCCGCTAGTTAACCTACATAGTGCAACGGCCCGCTAGTTAACCTAGATCGTGCAAGTGTCCGCTAGTTAACCTACATAGTCCAAGTGCCCGCTAGTTAACCTATATACCAAGTGCCTGCTACATAACCTAGATAGTCCAAGGGAACGCTAGTTAACCTACATAGTACAAGTGCCCGCTAAGGAACCTAGATAGTCCATGTGCCCGCTCTGGAACCTATATAGTCCAAGTGCCTGCTATGAAACATACATAGTCCAAGTGCCCGCTAGGGAATCTACATAGTTCAAGGGCCCGCTAGTTAACCTACATAATTCAAGTACACGCTAGTTAACCTAGATCTTCCACGTGCCCGCTAGTTAACCTACATAGTCCAAGTGCCTGCTAGTTAACCTACATAGTCCAAGGGCCCACTAGTTAACCTAGATAGTCCAAGTGTCCTCTAGTTAACCTACATAGTCCAAGTGCCCGCTAGATAACCTAGATTGTCCAAGTGCCTGCTAGATAACCTACATAGTCCAAGTGCCCACTAGGCAACCTAGATAGTCCAAGTGCCCGCTAATCAACCTACATAGTCCAAGTGCACGCTAGTTAATTTAGATTGTCCAAGTGCCCGCTAGTTAACCTAGATAGTCCAAGTGCCTGCTAGGTAACCTACATATTCCAAGTGCCCGGTAATTAACATAGATAGTCCAAGTGCCCCTAGGGAACATATATAGTCCAAGTGCCCGCTAGGTAACCTAGATAGTGCAAGTGCCCGCTAGTTAACCTAGATAGTTCAAGTACCCGCTAGGTAACCTAGATCGTCCAAGGGCCCCCAAGTTAGCCTACATAGTCTAAGTGCCCGCTAGGTAACCTAGATAGTCCAAGTGCCCGTTCGGTAACCTAGATAGTCCAAGTGCCCTTTAGGGAACCTAGATAGTCCAAGGGCCCGTTCGGTAACCTAGATAGTCCAAGTGCCCTTTAGGGAACCTAGATAGTCCAAGGGCCCGCTAGTAAACCTACATAGTCCATGCGCCCGCTAGTTAACCTACATAGTGCAACTGTCCGCTAGTTAACCTACATATTCCAAGTGCCCGCTAGTTAACCTACATAATCTAAGTGACCGTTAGCTAACCTAGATAGTCCAAGGGCCCGCTAGTTGACCTACATAGTCCTAGTGCCAGCTAGGTAACCTAGATAGTACAAGTGCCCGCTAGGGAACCTAGATAGTCCAAGTGCCTGTTAGCTAACCTAGATAGTTCAAGTGGCCGCTAGGTAACCTACATAGTCCAAGTGCCCGCTAGGGAATCTACATAGTCCAAAGGCCCGCTAGTTAACCTACATAGTCCAGGTACACGCTAGTTAACCTAGATCTTCCATGTGCCCGGTAGTTAACCTACATAGTTCAAGGGCCAGCTAGTTAACCTACATAGTCCAAGGGCCCGCTACTTAACCTACATCGTCCAAGTGCCCGCTAGGGAACCTAGATAGTCCAAGTGCCTGTTAGCTAACCTACATAGTCCAAGTGCCCGCTAGGTAAACTAGACAGTTCAAGTGACCACTAGGTTACCTACATAGTCCAAGTGCCTGTTCGTTAACCTCCTAGTCCAAGTGCCCGCTAGGTAACCTAGATAGTCCAATTGCTCGCTAGTTAACCTAGATAGTCCAAGTGCCCGCTAGTTAACCTAGATAGACCAAGTGCCCGCTAAGGAACCTACCTAGTCCAAGTGCCCGATAGGGAACCTACATAGTCCAAGTGCCCGCTAGTTAACATAGATAGTCCAAGTACCCGCTAGGAAACGTACATAGTCCACGTGCCCGCTAGCTAACGTACATAGTCCAAGTTCCCGCTAGGTAACGTAGATAGTCCAAGTGCCCGCTAGGGAACGTACATAGTCCAAGTGCCCGCTAGGTAACCTAGATAGTCCAAGTGCCCGCTAGTTAACCTACATAGTCCAAGTGCCGGCTAGGTAACCTAGATAGTACAAGTTTCCGCTAGGGAACCTAGATAGTCCAAGTGCCTGTTAGCTAACCTAGATAGTCCAAGTGGCGGCTAGGTAACCTACATAGTCCAAGTGCCCGCTAGGGAATCTACATAGTCCAAAGGCCCGCTAGTTAACCTACATAGTCCAAGTACACGCTAGTTAACCTAGATCTTCCATGTGCCCGGTAGTTAACCTACATAGTTCAAGGGCCCGCTATTTAACCTACATAGTCCAAGGGCCCGCTACTTAACCTACATCGTCCAAGGGCCCGCTAGTTAACCTAGATAGTCCAAGTGCCCGCTAGTTAACCTACATAGTCCAAGTGCCCGCTAGGTAAACTAGACAGTTCAAGTGACCACTAGGTTACCTATATAGTCCAAGTGCCTGTTCGTTAACCTCCTAGTCCAAGTGCCCGCTAGGTAACCTAGATAGTCCAATTGCTCGCTAGTTAACCTAGATAGTCCAAGTGCCCGCTAGTTAACCTAGATAGACCAAGTGCCCGCTAGGGAACCTACCTAGTCCAAGTGCCCGATAGGGAACCTACATAGTCCAAGTGCCCGCTAGGTAACGTAGATAGTCCATGTGCCCGCTAGGGAACGTACATAGTCCAAGTGCCCGCTAGGTAACCTAGATAGTCCAAGTGCCCGCTAGTTAACCTACATAGTCCAAGTGCCTGCTATGTAACCTAGATAGTCCAAGTGCCCACTAGTTAACCTACATAGTCCAAGGGCCCCCTAGGTAACCTAGATAGTCCAAAGTCCCGCTAGGTAACCTACATTGTCCTCGTGCCCCCTAGTTAACCGACATTCTCCAAGTGCCCGATAGGGAACCTACATAGTCCAAGTGCCCCCTAGGTAACCTACATAGTCCAAATGCCCGCTAGGTAACCTAGATAGTCCAAGTGCCCGCTAGTTAACCTAGATCGTCCAAGTGCCCGCTAGTTAACCTAGATTGTCCAAGTGCCTGCTAGTTAACCGACATAGTCCAAGGGCCCACTAGTTAACCTAGATAGTCCAAGTGTCCTCTAGTTAACCTACATAGTCCATTGCCCGCTAGTTAACCTATATAGTCCAAGTGCCCACTACGTAACCAAGATAGTCCAAGGGCACGCTAGTTAACCTACATATTCCAAGTGCCCGCTAGTTAACATAGATAGTTCGAGTGCCGGCTAGGGAACTTACATAGTCCAAGTGCCCACTAGGTAACCTAGATAGTCCAAGTGCCCGCTAGGTAACTTAGAGTCCAAGTGCTCGCTAGTTAACCTACATAGTCCAAGTGCCCGCTGTGTAACCTAGATAGTCCAAGTGCCTGCTAGGTAACTTACATTGTCCAAGTTCCCGCTAGGTACCCTCGATAGTCCAAGTTCCCCTTACCTAACCTAGATAATCCAAGTGGCCGCTAGGCAACCTACATAGTCCAAGAGCCCGTTCGTTAACCTAGAATTCCAAGTGCCCGCCAGGTAACCTAGAGAGTCAAGTTCCCGCTAGGTTTCCTGAATATTCGAAGTGCCCGTTCGTTAACCTAGATAGTCCAAGTGTCCACTAGGTAACCTACATAATCCAAGTGCCTGCTAGGTAACCTATATAGTCCAAATGCCCGCTAGGTAACCAAGATAGTCCAAGGACCCACTAGTTAAACTACATAGTCCAAGGGCTCACTTGTTAACTTTGATAGTCCAGCTGCCCGCTAGTTAACCTTGATTGTCCAAGTGCCCGCTAGTTAACCTAGATTGTCCAAGTGCCTGCTAGTTAACCTACATAGTCCAAGTGCCCGCTAGTTAACCTAGATTGTCCAAGTGCCTGCTAGTTAACCTACATAGTCCAAGTGCCCGCTAGGCAACCTAGATAGTCCAAGTGCCCACTAAGGAACCTACATAGTCCAAGTGCACGCTAGTTAACTTAGATAGTCCAAGTGCCCACTAGTTAACCTAGATAGTCCAAGTGCCTGCTAGGTAACCTACATATTCCAAGTGCCCGCTAGTTAACATAGATAGTCCAAGTGCCCCGATGGAACATACATAGCCCAAGTGCCCGCTAGGTAACCTAGATAGTGCAAGTGCCTACTAGTTAACCTAGATAGTTCAAGTACCCGCTAGGTAACCTAGATCGTCCAAGGGCTCCCTAGTTAGCCTATATAGTCCAAGTGCCCGCTAGGTAACCTAGATAGTCCAAGTGCCCATTCGGTAACCTATATAGTCCAAGTGCCCTTTAGGGAACCTAGATAGTCCAAGGGCCCGCTAGTAAACCTACATAGTCCATGCGCCCGCTAGTTTACCTACATAGTGCAACTGTCCGCTAGTTAACCTACATATTCCAAGTGCCCGCTAGTTAACCTACATAATCTAAGTGACCGTTAGCTAACCTAGATAGTCCAAGGGCCCGCTAGTTGACCTACATAGTCCTAGTGCCAGCTAGGTAACGTAGATAGTACAAGTGCCCGCTAGGGAACCTAGATAGTCCAAGTGCCTGTTAGCTAACCAAGATAGTCCAAGGGCCCGCTAGTTGACCTACATAGTCCTAGTGCCAGCTAGGTAACCTACATAGTCCAAGTGCCCATTCGTTAAACTAGATAATCCAAGTGCCCGAAGGTAACCTAGACAGTCCAAGTGCCCGCTAGTTAACCTACATAGTCCAAGTGCCCACTAGGTAACCTAAATAATCCAAATGCACGCTAGGGAAACTACAGAGTCCAAGTGCCCGCTAGTTAACCTAGATAGTCCAAGTGCCTGCTAGTAAACCTACATAATCCATGGGCCCGCTAGTTAACCTACATAGTGCAACGGCCCGCTAGTTAACCTAGATCATGCATGTGTCCGCTAGTTAACCTACATAGTCCAAGTGCCCGCTAGTTAACCTATATACCAAGTGCCTGCTACATAACCTAGATAGTCCAAGGGCACGCTAGTTAACCTACATAGTACAAGTGCCCGCTAAGGAACCTAGATAGTCCATGTGCCCGCTCTGGAACCTATATAGTCCAAGTGCATGCTATGGAACATACATAGTCCAAGTGCCCGCTAGGGAATCTACATAGTTCAAGGGCCCGCTAGTTAACCTACATAGTCCAAGTACACGCTAGTTAACCTAGATCTTCCACGTGCCCGCTAGTTAACCTACATAGTCCAAGTGCCTGCTAGTTAACCTACATAGTCCAAGGGCCCACTAGTTAACCTAGATAGTCCAAGTGTCCTCTAGTTAACCTACATAGTCCAAGTGCCCGCTAGATAACCAAGATTGTCCAAGTGCCTGCTAGATAACCTACATATTCCATGTGCCCTGTAGTTAACATAGATATTCCAAGTGCCCCTAGGGAACATATATAGTCCAAGTGCCCGCTAGGTAACCTAGATAGTGCAAGTGCCCGCTAGTTAACCTAGATAGTTCAAGTACCCGCTAGGTAACCTAGATCGTCCAAGGGCCCCCAAGTTAGCCTACATAGTCTAAGTGCCCGCTAGGTAACCTATCTAGTCCAAGTGCCCGTTCGGTAACCTAGATAGTCCAAGTGCCCTTTAGGGAACCTAGATAGTCCAAGGGCCCGTTCGGTAACCTAGATAGTCCAAGTGCCCTTTAGGGAACCTAGATAGTCCAAGGGCCCGCTAGTAAACCTACATAGTCCATGCGCCCGCTAGTTAACCTACATAGTGCAACTGTCCGCTAGTTAACCTACATATTCCAAGTGCCCGCTAGTTAACCTACATAATCTAAGTGACCGTTAGCTAACCTAGATAGTCCAAGTGCCCGCTAGTTGACCTACATAGTCCTAGTGCCAGCTAGGTAACCTAGACAGTACAAGTGCCCGCTAGGGAACCTAGATAGTCCAAGTGCCTGTTAGCTAACCTAGATAGTTCAAGTGGCGGCTAGGTAACCTACATAGTCCAAGTGCCCGCTAGGGAATCTACATAGTCCAAAGGCCCGCTAGTTAACCTACATAGTCCAGGTACACGCTAGTTAACCTAGATCTTCCATGTGCCCGGTAGTTAACCTACATAGTTCAAGGGCCCGCTATTTAACCTACATAGTCCAAGGGCCCGCTACTTAACCTACATCGTCCAAGGGCCCGCTAGTTAACCTAGATAGTCCAAGTGCCCGCTAGTTAACCTACATAGTCCAAGTGCCCGCTAGGTAAACTAGACAGTTCAAGTGACCACTAGGTTACCTACATAGTCCAAGTGCCTGTTCGTTAACCTCCTAGTCCAAGTGCCCGCTAGGTAACCTAGATAGTCCAATTGCTCGCTAGTTAACCTAGATAGTCCAAGTGCCCGCTAGTTAACCTAGATAGACCAAGTGCCCGCTAGGGAACCTACCTAGTCCAAGTGCCCGATAGGGAACCTACATAGTCCAAGTGCCCGCTAGGTAACGTAGATAGTCCATGTGCCCGCTAGGGAACGTACATAGTCCAAGTGCCCGCTAGCTAACGTACATAGTCCAAGTTCCCGCTAGGTAACGTAGATAGTCCAAGTGCCCGCTAGGGAACGTACATAGTCCAAGTGCCCGCTAGGTAACCTAGATAGTCCAAGTGCCCGCTAGTTAACCTACATAGTCCAAGTGCCTACTAGGTAACCTAGATAGTCCAAGTGCCCAGTAGTTAACCTACATAGTCCAAGGTCCCCCTAGGTAACCTAGATAGTTCAAAGTCCCGCTAGGTAACCTACATTGTCCTTGTGCCCCCTAGTTAACCTACATTCTCCAAGTGCCCGATAGGGAACCTACATAGTCCAAGTGCACGCTAGGTAACCTACATAGTCCTAATGCCCGCTAGGTAACCTAGATAGTCCAAGTGCCCGCTAGTTAACCTAGATCGTCCAAGTGCCCGCTAGTTAACCTAGATTGTCCAAGTGCCTGGTAGTTAACCTACATAGTCCAAGGGCCCACTAGTTAACCTAGATAGTCCAAGTGTCCTCTAGTTAACCTACATAGTCCAAGTGCCCGCTAGTTAACCTATATAGTCCAAGTGCCCACTACGTAACCTAGATAGTCCAAGGGCACGCTAGTTAACCTACATATTCCAAGTGCCCGCTAGTTAACATAGATACTCCGAGTGCCGGCTAGGGAACTTACATAGTCCATGTGCCCACTAGGTAACCTAGATAGTCCAAGTGCCCAGTAGGTAACTTAGAGTCCAAGTGCTCGCTACTTAACCTACATAGTCCAAGTGCTCGCTGTGTAACCTAGATAGTCCAAGTGCCTGCTAGGTAACTTACATTGTCCAAGTTCCCGCTAGGTACCCTCGATAGTCCAAGTTCCCCTTACCTAACCTAGATAGTCCCAGTGCCCGCTAGGCAACCTACATAGTCCAAGAGCCCGTTCGTTAACTTGGAAGTCCAAGTGCCCGCCAGGTAACCTAGAGAGTCCAAGTGCCCGCTAGGTTACCTGAATATTCGAAGTGCCTGTTCATTAACCTAGATTGTCCAAGTGTCCACTAGGTAACCTACATAATCCAAGTGCCTGCTAGGTAACCTATATAGTCCAAATGCCCGCTAGGTAACCAAGATAGTCCAAGGACCCACTAGTTAAACTACATAGTCCAAGGGTTCACTTGTTAACTTTGATAGTCCAGCTGCCCGCTAGTTAACTTTGATTGTCCAAGTGCCCGCTAGTTAACCTAGATTGTCCAAGTGCCTGCTAGTTAACCTACATTGTCCAAGGGCCCACTAGTTAACCTAGATAGTCCAAGTGTCCTCTAGTTAACCTACATAGTCCAAGTGCCCGCTAGTTAACCTAGATTGTCCAAGTGCCTGCTAGTTAACCTACATAGTCCAAGTGCCCGCTGGGCAACCTAGATAGTCCAAGTGCACGCTAAGGAACCTACATAGTCCAAGTGCACGCTAGTTAACTTAGATAGTCCAAGTGCCCTCTAGTTAACCTAGATAGTCCAAGTGCCTGCTAGGTAACCTACATATTCCAAGTGCCCTCTAGTTAACATAGACACTCCAAGTGCCCCTAGGGAACATACATAGTCCAAGTGCCCGCTAGGTAACCTAGATAGTGCAAGTGCCCGCTAGTTAACCTACATAGTTCAAGTACCCGCTACGTAACCTAGATAGTCCAAGTGCCCGTTCGGTAACCTAGATAGTCCAAGTGCCCTTTAGGGAACCTAGATAGTCCAAGGGCCCGCTAGTAAACCTACATAGTCCATGCACCCGCTAGTTTACCTACATAGTGCAACTGTCCGCTAGTTAACCTACATACTCCAAGTGCCCGCTAGTTAACCTACATAATCTAAGTGACCGTTAGCTAACCTAGATAGTCCAAGGGCCCGCTAGTTAACCTACATAGTCCTAGTGCCAGCTAGGTAACCTAGATATAACAAGTGCCCGCTAGGGAACCTAGATAGTCCAAGTGCCTGTTAGCTAACCTAGATAGTCCAAGTGGCGGCTAGGTAACCTACATAGTCCAAGTGCCCATTCGTTAAACTAGATAATCCAAGTGCCCGCTAGGTAACCTAGACAGTCCATGTGGCCGCTAGTTCACCTACATAGTCCAAGTGCCCGCTAGGTAATCTAAATAATCCAAATGCCCGCTAGGGAAACTACATAGTCCAAGTGCCCGCTAGTTAACCTAGATAGTCCAAGTGCCTGCTAGTAAACCTACATAATCCATGGGCCTGCTAGTTAACCTACATAGTGCAAGTTCCCGCTAGTTAACCTAGATCGTGCAAGTGTCCGCTAGTTAACCTACATAGTCCAAGTGCCCGCTAGTTAACCTATATACCAAGTGCCTGCTACGTAACCTTGATAGTCCAAGGGCACGCTAATTAACCTACATAGTACAAGTGCCCGCTAAGGAACCTTGAAAGTCCAAGTGCCCGCTCTGGAACCTAGATAGTCCAAGTGCCCGCTCTGGAACCTACATAGTCCAAGTGCCCGCTCTGGAACATACATAGTCCAAGTGCCCGCTAGGGAATCTACATAGTCCAAGGGCCCGCTATTTAACCTACATAGTCCAAGTACACGCTAGTTAACCTAGATCTTCCAAGTGCCCGGTAGTTAACCTACATAGTTCAAGGGCCCGCTA
This sequence comes from Tenrec ecaudatus, assembly GCF_050624435.1. NCBI lineage: Eukaryota > Metazoa > Chordata > Mammalia > Afrosoricida > Tenrecidae > Tenrec > Tenrec ecaudatus. The sequence goes on along the minus strand of NC_134530.1, from coordinate 270,114,354 downwards.
GTTAACCTACATAGTCCAAGTGCCCGCTAGTTAACCTACATAGTCCAAGTGCCTACTAGTTAACCTACATAGTCCAAGGGCCCACTAGTTAACCTAGATAGTCCAAGTGTCCTCTAGTTAACCTACATAGTCCAAGTGCCCGCAAGATAACCTAGATTGTCCAAGTGCCTGCTAGATAACCTACATAGTCCAAGTGCCTGCTAGGCAACCTAGATAGTCCAAGGGCCCGCTAGTTGACCTACATAGTCCTAGTGCCAGCTAGGTAACCTAGATAGTACAAGTGCCCGCTAGGTAACCTAGATAATCCAAGTGCCTGTTAGCTAACCTAGATGGTCCAAGGGGCGGCTAGGTAACCTACATAGTCCAATGCCCATTCGTTAAACTAGATAATCCAAGTGCCCGCTAGGTAAACTAGACAGTCCAAGTGCCCGCTAGTTAACCTACATAATCCAACTGCCCGATAGGGAACCTACAAAATCCAAGTCCCGCTAGGCAACTTACATAGTCCAAGTGCCCGTTAGTTAACCTAGATAGTCAAAGTGCCCGCTAGGTAACCTTCATAGTCCAAGTGCCCGCTAGGTAACCTAAATAGCCAAATGCCCGCTAGGGAAACTACATAGTCCAAGTGCCCGCTAGTTAACCTAGATTGTCCAAGTGCCTGCTAGTAAACCTACATAATCCTTGGGCCCGCTAGTTAACCTACATAGTGCAAGGGCCCGCTAGTCAACATAGATCGTGCAAGTGACCGCTAGTTAACCTACATAGTCCAAGTGCCCGCTAGTTAACCTATATACCAAGTGCCTGCTATGTAACCAAGGTAGTCCAAGGGCACGCTAATAACCTACATAGTACAAGTGCCCGCTAAGGGACCTAGATAGTCCAAGTGCCCGCTCTGGAACCTAGATAGTCCAAGTGCCCGCTCTGGAACATACATAGTCCAAGTGCCCCCTAGGGAATCTACATAGTCCAAGGGCCCGCTAGTTAACCTACATAGTCCAAGTACACGCTAGTTAACCTAGATCTTCCAAGTGCCCGGTAGTTAACCTACATAGTTCAAGGGCCCGCTAGTTAACCTACATAGTCCAAGTGCCTGGTAGTTAACCTACATAGTCCAAGTGCCTGCTAGTTAACCTACATAGTCCAAGGGCCCACTAGTTAACCTAGATAGTCCAAGTGTCCCCTAGTTAACCTACATAGTCCAAGTGCCCGCTAGATAACCTAGATTGTCCAAGTGCTCGCTAGGTAACATACATAGTGAAAGTGTCCGCTAGTTAACCTACGTAGTCCAAGGACCCGCTAGTTAACCTACATAGTCCAAGTGCCCGGTAGTTAACTTACATAGTTCAAGTGTCCGTAGGGAACATACATAGTCCAAGTGCCCGCTAGGGAACATACATAGTCCAAATGCCCGCTAGCGTACATATGTAGTCCAAGTGCCCGCTAGGGAATGTACATAGTCCAAGTGCCGCTAGTTAATCTACAAAGTCCAAGGACCCGCTAGTTAACCTACATAGTCCAAGTACCCGCAAGTTAACCTAGATCGTCCTAGTGTCCGCTAGTTAACCTACATAGTCCAAGTGCTCGCTAGGGAACCTAGATATTCCATGTGCCCGCTCTGGAACCTACATAGTCCAAGTGCCTGCTAGGGAACCATAATAGTCCAAGTGCCCGTTCTGGAACATACATAGTCCAAATACCCGCTAGGGAATCTACATAGTCCAAGGGCCTGCTAGTTAACGTAGAGAGTCCAAGTGCCCGTTCGTTAACCTAGATAGTCCAAGTGCCCACTAGGTAACCTACATAGTCCAAGTGCCCGCTAGGTAACCTATATAGTCCAAAGTCCCGCTAGGTAACCTACATTGTCCTAGTGCCCCCTAGTTAACCTACATTCTCCAAGTGCACGATAGGGAACATATATAGTCCAAGTGCCCGCTAGGGAACCTACATAGTCCAAATGCCCGCTAGTTAACCTAAATAGTCCAAGTGCCTGTTAGGTAACCTAGATAGTCCTAATGCCCGCTAGGGAACCCACATAGTCCAAGTGCCCGCTAGGGAACTTACATAGTCCAAGTTCCCGCTAGGGAACGTACATAATCCTAGTGCCCGTTAGTTAACCTAGATAGTCCCAGTGGCCGCTAGGTAACCTAGATAGTCCAACAGCCCGGTAGGTAACCTACATACTCCAAGTACCCGCTAGGTAACGTAGATAGTTCGAGTGCCAGCTAAGTAACCTAGATAGGCAAAGTGCCCCCTAGATAACCTACAAAGTCTAATTGCCCGCTAGGTAATCTATATAGTCCAAATGCCGCTAGGGAGCCTACATAATCCAAATGCCCGCTAGGTAACCTAGATAGTCCAAGGGCCCGCTAGGTAACCTACATAATCCTAGTGCCCCTAATTAACCTACATAATCCAATTACCCGCTAGGGAACCTACATACTCCATGTGCCAGTTAGGTAACCTAGATAGTCCAAATGCCAGCCAGGAAACCCACATAGTCCAAGTGCCCGCTAGGGAACCTGCACAGTCCAAGTGCCCGTTAGTTAACCTAGATACTCCAACAGCCCGCTAGGTAACCTACATACTCCAAGAATCCGCTAGGCAACGTAGATAGTTCAAGTGCCAGCTAGGTAACCTAGATAGTCCAAGTTCCCACTAGGTAACCTACAAAGTGTAAGTGCCCGCTAGGTTATCTATATAGTCCAAATGCCCGCTAGGGAACCTAGATAGTCCAAGTGCCCACTAGGTAACCTAGATAGTCCAAGTGCCCTCTAGTGAACCTAGATCGTCCAAGTGCCCGCTAGTTAACCTACATAGTCCAAGGACCCGCTAGTTAACCTACATAGTCCAAGGTCCTCTAGTTAACCAGGATAGTCCAAGTGCTTGCAAGTAAACCTACATAATACAAGGGCAAGGTAGTTGATCTGGATAGTCCAAGTGCCCGCTAGTTAACCTAGATAGTCCAAGTGCCTGCTAGTTAACCTGAGTAGTCCAAATGTCCGATAGGGATCCTACATATTCCAAGTGCCTGCTAGGTAGCCTACATAGTCCAAGTGCCCGTTCGTTAACCTAGATAGTCCAAGAGCCCTCAAGGTAACCTAGACTGTCCAAGTGCCCACTAGGTTACCTACATAGTCGAAGTGCCCGTTCGTTAACCTAGATAGTCCAAGTGCCCGCTAGTTAACCTAAGTTGTCCAAATGTCCGATAGGGATCCTACATAGTCCAAGTGCCCGCTAGGTAACTTACATAGTCCAAGTGCCCGTTCGTTAACCTAGATAGTCCAAGTGCCCTCTAGGTAACCTAGAGTCCAAGTGCTCGCTAGTTAACCTACATAGTCCAAGTGCCCGCTATGTACCCTAGATAGTCCAAGTGCCTGCTAGTTAACTTACATTGTCCAAGGTCCCGCTAGGTAACCTAGATAGTCCAAGTTCCCGTTACCTAACCTAGATAGTCCAAGTGCCCGCTAGGCAACCTACATAGTCCAATAGCCCGTTCGTTAACCTAGAAGTCCAAGTGCCCGCTAAGTAACCTAGACAGTACAAGTGCCCGCAAGTTTACCTGCATATTCCACGTGCCCGTTCGTTAACCTAGATAGTCCAAGTGTCCACTAGGCAAACTACATAGTCCAAGTGCCCGCTAGGCAACCTACATAGTCCAAGAGCCCGTTCCTTGACCTAGAAGTCCAAGTGCCCGCTAGGTAACCTATACAGTAGAAGTGCCCGCTAGGTTACCTGCATATTCCAAGTGCCGTTCGTTAACCTAGATAGTTCAAGTGCCCACTAGGTAGCCTACATAGTCCAAGTGCCCGCTAGGTAACCTATATAGTCCAAGTGCCCGCTAGGTAACCTACATAGTCCAAGTGCCCGCTAGGTAACCTATATAGTCTAAGTGCCCGCTAGGTAAGCTACATAGTCCAAGTGCCCGCTAGGGAAATTACATAGTACAAGTGCTCACTAGGTAACCTAGATAGTGCAAGTGCCCGATAGTTAACCTAGATAGTTCAAATACCCGCTAGGTAGCCTAGATCATCCAAGGGGCCTCTAGTTAGCCTACATAGTCCAAGTGCCCGCTAGATAACTTAGATACTCTAAGTGCCCTTTAGGGAACCTGGATAGTCCAAGGGCCCGCTAGTAAACCTACATAGTCCATGGGCCCGCTAGTTAACCTACATAGTGCAAGTGTCCGCTATTTAACCTACGTATTCCAAGTGCCCGCTAGTTAACCTACATAATCTAAGTGACTGTTAGCTAACCTAGATTGTCCAAGGGCCCGCTAGTTAACCTACATAGTCCTAGTGCCAGCTAGGTAACCTAGATAGTATAAGGGCCCGCTAGGGAACCTAGATAGTCCAAGTGCCTGTTAGCTAACCTAGATAGTCCAAGTGCCCGCTAGGAAACCTACATATTCCAAAGGCCCCGCTAGGTAACCTAGATAGTCCAAGTGCCCGCTAGGTAACCTAGAGTCCAAGTGCCTGCTAGGTAACTTACATTGTCCAAGTTCCCGCTAGGTAACCTAGATAGTCCAAGTTCCCGTTACCTAACCTAGATAGTCCAAGTGCCCGCTAGACAACCTACATAGTCCAATAGCCCGTTCGTTAACCTAGATAGTCTAAGTGTCCACTAGGTAACCTACATAGTCCAAGTGCCCGCTAGGTAACCTATATAGTCCAAGTGCCCGCTAGGTAACCTAGATAGTCCAAGGACCCTCTGGTTAAACTACATAGTCCAAGGGCTTACTTGTTAACATTGATAGTCCAGCTGCCCGCTAGTTAACCTAGATCGTCCAAGTGCCCACTAGTTAACCTAGATTGTCCAAGTGCCTGCTAGTTAATCTACATAATCCAAGGTCCATTAGTTAACCTAGATAGACCAAGTGTCCTCTAGTTAACCTACATAGTCCAAGTGCCAGCTAGTTAACCTAGATTGTCCAAGTGCCTGCTAATTAACCTACATACTCCAAGTGCCCACTGGGCAACCTAGATAGTCCAAGTGCCCGCTAAGGGACCTACATAGTCCACGTGCATGCTAGGTAACCTAGATAGTGCAAGTGCCCGCTAGTTAACCTAGATAGTCCAAGTGCCTGCTAGGTAACCTACATATTCCAAGTGCCCGCTAGTTAACATAGATAGTGCAAGTGCCCCTAGGGAACATACATAGTCCAAGTGCCCGCTAGGTAACCTAGATATTGTAAGTGCCCGCTAGTTAACCTAGATAGTTCAAGTACCCGCTAGGTAACCTAGATCGTCCAAGAGCTCCCTAGTTAGCCTACATAGTCCAAGTGCCCGCTAGGTAACCTAGATAGTCCAAAGCCCGTTCGGTAACCTAGATAGTCCAAGTGCCCTTTATGGAACCTAGATAGTCCAAGGGCCCGCTAGTAATCCTACATAGTCCATGCGCCCGCTAGTTTACCTACATAGTGCAACTGTCCGCTAGTTAACCTACATATTCCAAGTGCCTTCTAGTTAACCTACATAATCTAAGAGACCGTTAGCTAACCTAGATAGTCCAAGGGCCCGCTAGTTAACCTACATAGTCCTAGTGCCAGCTAGGTAACCTAGATAGTATAAGGGCCCGCTAGGGAACCTAGATAGTCCAAGTGCCTGTTAGCTAACCTAGATAGTCCGAGGGCCCTCTAGTTGACCTACATAGTCCTAGTGCCAGCTAGGTAACCTACATAGTCCAAGTGCCCATTCGTTAAACTAGATAATCCAAGTGCCCGCTAGGTAACCTAGACAGTCCAAGTGCCCGCTAGTTAACCTACATAGTCCAAGTGCCCGCTAGGTAACCTAAATAATCCAAATGCCCGCTAGGGAAACTACAAAGTCCAAGTGCCCGCTAGTTAACCTAGATAGTCCAAGTGCCTGCTAGTAAACCTACATAATCCATGGGCCCGCAAGTTTACCTACATAGTGCAAGGGCCCGCTAGTTAACCTAGATCGTGCAAGTGTCCGCTAGTTAACCCAAATAGTCCAAGTGCCCACTAGGTAACCTACATAGTCCAAATGCCCGCTAGTTAACCTACATAGTCCAAGTGCCCGTTAGGTAACCTAGATAGCCCAAATGCCCGCTAGGGAACCCACATAGTCCAAGTGCCCTCTAGGGAACTTACATAGTCCAAGGGCCCTCTAGGGAACCTACATAGTCCAAGTGCCCGTTAGTTAACCTAGATAGTCCCAGTGCCCGTTAGGTAACCTAGATAGTCCAACAGCCCGGTAGGTAACCTACAAAGTCTAAATGCCCGCTAGTTAACCTACATAGTGCAACTGTCCGCTAGTTAACCTACATATTCCATGTGCCCGCTAGTTAACCTACATAATCTAAGTGACCGTTAGCTAACCTAGATAGTCCAAGTGCCCGCTAGTTGACCTACATAGTCCTAGTGCCAACTAGGTAACCTAGATAGTACAAGTGCCCGCTAGGGAACATAGATAGTCCATGTGCGTGTTAGCTAACCTAGATAGTCCAAGTGGTGGCTAGGTAACCTACATAGTCCAAGTGCCCGTTCATTAAACTAGATAATCCAAGTGCCCTTTAGGTAACCTAGACAGTCCAAGTGCCCGCTAGTTAACCTACATAGTCCAAGTGCCCGATAGGGAACCTACATAATCCAAGTGCCCGCTAGGCAACCTACATAGTCCAAGTGCCCGTTAGTAAACCTAGATAGTCAAAGTGCCTGCTAGGTAACTTAGATAGTCCAAGTGCCCGCTAGGTAACCTACAAAGTCCAAGTGCCTGCTAGGTAACCTAAATAGTCCAAATGCCCGCTAGGGAAACTACATAGTCCAAGTGCCCGCTACTTAACCTAGATAGTCCAAGTGCCTGCTAGTAAACCTACATAATCCATGGGCCCGCTAGTTAACCTACATAGTGCAAGGGCCCGCTAGTTAACCTAGATCGTGCAAGTGTCCGCTAGTTAAACTATATAGTCCAAGTGCCCGCTAGTTAACCTATTTCCAAGTGCCTGCTACGTAACCTAGATAGTCCAAGGGCACGCTAGTTAACCTACATAGTACAAGTGCCCGCTAAGGAACCTAGATAGTCCAAGTGCCCGCTCTGGAACCTAGATAGTCCAAGTGCCTGCTAGTAAACCTACATAATCCATGGGCCCGCTAGTTAACCTACATAGTGCAAGGGCCCGCTATTTAACCTAGATCGTGCAAGTGTCCGCTAGTTAACCTACATAGTCCAAGTGCCCGCTAGTTAACCTATATACCAAGTGCCTGCTACGTAACCTAGATAGACCAAGGGCACGCTAGTTAACCTACATAGTACAAGTGCCCGCTAAGGAACCTAGATAGTCCAAGTGCCCGCTCTGGAACCTAGATTGTCTAAGTGCCCGCTCTGGAACCTACATAGTCCAAGTGCCCGCTCTGGAATATACATAGTCCAAGTGCCCGCTAGGGAATCTACATAGTCCAAGGGCCCGCTAGTTAACCTACATAGTCCAAGTACACGCTAGTTAACCTAGATCTTCCAAGTGCCCGGTAGTTAACCTACATAGTTCAAGGGCCCGCTAGTTAACCTACATAGTCCAAGTGCCCGCTAGTTAACCTACATAGTCCAAGTGCCTGCTAGTTAACCTACATAGTCCAAGGGCCCACTAGTTAACCTAGATAGTCCAAGTGTCCTCTAGTTAACCTACATAGTCCAAGTGCCCGCTAGATAACCTAGATTGTCCAAGTGCCTGCTAGATAACCTACATTGTCCAAGTGCCCGCTAGGCAACCTAGATAGTCCAAGTGCCCGCTAGTTAACCTAGACAGTTCAAGTACCCACAAGGTAACCTAGATCATCCAAGGGCTCCCTAGTTAGCGTACATAGTCCAAGTGCGCAGTAGGTAACCTAGATAGTCCAAGTGCCCTTTAGGGAACCTAGATAGTCCAAGGGCCCGCTAATAAACCTACATAGTCCATGCGCCCGCTAGTTAACCTACATAGTGCAACTGTCCGCTAGTTAACCTACATATTCCAAGTGCCCGCTAGGTAACCTACATAATATAAGTGACCGTTAGCTAACCTAGATAGTCCAAGGGCCCGCTAGTTGACCTACATAGTCCTAGTACCAGCTAGGTAACCTAGATAGTACAAGTGCCCGCTAGGGAACATAGATAGTCCAAGTGCCTGTTAGCTAACCTAGATAGTCCAATTGGCGGCTAGGTAACCTACATAGTCCAAGTGCCCATTCGTTAAACTAGATAATCCAAGTGCCCGCTAGGTAACCTAGACAGTCCAAGTGCCCGCTAGTTAACCTACATAGTCCAAGTGCCCGATAGGGAACCTATATAATCCAAGTGCCCGCTAGGCAACCTACATAGTCCAAGTGCCCGTTAGTTAACCTAGATAGTCAAAGTGCCTGCTAGGTAACCTAGATAATCCACGTGCCCGCTAGGTAACCTACATAGTCCAAGTGTCCGCTAGGTAACCCAAATAGTCCAAATGCCCGCTAGGGAAACTACATAGTCCACGTGCCCGCTAGTTAACCTAGATAGTCCAAGTGCCTGCTAGTAAACCTACATAATCCATGGGCCCGCTAGGTAACCTACATAATGCAAGGGCCCGCTAGTTAACCTAGATCGTGCAAGTGTCCGCTAGTTAACCTAAATAGTCCAAGTGCCCGTTAGTTAACCTATATACCAAGTGCCTGCTACGTAACCTAGATAGTCCAAGGGCACGCTAGTTAACCTACATAGTACAAGTGCCCGCTAAGGAACCTAGATAGTCCAAGTGCCCGCTCTGGAACCTAGATTGTCCAAGTGCCCGCTCTGGAACCTACATAGTCCAAGTGCCCGCTCTGGAACATACATAGTCCAAGTGCCCGCTAGGGAATCTACATAGTCCAAGGGCCCGCTAGTTAACCTACATTGTCCAAGTACACGCTAGTTAACCTAGATCTTCCAAGTGCCCGGTAGTTAACCTACATAGTTCAAGGGCCCGCTAGTTAACCTACATAGTCCAAGTGCCCGCTAGTTAACCTACATAGTCCAAGTGCCTGCTAGTTAACCTACATAGTCCAAGGGCCCACTAGTTAACCTAGATAGTCCAAGTGTCCTCTAGTTAACCTACATAGTCCAAGTGCCCGCTAGATAACCTAGATTGTCCAAGTGCCTGCTAGATAACCTACATAGTCCAAGTGCCCGCTAGGCAACCTAGGTAGTCCAAGTGCCCGCTAATGAACTACATAGTCCAAGTGCACGCTAGTTAACTTAGATAGTCCAAGTGCCCGCTAGTTAACCTAGATAGTCCAAGTGCCTGCTAGGTACCCTACATATTCCAAGTGCCCGCTAGTTAACATAGATAGTCCAAGTGCCCCTAGGGAACATACATAGTCCAAGTGTCCGCTAGGTAACCTAGATAGTGCAAGTGCCCTCTAGTTAACCTAGATAGTTCAAGTACCTGCTAGGTAACCTAGATCGTCCAAGGGCCCCCTAGTTAGCCTACATAGTTTAAGTGCCCGCTAGGTAACCTAGATAGTCCAAGTGCCCGTTCGGTAACCTAGATAGTCCAAGTGCCCTTTAGGGAACCTAGATAGTCCAAGGGCCCGCTAGTAAACCTACATAGTCCATGCGCCCGCTAGTTAACCTACGTAGTGCAACTGTCCGCTAGTTAACCTACATATTCCAAGTGCCCGCTAGGTAACCTACATAATCTAAGTGACCGTTAGCTAACCTAGATAGTCCAAGGGCCCGCTAGTTGACCTACATAGTCCTAGTGCCAGCTAGGTAACCTAGATAGTACAAGTGCCCGCTAGGGAACATAGATAGTCCAAGTGCCTATTAGCTAACCTAGATAGTCCAAGTGGCGGCTAGGTAACCTACATAGTCCAAGTGCCCATTCGTTAAACTAGATAATCCAAGTGCCCGCTAGGTAACCTAGACAGTCCAAGTGCCCGCTAGTTAACCTACATAGTCCAAGTGCCTGATAGGGAACCTACATAATCCAAGTGCCCGCTAGGCAACCTACATAGTCCAAGTGCCCGTTAGTTAACCTAGATAGTCAAAGTGCCTGCTAGGTAACCTAGATAGTCCAAGTGCCCGCTAGGTAACCTACATAGTCCAAGTGACTGCTAGGTAACCTAAATAGTCCAAGTGCCCGCTAGTTAACCTAGACAGTCCAAGTGCCCGCTAGTTAACCTACATAGTCCAAGTGCCCGATAGGGAACCTAAATAATCCAAATGCCCGCTAGGGAAACTACATAGTCCAAGTGCCCGCTAGTTAACCTAGATAGTCCAAGTGCCTGCTAGTAAACCTACATAATCCATGGGCCCGCTAGTTAACCTACATAATGCAAGGGCCCGCTAGTTAACCTAGATCGTGCAAGTGACCGCTAGTTAACCTACATAGTCCAAGTGCCCACTAGTTAACCTATATACCAAGTGCCTGCTACGTAACCAAGATAGTCCAAGGGCACGCTAGTTAACCTACATAGTACAAGTGCCCGCTAAGGAACCTAGATAGTCCAAGTGCCCGCTCTGGAACCTAGATAGTCCAAGTGCCCGCTCTGGAACCTACAAAGTCCAAGTGCCCGCTCTGGAACATACATAGTCCAAGTGCCCCCTAGGGAATCTACTTAGTCCAAGGGCCCGCCAGTAAACCTACATAGTCCAAGTACACGCTAGTTAACCTAGATCTTCCAAGTGCCCGGTAGTTAACCTACATAGTTCAAGGGCCCGCTAGTTAATCTACATAATCCAAGTTCCCGCTAGTTAACCTACATAATCCAAGTGCCCGCTAGGCAACCTACATAGTCCAAGTGCCCGTTAGTAAACCTGGATAGTCAAAGTGCCTGCTAGGTAACTTAGATAGTCCAAGTGCCCGCTAGGTAACCTACATAGTCCAAGTGCCCGCTAGGTAACCTAAATAGTCCAAATGCCCGCTAGGGAAAGTACATAGTCCAAGTACCCGCTAGTTAACCTAGATAGTCCAAGTGCCTGCTAGTAAACCTACATAATCCATGGGCCCGCTAGTTAACCTACATAGTGCAAGGGTCCGCTAGTTAACCTAGATCGTGCAAGTGTCCGCTAGTTAACCTATATAGTCCAAGTGGCTGCTAGTTAACCTATATACCAAGTGTCTGCTACGTAACCTAGATAGTCCAAGGGCACGCTAGTTAACATACATAGTACAAGTGCCCGCTAAGGAACCTAGATATTCCAAGTGCCGGCTCTGGAACCTAGATAGTCCAAGTGCCTGCTAGTAAACCAACATAATCCATGGGCCCGCTAGTTAACCTACATAGTGCAAGGGACCGCTAGTTAACCTAGATCATGCAAGTGTCCGCTAGTTAACCTACATAGTCCAAGTGCCCGCTAGTTAACCTATATACCAAGTGCCTGCTATGTAACCTAGATAGTCCAAGGGCACGCTAGTTAACCTACATAGTACAAGTGCCCGCTAAGGAACCTAGATAGTCCAAGTGCCCGCTCTGGAACCTAGATAGTCTAAGTGCCCGCTCTGGAACCTACATAGTCCAAGTGCCCGCTCTGGAACATACATAGTCCAAGGGCCCGCTAGGGAATCTACATAGTCCAAGGGCCCGCTAGTTAACCTACATAGTCCAAGTACACGCTTGTTAACCTAGATCTTCCAAGTGCCCGATAGTTAACCTACATAGTTCAAGGGCCCGCTAGTTAACCTACATAGTCCAAGTGCCCGCTAGTTAACCTACATTGTCCAAGTGCCTGCTAGTTAACCTACATAGTCCAAGGGCCCACTAGTTAACCTAGATAGTCCAAGTGTCCTCTAGTTAACCTACATAGTCCAAGTGCCCGCTAGATAACCTAGATTGTCCAAGTGCCTGCTAAATAACCTACATTGTCCAAGTGCCCGCTAGGCAACCTAGATAGTCCAAGTGCCCGCTAGTTAACCTAGACAATTCAAGTACCCCTTAGGTAACCTAGATCGTATAAGGGCTCCCTAGTTAGCCTACATAGTCCAAGTGCGCAGTAGGTAACCTAGATAGTCCAAGTGCCCTTTAGGGAACCTAGATAGTCCAAGGGCCCGCTAATAAACCTACATAGTCCATGCGCCCGCTAGTTAACCTACATGGTGCAACTGTCCGCTAGTTAACCTACATATTCCAAGTGCCCGCTAGGTAACCTACATAATATAAGTGACCGTTAGCTAACCTAGATAGTCCAAGGGCAGGCTAGTTGACCTACATAGTCCTAGTACCAGCTAGGTAACCTAGATAGTACAAGTGCCCGCTAGGGAACCTACATAGTCCAAGTGCCTGTTAGCTAACTTAGATAGTCGAAGTGGCGGCTAGGTAACCTACATAGTCCAAGTGTCTATTCGTTAAACTAGATAATCCAAGTGCCCGCTAGGAAACCTAGACAGTCCAAGTGCCTGCTAGTTAACCTACATAGTCCAAGTGCCCGATAGGGATCCTATATAATCCAAGTGCCCGCTAGGCAACCTACATAGTCCAAGTGCCCGTTAGTTAACCTAGATAGTCAAAGTGCCTGCAAGGTAACCTAGATAATCCAAGTGCCCGCTAGGTAACCTACATAGTCCAAGTGTCCGCTAGGTAACCTAAATAATCCAAATGCCCGCTAGGGAAACTACATAGTCCACGTGCCCGCTAGTTAACCTAAATAGTCCAAGTGCCCGCTAGTTAACCTATATACCAAGTGCCTGCTACGTAACCTTGATAGTCCAAGGGCACGGTAGTTAACCTACATAGTACAAGTGCCCGCTAAGGAACCTAGATAGTCCAAGTGCCCGCTCTGGAACCTAGATTGTCCAAGTGCCCGCTCTGGAACCTACATAGTCCAAGTGCCCGCTCTGGAACATACATAGTCCAAGTGCCCGCTAGGGAATCTACATAGTCCAAGGGCCCGCTAGTTAACCTACATTGTCCAAGTACACGCTAGTTAACCTAGATCTTCCAAGTGCCCGGTAGTTAACCTACATAGTCCAAGGGCCCGCTAGTTAACCTAAATAGTCCAAGTGCCCGCTAGTTAACCTACATAGTCCAAGTGCCTGCTAGTTAACCTACATATTCCAAGGGCCCACTAGTTAACCTAGATAGTCCAAGTGTCCTCTAGTTAACCTACATAGTCCAAGTGCCCGCTAGATAACCTAGATTGTCCAAGTGCCTGCTAGATAACCTACATAGTCCAAGTGCCCGCTAGGCAACCTAGGTAGTCCAAGTGCCCGCTAATGAACTACATAGTCCAAGTGCACGCTAGTTAACTTAGATAGTCCAAGTGCCCGCTAGTTAACCTAGATAGTCCAAGTGCCTGCTAGTTACCCTACATATTCCAAGTGCCCGCTAGTTAACATAGATAGTCCAAGTGCCCCTAGGGAACATACATAGTCCAAGTGTCCGCTAGGTAACCTAGATAGTGCAAGTGCCCTCTAGTTAACCTAGATAGTTCAAGTACCTGCTAGGTAACCTAGATCGTCCAAGGGCCCCCTAGTTAGCCTACATAGTGTAAGTGCCCGCTAGGTAACCTAGATAGTCCAAGTGCCCGTTCGGTAACCTAGATAGTCCAAGTGCCCTTTAGGGAACCTAGATAGTCCAAGGGCCCGCTAGTAAACCTACATAGTCCATGCGCCCGCTAAGGAACCTAGATAGTCCAAGTGCCTGCTCTGGAACCTAGATAGTCCAAGTGCCCGCTCTGGAACCTACATAGTCCAAGTGCCCGCTCTGGAACATACATAGTCCAAGGGCCCGCTAAGGAATCTACATAGTCCAAGGGCCCGCTAGTTAACCTACATAGTCCAAGTACACGCTAGTTAACCTAGATCTTCCAAGTGCCCGGTAGTTAAACTACATAGTTCAAGGGCCCGCTAGTTAACCTACATAGTCCAAGTGCCCGCTAGTTAACCTACATAGTCCAAGTGCCTGCTAGTTAACCTACATAGTGCAACTGTCCGCTAGTTAACCTACATATTCCAAGTGCCCGCTCGTTAACCTACATAATATAAGTGACCGTTAGCTAACCTAGATAGTCCTAGGGCCCGCTAGTTGACCTACATAGTCCTAGTACCAGCTAGGTAACCTAGATAGTAAAAGTGCCCGCTAGGGAACCTAGATAGTCCAAGTGCCTGTTAGCTAACCTAGATAGTCCAAGTGGCGGCTAGGTAACCTACATAGTCCAAGTGCCCATTCGTTAAACTAGATAATCCAAGTGCCCGCTAGTTAACCTACATAGTCCAAGTGCCCGATAGGGAACCTATATAATCCAAGTGCCCGCTAGGCAACCTACATAGTCCAAGTGCCCGTTAGTTAACCTAGATAGTCAAAGTGCCTGCTAGGTAACCTAGATAATCCAAGTGCCCGCTAGGTAACCTACATAGTCCAAGTGTCCGCTAGTTAACCTAAATAGTCCAAGTGCCCGCTAGTTAACCTATATACCAAATGCCTGCTACGTAACCTAGATAGTCCAAGGGCACGGTAGTTAACCTACATAGTACAAGTGCCCGCTAAGGAACCTAGCTAGTCCAAGTACCCGCTCTGGAACCTAGATAGTCCAAGTGCCCGCTCTGGAACCTACATAGTCCAAGTGCCCGCTCTGGAACTTACATAGTCCAAGTGCTCGCTAGGGAATCTACATAGTCCAAGGGCCCGCTAGTTAACCTACATAGTCTAAGTACACGCTAGTTAACCTAGATCTTCCAAGTGCCCGGTAGTTAACCTACATAGTTCAAGGGCCCGCTAGTTAACCTACATAGTCCAAGTGCCCGCTAGTTAACCTACATAGTCCAAGTGCCTGCTAGTTAACCTACATAGTCCAAGGGCCCACTAGTTAACCTAGATAGTCCAAGTGTCCTCTAGTTAACCTACATAGTCCAATTTCCGCTAGATAACCTAGATTGTCCAAGTACCTGCTAGATAACCTACATAGTCCATGTGCCCGCTAGGCAACCTAGGTAGTCCAAGTGCCCGCTAATGAACTACATAGTCCAAGTGCACGCTAGTTAACTTAGATAGTCCAAGTGCCCGCTAGTTAACCTAGATAGTCCAAGTGCCTGCTAGGTACCCTACATATTCCAAGTGCCTGCTAGTTAACATAGATAGTCCAAGTGCCCCTAGGGAACATACATAGTCCAAGTGTCCGCTAGGTAACCTAGATAGTGCAAGTGCCCTCTAGTTAACCTAGATAGTTCAAGTACCTGCTAGGTAACCTAGATCGTCCAAGGGCCCCCTAGTTAGCCTACATAGTCTAAGTGCCCGATGGTAACCTGGATAGTCCAAGTGCCCGTTCGGTAACCTCGATAGTCCAAGTGCCCTTTAGGGAACCTAGATAGTCCAAGGGCCCGCTAATAAACCTACATTGTCCATGCGCCCGCTAGTTAACCTACGTAGTGCAACTGTCCGCTAGTTAACCTACATATTCCAAGTGCCCGCTAGTTAACCTACATAATCTAAGTGACCGTTAGCTAACCTAGATAGTCCAAGGGCCCGCTAGTTGACCTACATAGTCCTAGTGCCAGCTAGGTAACCTAGATAGTACAAGTGCCCGCTAGGGAACCTAGATAGTCCAAGTGCCTGTTAGCTAACGTAGATAGTCCAAGTGGCGGCGAGGTAACCTACATAGTCCAAGTGCCCATTCGGTAAACTAGATAATCCAAGTGCCAGCTAGGTAACCTAGACAGTCCAAGTGCCCGCTAGTTAACCTACATAGTCCAAGTGCCCGATAGGGAACCTACATTATCCAAGTGCCCGCTAGGCAACCTACATAGTCCAAGTGCCCGTTAGTTAACCTAGATAGTCAAAGTGCCTGCTAGGTAACCTAGATTGTCCAAGTGCCCGCTAGGTAACCTACATAGTCCAAGTGCCCGCTAGGTAACCTAAATAGTCCAAATGCCCGCTATGGAAACTACATAGTCCACGTGCCCGCTAGTTAACCTAGATAGTCCAAGTGCCTGCTAGTAAACCTACATAATCCATGGGCCCGCTAGTTAACCTACATAGTGCAAGGGCCCGCTAGTTAACCTAGATCGTGCAAGTGTCCGCTAGTTAACCTACATAGTCCAAGTGCCCGCTAGTTAACCTATATACCAAGTGCCTGCTACGTAACCAAGATAGTCCAAGGGCACGCTAGTTAACCTACATAGTACAAGTGCCCGCTAAGGAACCTTGATAGTCCAAGTGCCCGCTCTGGAACCTACATAGTCCAAGTGCCCGCTCTGGAACCTACATAGTCCAAGTGCCCGCTCTGGAACATACATAGTCCAAGTGCCCCCTAGGGAATCTACATAGTCCAAGGGCCCGCTAGTTAACCTACATAGTCCAAGTACACGCGAGTTAACCTAGATCTTCCAAGTGCCCGGTAGTTAACCTACATAGTCCAAGTGCCCGCTAGTTAACCTATATACCAAGTGCCTGCTACGTAACCTAGATAGTCCAAGGGCACGCTAGATAACCTACATAGAACAAGTGCCCGCTAGTTAACCTACATAGTACAAGTGCCCGCTAAGGAACCTAGATAGTCCAAGTGCCCGCTCTGGAACCTAGATAGTCTATGCCCGCTCTGGAACCTACATAGTCCAAGTGCCCGCTCTGGAACATACATAGTCCAAGGGCCCCCTAGGGAATCTACATAGTCCAAGGGACCGCTAGGGAATCTACATAGTCCAAGGGCCCGCTAGTTAACCTACATTGTCCAAGTACACGCTATTTAACCTAGATCTTCCAAGTGCCCGGTAGTTAACCTACATAGCTCAAGGGCCCGCTAGTTAACCTACATAGTCCAAGTGACCGCTAGTTAACCTACATAGTCCAAGTGCCCGCTTGTTAACCTATATACCAAGTGCCTGCTACGTAACCAAGATAGTCCAAGGGCACGCTAGTTAACCTACATAGTACAAGTGCCCGCTAAGGAACCTAGATAGTCCAAGTGCCTGCTCTGGAACCTAGATAGTCCAAGTGCCCGCTCTGGAACCTACATAGTCCAAGTGCCCGCTCTGGAACATACATAGTCCAAGGGCCCGCTAGGGAATCTACATAGTCCAAGGGCCCGCTAGTTAACCTACATAGTCCAAGTACACGCTAGTTAACCTAGATCTTCCAAGTGCCCGGTAGTTAAACTACATAGTTCAAGGGCCCGCTAGTTAACCTACATAGTCCAAGTGCCCGCTAGTTAACCTACATAGTCCAAGTGCCTGCTAGTTAACCTACATAGTGCAACTGTCCGCTAGTTAACCTACATATTCCAAGTGCCCGCTCGTTAACCTACATAATATAAGTGACCGTTGGCTAACCTAGATAGTCCTAGGGCCCGCTAGTTGACCTACATAGTCCTAGTACCAGCTAGGTAACCTAGATAGTAAAAGTGCCCGCTAGGGAACCTAGATAGTCCAAGTGCCTGTTAGCTAACCTAGATAGTCCAAGTGGCGGCTATGTAACCTACATAGTCCAAGTGCCCATTCGTTAAACTAGATAATCCAAGTGCCCGCTAGTTAACCTACATAGTCCAAGTGCCCGATAGGGAACCTATATAATCCAAGTGCCCGCTAGGCAACCTACATAGTCCAAGTGCCCGTTAGTTAACCTAGATAGTCAAAGTGCCTGCTAGGTAACCTAGATAATCCAAGTGCCCGCTAGGTAACCTACATAGTCCAAGTGTCCGCTAGTTAACCTAAATAGTCCAAGTGCCCGCTAGTTAACCTATATACCAAATGCCTGCTACGTAACCTAGATAGTCCAAGGGCACGGTAGTTAACCTACATAGTACAAGTGCCCTCTAAGGAACCTAGCTAGTCCAAGTACCCGCTCTGGAACCTAGATAGTCCAAGTGCCCGCTCTGGAACCTACATAGTCCAAGTGCCCGCTCTGGAACTTACATAGTCCAGGTGCTCGCTAGGGAATCTACATAGTCCAAGGGCCCGCTAGTTAACCTACATAGTCTAAGTACACGCTAGTTAACCTAGATCTTCCAAGTGCCCGGTAGTTAACCTACATAGTTCAAGGGCCCGCTAGTTAACCTACATAGTCCAAGTGCCCGCTAGTTAACCTACATAGTCCAAGTGCCTGCTAGTTAACCTACATAGTCCAAGGGCCCACTAGTTAACCTAGATAGTCCAAGTGTCCTCTAGTTAACCTACATAGTCCAATTTCCGCTAGATAACCTAGATTGTCCAAGTACCTGCTAGATAACCTACATAGTCCATGTGCCCGCTAGGCAACCTAGGTAGTCCAAGTGCCCGCTAATGAACTACATAGTCCAAGTGCACGCTAGTTAACTTAGATAGTCCAAGTGCCCGCTAGTTAACCTAGATAGTCCAAGTGCCTGCTAGGTACCCTACATATTCCAAGTGCCTGCTAGTTAACATAGATAGTCCAAGTGCTCCTAGGGAACATACATAGTCCAAGTGTCCGCTAGGTAACCTAGATAGTGCAAGTGCCCTCTAGTTAACCTAGATAGTTCAAGTACCTGCTAGGTAACCTAGATCGTCCAAGGGCCCCCTAGTTAGCCTACATAGTCTAAGTGCCCGATGGTAACCTGGATAGTCCAAGTGCCCGTTCGGTAACCTCGATAGTCCAAGTGCCCTTTAGGGAACCTAGATAGTCCAAGGGCCCGCTAATAAACCTACATAGTCCATGCGCCCGCTAGTTAACCTACGTAGTCCAACTGTCCGCTAGTTAACCTACATATTCCAAGTGCCCGCTAGTTAACCTACATAATCTAAGTGACCGTTAGCTAACCTAGATAGTCCAAGGGCCCGCTAGTTGACCTACATAGTCCTAGTGCCAGCTAGGTAACCTAGATAGTACAAGTGCCCGCTAGGGAACCTAGATAGTCCAAGTGCCTGTTAGCTAACGTAGATAGTCCAAGTGGCGGCGAGGTAACCTACATAGTCCAAGTGCCCATTCGGTAAACTAGATAATCCAAGTGCCAGCTAGGTAACCTAGACAGTCCAAGTGCCCGCTAGTTAACCTACATAGTCCAAGTGCCCGATAGGGAACCTACATAATCCAAGTGCCCGCTAGGCAACCTACATAGTCCAAGTGCCCGTTAGTTAACCTAGATAGTCAAAGTGCCTGCTAGGTAACCTAGATTGTCCAAGTGCCCGCTAGGTAACCTACATAGTCCAAGTGCCCGCTAGGTAACCTAAATAGTCCAAATGCCCGCTATGGAAACTACATAGTCCACGTGCCCGCTAGTTAACCTAGATAGTCCAAGTGCCTGCTAGTAAACCTACATAATCCATGGGCCCGCTAGTTAACCTACATAGTGCAAGGGCCCGCTAGTTAACCTAGATCGTGCAAGTGTCCGCTAGTTAACCTACATAGTCCAAGTGCCCGCTAGTTAACCTATATACCAAGTGCCTGCTACGTAACCAAGATAGTCCAAGGGCACGCTAGTTAACCTACATAGTACAAGTGCCCGCTAAGGAACCTTGATAGTCCAAGTGCCCGCTCTGGAACCTACATAGTCCAAGTGCCCGCTCTGGAACCTACATAGTCCAAGTGCCCGCTCTGGAACATACATAGTCCGAGTGCCCCCTAGGGAATCTACATAGTCCAAGGGCCCGCTAGTTAACCTACATAGTCCAAGTACACGCGAGTTAACCTAGATCTTCCAAGTGCCCGGTAGTTAACCTACATAGTCCAAGTGCCCGCTAGTTAACCTATATACCAAGTGCCTGCTACGTAACCTAGATAGTCCAAGGGCACGCTAGATAACCTACATAGAACAAGTGCCCGCTAGTTAACCTACATAGTACAAGTGCCCGCTAAGGAACCTAGATAGTCCAAGTGCCCGCTCTGGAACCTAGATAGTCTATGCCCGCTCTGGAACCTACATAGTCCAAGTGCCCGCTCTGGAACATACATAGTCCAAGGGCCCCCTAGGGAATCTACATAGTCCAAGGGACCGCTAGGGAATCTACATAGTCCAAGGGCCCGCTAGTTAACCTACATTGTCCAAGTACACGCTATTTAACCTAGATCTTCCAAGTGCCCGGTAGTTAACCTACATAGCTCAAGGGCCCGCTAGTTAACCTACATAGTCCAAGTGCCCGCTAGTTAACCTACATAGTCCAAGTACCTGCTAGTAAACCTACATAATCCAAGGGCCCACTAGTTAATCTAGATAGTCCAAGTGTCCTCTAGTTAACCTACATAGTCCAAGTGCCCGCTAGATAACCTAGAATGTCCAAGTCCCTGCTAGATAACCTACATAGTCCAAGTGCCCGCTAGGCAACCTAGATAGTCCACGTGCCCGCTAGTTAACCTAGATTGTCCAAGGGCTCCCTAGTTAGCCTACATAGTCCAAGTGCCCAGTAGGTAACCTAGATAGTCCAAGAGCCCGTTCGGTAACCTAGATAGTCCAAGTGCCCTTTAGGGAACCTAGATAGTCCAAGGGCCCGCTAATAAACCTACATAGTCCATGCGCCCGCTAGTTAACCTACGTAGTGCAACTGTCCGCTAGTTAACCTACATATTCCAAGTGCCCGCTAGTTAACCTACATAATATAAGTGACCGTTAGCTAACCTAGATAGTCCAAGGGCCCGCTAGTTGACCTACATAGTCCTAGTACCAGCTAGGTAACCTAGATAGTACAAGTGCCCGCTAGGGAACCTAGATAGTCCAAGTGCCTGTTAGCTAACCTAGATAGTCCAAGTGGCGGCTAGGTAACCTACATAGTCCAAGTGCCCATTCGGTAAACTAGATAATCCAAGTGCCCGCTAGGTAACCTAGACAGTCCAAGTGCCCACTAGTTAACCTACATAGTCCAAGTGCCCGATAGGGAACCTACATAATCCAAGTGCCCGCTAGGCAACCTACATAGTCCAAGTGCCCGTTAGTTAACCTAGATAGTCAAAGTGCCTGCTAGGTAACCTAGATAGTCCAAGTGCCCGCTAGGTAACCTACATAGTCCAAGTGTCCGCTAGGTAACCTAAATAGTCCAAATGCCCGCTAGGGAAACTACATAGTCCACGTGCCCGCTGGTTAACCTAGATAGTCCAAGTGCCTGCTAGTAAACCTACATAAATCATGGGCCCGCTAGTTAACCTACATAATGCAAGGGCCCGCTAGTTACCCTAGATCGTGCAAGTGTCCGCTTGTTAACCTAAATAGTCCAAGTGCCCGCTAGTTAACCTATATACCAAGTGCCTGCTACGTAACCAAGATAGTCCAAGGGCACGCTAGTTAACCTACATAGTACAAGTGCCCGCTAAGGAACCTAGATAGTCCAAAAGCCCACTAAGGAACCTAGATAGTCCAAAAGCCCGCTCTGGAACCTAGATAGTCCAAGTGCCCGCTCTGGAACGTACATAGTCCAAGTGCCCGCTAGGGAATCTACATAGTCCATCGGCCCGCTAGTTAACCTACATAGTCCAAGTACACGCTAGTTAACCTAGATCTTCCAAGTGCCCGGTAGTTAACCTACATAGTTCAAGGGCCCGCTAGTTAACCTACATAGTCCAAGTGCCCGCTAGTTAACCTACATAGTGCAAGTGCCTGCTAGTTAACCTACATAGTCCAAGGGCCCACTAGTTAACCTAGATAGTCCAAGTGTCCTCTAGTTAACCTACATAGTCCATGTGCCCGCTAGATAAACTAGATTGTCCAAGTCCCTGCTAGATAACCTACATAGTCCAAGTGCCCGCTAGGCAACCTAGGTAGTCCATGTGCGCGCTAATGAACTACATAGTCCAAGGGCATGCTAGTTAACTTAGATAGTCAAAGTGCCCGCTAGTTAACCTACTTAGTCCAAGTGCCTGCTGGGTAACCTACATATTCCATGTGCCCGCTAGTTAACATAGATAGTCCAAGTGCCCCTAGGGAACATACATAGTCCAAGTGTCCGCTAGGTAACCTAGATAGTGCAAGTGCCCTCTAGTTAACCTAGATAGTTCAAGTACCTGCTAGGTAACCTAGATCGTCCAAGGGCCCCCTAGTTAGCCTACATAATCTAAGTGCCCGCTAGGTAACCTAGATAGTCCAAGTGCCCGTTCGGTAACCTAGATAGTCCAAGTGCCCTTTAGGGAACCTAGATAGTCCAAGGGCCCGCTAGTAAACCTACATAGTCCATGCGCCCGCTAGTTAACCTACATAGTCCAACTGTCCGCTAGTTAACCTACATATTCCAAGTGCCCGCTAGTTAACCTACATAATCTAAGTGACCGTTAGCTAACCTAGATAGTCCAAGGGCCCGCTAGTTGACCTACATAGTCCTAGTGCCAGCTAGGTAACCTAGATAGTACAAGTGCCCGCTAGGGAACCTAGATAGTCCAAGTGCCTGTTAGCTAACCTAGGTAGTCCAAGTGGCGGCTAGGTAACCTACATAGTCCAAGTGCCCATTCGGTAAACTAGATAATCCAAGTGCCCGCTAGGTAACCTAGACAGTCCAAGTGCCCGCTAGTTAACCTACATAGTCCAAGTGCCCGATAGGGAACCTACATAATCCAAGTGCCCGCTAGGCAACCTACATAGTCCAAATGCCCGTTAGTTAACCTAGATAGTCAAAGTGCCTGCTAGGTAACCTAGATAGTCCAAGTGCCCGCTATGTAACCTACATAGTCCAAGTGCCCGCTAGGTAACCTAAATAGTCCAAATGCCCGCTAGGGAAACTACATAGTCCAAGTGCCCGCTAGTTAACCTAGATAGTCCAAGTGCCTGCTAGTAAACCTACGTAATCCATGGGCCCGCTAGTTAACCTAAATAGTGCAAGGGCCCGCTAGTTAACCTAGATCGTGCAAGTGACCGCTAGTTAACCTACATATTCCAAGTGCCCGCTAGTTAACCTATATACCAAGTGCGTGCTACGTAACCAAGATAGTCCAAGTGCCCGGTAGTTAACTTACATAGTTAAAGTGTCCGTAGGGAACATACATAGTCCAAGTGCCCGCAAGGGATCATACATAGTCCAAATGCCCGCTAGGATACCTACGTAGTCCAAGTGCCCGCTAGGGAATGTCCATAGTCCAAGGGCCACTAGTTAATCTACATAATCCAAGGACACGCTAGTTAACCTGCATAGTCCAAGTACCCGCAAGTTAACCTAGATCGTCCTATTGTCCGCTAGTTAACCTACATAGTCCAAGTGCTCGCTAGGGAACCTGGATATTCCAAGTGCCCGCTCTGGAACCTACATAGTCCAAATGCCTGCTAGGGAACCAACATAGTCCAAGTGCCCGTTCTGGAACATACATAGTCCAAGTGCCCGTAGGGAATCTACATAGTCCAAGGGCCTGATAGTTAACCTACATAGTCCAAGTACTCGCTAGTTAACCTAGATCGTACAATGCCCGCTATTTAACCTACATAGTCCAAGGGCCTGCTAGTTAACCTACATAGTCCAAGGGCCCACTAGTTAAACTAGATCTTCCAAGTGCCCGCTAGTTACCCTAGATTGTCCAAATGCCCATTAGTTAACCTACATAGTCCAAGTGCCCGCTAGGTAACCTAGACAGTTCAAGTGAACACTAGGTTACCTACATAGTCCAAGTTCCTGTTCGTTAACCTACATAGTCCAAGTGCCCGCTTGGTAACCTATATAGTCCAAATGCCCGCTAGGGACCCTAATAGTCCAAGTGCCCGCTAGTTAACCTAGATAGTCCAAGTGCTCGCTAGTTAACCTACATAATCCAAGTGCCCGCTAGGTAACCTAGACAGTTCAAGTGACCACTAGGTTACCTACATAGTCCAAGTGCACGATAGGGAACCTACATAGTCCAAGTGCCCGCTAGTTAACATAGATAGTCCAAGTACCCGCTAGGAAACTTACGTAGTCTAAGTGCCCGCTAGTTAACGTACATAGTCCAAGTGCATGCTAGGTAACGTAGATAGTCCAAGTGCCCGCTAGGGAACGTACATAGTTCAAGGGTCTGCTAGGTAACCTAGATAGTCCAAGTGCCCAATAGTTAACCTACATAGTCCAAGTTCCCCCTAGGTAACCTAGATAGTCCAAAGGCCCGCTAGGTAACCTACATTGTCCTAGTGCCCCCTAGTTAACCTACATTCTCCAAGTGCCCAATTGGGAACCTACATAGTCCAAGTGCCCACTAGGGAACAGAGATAGTTCAAGTGCCCGCAAAGGAACCTACATAGTCCAAGTGCACGCTAGTTAACTTAGATAGTTCAAGTGCCCGCTAGTTAACCTAGATAGTCCAAGTGTCTGCTAGGTAACCTACATATTCCAAGTGCACGCTAGTTAACATAGATAGTCCAAGTGCCCCTAGGGAACATACATAGTCCAAGTGCCTGCTAGGTAACCTAGATCGTCCAAGGGCTCCCTAGTTAGCCTACATAGTCCAAGTGCCCGCTAGGTAACCTAGATAGTCCAAGTGCCTGTTCGGTAACCTAGATAGTCCAAGTGCCCTTTAGGGAACCTAGATAGTCCAAGGGCCCGCTAGTAAACCTACATAGTCCATGCGCCCGCTAGTTTACCTACATAGTGCAACTGTACGCTAGTTGACCTACATATTCCAAGTGCCCGCTAGTTAACCTACATAATCTAAGTGACCGTTAGCTAACCTAGATAGTCCAAGGGCCCGCTAGTTGACCTACATAGTCCTAGTGCCAGCTAGGTAACCTAGATAGTACAAGTGCCCGCTAGGGAACCTAGATAGTCCAAGTGCCTGTTAGCTAACCTAGATAGTCCAAGGGCCCGTTAGTTAACCTACATAGTCCAAGTGCCCGTTAGTTAACCTAGATAGTCCAAGTGCCTGCTAGGTAACCTAGATAGTCCAAGTGCCCGCTAGGTAACCTACATAGTCCAAGTGCCCGCTAGGTAACCTAAATAATCCAAATGCCCGCTAGGGAAACTACATAGTCTAAGTGCCCGCTAGTTAACCTAGATAGTCCAAGTGCCTGCTACGTAACCTAGATAGTCCAAGGGCACGCTAGTTAACCTACATAGTACAAGTGCCCGCTAAGGAACCTCGATAGTCCAATTGCCCGCTCTGGAACCTACATAGTCCAAGTGCCAGCTCTGGAAAATACATAGTCCAAGTGCCCGCTAGGGAATCTACATAGTCCAAGGGCCCGCTAGTTAACTTACATAGTCCAAGTACACGCTAGTTAACCTAGATCTTCCAAGTGCCCGGTAGTTAACCTACATAGTTCAAGGGCCCGCTAGTTAACCTACATAGTCCAAGTGCCCGCTAGTTAACCTACATAGTCCAAGTGCCTGCTAGTTAACCTACATAGTCCAAGGGCCCACTCGTTAACCTAGATAGTCCAAGTGTCCTCTAGTTAACCTACATAGTCCAAATGCCCGCTAGATAACCTAGATTGTCCAAGTGCCTGCTAGATAACCTACATAGTCCAAGTGCCCGCTAGGCAACCTAGATAGTCCAAGTGCCCGCTAATGAAGCTACATAGTTCAAGTGCACGATAGTTAACTAAGATAGTCCAAGTGTCCGCTAGTTACCCTAGATAGTCCAAGTGCCTGCTAGGTAACCTACATATTCCAAGTGCCCGCTAGTTAACATAGATAGTCCAAGTGCCCCTAGGGAACATACATAGTCCAAGTGCCCGCTAGGTAACCTAGATAGTGCAAGTGCCCGCTAGTTAACCTAGATAGTTCAAGTACCCGCTAGGTAACCTAGATCGTCCAAGGGCTCCCTAGTTAGCCTACATAGTCCAAGTGCCTGCTAGGTAACCTAGATAGTCCAAGTGCCCGTTCGGTAACTTAGATAGTCCAAATGCCCTTTATGGAACCTAGATAGTCTTAGGGCCCGCTAGTAAAGCTACATAGTCCATGCGCCCGCTAGTTAACCTACATAGTGCAACTGTCCGCTAGTTAACCTACATATTCCAAGTGCCCGCAAGTTAACCTACATAATCTAAGTGACCGTTAGCTAACCTAGATAGTCCAACGGCCCGCTAGTTGACCTACATAGTCCTAGTACCACCTAGGTAACCTAGATTGTAAAAGTGCCCGCTAGGGAACCTAGATAGTTCAAGTGCCTGTTAGCTAACGTAGATAGTCCAAGTGGCGGCTAGGTAACCTACATAGTCCAAGTGCCCATTCGTTAAACTAGATAATCCAAGTGCCCGCTAGGTAACCTAGACAGTCCAAGTGCCCGCTAGTTAACCTACATAGTTCAAGTGCCCGATAGGGAACCTACAAATTCCAAGTGCCCGCTAGGCAACCTACATAGTCCAAGTGCCCGTTAGTTAACCTAGATAGTCAAAGTGCCTGCTAGGTAACCTAGATAGTCCAAGTGCCACCTAGGTAACCTACATAGTCCAAGTGTCCGCTAGGTAACCTAAATAGTCCAAATGCCCGCTATGGAACCTACATAGTCCAAGTGCCCACTAGTTAACCTAGATAGTCCAAGTGCCTGCTAGTAAACCTACATAATCCATGGGCCCACTAGTTAACCTACATAGTGCAAGGGCCCGCTAGTTAACCTAGATCGTGCAAGTGTCCGCTAGTTAACCTACATAGTCCAAGTGCCCGCTAGTTAACCTATATACCAAGTGCCTGCTACGTAACCAAGATAGTCCAAGGGCACGCTAGTTAACCTACATAGTACAAGTGCCCGCTAAGGAACCTAGATAGTCCAAGTGCCCGCTCTGGAACCTAGATAGTCCAAGTGCCCGCTCTGGAACCTAGATAGTCCAAGTGCCCGCTCTGGAACGTACATAGTCCAAGTGCCCTCAATGGAATCTACATAATCCAAGGGCCCGCTAGTTAACCTACATAGTCCAAGAACACGCTAGTTAACCTAGATCTTCCAAATGCCCGGTAGTAAACCTACATATTTCAAGGGCCCGCTAGTTAACCTACATAGTCCAAGTGCCCTCTAGTTAACCTACATATTCTATGTGCCTGCTAGTTAACCTACATAGTCCAAGGGCCCACTAGTTAACCTAGATAGTCCAAGTGTCCTCTAGTTAACCTACATAGTCTAAGTGCCCGCTAGATAACCTAGATTGTCCAAGTGCCCGCTAGGTAGCATACATAGTGCAAGTGTCCGCTAGTTAACCTACGTAGTCCAAGGGCCCGCTAGTTAACCTACATAGTCCAAGTGCCCGGTAGTTAACTTACATTGTTCAAGTGTCCGTAGGGAACATACATATTCCAAGTGCCCGCTAGGGGTCATACATAGTCAAATGCCCGCTACGGTTCCTACGTAGTCCAAGTGCCCGCTAGGAAATCTACATATTCCAAGGGCCCGCTAGTTAACATAGATAGTCCAAGTGCCACTAGTTAATCTACATAGTCCAAGGGCCCGCTAGTTAACCTACATAGTCCAAGTACCCGCTAGTTAACCTAGATCGTCCTAGTGTCCGCTAGTTAACCTACATAGTCCAAGTGCTCGCTAGGGAACCTAGATATTACAAGTGCCCGCTCTGGAACCTACATAGTCCAAGTGCCTGCTATGGAACCAACATAGTCGAAGTGCCCGTTCTGGAACATACATAGTCCAAGTGACACCTAGGGAATCTACATAGTCCATGGGCCCGCTAGTTAACGTAGATAGTCCATGTGCCGCTAGTTAATCTACATAGTCCAAGGGCCCGATAGTTAACCTACATAGACCAAGTACCCGCTAGTTAACCTAGATCGTACAAGGCCCGCTAGTTAACCTACATAGTCCAAGGGCCTGCTAGTTAACCTATATATTCCAAGGGCCCGCTAGTTAACCTAGATCATCCAAGTGCCCGCTAGTTAACCTAAATTGTCCAAATGCCCGCTAGCTAACCTACATAGTCCAAGTGCCCGCTAGGTAACCTAGACATTTCAAGTGACCACTAGGTTACCTACATAGTCCAAGTGCCCGATAGGGAACCTACATAGTCCAAGTGCCCGCTAGTTAACATAGATAGTCCAAGTACCCGCTAGGAAATGTACGTAGTCTAAGTGCCCGCTAGTTAACGTACATAGTCCAAGTGCCTGCTAGGTAACGTAGATAGTCCAAGTGCCCGCTAGGGAACGTACATAGTTCAAGTGTCCGCTAGGTAACCTAGATAGTCCAAGTGCCCACTAGTTAACCTACATTCTCCAAGGGCCCAATTGGGAACCTACATAGTCCAAGTGCCCGCTAGGTAACCTACATAGTCCAAGTGCCCGTTCGTTAACCTAGATAGTACAAGTGCCCTCTAGGTAACCTAGACAGTCCAAGTGCCCGCTAGGTTACCTACATAGTCCAAGTGCCCGTTCGTTAACCTAGATAGTCCAAGTGCCCGCTAGGAAACCTACATAGTCGAAGGGCCCGCTAGGTAACCTAGATAGTCCAAGTGCCCGCTAGGTAACCTAGATAGTCCAAGTGCCCGCTAGGTTACCTAGAGTCCAAGTGCTCGCTAATTAACCTACAAAGTCCAAGTGCCCGCTATGTAACTTACATTGACGAAGTTCCCGCTAGGTAACCTAGATTGTCCAAGTGCCCGTTAACTAACCTGGATAGTCCATTGCCCGCTAGGCAACCTACATAGTCCAAGAGCCCGTTCGTTGACCTAGAAGTCCAAGTGCCCGCTAGGTAACATAGACAGTAGAAGTGCCCGCTAGTTTACCTGCATATTCCAAGTGCCCATTCGTTAACCTAGATAGTCCAAGTGCCCGCTAGTTAACCTACATAGTCCAAGTTCCCCCTAGGTAACCTAGATAGTCCAAAGGCCCGCTAGGTAACCTACATTCTCCAAGTGCCCGATAGGGAACCTACATAGTCCAAGTGCCCGCTAGGGAACCTACATAGTCCAAATGCCCGCTAGTAAACCTAAATAGTCCAAGTGCCCGTTAGGTAACCTAGATAGTCCTAATGCCCGCTAGGGAACGCACATAGTCCAATTGCCCGCTAGGGAACTTACATAGTCCAAGTGACTGCTAGGTTACCTACATAGTCCAAGTGCCCGTTCGTTAACCTAGATAGTCCAAGTGCCCGCTAGTTAACCTAAGTAGTCCAAATGTCCGATAGGGATCCTACATAGTCTAAGTGCCCGCTAGGTAACCTACATAGTCCAAGTGCCCGTTCGTTAACCTAGATAGTCCAAGTGCCCTCTAGGTAACCTAGAGTCCAAGTGCTCGCTAGTTAACCTACATAGTCTAAGTGCCCGGTATGTACCCTAGATAGTCCAAGTGCCTGCTAGGTAACTTATATTGTCCAAGTTCCCGCTAGGTAACCTAGATAGTCCAAGTTCCCGTTACCTAACCTAGATAGTCCAAGTGACCGCTAGGTAACCTAGAGTCCAAATGCTCGCTAGTTAACCTACATAGTCCAAGAGCCTGCTATGTAACCTACATAGTCCAAGTGCCTGCTAGGTATCTTACATTGTCCAAGTTCCCGCTATGTAACCTAGATAGTCCAAATTCCCGTTACCTAACCTAGATAGTCCAAGTGCCCGCTAGGCAACCTACATAGTCCAATAGCCCGTACGTTAACCTAGAAGTCCAAGTGCCCGCTAAGTAACCTAGACAGTACAAGTGCCCGCAAGGTTACCTGCATATTCCAAGTGCCCGTTCGTTAACCTAGATAGTCCAAGTGTCCACTACGTAACCTACATAGTCGAAGTGCCCGCTAGGCAACCTACATAGTCCAAGAGCCCGTTCGTTGACCTAGAAGTCCAAATGCCCGCTAGGTAACCTAGACATTAGAAGTGCCGGCTAGGTTACCTGCATATTCCAAGTGCCCGTTCGTTACCCTAGATAGTTCAAGTGCCCACTAGGTAACCTACATAGTCCAAGTGCCCACTAGGTAACCTATATAGTCCAAGTGCCGGCTAGGTAACCTACATAGTCCAAGTGCCCGTAGGTAACCTACATAGTCCAAGTGCCCGCTAGGGAACTTACATAGTCCAAGTGCCCACAAGGTAACCTAGATAGTGCAAGTGCCCGCTAGTTAACCTAGATAGTTCAAATACCCGCTAGGTAACCTAGATCGTCCAAGGGGCCTCTAAGTTAGCCTACATAGTCCAAGTGCCCGCTAGGTAACCTAGATAGTCCAAGTGCCCGTTCGGTAACTAGATAGTCCAGGTGCCCTTTAGGGAACCTGGATAGTCCAAGGGCCCGCTAGTAAACCTACATAGTCCATGGGCCCGCTAGTTAACCTACATAGTGCAAGTGTCCGCTATTTAACCTATATATTCCAAGTGCCTGCTAGTTAACCTACATAATCTAAGTTCCCGTTTGCTAACCAAGATAGTCCAAGGGCCCGTTAGTTGACCTACATATTCCAAGTGCCAGCTAGGTAACCTAGATAGTACAAGTGCCCGCTAGGGAACCTAGATACTCCAAGTGCTTGTTAGCTAACCTACATAGTCCAAGTGCCCGCTAGGAAACCTACATATTCCAAGGGCCCTGCTAGGTATCCTAGATAGTCCAAGCGCCCGCTAGGTAACCTAGAGTCCAAGTGCTCGCTAGTTAACCTACATAGTCCAAGTGCCCGCTATGTAACCTAGATAGTCAAAGTGCCTGCTAGTTAACTTACATTGTCCAAGTTCCCGCTAGGTAAATTAGATAGTCCAAGTTACCGTTACCTAACCTAGATAGTCCAAGTGCCCGCTAGGCAACCTACATAGTCCAATAGCCCGTTGGTTAACCTAGATAGTCCAAGTGTCCACTAGGTAACCTACATAGTCCAAGTGCCCGCTAGGTAACATATATAGTCCAAGTGCCCGCTAGGTAACCTAGATAGTCCAAGGACCCTCTGGTTAAACTACATAGTCCAAGGGCTTACATGTTAACATTGATAGTCCAGCTGCCCGCTAGTTAACCTAGATAGTCCAAGTGCCCGCTAGTTAACCTAGATTGTCCAAGTGCCTGCTAGTTAATCTACATAGTCCAAGGGCCCATTAGTTAACCTAGATAGTCCAAGTGTCCTCTAGTTAACCTATATAGTCCAAGTGCCCGCTAGTTAACCTAGATTGTCCAAGTGCCTGCTAATTAACCTACATACTCCAAGTGCCCATTAGGCAACCTAGATAGTCCAAGTGCCCGCTAAGGGACCTACATAGTCCAAGTGCATGCTAGTTAACCTAGATAGTCCAAGTGCCCGCTAGTTAACCTAGACAGCCCAAGTGCCTGCTATGTAACCTACATATTCCAAGAGCCCGCTAATTAACATAGATACTCCAAGTGCCCGCTAGGGAACGTACATAGTCCAAGTGCACCGCTAGGTAACCTAGATAGTGCAAGTGCCCGCTAGTTAACCTAGATAGTTCAAGTACCTGCTAGGTAACCTAGATCGTCCAAGGGCTCCCTAGTTAGCCTACATAGTCCAAGTGCCCGCTAGGTAACCTAGATAGTCCAAGTGCCCGTTCGGTAACCTAGATAGTCCAAGTTCCCTTTAGGGAACCTAGATAGTCCCAGGGCCCGCTAGTAAACCTACACAGTCCATGCGCTCGCTAGTTTACCTACATATTGCAACTGTCCGCTAGTTAACCTACATATTCCAAGTGCCCGCTAGTTAACCTACATAATCTAAGTGACCGTTAGCTAACCTAGATAGTCCAAGGGCCCGCTAGTTAACCTACATAGTCCTAGTGCCAGCTAGGTAACCTAGATAGTACAAGGGCCCGCTAGGGAACCTAGATAATCCAACTGCCTGTTAGCTAACCTAGATAGTCCAAGGGCCCGCTAGTTGACCTACGTAGTCCTAGTGCCAGCTAGGTAACCTACATAGTCCAAGTGCCCATTCGTTGAACTAGATAATCCAAGTGCCCGCTAGGTAACCTAGACAGTCCAAGTGCCCGCTAGTTAACCTACATAGTCCAAGTGCCCACTAGGTAACCTAAATAATCCAAATGCACGCTAGGGAAACTACAGAGTCCAAGTGCCCGCTAGTTAACCTAGATAGTCCAAGTGCCTGCTAGTAAACGTACATAATCCATGGGCCCGCTAGATAATCTACATAGTGCAAGGGCCCGCTAGTTAACCTAGATCGTGCAAGTGTTCGCTAGTTAACCTACGTAGTCCAAGTGCCCACTAGGTAACCTACATAGTACAAATGCCCGCTAGTTAACCTACATAGTCCAAGTGCCCGTTAAGTAACCTAGATAGCCTAAATGCCCGCTAGGGAACCAACATAGTCCAAGTGACCTCTAGGGAACTTACATAGTCCAAGGGCCCTCTAGGGAACCTACATAGTCCAAGTGCCCGTTAGTTAACCTAGATAGTCCCAGTGCCCGTTAGGTAACCTAGATAGTCCAACAGCCCGGTAGGTAACCTACAAAGTCTAAATGCCCGCTAGTTAACCTACATAGTGCAACTGTCCGCTAGTTAACCTACATATTTCAAGTGCCTGCTAGTTAACCTATATAATCTAAGTGACCATTAGCTAACCTAGATCGTCCAAGGGCCCGCTAGTTGACCTACATAGTCCTAGTGCCAGCTAGGTAACCTAGATAGTACAAGTGCCTGCTAGGGAACCTAGATAGTCCAAGTGCCTGTTAGCTAACCTAGATAGTCTAAGTGGCGGCTAGGTAACCTACATAGTCCAAGTGCCCGTTCGTTAAACTAGATAATTCAAGTGACCTTTAGGTAACCTAGACAGTCCAAGTGCACGCTAGTTAACCTACATAGTCCAAGTGCCCGATAGGGAACCTACATAATCCAAGTGCCCGCTAGGCAACCTACATAGTCCAAGTGCCCGTTAGTTAACCTAGATAGTCAAAGTACCTGCTAGGTAACTTAGATAGTCCAAGTGCCCGCTAGGTAACCTACATAGTCCAAGTGCCCGCTAGGTAACCTAAATAGTCCAAATGCCCGCTAGGGAAACTACATAGTCCAAGTGCCCGCTAGTTAACCTAGATAGTCCAAGTGCCTGCTAGTAAACCTACATAATCCATGGGCCCGCTAGTTAACCTACATAGTGCAAGGGCCCGCTAGTTAACCTAGATCGTGCAAGTGTCCGCTAGTTAACCTATATAGTCCAAGTGCCCGCTAGTTAACCTATATACCAAGTGCCTGCTACGTAACCTAGATAGTCTAGGGGCACGCTAGTTAACCTACATAATACAAGTGCCCGCTAAGGAACCTAGATATTCCAAGTGCCCGCTCTGGAACCTAGATAGTCCAAGTGCCTGCTAGTAAACCTACATAATCCATGGGCCCGCTAGTTAACCTACATAGTGTAAGGGCCCGCTAGTTAACCTAGATCGTGCAAGTGTCCGCTAGTTAACCTACATAGTCCAAGTGCCCGCTAGTTAACCTATATACCAAGTGCCTGCTATGTAACCTAGATAGTCCAAGGGCACGTTAGTTAACCTACATAGTACAAGTGCCCGCTAAGGAACCTAGATAGTCCATTGCCCGCTCTGGAACCTAGATAGTCCAAGAGCCCGCTCTGGAACCTACATAGTCCAAGTGCCCGCTAGGGAATCTGCATAGTCCAAGGGCCTGCTAGTTAACCTACATAGTTAAAGTACACGCTAGTTAACCTAGATCTTCCAAGTGCCCGGTAGTTAACCTACATAGTTCAAGGACCCGCTAGTTAACCTACATAGTCCAAGTGCACGCTAGTTAACCTACATAGTCCAAGTGTCTGCTAGTTAACCTACATAGTCCAAGGGCCCACTAGTTAACCTAGATAGTCCAAGTGTCCTCTAGTTAACCTACATAGTCCAAGTGCCCGCTAGATAACCTAGATTGTCCAAGTGCCTGCTAGATAACCTACATAGTCCAAGTGCCCGCTAGGCAACCTAGATAGTCCAAGTGCCCGCTAGTTAACCTAGATATTTCAAGTACCCGCTAGGTAACCTAGATCGTCCAGGGTTCCCTAGTTAGCCTACATAGTCCAAGAGCCCGGTAGGTAACCTAGATAGTCCAAGTGCCCGTTCGGTAACCTAGATAGTCCAAGTGCCCTTTAGGAAACCTAGATAGTCCAAAGGCCCGCTAATAAACCTACATAGTCCATGCGCCCGCTAGTTAACCTACGTAGTGCTACTGTCCGCTAGTTAACCTACATATTCCAAGTGCCCGCTAGTTAACATACATAATCTAAGTGACCGTTAGCTAACCTAGATAGTCCAAGGGCCCGCTAGTTGACCTACATAGTCCTAGTACCAGCTAGGTAACCTTGATAGTACAAGTGCCCGCTAGGGAACCTCGATAGTCCAAGTGCCTGTTAGCTAACCTAGATAGTCCAAGTGGCGGCTAGGTAACCTACATAGTCCAAGTGCCCATTCGTTAAACTAGATAATCCAAGTGGCGGCTAGGTAACTTACATAGTCCAAGTGCCCATTCGTTAAACTAGATAATCCAAGTGCCTGCTAGGTAACCTAGACAGTCCAAGTGCCCGCTAGTTAACCTACATAGTCCAAGTGCCCGATAGGGAACCTACATAATCCAAGTGCCCGCTAGGCAGCCTACTTGGTCCAAGTGCCCGTTAGTTAACCTAGATAGTCAAAGTGCCTGCTATGTAACCTAGATAGTCCAAGTGCCCGCTAGGTAACCTACATAGTCCAAGTGTCCGCTAGGTAATCTAAATAGTCCAAATGCCCGATAGGGAAACTACATAGTCCAAGTGCCCGCTAGTTAACTTAGATAGTCCAAGTGCCTGCTAGTAAACCTACATAAAACATGGGCCCGCTAGTTAACCTACATAGTGCAAGGGCCCTCAAGTTAACCTAGATAGTGCAAGTGTCCGCTAGTTAACCTAAATAGTCCAAGTGCCCGCTAGTTAACCTATATACCAAGTGCCTGCTACGTAACCAAGATAGTCCTAGGGCACGCTAGTTAACCTCCATAGTACAAGTGCCCGCTAAGGAACCTAGATAGTCCAAGAACCCGCTAGTTTACCTAGATAGTCCAAGTGTCCGCTAGTTAACCTACATATTCCAAGGGCCCGCTAGTTAACCTAGATATTCCAAGTGCCCGCTAGTTAACCTAGATAGTCCAAGTGTCCGCTAGTTAACTTACATAGTCCAAGTTCCAGTTAGGTAACCTAGATAGTACAAGTGCCCGCAAGGTAACCTACATAGTCCAAGTGCCTGCTAGGTAACCTAGATATTCCTAATTCCTGTTAGCTAACCTAGACAATCCAAGTGCCCGCTAGGTAACCTACATAGTCCAAGTGCCCTTTCGTTAACCTACATAGTCCAAGTGCCCGCTAGGCAACCTAGACTGTCCAAGTGTCTGCTAGGTTACCTACATAGTCCAAAAGCACGTTCGTTAACCTAGATAGTCCACGTGCCGGCTACATAACCTACATAGTCCAAGGGCCCTCTAGGTAACCTATAGAGTCCAAGTGCCCGCTAGTTAACCTACATAGTCCAAGTGCCTGATAGGGAACCTACATAGTCCAAGTGCCCACTGAGGAACCTACATAGTCCAAGTGCCTGATAGGGAACCTACATATTCCAAGTGCCCGTTAGGGTACCTAGATAGTCCAAGTGCCCGTAGGGATCCTATATAGTCCAAGTGCCCGCTAGGGAACCTACATAGTCAAAGTGCCCGCTAGGGAACTTGCATTGTGCAAGTGCCCGCTAGTTAACCTAGATAGTCCAAGTGCCCGCTAGTTAACCTACATAGTCCACTGTCTGCTAGTTAACCAAGATAGTCCAAGTGCCTGCTAGTTAACCTACATAGTCCAAGAAACCGCTAGTTAACCTAGATAGTCCAAGTGCCCGCTAGTTAACCTACATAGTCCAAGGGCCCGCTAGTTAACCTAGATATTCCAAGTGCCCGCTAGATAACCTAGATAGTCCAAGTGCCCGCTAGTTAATCTAGATAGTCCAAGTGCCCGCTAGGTAACCTAGATAGTCCAAGTGCGCGCTAGGGTATGTACATAGTCCAAGTGCCTGCTAGGAAACCTAGATAGTCCAAGAGCCCGCTAGTTAACCTACATAGTCCAAGGGCCCGCTAGTTAACCTACATAGTCCAAGGTCTGCTAGTTAACCTAGATAGTCAAAGTGACCGCTAGGTAACCTAGACAAGTGCCCGTTAGGTTACCTACATAGTCCAAGTGCCCGTTCATTAACCTAGATAGTCCTCGTGCCCGTTAGTTAACCTAGATAGTCCTCGTGCCCGTTAGTTAACCTAGATAGTCCAAGTGCCCACTAGGGGACGTACATAGTCCAAGTGCCCGCTAGGTAACCTAGATAATCCAAGTGCGCGCTAGGTAACCTACATAGTCCATGTGCCCTTTCGTTAACCTACATAGTCCAAGTGCCCCCTAGGCAACCTAGACTGTCCAAGTGTCCGCTTGGTTACCTACATAGTCCAAAAGCACGTTCGTTAACCTAGATAGTCCACGTGCCCGCTACATAACCTACATAGTCCAAGGGCCCTCTAGGTAACCTATATAGTCCAAGTGCCCGCTAGTTAACCTACATAGTCCAAGTGCCTGATAGGGAACCTACATAGTCCAAGTGCCCGCTGAGGAACCTACATAGTCAAAGTGCCCGTAGGGAACCTATATAGTCCAAGTGCCCGCTAGGGAACCTACATAGTCAAAGTGCCCGCTAGGGAACCTGCATTGTGCAAGCGCCCGCTAGTTAACCTAGATAGTCCAAGTGCCCGCTAGTTAACCTTGATAGTCCAAGTGCCCCCTAGTTAACCTACATAGTCCACGGTCTGCTAGTTAACCAAGATAGTCCAAGTGCCTGCTAGTTAACCTACATAGTCCAAGAACCCGCTAGTTAACCTACATAGTCCAAGTGCCCGCTAGTTAACCTACATAGTCCAAGGGTCCGCTAGTTAACCTAGATATTCCAAGTGCCCGCTAGTTAACCTAGATAGTCCAAGTGCCCGCTAGTTAACCTAGATAGTGCAAGTGCCCGCTAGTTAACCTACATAGTCCACGGTCTGTTAGTTAAACAAGATAGTCCAAGTGCCTGCTAGATAACCTACATAGTCCAAGAACCCGCTACTTAACCTAGATAGTCCAAGTGCCCGCTAGTTAACCTACATAGACCAAGGGCCTGCTAGTTAACCTAGATATTCCAAGTGTCCGCTAGTTAACTTATATAGTCCAAGTTCTAGTTAGGTTACCTAGATAGTACAAGTGCCCGCAAGGTAACCTACATATTCCAAGTGCCCGCTAGGTAACCTTGATAGTCCAAGTGCCCGTTAGGTAACCTAGATAGTCCAAGTGCCCGCTAGGTAACCTACATAGTCCAAGTGCCCGTTCGTTAACCTATATAGTCCAAGGGCCCACTAGTTAATCTAGATCGTCCAAGTGCCTCTAGTTAACGTACATAGTCCAAGTGCCCGCTAGGTAAACTGTATAGTCCAAATGCCCCCTAGGTAACCTAGATTGTCCAAAATCCCGCTAGGTAACCTATATAGTCCAATGGCTCGCTTGTTAACTTTGATTGTCCAAGTGCCCGCTAGTTAATCTAGATCGTCCTAGTGCCCACTAGTTAACCTACATAGACCAAGGGCCCTCTAGTTAACCTAGATAGTCCAAGTGCCCGCTACGGTATGTACATAGTTCAAGTGCCCACTAGGTAACCTAGATTGTCCAAGTGTCCGTTAGTTAACCTACATACTCCATTGCCCGCTATGTAACCTAGATAGTCCAAGTGCCCGTTAGGTAACCTAGATAGTCCAAGAGCCCGCTAGGTAACCTACATAGTCTAAGTTCCCGCTAGGTAACCTAGATAGTCCAAGTGCCCGTTACCTAACCTAGATAGTCCAATTGCCCGCTATGCAACATACATAGTCCACGTGCCCGTTCGTTAACCTAGAAGTCCAAGTGCCCGCTAGGTAACCTAGACTGTCCAAGTGCCCGCTAGGTTACCTACATAGTCCAAATGCCCGTTCGGTAACCTAGATAGTGCAAGTGCCCTGTAGTTAACCTACATAGTCCAAGTGCCCGCTAGGTAACCTAGATAGTCCAAGGACCAGCTAGTTAACCTACATAGTCCAAGTGCCCGGTAGTTAACTTACATAGTTCAAGTGCCCGTAGGGAACATACATAATCCAAGTGCCCGCTAGGGAACATACAGAGTCCAAGTGCCCGCTAGTTAACCTACATAGTCCAAGCACCCGCTAGTTAACCTAGATCGTCCAAGTGTCCGCTAGTTAACCTACATAGTCCAAGTGCCCGCTAGGTAACCTAGATAGTCCAAGTGCCCGCTACGGTATGTACATAGTTCAAGTGCCCGCTAGGTAACCTAGATTGTCCAAGTGTCCGCTAGTTAACCTACATACTCCAAGTGCCCGCTATGTAACCTAGATAGTCCAAGTGCCCGTTAGGTAACCTAGATAGTCCAAGTGCCCGCTAGGTAACCTACATAGTCCAAGTTCCCGCTAGGTAAACTAGATAGTCCAAGTGCCCGTTACCTAACCTAGATAGTCCAATTGCCCGCTATGCAACATACATAGTCCACGTGCCCCTTCGTTAACCTCGAAGTCCAAGTGTCCGCTAGGTAACCTAGACTGTTCAAGTGCCCGCTAGGTTACCTACATGTCCAAATGCCCGTTCGGTAACCTAGATAGTACAAGTGCCCAGTAGTTAACCTACATAGTCCAAGTGCCCGCTAGGTAACCTAGATAGTCCAAGGGCCCGCAAGGTAACCTACATAGTCCAAGTGCCCGGTAGTTAACTTACATGGTTCAAGTGCCCGTCGGGAACATACATAGTCCAAGTGCCTGCTAGGGAACATACAGAGTCCAAGTGCCCACTAGGGAACCTACGTAGTCCAAGTGCCCGCTAGGGAATCTACATAGTCCAAGGGCCCCGCTAGTTAACGTAGATAGTCCAAGTGCCGCTAGTTAACCTACATAGTACAAGTGCCCGCTAGTTAACCTACATAGTCCAAGTACCCGCTAGTCAACCTAGATCCTCCAAGTGCCCGCTAGGTAACCTACATAGTCCAAGGGCCCGCTAGTTAACCTACATAGTCCAAGGGCCCGCTAGTTAACCTACATTATCCAAGTGCCCGATAGGGAACCTACATAGTCCAAGTGCCCGCTAGGTAACCTACATAGTCCAAATGCCCTCTAGTTAACCTACATAGTCTAAGTACCCGATAAGGAACCTACAAAATCCAAGTGCCCGCTAGGTAACCTACATAGTCCAAATGCCCTCTAGTTAACCTATATAGTCCAATGCCCGATTGGGGAACCTACATAATCCATGTGCCCGCGAGGGAACTTACAGAGTCCATGTGCCCGGTAGGTAACCTAGATAGTCCAAATGCCCTCCAGGAAACCCACATAGTCCAAGTGCCCGCTATGGAACTTACATAGTCCAAGGGCCCGCTAGGGAACCTACATAGTCCAAGTGCCCGCTTGGAACATACATAGTCCAAGTGCCCACTAGGGAATCTTCATACTCCAAGGGCCCGCTAGTTAATGTAGATACTCCAAGTGCCGCTAGTTAATCTACATAGTCCAAGGGCCCGCTAGTTAACCTACATAGTCCAAGTACCCGCTAGTTAACCTAGATTGTCCAAGTGCCCGCTAGGTAACCTAAATAGTCCAAGGGCCCGCTAGTTAACCTACATTCTCCAAGTGCCCGATAGGGAACCTACATAGTCCAAGTGCCCTATAGTTAACCTACATAGTCCAAGTGCCCGATAGGGAACCTACAAAATCCAAATGCCCTCTAGTTAACCTATATAGTCCAATGCCCGATAGGGAACCTACATAATCCAAGTGCCCGCTAGGGAACCTACAGAGTCCAAGTGCCCGCTAGGTAACCTAGATAGTCCAAATGCCCGCCAGGAAACCCACATAGTCCAAATGCCCGCTAGGGAACTTACATAGTCCAAGGGGCAAGATAGGGAACCTACATAGTCCAAGTGCCCGATAGGGAACCTACATATTCCAGGTGCCCGTTAGGGAACCTAGATAGTCCAAGTGCCCGTAGGGAACATATATAGTCCAAGTGCCCGCTAGGGAACCTACATAGTCAAAGTGCCCACTAGGGAACCTGCATTGTCCAAGTGCCCGCTAGTTAACCTACATAGTCCAGAACCCGATAGTTTACCTAGGTAGTCCAAATGCCCGCTAGTTAACAAACATAGTCCAAGGGCCCGCTAGTTAACCTAGATTTTCCAAGTGCCCGCTAGTTAACCTAGATCGTCCAAGAGTCCGCTAGTCAACCTACATAGTCCAAGTTCCCGTTAGGTCACCTAGATAGTCCAAGTGCCCGCAAGGTAACCTACATAATCCAAGTGCCCGCTAGGTAACCTAGATATTCCAAGTTCCTGTTAGGTAACCTAGATAGTCCAAGTGCCTGCTAGGTAACCTACATAGTCCAAGTGCCCATTCGTTAACCTAGATAGTCCAAGTGCCCGGTAGGTAACCTAGACTGTCCAAGTGCCCTCTAGGTTACCTACATAGTCCAAGTGCACGTTCGTTAACCTAGATAGTCCAAGTGACCGCATGGTTACCTACATAGTGCAAGGGCCCGCTAGGTGACCTACATATTCCAAGTGCCCGCTATGTAACCAAGATAGTCCAAGTGCCCGCTAGGTAACCTACATAGTCCAAATGCCCTCTAGTTAACTTATATAGTCCAATGCCCGATAGGGAACCTACATAATCCAAGTGCCCGCTAGGGAACCTACAGAGTCCAAGTGCCCGCTAGGTAACCTAGATAGTCCAAATGCCCGCCAGGAAACCCACATAGTCCAAATGCCCGCTAGGGAACTTACATAGTCCAAGGGGCAAGATAGGGAACCTACATAGTCCAAGTGCCCGATAGGGAACCTACATATTCCAAGTGCCCGTTAGGGAACCTAGATAGTCCAAGTGCCCGTAGGGAACATATATAGTCCAAGTGCCCGCTAGGGAACCTACATAGTCAAAGTGCCCACTAGGGAACCTGCATTGTCCAAGTGCCCGCTAGTTAACCTACATAGTCCAGAACCCGATAGTTTACCTAGGTAGTCCAAATGCCCGCTAGTTAACAAACATAGTCCAAGGGCCCGCTAGTTAACCTAGATTTTCCAAGTGCCCGCTAGTTAACCTAGATCGTCCAAGAGTCCGCTAGTTAACCTACATAGTCCAAGTTCCCGTTAGGTCACCTAGATAGTCCAAGTGCCCGCAAGGTAACCTACATAATCCAAGTGCCCGCTAGGTAACCTAGATATTCCAAGTTCCTGTTAGGTAACCTAGATAGTCCAAGTGCCTGCTAGGTAACCTACATAGTCCAAGTGCCCATTCGTTAACCTAGATAGTCCAAGTGCCCAGTAGGTAACCTAGACTGTCCAAGTGCCCTCTAGGTTACCTAGATAGTCCAAGTGCCCGTTAGGTAACCTAGATAGTCCAAGTGCCCGCTAGGTAACCTGCATAGTCAAGTTCCCGCTAGGTAACCTAGATAGTCCAAGTGCCCGTTACCTAACCTAGATACTTCAAGTGCCCGCTAGGCAACCTACATAGTCCAAGTGCCCGTTCGTTAACCTAGAAGTCCAAGTGCCCGCTTGGTAACCTAGACTGTCCAAGTGCCCGCTAGGTTACCTACATAGTCCAAATGCCCGTTCGGTAACCTAGATAGTGCAAGTGCCCTGTAGTTAACCTACATAGTCCAAGTGCCCGCTAGGAAACCTAGATAGTCCAAGGACCAGCTAGTTAACCTACATAGTCCAAGTGCCCGGTAGTTAACTTACATGGTTCAAGTGCCCGTAGGGAACATACATAATCCAAGTGCCCGCTAGGGAACATACAGAGTCCAAGTGCCCGCTAGTTAACCTACATAGTCCAAGCACCCGCTAGTTAACCTAGATCGTCCAAGTGTCCGCTAGTTAACCTACATAGTCCAAGTGCCCGCTAGGTAACCTAGATAGTCCAAGTGCCCGCTACGGTATGTACATAGATCAAGTGCCCGCTAGGTAACCTAGATTGTCCAAGTGTCCGCTAGTTAACCTACATACTCCAAGTGCCCGCTATGTAACCTAGATAGTCCAAGTGCCCGTTAGGTAACCTAGATAGTCCAAGTGCCCGCTAGGTAACCTACATAGTCCAAGTTCCCGCTAGGTAAACTAGATAGTCCAAGTGCCCGTTACCTAACCTAGATAGTCCAATTGCCCGCTATGCAACATACATAGTCCAAGTGCCCATTCGTTAACCTAGATTGTCCAAATGCCCGCTAGGTAACCTAGACTGTCCAAGTGCCCTCTAGGTTACCTACATAGGCCAAGTGCACGTTCGTTAACCTAGATAGTCCAAGTGACCGCATGGTTACCTACATAGTCCAAGGGCCCGCTAGGTGACCTACATATTCCAAGTGCCCGCTAGGTAACCTAGATAGTCCAAGTGCCCGTTAGGTAACCTAGATAGTCCAAGTGCCCGCTAGGTAACCTACATAGTCAAGTTCCCGCTAGGTAACCTAGATAGTCCAAGTGCCCGTTACCTAACCTAGATCGTTCAAGTGCCCGCTAGGCAACCTACATAGTCCAAGTGCCCGTTCGTTAACCTAGAAGTCCAAGTGCCCGCTAGGTAACCTAGACTGTCCAAGTGCCTGCTAGGTTACCTACATAGTCCACGTGCCCGTTAATAACATAGATAGTCCAAGTGCCCGCTAGGTAACCTACATAGTCCAAGGTCCCGCAAGGTAACCTTTAGAGTCCAAGTGCCCGCTAGGTAACCTAGATAGTCCAAGTGCCCGTTAGGTAACCTAGATAGTCCAAGTGCCCGCTAGTTAAACTACAAAGTCCAAGTGACTGCTAGGTAACCTAGACATTCCAAGTGCCCACAGGGTATACTGCATAATC
Organism: Tenrec ecaudatus; assembly: GCF_050624435.1. Taxonomy (NCBI): domain Eukaryota; kingdom Metazoa; phylum Chordata; class Mammalia; order Afrosoricida; family Tenrecidae; genus Tenrec; species Tenrec ecaudatus. Next base: position 270,071,842 of record NC_134530.1, on the reverse strand, counting down.
CAAGTGCCCGTTAGGTAACCTAGATAGTCCAAGTGCCCGCTAGGTTACCTACATAGTCCAAGTGCCTGCTAAGTAACCTACATAGTGCAAGTGTCCGCTAGTTAACTTACATAGTCCAAGTGCACGCTAGTTAACCTAGATCGTCCAAGTATCCACTAGTTAACCTACATAGTCCAAGTGCCCGCTAGGTAACCTAGACAGTCCAAATGCCCCCTAGGTTACATACATAGTCCAAGTGCACGTTCGTTAACCTAGATAGTCCAAGTGCCCGCTGGTAACCTACATAGTCCAAGGGCCCGCTAGGTAACCTTGATAGTCCAATGTCCCGCTCTAGAACCTACATAGTCCAAGTACCCGTTAGTTTACCTAGATAGTCCAAGTGCCATTAGGTAAACTAGATAGTCCAACAGCCCGGTAGGGAACCTACATACTCCAAGTACCCGCTAGGTAACGTAGATAGTTCAAGTGCCCGCTAGGTAAACTACAAAGTCTAAGTGCCCGCTAGGTAATCTATATAGTCCAAATGCCCGCTAGGGAGCCTACATAGTCCAAATGCCCGCTAGGTAACCTAGATAGTCCATGGGCCCGCTAGGTAACCTACATAGTCCTAGTGTCCCCTAGTTAACCTACATTCTCCAAGTGCCCGATAGGGAAACTACATAGTCCAAGTGCCCGTTAGTTAACCTAGATAGTCCAAGTGCCCGCTTGGTAACCTAGATAGTCCAACAGCCCGCTAGGTAACCTACATATTCTAAGAACCCGCTAGGTAACGTAGATAGTTCAAGTGCCAGCTAGGTAACCTAGTTAGTCCAAGTGCCCACTAGGTAACCTACAAAGTCTAAGTGCCCGCTAGTTAATCTATATAGTCCAAATGCCCACTAGGGATCCTACATAGTCCAAATGCCCGCTAGGTAACCTAGATAGTCCAAGGCCCGCTAGGTAACCTTGATAGTCCTAGTGCCCCCTAGTTAACCTACATTCTCCAAGTGCCCGATAGGGAACCTACATAGTCCAAGTGCCCGTTAGTTAACCTAGATAGTCCTAGTGCCCACTTGGTAACCTAGATAGTCCAAGTGCCCGCTTGGTAACCTAGATAGTCCAACAGCCCGCTAGGTAACCTACAGAGTCTAAATACTCACTAGGTTATCTATATAGTCCAAATGCCCGCTAGGGAACCTACATAGTCCAAGTGCCCGCTAGGTAACCTATATCTTCCAAGTGCCTGCTAGTTAACCTAGATAGTCCAAGTGTCCGCTAGTTAACCTAGATATTCCAAGTGCCCGCTAGTTAACCTACATAATCTAAGTGCCAGTTAGCTAACCAAGATCGTCCAAGTGCCCGCTAGTTAACCTACATAGTCAATGGGCCCACTAGTTAACCTACATAGTGCAAGAGCCCGCTAGTTAACCTAGATCGTGCAAGTGTCCGCTAGTTAACCTACATAGTACAAGTGCAAGTTAGCTAACCTAGATAGTCCAAGGGCCGACCAGTTGACCTACATAGTCCAAGGGCCCGCTAGTTGACCTAGATAATCCAATTGCCCACTAGGGAACATTCATAGTCCAAGTACCAGCTAGGTAACCTAGATAGTCCAAGTGGCCGCTAGTTAACCTAGATAGTCCTAGTGCCCGTTAGTTAATCCAGATAGTCCATGTGCCCACTAGGGGACGTACTTAGTCCAAGTGCCCGTAAGTTAACCTAGATAGGCCAAGAGCCCGCTAGTTAACATTGATCATCCAAGTGCCCGCTAGTTAACCTAGATAGTCCAAGTGCATGCTAGTTAACCTAGATAGGCCAAGTGCCCTCTAGTTAACCTAGATCGTCCAAGTGCCTGCTAGTTAACCTACATAGTCCAAGGGCCCGCTAGTTGACCTACGTTGTCCAAGGTCCGCTAGTTAACTTAGATAGTTCAATTGCTCACTAGTTAACCTAGATAGTCCAAGTGCCCACTAGGTAACCTAAATAGTCCAAATGTCCGATAGGGATCCTACATAGTCCAAGTGTCCGCTAGGTAACCTACATAGTCCAAGTGCCCGTTCGTTGACCTAGATAGTCCAAGTGCCCACTAGGTAACCTAGACTGTTCAAGTGCCCGCTAGGTAACCTAGATAGTCCAAGTGCCCGCTATGTTACCTACAGAGTCTAAGTGCCCACTAGGTTATCTATATAGTCCAAATGCCCGCTAGTTAACCTACATAGTCCAAGTGCCCGCTAGGTAACATAGATAATCCAAGTGCCCGCTAGTTAAACTATATCATCCAAGTGCCCGCTGGTTAACCTAGATAGTCCAAGTGCCCGTTACCTAACCTAGATACTTCAAGTGCCCGCTAGGCAACCTACATAGTCCAAGTGCCCGTTCGTTAACCTAGAAGTCCAAGTGCCCGCTAGGTAACCTAGACTGTCCAAGTGCCCGCTAGGTTACCTACATAGTCCAAATGCCCGTTCGGTAACCTAGATAGTGCAAGTGCCCTGTAGTTAACCTACATAGTCCAAGTGCCCGCTAGGTAACCTAGATAGTCCAAGGACCAGCTAGTTAACCTACATAGTCCAAGTGCCCGGTAGTTAACTTACATAGTTCAAGTGCCCGTAGGGAACATACATAATCCAAGTGCCCGCTAGGGAACATACAGAGTCCAAGTGCCCGCTAGTTAACCTACATAGTCCAAGCACCCGCTAGTTAACCTAGATCGTCCAAGTGTCCGCTAGTTAACCTACATAGTCCAAGTGCCCGCTAGGTAACCTAGATAGTCCAAGTGCCCGCTACGGTATGTACATAGTTCAAGTGCCCGCTAGGTAACCTAGATTGTCCAAGTGTCCGCTAGTTAACCTACATACTCCAAGTGCCCGCTATGTAACCTAGATAGTCCAAGTGCCCGTTAGGTAACCTAGATAGTCCAAGTGCCCGCTAGGTAACCTACATAGTCCAAGTTCCCGCTAGGTAAACTAGATAGTCCAAGTGCCCGTTACCTAACCTAGATAGTCCAATTGCCCGCTATGCAACATACATAGTCCACGTGCCCCTTCGTTAACCTCGAAGTCCAAGTGTCCGCTAGGTAACCTAGACTGTCCAAGTGCCCGCTAGGTTACCTACATGTCCAAATGCCCGTTCGGTAACCTAGATAGTACAAGTGCCCAGTAGTTAACCTACATAGTCCAAGTGCCCGCTAGGTAACCTAGATAGTCCAAGGGCCCGCAAGGTAACCTACATAGTCCAAGTGCCCGGTAGTTAACTTACATGGTTCAAGTGCCCGTCGGGAACATACATAGTCCAAGTGCCTGCTAGGGAACATACAGAATCCAAGTGCCCGCTAGGGAACCTACGTAGTCCAAGTGCCCGCTAGGGAATCTACATAGTCCAAGGGCCCCGCTAGTTAACGTAGATAGTCCAAGTGCCGCTAGTTAACCTACATAGTACAAGTGCCCGCTAGTTAACCTACATAGTCCAAGTACCCGCTAGTCAACCTAGATCCTCCAAGTGCCCGCTAGGTAACCTACATAGTCCAAGGGCCCGCTAGTTAACCTACATAGTCCAAGGGCCCGCTAGTTAACCTACATTATCCAAGTGCCCGATAGGGAACCTACATAGTCCAAGTGCCCGCTAGGTAACCTACATAGTCCAAATGCCCTCTAGTTAACCTACATAGTCTAAGTACCCGATAAGGAACCTACAAAATCCAAGTGCCCGCTAGGTAACCTACATAGTCCAAATGCCCTCTAGTTAACCTATATAGTCCAATGCCCGATTGGGGAACCTACATAATCCAAGTGCCCGCGAGGGAACTTACAGAGTCCATGTGCCCGGTAGGTAACCTAGATAGTCCAAATGCCCTCCAGGAAACCCACATAGTCCAAGTGCCCGCTATGGAACTTACATAGTCCAAGGGCCCGCTAGGGAACCTACATAGTCCAAGTGCCCGCTTGGAACATACATAGTCCAAGTGCCCACTAGGGAATCTACATACTCCAAGGGCCCGCTAGTTAATGTAGATACTCCAAGTGCCGCTAGTTAATCTACATAGTCCAAGGGCCCGCTAGTTAACCTACATAGTCCAAGTACCCGCTAGTTAACCTAGATCGTCCAAGTGCCCGCTAGGTAACCTACATAGTCCAAGGGCCCGCTAGTTAACCTACATAGTCCAAGGGCCCGCTAGTTAACCTACATTCTCCAAGTGCCCGATAGGGAACCTACATAGTCCAAGTGCCCTATAGTTAACCTACATAGTCCAAGTGCCCGATAGGGAACCTGCAAAATCCAAATGCCCTCTAGTTAACCTATATAGTCCAATGCCCGATAGGGAACCTACATAATCCAAGTGCCCGCTAGGGAACCTACAGAGTCCAAGTGCCCGCTAGGTAACCTAGATAGTCCAAATGCCCGCCAGGAAACCCACATAGTCCAAATGCCCGCTAGGGAACTTACATAGTCCAAGGGGCAAGATAGGGAACCTACATAGTCCAAGTGCCCGATAGGGAACCTACATATTCCAGGTGCCCGTTAGGGAACCTAGATAGTCCAAGTGCCCGTAGGGAACATATATAGTCCAAGTGCCCGCTAGGGAACCTACATAGTCAAAGTGCCCACTAGGGAACCTGCATTGTCCAAGTGCCCGCTAGTTAACCTACATAGTCCAGAACCCGATAGTTTACCTAGGTAGTCCAAATGCCCGCTAGTTAACAAACATAGTCCAAGGGCCCGCTAGTTAACCTAGATTTTCCAAGTGCCCGCTAGTTAACCTAGATCGTCCAAGAGTCCGCTAGTTAACCTACATAGTCCAAGTTCCCGTTAGGTCACCTAGATAGTCCAAGTGCCCGCAAGGTAACCTACATAATCCAAGTGCCCGCTAGGTAACCTAGATATTCCAAGTTCCTGTTAGGTAACCTAGATAGTCCAAGTGCCTGCTAGGTAACCTACATAGTCCAAGTGCCCATTCGTTAACCTAGATAGTCCAAGTGCCCGGTAGGTAACCTAGACTGTCCAAGTGCCCTCTAGGTTACCTACATAGTCCAAGTGCACGTTCGTTAACCTAGATAGTCCAAGTGACCGCATGGTTACCTACATAGTGCAAGGGCCCGCTAGGTGACCTACATATTCCAAGTGCCCGCTATGTAACCAAGATAGTCCAAGTCCCCGCTAGGTAACCTACATAGTCCAAATGCCCTCTAGTTAACCTATATAGTCCAATGCCCGATAGGGAACCTACATAATCCAAGTGCCCGCTAGGGAACCTACAGAGTCCAAGTGCCCGCTAGGTAACCTAGATAGTCCAAATGCCCGCCAGGAAACCCACATAGTCCAAATGCCCGCTAGGGAACTTACATAGTCCAAGGGGCAAGATAGGGAACCTACATACTCCAAGTGCCCGATAGGGAACCTACATATTCCAGGTGCCCGTTAGGGAACCTAGATAGTCCAAGTGCCCGTAGGGAACATATATAGTCCAAGTGCCCGCTAGGGAACCTACATAGTCAAAGTGCCCACTAGGGAACCTGCATTGTCCAAGTGCCCGCTAGTTAACCTACATAGTCCAGAACCCGATAGTTTACCTAGGTAGTCCAAATGCCCGCTAGTTAACAAACATAGTCCAAGGGCCCGCTAGTTAACCTAGATTTTCCAAGTGCCCGCTAGTTAACCTAGATCGTCCAAGAGTCCGCTAGTTAACCTACATAGTCCAAGTTCCCGTTAGGTCACCTAGATAGTCCAAGTGCCCGCAAGGTAACCTACATAATCCAAGTGCCCGCTAGGTAACCTAGATATTCCAAGTTCCTGTTAGGTAACCTAGATAGTCCAAGTGCCTGCTAGGTAACCTACATAGTCCAAGTGCCCATTCGTTAACCTAGATAGTCCAAGTGCCCGGTAGGTAACCTAGACTGTCCAACTGCCCTCTAGGTTACCTACATAGTCCAAGTGCACGTTCGTTAACCTAGATAGTCCAAGTGACCGCATAGTTACCTACATAGTGCAAGGGCCCGCTAGGTGACCTACATATTCCAAGTGCCCGCTATGTAACCAAGATAGTCCAAGTGCCCGCTAGGTAACCTACATAGTCCAAATGCCCTCTAGTTAACTTATATAGTCCAATGCCCGATAGGGAACCTACATAATCCAAGTGCCCGCTAGGGAACCTACAGAGTCCAAGTGCCCGCTAGGTAACCTAGATAGTCCAAACGCCCGCCAGGAAACCCACATAGTCCAAATGCCCGCTAGGGAACTTACATAGTCCAAGGGGCAAGATAGGGAACCTACATAGTCCAAGTGCCCGATAGGGAACCTACATATTCCAAGTGCCCGTTAGGGAACCTAGATAGTCCAAGTGCCCGTAGGGAACATATATAGTCCAAGTGCCCGCTAGGGAACCTACATAGTCAAAGTGCCCACTAGGGAACCTGCATTGTCCAAGTGCCCGCTAGTTAACCTACATAGTCCAGAACCCGATAGTTTACCTAGGTAGTCCAAATGCCCGCTAGTTAACAAACATAGTCCAAGGGCCCGCTAGTTAACCTAGATTTTCCAAGTGCCCGCTAGTTAACCTAGATCGTCCAAGAGTCCGCTAGTTAACCTACATAGTCCAAGTTCCCGTTAGGTCACCTAGATAGTCCAAGTGCCCGCAAGGTAACCTACATAATCCAAGTGCCCGCTAGGTAACCTAGATATTCCAAGTTCCTGTTAGGTAACCTAGATAGTCCAAGTGCCTGCTAGGTAACCTACATAGTCCAAGTGCCCATTCGTTAACCTAGATAGTCCAAGTGCCCAGTAGGTAACCTAGACTGTCCAAGTGCCCTCTAGGTTACCTAGATAGTCCAAGTGCCCGTTAGGTAACCTAGATAGTCCAAGTGCCCGCTAGGTAACCTGCATAGTCAAGTTCCCGCTAGGTAACCTAGATAGTCCAAGTGCCCGTTACCTAACCTAGATACTTCAAGTGCCCGCTAGGCAACCTACATAGTCCAAGTGCCCGTTCGTTAACCTAGAAGTCCAAGTGCCCGCTTGGTAACCTAGACTGTCCAAGTGCCCGCTAGGTTACCTACATAGTTCAAATGCCCGTTCGGTAACCTAGATAGTGCAAGTGCCCTGTAGTTAACCTACATAGTCCAAGTGCCCGCTAGGAAACCTAGATAGTCCAAGGACCAGCTAGTTAACATACATAGCCCAAGTGCCCGGTAGTTAACTTACATAGTTCAAGTGCCCGTAGGGAACATACATAATCCAAGTGCCCGCTAGGGAACATACAGAGTCCAAGTGCCCGCTAGTTAACCTACATAGTCCAAGCACCCGCTAGTTAACCTAGATCGTCCAAGTGTCCGCTAGTTAACCTACATAGTCCAAGTGCCCGCTAGGTAACCTAGATAGTCCAAGTGCCCGCTACGGTATGTACATACATCAAGTGCCCGCTAGGTAACCTAGATTGTCCAAGTGTCCGCTAGTTAACCTACATACTCCAAGTGCCCGCTATGTAACCTAGATAGTCCAAGTGCCCGTTAGGTAACCTAGATAGTCCAAATGCCCGCTAGGTAACCTACATAGTCCAAGTTCCCGCTAGGTAAACTAGATA